>NC_141347.1:1216913-1816913 GCF_057382095.1 Aulonocara sp. 'chitande type north' Nkhata Bay | reverse complement strand
GTTTATTTACCTAGAGAGAGCTGAGTGTGTAGGAAGGAAGAGCTTTATTTCTAGATGACTAAATATCCCTTTAGATAGAAATTTGTCACCACAGACTGTTGTGTTGTAAGTGTAGGCCTACTACTTTCCCTTTGCCTTCAGTCTTATGACATTTGCAACTTTTTAAATTCATTTTGTTTAATTGAGTCTTGTGTGTTTCCAGCTGTGCAGTCAGAAGGTGGAAGTGGATATGGAGAAACTAGCAGCAGAGATGGCTGCCGCTGAAGAGGCAGCAAGGCGCCGGGCAGAGGAGCGGGAGCGGGAGGCCGCTGAGCAGGCAGAGAAAGCTGCTCAACAGCAACAGGAGGCTGCTGGAAACAAAGCTGCAGAGAAGAGCAGCACTAATGCTAGCCCCACCTCAGGGACCAAGGAGGAGGACAAACCTACACCAATGGAGACAGGTACCAGTGGGGGGGGACACAAAGACATACACAGGGGGGTGGGGGTGGGGAGGGTGTCTGGTTGGTGAGTCTATCCTTGGGTGCTTCATTCTGCAAGCCAAATATCCTTGGGAAAAATACAATCCCCAAGATTCATCCATCAATGTGTGAGAATTTTTGAAAATATTTAAATATAGATGGAAAGTGCTTGTGTGAATAAGGCATGTTGGATAAAACGCTTTAAATCTTAAAACTTGTTTGGATTTAAGTACAATCATAATCCACCTGATAGCCACTGGGTTGATGGAGGAGTCGTTCAAAGCAGTTTCACTGTATATACAGTGGGGCAAAAAAGTATTTAGTCAGCCACCGATTGTGCAAGTTCCCCCACTTAAAATGATGACAGAGGTCAGTAATTTGCACCAGAGGTACACTTCAACTGTGAGAGACAGAATGTGAAAAAAAAAATCCATGAATTCACATGGTAGGATTTGTAAAGAATTTATTCGTAAATTAGGGTGGAAAATAAGTATTTGGTCACCTCAAACAAGGAAAATCTCTGGCTCTCACAGACCTGTAACGTCTTCTGTAAGAAGCTTTTCTGTCCCCCACTCGTTACCTGTATGAATGGCACCTGTTTGAACTCATCATCTGTATAAAAGACACCTGTCCACAGCCTCAAACAGTCAGACTCCAAACTCCACCATGGCCAAGACCAAAGAGCTTTCGAAGGACACCAGGAAAAGTATTGTAGACCTGCACCAGACTGGGAAGAGTGAATCTACAATAGGCAAGCAGCTTGGTGTGAAAAAATCAACTGTGGGAGCAATCATCAGAAAATGGAAGACATACAAGACCACTGATAATCTCCCTCGATCTGGGGCTCCACGCAAGATCTCATCCCGTGGGGTCAAAATGATCATGAGAACGGTGAGCAAAGATCCCAGAACCACACGGGGGGACCTGGTGAATGACCTGCAGAGAGCTGGGACCAAAGTAACAAAGGTCACCATCAGTAACACACTACAACGGCAGGGAATCAAATCCCGCAGTGCCAGACGTGTTCCGCTGCTGAAGCCAGTGCATGTCCAGGCCCGTCTGAAGTTTGCAGAGGATTGGGAGAATGTCATGTGGTCAGATGAAACCAAAGTAGAACTTTTTGGTATAAACTCAACTCGTCGTGTTTGGAGGACGAAGAATACTGAGTTGCATCCCAAGAACACCATACCTACTGTGAAGCATGGGGGTGGAAACATCATGCTATGGGGCTGTTTTTCTGCCAAGGGGACAGGACGACTGATCCGTTTTAAGGACAGAATGAATGGGGCCATGTATCGTGAGATTTTGAGCCAAAACCTCCTTCCATCAGTGAGAACTTTGAAGATGAAACGAGGCTGGGTCTTCCAACATGACAATGATCCAAAACACACCGCCCGGGCAACAAAGGAGTGGCTCCGTAAGAAGCATTTGAAAGTCCTGGAGTGGCCTAGCCAGTCTCCAGACCTCAACCCCATAGAAAATCTGTGGCGGGAGTTGAAAGTCCGTGTTGTTCGGCGACAGCCCCAAAACATCACTGCTCTCGAGAAGATCTGCATGGAGGAATGGGCCAAAATACCAGCTACTGTGTGTTAGGGCTGCTCGATTATGGCAAAAATGATAATCACGATTATTTTCACTGAAATTGAGATCTCGATTATTTGACGATATTTATTTAACCCTTTAAGACCTACTATAGAACCAAGTCCACCAGAGCTTATATTATTTTTTTACATGCTGTAGTGCCATTTGTGGGAGCATTTCAAGTTGCTATACATCAATACAACTGTTATAGCCCATATTTTAATAATATGTATGCATTAAGTCCATAGTAATTACATAAAGTGCAAAAAAGTGCAATAAACTACAAAAAAAATTGAAAATCGCTTTTGTTTTGTTTACATATATTTCTACTTGGAGAAATTTAAGAGGTTTATCCCTCAAAACTTTAAATACAATAAAGTTGCAAAAAATAGTTTCCCACCACAGGAAATTTATTTTGAGTGTCTTCATAGTTTTATTTTGGAGATACAGCAATTTTTATATACTGCAGGAAAAACAAAAAACAATCCTATGATGCAAATTTGCAAAGAAAACAGCATGTGCATCATTTCACTGTGGGAAGTGTTACGAACAGCTGATAGGAACGGCAAAGCGTGTTTCTGGAATATTATGTTTTTGTTCCTGCAAGCGCTTTTTATGCAATTTTTGCAAAGCTATATGTGGAACGAAACCGTGACCGAGGACAAGCTGATGGCATAAGATGTAAGTACAACTCCTCCGGTTTCATATGCAAAACAAATTATTGCGCTAGCTTACACGGTTCAGGTTCTACAGGGATTTAACAATAGTTACGCAAAACGGAGCGTGCTGCTCTGACCGGCTTTAAAGGGTTAACAATGACTTTAAAAAAATAATATAAAATAGTGTGCAACACCACTGAAGTTCACTGAAGCTTCCCTCGGGTCCTCTTAATCAGCGGTCTCCAACCTTTTTTGCGCCACGGACGGTTTATGCCCGACAATATTTTCACGGACCGGCCTTTAAGGTGTCGCGGATAAATGAGGGAGGGGCTAATAATCGGCTCAGTCATTTTTAATGATCGTTGAAAGCCCAGATCGTAATCGTGATTAAAATTCGATTAATTGAGCAGCCCTACTGTGTGTGCAAACCTGGTAAAGACCTATAGTAAACGTTTGACCTCTGTTATTGCCAACAAAGGTTATGTTACAAAGTATTGAGTTGTATTTTTGTTATTGACCAAATACTTATTTTCCACCCTAATTTACGAATAAATTCTTTACAAATCCTACCATGTGGATTCATGGATTTTTTTTTTTTTTTCACATTCTGTCTCTCACAGTTGAAGTGTACCTCTGGTGCAAATTACTGACCTCTGTCATCATTTTAGGTGGGGGAACTTGCACAATCGGTGGCTGACTAAATACTTTTTTGCCCCACTGTAGATAGGTTTGGTCAGTGGAGTAAATTTTTTTCTTTAACTGTTTTATTAATTTTGCAGAGCTCACAAGTAGCAATGAACATTTAAATCAGATTTACTGGGACGTTACCCAGTTATGACTCCGCACCTTTGATGTGTACTATAATGCCTTCATTATTTGTATTGACTGAATTGTGGGACCAACAGAATGAATGAAAAGGCTTTTTTAATTACTCCAAATTGTAAATGTTGCTAATGGCTAACATGGCTGTCAGCTTATTACTAATAGTTAAACAGCTAGCTAATGTGCTGCATGATAGGTTAACATTTATGAAAACTGTTTAGTACGTAGATGTTGTTGACACAATACTTCTACTGACCTCTCAAAGTGCTTTAGTGCTTGTACAGCGCTTTGAGGTGACTGTTGTTTTCGATTTCGATAAAACTGGATTGGATTGAAACTGCTGTAAATGTCAGGTACAGCTACTATTACTTTAGTTTTAGTTGAGTTTTAGCAACATCTCAAGTAAAATTAATCAAAACTGAGCAGAGTTTAGTGGACACAGCATTAAACATCGTTTATACAAATATTGCACTTTTAAGAGTGGTTTAATTCTATTCTTCATTATTCAGGTTTTAAATGTCAATGACATGTGTCTTTAAAGACGGCTTATTTTTTAAATCAGATGTGTTTATACCAAATCTGCATCCATTCCTTTCTTTAGATGAGGCCGCACCTGCAGAGCCGCTTTCAGACCCCCAGGTGGCTCCACCACCACCACCATCTGATACTTCATCGTCTTCCTCTGATAAAGCAACACCTCCCCCTGAGCTCCCCAGGGAGAGCAGTACTCCCAACAGCAGTGCCCCCAGTGATGATGGGGGCAGCAGCAACAGCATGCCTCCTCCACCCTCAGACATCCCACCTGGAGCAGCAGCATCAGGCTCATTCCCAGACCCACCTGTAGGCCAAGAAGCCAACCTCAGTACAGCTAATCCTAATGAGGCCGCAGCACCAGCCCCTCCCTCAGAAGAAGCAACCCCTCCACCACCACCACCACCACCACTACTGACCCCCAGTCAGAGCAGCCAGCAGTACGATATGTAGTAGTGCTGCCTGTACAGTGATGGGTGTAGATGTCCTCCTGGTGCTGCAGCTCTCCCTCTCTGGATGGAGCAGCAGTGTTGTAGTGATGCAGAAGAAGTGGCTCTGTAACAGCTGAGAAATACTGATTGGTTGAGAGGTGTAAAAGTAAAGTCAATACAAAAAAAAATAGTGCGAGAGTGACGTAGATTTTCATCATCCAGCTTCATGTAGCTGCACCAAACGCAGGGAAAGTAGGATTTCCTTTAAAGCTCTGTATGCCTCCTGTAACTTTACTCAGCATGCCTGGTCTGATAATCTGACTTAATTGAAACGTCACCAAAGAGTACAACACCTGGCCCTCTTTGAGTTTGTGCTCCAGGCACTGTGAGAGCATTTTCTCTTTTCTAATCAGGTCACTTGATGTTATTTTTTTTTTTTAAAGTAATCAGATACACACTCAGAAATAGGATAACACAGGGCTGTGAAACAACTGCTCAGCACAAACCGCACCACCGAGTCTGAAAGTCCGTTTACTTTTATCATCAGGGTTTGTATCCCCAGCACTGAGGTCAGAAGTGAATCAATCTGTTAGTGAGACTGTTTTCTTCTTCTTTTTTTTCTCTCTCTTTTTTTTTTTTTTAAGACTATAAAAAGGTTTAACAAAAACAAACCTGAATCACGACTGACTTCAGAGTGAAACGGCTTCAGATGAACGAGAAAAAGCAGCCACGTGCCCCTTATGGTTCAAATAAACACCTGAGATGAGGCTTACTGTATAGACAGGATGTGGTTGAAACACACACATCTGCATGCATTAAGCACATTAACAACCAGTCACAACATTGAAACCACCTCCCTGCTGTTGTCCACTTCATTACTGCAGTGTGAGTGTATCTATGATGTTGTGGTGCTGCAGCGGCTGAGCTTGTTGGTATGCAGCAGCGAGTAGGTGAATCTCAACAACCAGATGAAGGCTGGTAGCCAAGTTTTCCCAGCACAACTGTGATGATCATCAGAGGTTTCAATGCTGTGGCTGTTACGCTCCATGTTTGTTTATTTTTTGGACCACTGCAGAGTTTTATTTTGCGATTCATTTTGAGAAACCTGACATATGTTAAAGGGCCAGCTCTGACAAAAGGACCTCAATATTTTCAGCTCTCACTTATTGAAAAACCTCAATTTTCTAGATAAATTTCATTTGCAGAACTACTACTGTTACTTTTTTGTCTTTTGTGATTTAGTGAACCTTATTAAACGAGTGTAATCCAGGGCAACCTTGGTAATTTGTACTCTTGAATCAGATGCCATTTTAACACACACCCTTGTAAAGTCAGCATCAATTGATTTTTCCATATTCTGCATGTTTGGCTATGTACTAACCTTACCCATGTATGAATCTGAGTGCAGGTCTTGTATAGCTGGAGATGAGGAAAATTAAAGTTCAATACAAAACGCATGAAGATCCCAGCAAATAAATAATGATGGGATCATCTCCAGGGTATTTTTAAAAAAATCTGAATAACATGTCTTGCTTTGAGTGTAAAACATTAACTTGGATATTTGTTCCCCTGTATTGAAGTCTAAGTAGAAAGAACTGACACTTGTACTCAGTTAATTTAATTTTTGCTCATTTAACCTGTAAAAGCTTCTCTGTGAGGCGAGGCTTTTGTTTAGACCACAGATTCCTGCTGGCACTACATGCATCTAACTTCACCAGAGAAATGCACAGGTAACCTCACTTATGCATTCAAAGGACTGTTTTCTTACTTGGACTGTTTTTTGGTAGTATGCCTGTCTTTTTTTTTCTTTTTTTTTTTTTGCATTTTTCTTTTCTACTGTCTGAACTTGTTGACCCAAATAAAGATGATTTGTCTTTCTGCTACACCTGTTTTTTTTTTTGTTTGTTTGTCTCCCGAAAGACTGGATAAGGAGGTTAGTGACAATTTCACTCTCGGAGAAAGATGTTAAGAGTGAGCCAGTGGGTTTTGCTAAGAGGAGGGCTCAGCAACTGATATAATCTGGTACCGAAAGCATATACAGGTCCTTCTCAAATAATTAGCATATCATGAAAAGGTTCTCTAAACGTGCTATTAACCTAATCCTCTGAATCAACGAATTAACTAAACACCTGCAAAAGATTCCGGAGGCTTTTAAAAACTCCTAGCCTGGTTCATTACTCAAAACCGCAATCATGGGTAATCATGCCGACCTGACTGCTCTCCAGAAGGCCATCATTGACACCCTCAAGCAAGAGGATTTCCCCCCAATTTCGCTATATAAATAAACATTATATAATATCTCCAGCTGAAGCACAGAAATTGGGGACAGACTTATAAGAGCAAAGCCTGCAGCTCCACCGCAGGAAATAAGGAGGAAGTCTGACTGTTGAGGCTCAACTTTCCAAAGAGTTTCCACGGAGTGACGAACATTTTAAAAGCCTGGAATCAGAAAGTCTGATGTGAAAAAAAAAGTCAGATTACAAGAAAAAAGAAGAAAACAGGTGGAGGACAAGGAGCTGTCAGCCTCAGGTGAGAAACCCACTGCCAAAGTTTCCAAGGAATTATACTGCAAGTGATGGTCAAAGTCATTTTTGTCATTTGTTCATAAGAAGGAATTGTAAATGTAATCCTAAAGTAGTAAAATATTGATAAATTACAGATTTATGTGTATGCACTGTTAGTAAATGAGGCCCACTGAAATAACCTTACTCTTGCAAGACATGTATGTATAGAATGATGCTCCAGAAATCTTTCAGTTCACACTCCATACAGCTGTTTTCTTACATTTACTGCAAATTAACCATTTACCTGTTATACCATCTATATGTCAAGCTTCCCAGTCTCACATTCAGCTGTTGGAGGATGAGATCTTCGCTCCTCAAGCGATAATCCCCCCTTGGACTGTCTTGGTGCAAAACCAAGACATAAATCATGTCTCCTGGAAGGGGGAGGACGTACCACAGGCAGGGCACAGCGAGCTGAAATCTCTGAAACCAACTGGCCTTCACTTCCTACGAGACAGAGAAGCTCTTCTACCCCTGTATACGAGAGGAAACAGGACTGGACAACCGTGAATAGGAAGGTTAACAACAAACCTTCAAAACAACTGAACACCAACGACCAGGACCAGGATCTTCCCCAGTCCCCCAAACCCCTGACAGGCCATCACCCCCATCACCCTCCTCCCCCTCCCTTTCTCCCTCCTCCCCACACCTGAAATTCACTGAAGAGATGATGGAGCGGGTCAATGCTGGGCTCAGATCTACCCCCCGGCCCAATCCCTCTTTGTCCCCCATAAACCCCCCACCAAAGCAGCCAAAGGTTCGCCACCGAGCCCCACCCTCAACAGAGCAATCGAAGTCACATTGCCCAGCCTCGCCCCACTTAGTTCCTCCTTACCACCTTCATGCTTTGTCTCCGCAGTCTGATGTGTGATGTGTGGAGGGTCCGGGCTGCGAGGATTATGGCAGTGGTGACTTTTCCCAGGAGAAGCTGGGACCCTGTTTACTAGAAGGTTTTAAAATTTCTGTACTTTTAGGTGACAGAAGGAGACATGTGGCCTGGTCAAAACACAGAGAGGTGCACTCTAAAAGATCTTTAAATATAGTAAACATACCTCGTGTGCCACAGACTGCTCCCAAACACGAGGGGACAAGTAATGCCTCTAAAACACTTAAGTTGGCTTTATTAAACGTTAGATCTTTAGCTGGGAAAACATTTTTAATTAATGATTTAATCACTGAGCACAGCCTTGATTTTATGTTTTTAACTGAAACTTGGTTGGACCAAAATAACAGTGGAGCTGTTCTCATCGAGACGACCCCTCCTAACTACAGTTTTATCAGTGAGGCCAGGGTGAGCAGGAGAGGAGGAGGGGTTGCGGTCTTATTTAATGAATCATTTCAATGTAAGCAGCTATCTCCTGGAAGTTTTCAGTCTTTTGAATATGTGGCTTTACAGCTGAAGGCCCCATCCAAAGTTGTGTTTCTTAATGTTTACAGGCCTCCCAAATACTGCACAGACTTTTTTAATGACCTCAGTGAACTGCTGTCTGTGATCTGTGTTGATTTCGACTGTGTAATTATTGTTGGGGATTTTAACATCCATGTGGACAACCCTCAGGACAAAGGGACTAAAGACCTGAGTAACACTCTGGGCAACTTTGGGCTGACTCAGCATGTAACAGAGGCCACACATAATAGAGGACACACTCTCGACCTACTGATCTCCAAAGGCCTGAGCATTTCAAAGGTTACTGTGTCTGATGTGGGCTTATCTGATCATTACTGTGTTTTCTTTGAAAGTAAAATCTCAGCCCACACAAATATATCAACAGCAGTGATCACAAAACGGTGTATAACTGAAGACAGTAGTGAGATCTTTAACCAGGTCTTCCCATTAACACCTGACCTGTCCAAAGGTTCAGTCAATGAGCTCGTCAATAGCTTTAATGCAAAAATGTTAAATGTAATGGATACTATTGCCCCCATTAAGGTGAAGGTTATCTCTGGAAGGAAAAAGTCTCCATGGAGAAACTCCACACTGGTGAAAAATGAAAAAAGAGAGTGTAGGAAAGCTGAGCACAGATGGAGAAAAACAAACCTCCAGGTTCATTATGACATTTATAAAGAGAAACTTCACAATTATAATTTACAGCTGAGGAGTGCAAGAAGGTCCTACTTCTCTGACATCATCACTAAAAACAGCCATAATGCTCGGGTCTTATTTTCTACAGTTGACAGGCTAACAAACCCTCCTGTGCCAGTGGCAGCTGAACTTCATTCAACCATGGCCTGCAATGACTTTGCCAAATTCTTCACAGACAAAATCCAAAAGATTAGACAAGCAGTTGGTACATCAACAGCAGATCCAGGATATGTACTGTGTCCACCGAAAAACTGTTTAAACACCATCAAACAGTTTCACCCTATTAACAGCAAAGACCTGGAGGACATCTTAGGTCAACTGAACTCCTCCTCCTGCTGTTTAGATGTCCTGCCAACAAGTTTTTTCAAAAAGGTCTCAAAGACTTTAGAGTCAGACCTGTTACAGATCGTCAACTTTTCCTTAATGTCAGGTGTGTTTCCAGAACCACTAAAAACTGCTGTAATCAAACCTATACTGAAAAAGGACAATCTTGACAAGACACAAATGAAAAACTACAGGCCGATCTCAAATCTCCCATTTTTAAGTAAGATCATTGAAAAAGCAGTTTCTCAACAGCTCAATTACTTCTTAAAACAGAATAACTGCTATGATGCCTTCCAGTCAGGTTTTAGACAGAACCACAGCACTGAAACCGCTCTGACAAAAGTGTTTAATGACATATGTCTGAATACAGACAGTGGAAAAATGTCAGTCCTAGTTTTACTGGATCTCAGTGCAGCATTTGATACAGTTGACCACAACATATTACTCAAACGACTGGAGAACTGGGCATGTCTTTCAGGAACTGTACTAAACTGGTTCAAAACATACTTAGAAAACAGGAAATACTTTGTATCAATAGGTAACTTCACATCCGAGCAGACAAGTATCACATGTGGAGTTCCCCAAGGTTCCATCTTGGGACCCCCTCTGTTTAACATTTACATGCTCCCACTGGCACAGATTATAAAGAACAACAAAATAAACTACCACAGCTATGCAGATGACACACAAATATATATCACAATGTCACCAGGAGACCGAGGCCCTGTACAGGCTCTTGGTAAGTGCATTGAGGAAATTAATGACTGGTTGTGCCACAATTTTCTCCAACTAAACAAAAACAAAACTGAGGTAATAGTCTTTGGCGCCAAAGAAAAACGATTACAGGTCACCAGAGAACTTCAATCTATACATCTAAAAACCACAAACCAGGCGAGAAATTTGGGTGTAGTGATGGATGCAGACCTAAACTTAGAAAAACACATTAAGACAATAACAAAGTCAGCTTACTATCACCTCAAGAATATTTCAAGGATAAAAGACCTGATGTCTCAACAGGACCTGGAAAAACTAGTCCATGCATTCATCTTTAGTAGGCTTGATTACTGTAACAGCATCTTTACAGGTCTACCTAAAAAATCAGTCAGACAACTACAGCTCATTCAGAACTCTGCTGCTCGAGTCCTCACTAAGACCAAAAAAGTGGACCACATCAGTCCAGCTCTGAGGTCTTTACACTGGCTGCCTGTCCGTCAGAGGATAGACTTTAAAGTTCTGATGCTGGCCTATAAAGCTCTGAATGGTTTAGGACCAAAATACATCAGTGACCTCCTGACCCAGTATGAACCATCCAGATCCCTCAGGTCATCTGGATCCGGTCTTTTATCAGTTCCCAGAGTCAGAACCAGACACGGAGAAGCTATCTACTGTTCTGATTTTATCTGTTTTGATTTTATATACTGTTTTGTTTGTTTGTTTGTTTGTTTGTTTGTTTGTTTGTTTGTTTGTTTGTTTGTTTGTTTGTTTGTTTGTTTGTTAAGTGGGTTTAGAGCTCTGGGTAGCTCCCCAGCTGGGTCTAGACTGGGTCTAGAGAGTATTTTAAATTCAGGGAATTTAAAATAGAAAGTAGCTCGTCCACAGAAGGACTGGTAGCTCCCCTTACGATAAGGGTTCAGATCGCGCGAACAGGTGTGAAATGTGTGTGTTTAGTTAGTTAGTTTGTTTGCTTGTTTTAATCAATTTTAAATCATGCTTTTTATTTGTTTTTGTTTCTAATGTCTCTGTAAAGCACTTTGAATCACCTTGTTGTTGAATTGTGCTATACAAATAAATTTGCCTTGCCTTGCCTTGCCTTGTGGTATTGATGGTATTTTCCTGGGTATTGATATTGAACCTTAAATTCTAGCACATGATGACTCTACCTGAATCATGTAATAAATTCAATCTGCTCTTTGCTGTTAAATTCAACATCATTTTGGTAGTGTTCTTTACACACTGGCGATCCTTCTAACTGTACTGTCACAGAATTACTTGATATTGCCAAGTCATTTAATCTGGGCTTGTTCAAAATCACTACCCTTTCAGCTTGTTCGTGGCCAAAAGTGGCCACCAACAGATTAGGTTTGTAATTTTTATTATTTTTTTTTTTTTTGCCATTTTTTTCTGCATAAAGCTTTTAAGTAAGTTCAGTTCTTTTCATAAATATAAAATAATTATTACTTTTAAAATTTTTAACCCTTTAAACACCAGTTTGTTTGTCCACTGCACTATCTGGAAGACAACCTCAAATCTCGCAATTTTATATAATTGCATTGCTACTGAAATTTCTTGTATTATTAATAGTAGAGTCTGGGATAAGTAATTGATTCAATCAACACTGATTATAATGCATTGTTATTTTTGTGCAGGGAGAGCAAAAACATAAAAACTCCCTCTCAGCTTGTTCGTGGCCAAAAATGGCCACCCCCTTGTTTACGTTTAAAAATGCTATAAAATTAATATATATTAAAACATTTTTCAACTTTCATTGACTTGATTTTTTAAATTAGCACCGCTCCTAGTCATGAAAGCCAAAATATAATTCAAATTCAGATATTATACCCTTTGAATACCAGTCAGATTATGTATTATTACTACGCTTTTGGGGGAAAATAGTAATAAAGTTCACATTTTTTAGCATATGAATGATGAAACCTAATATTTTTTTTATCATCATTGCAGGTCAGTAACAGTAACTGTAACAATGATTTATTTTCACTTTATTTATTTATTTATTTATTTTTCTTTGGGGGGGGGGGGGGGGGGGGGGGGAATGAATGGCCAAAAAGAATATCACACATGGTGTGTTAGTGGCAAGAAAGGCAATTTAATGACCCAATAACCATTGAAATGACCAATAAAATGATTGAAATTTATATTCCAGTGTGTGCTTCTGTGTGCATCCTCATTAGCAGCAAGATGTAGTAACCACATTAGAGTGGTTTTTGTAGGCACACTTTCTACACCTGGTGCAAGGGGCTTCTGTTCCAATCCAGGAGGTGCACCTTTTGCACTTTCTCGTTTCGTTGGTGGGGTGTGGGTCACACTCTGGTTCAGACTACTGTATCTTGAGATCAATGGCAGAAGTGGCTGAGAATTAAGGAGAAGGGTGTCTTGCAGTTGTTGAGGTCACCAGCATGTGCCCCAACTCTCCCAGCATCACTCTTCATTTGTAGGTTGTAGATGACTCCCCCACTTCAGTGAAGTTGTTTCCGGCGGGACAAAGCATCGTATCCCAAGACATCCAGGAAATTGGAGAAAAGAGCCATCAGCCATCAGTTAGTTTTCCTTCAACAACTCGAGGTGCCAACATCCTCTAAGTTATCCAAGCTGTATTTGTGCCTATTGTAGTCCAGGATTGTTTCTTGCTTTCACACATCCTTTATTCCCCATCACTGACTGCTGGTTCCTTGTGTGTTGCTGTCAAAAGAAGCACATTCCTCCGTTGCTTTGGGATGTGGGATATTTCTGTGGTAGTTTTGGTGAAGCCAAAGACAGACAACAAAATCTTCCTCTGTTGCAACTGGAGGAGCTGGGGAGGAAGCTCTGGGTTGTTTCCCCTGTGCCAGTTTTCATCTGAGGGGTTCCTCTGCCAAGGTGACCAAAGGAAAGACGTCGTCCTCGGAGCTCCTCCGTCAGTTGGAGTCTGAACCCCATGCCTTTTTTTACTTCCTGAGAACGTCCAGTGTTGTCATCCAACATGCTATGTATTGCTTTATTCTGGTTTAGGCTCACATCTCCACTTCATCTATAATCCTCCAATCATCACACCTTCGCCTCCCGTGCAGGTTTGTAAGGGTGCACAGCAGCTAAAAGATCTCCTTTGTTATAAAAAATCAAAAAGTAGATCTCAGGCTGCTAATGCAGGAAACTGCATACAGGCTGAGCCCTGGTTTGATACCAGTGGGCACTGGATTGTAGAGCAGTCTCTCTTCAGTGGTGGGACCCACATGGCTTTCCTTTCATGAGGGATCCACTCAGTCACCGGCTCCTCGGTCTCAGAAAATGCTCCTATGTTCTTTTCCATCAGCTGCTCGGCCTCCACCTCCATGCCCCCCAACCCCAGTCCTCCCCCAAAGAAGAGGATTCAGGCACTGGCTAGTACTCATCATCAGTGGTGATACAGTCAGCCTCTTTGGAGATTGTCCCCTCATCTTCTGGAGAGGAAGTTTCTTCATCTTGGGCAGATGTCTTTTCTTCAAGGGCAGAGGACTGCTTGCTGTCCTTGCTCTCTGACCAGATCATATAGGCAGTGCTTGAAGCAGTGATGGCCTTCTTGCCATATTGCCAGAGTAAATGATCTGGAAGCTGTTAGGCGCACCGTGGATGACGTCAGCGCGCACACTGTGTCTGAGGAGGATGAGTGGAGGTGCTTCAAGAAGGTGAACGCACGCAAAGCTACTGGTCCGGACGGGATTCCCGGCTGCGTCCTCAAGTCATGCGTGGCTGGCTGGAGTGTTTATCTTCAACCTTTCCCTCTCTCTGTCTGTAGTCCCAGCCTGCTTCAAAATGGCCACCATCGTCCCTGTACCCAAATCCTCCACCATCTCCTCAATGAACGACTGGCGACCTGTAGCCCTGACCCCCATCATAAGCAAATGCTTCGAGAAGCTGGTCAGGGACTTCATCTGCTCTGCACTACCAGACTCACTGGACCCTCTACAGTTCGCATATCGCCACAACAGGTCCACTGATGATGCCATAGCCCTGACACTACACACTGCCCTGTCACACCTGGAGAAGAGAGACACATATGTGAGAATGCTGTTTGTGAATTACAGCTCAGCATTCAATACCATCGTTCCCTCAAAGCTGGACAGGAAACTGCAGGATCTAGGACTGAGCAGCTCCCTCTGCAGCTGGATCCTTAACTTCCTGTCTGACAGACGCCAAGTGGTCAGACTGGGCAGCATCACCTCATCCCCCATCACACTGAACACTGGTGCTCCACAGGGGTGTGTACTGAGCCCTCTCCTGTACTCACTCTACACCTACGACTGCACGGCCACTAACAACTCCAACATCATTGTGAAGTTTGCGGACGACACTACAGTGGTGGGTCTTATCACCAATGGTGATGAGACGGCCTACAGGGAGGAGGTCAGCGCCCTGACCCACTGGTGTCAAGACAACCATCTCACCCTCAACGTCGCAAAGACAAAGGAGTTGATAGTGGACTTCCGGAGGTGCTGTGGAGAGAGTGAGCAGCTTCCGGTTCCTTGGTGTACATCTGGCTGAGAATCTCACATGGTCAGTACACATAAACAAAACAGCCTCTTCTTTCTCAGGAGACTGAAAAGATTTGGCATGAGCCCCCGCATCCTCAGGACCTTCTATCACTGTGCCATTGAGAGCATCCTCACTGGATGCATCACCACCTGGTATGGCAACAGCACCGCTTACAACCGCAAAGCTCTCCAGAGAGTAGTGCGGTGCTCTGAACGGATAATTGGAGGTGAGCTTCCCTCCCTCCAAGACATCTATAGGAAGCTTTGCCTGAGGAAAGCGGGGGGGGGGGGGGGGGGGGGGGGGGATCATCAAGGACTCCAGTCACCCCAGCCATAAACTGTTAAGACTACTTCCCTCAGGAAGGAGGTTCTGCAGCATCCGGTCCCGAACCAGCAGACTGAGAGGCGGCTTTTTCCATCAGGCCATCAGACTGCTGAACACATCATAGACACCTCACCCTTACTACTGGAACTTCAACATTATGCACTCCACGCCTTTTGACAGGTAGCAGGAAATTTTCTTCCATCACTCCTGTTCTTGCTGGCTTGCACTGGCTGCCAGTTAAATACCGTATTCAATTTAAAATACTACTTTTCACTTACAAAATTATCAATAATTTGGCGCCGAGCTACCTCAATGAGCTTCTTAGGTTACACACTCCTGTCAGAGCACTTAGATCTGCTACCCAACTTCTTCTGGAGCAACCTCGTTCTCGGCTGAAGTCTCGTGGCGACCGTGCGTTTGCTGTAGCTGCCCCAGTCTTATGGAACAATCTATCCGGGCGTCTGACTCTATGCCACTGTTTAAATCACGGCTGAAGACTTATTTATTTAATCTTGCTTTTCCACCTAGTTAATATTTGGTGTGCGTTGGTACATTTTTATCCGTTATGCTTGTTAACTACTTTTATGGTAGTTAACAAGTGGTACAAGGTCAGCAGCAGGTTGGAATCCAGTTTACTTTGGCGTTGGGTGGAATGTGCACAGCCGTGATGATCCCTACTGTTAGCTCTCTTGGTAGAAAAATAGGCCGGCATCTTACTGACATGTACTCAAGATTCAGGGAGCAGTGACTGTTTATAATTGTCCTGTTGTTGCACCAGCGTTCATGCATGTAAATACAGAGCCCCCCTCTGCTCTTGTAGTTTTACGGAGGGCGTTTATATAGATCAGCAATCTGGCTTTCCAAGCTAAATGATGATCTTCTAAATTATTGAGACACCATTTCAGCTCCAGATTACATGCTATGTACTTTTAGGAGTGCATTTGAGAGTTACACCAGGGAGTCAAGTAGTTGACTGACACCAAAACCTTTGTTTGCACACAACTATAGCATGCAAAGAAACCTCACAGCAATGAGTAGTGCAGTGTTAGTCTAAACACAAATTTGCTGATGTGTTTTACATAGTGCACGATGTTAAATTCAGACTTGGTTTTATTTTTGTTTTAAAAATCCTCTAGGTCCTGAATTTACATATAATTTGCAGTTGATGGCTCTGTTTGCAGTTATATGTTTAAATACGATAGGGTGATATAGTTTCTAAGTGGAATTTAAAATAAAATGGGGCTTGATTATTAAAAATCTTGCATGTGAGGAGACAGATTTTAAATTTGATTCTAGATTTAATAGGGAGCCAAAGAAGAAAAGGAGAAATATGCTCTTTCAAGTCCCTTTAAGTACTCTTAGTGCAGCTTTTTAGGGACTTTTACAACAACCTAATAATAATAATAATGAATTACTGTAGTAACAGGACAGGCTGTCATGTGTAGGCTGTGTGCAGGCAGACAACGTCCCCAGACAAGTTTGAACTTTTGCTGTTTTTCAGTTGTTTCTCAGCATCTCCATTCTGCTGCACCCAAGAAACTGTCATTTAGGTGACTAACCAGCCTCTTTGTGAGAGACTGTAACATCATGAGCAACAACACGGACAGTTTTCACTCTCTCCTGTATGCAGTAGACGAGTTGGCAAATAAGATTGATGATGATTGCGCACATCGCCCAAAGGCTCTAAACTCGCCTGTGCTCTGCGTGGAAAAGAAAAAAAAGTTTGCATGAAAAATTACCACTGGATTTCTGAAACATGCCAGCATACTATGTCCTCACCACCCTGCACAAGGCAGTCTCCTATTGCTAACTTGCATACTATCTGCATGCTGACCCGCCCCCATTTTGCTATATAAATAAACATTATACAATATCTCCAGCCTGCAGCTCCACCGCAGGAAATAAGGGGGAAGTCTGACTGTTGAGGCTCAACTTTCCAAAGAGTTTCCACGGAGTGACAAACATTTTAAAAGCCTGGAATCAGAAAGTCTGATGTGAAAAAAAAAAAGTCAGATTACAAGAAAAAAGAAGAAAACAGGTGGAGGACAAGGAGCTGTCAGCCTCAGGTGAGAAACCCACTGCCAAAGTTTCCAAGGAATTATACTGCAAGTGATGGTCAAAGTCATTTTTGTCATTTGTTCATAAGAAGGAATTGTAAATGTAATCCTAAAGTAGTAAAATATTGATAAATTACAGATTTATGTGTATGCACTGTTAGTAAATGAGGCCCACTGAAATAACCTTACTCTTGCAAGACATGTATGTATAGAATGATGCTCCAGAAATCTTTCAGTTCACACTCCATACAGCTGTTTTCTTACATTTACTGCAAATTAACCATTTACCTGTTATACCATCTATATGTCAAGCTTCCCAGTCTCACATTCAGCTGTTGGAGGATGAGATCTTCGCTGTGGTATTGATGGTATTTTCCTGGGTATTGATATTGAACCTTAAATTCTAGCACATGATGACTCTACCTAAATCATGTAATAAATTCAGTCTGCTCTTTGCTGTTAAATTCAACATCATTTTGGTAGTGTTCTTTACATACTGGCGATCCTTCTAACTGTACTGTCACAGAATTACTTGATATTGCCAAGTCATTTAACTAAGTGCATCTAGGTTTTATCTGGGTTTTAATCTTGGCCAGTCTATAAACTCCCTGCAAATGTCTGATTCATATGAAGGGAGTTTGGTCCGACCACAAATGTGTAATTTTTGATACAGCCAGTATTTTCTTCCCAGAAGAAAACCATTTAGTCTGACATTTTTAATGAGCACCTGACAGCCAGGTTTTCAGCTCTCCTTTCTCACGTCCACATCACCACACCTACTTTTTTGGACATCTTGGTTAATTGGATTAATAGTTTATGCTCATGAATTCTCAATGGGGTAGAAGCCTGATTACCCCCAGCTGTCAACCCAAACCCCTGAATCAGTGATCATATCCCATCCATTATCATGGAGACACAAATCCCCAGGTTCACTACCTTCACATGAAGGAGTTGCTAACCACACTCAGCCTGGTTTGATTAATAATCAATAACAATAATCAAGTGGTAACTAATATCTTGGACAAATTCCAAGCTGGTTTCCAGTGAAACCACAGCACTGAAACAGCATTACTAAAAAATACTAATGATATTCTTATGCATTTTGGATAAATATAGTCCTACTAGATTTATCTTCAGCTTTTGTGAATGTGTGTGTGAATGGGTGAATGACCTGCATTTGTATAGCAAAGCGCTTTGGGTTCCTTAGGGACTAAGTAAAAGCGCTATACAAATGCAGGTCATTTACCATTTTGACACCACTGATCATCCCACTTATCAACAAGTTACACAAGTGACATCAGTGGCAATGTTTACAGTTTTTAGCATACTCCTGGTGTTGTTGACCTCTGGCTTTGTGCTTTATGGATTCATGATTTGTTCTTTTGGATTTGTGATAAGTGAGTTTTGAATGCATAAATCCTGGAAAGTGTTCCCGTCCTGCCGTCAGCTGAGCTAACCCCCACTTTTTAAATGGCATTGCCAACTATAGTGCCATACTACGAGTGCAACATTGCGATCACTGCTACAGTTAGCCGATTGTGTTTCAGCCTTCCTCAGTTCTACATGATTTCATGTCTTCATTCACTTGGCTTCCTCTTTCTCTGACACCAAAACCGTTTTTTGACTATGGTATGCAAATAATTACAATCCAATGAATAGTACAGTGTTACATAGTGCTCAATGTTAAATTTAGACTTGATTTAATTTATAACATCCTCCAGCTCTGCTTCCAGTTATGTTTAAATACAATCCGGTTGTTCAGTGATGACGCGACGAATCCTACTTCCGGGTCTAAAGTAGTCTGCGTTTAATATGGCTTTTGTGTTGTTAACATGTTTAATGTTTTGTATTTTCTCTTATTTGATCTCAAAAAGCTCCTAAAACAGTCAGTGATCACTGTTGACCTCCCTTGGCTTTTATTACGCTAATCATTTATTTAAGCTCAGTTTTTAAAACCTTAGGATGTAACTGCAGCCCAGCCCATGCAGCAGTATATGAATGACTAACCTCGTATTGTGGATGGATTATCTCAGTTGTTCTCCTGGCTGAAGTTTGGTCCTTTTACAGCATCCTGCCATGCGATTACATTTGTTCCTGACCACCGAGAACACTCACGGTAACTTTTATCGAGTGGAAAATCAGTTAGCTTGTTTATATTATGATAACATAGCTGTGTCGCTAGCGGTCACGTAGCACATCATTATATACCAGCTAGCCCAACTTCAGTAACCCTACAAACGTCACTGCTGTTTAGTTTTCTGTCTTCATTTATGCTGGAAGTGATAGCAGAGCTGTACGTTTTAATTTGTTTCCAAAACCCCGCAGTCAGGACATGCTATATTGTATTTAGATAGAAGCTAGCGAGCTAACTCCCTGCTAACTTCTAACTCCGTTAAATGTCATAAATTCCGTTTTCATGGATGCCTGGGTGTTAAACTCAATTGTTACACCTGGTAGAGCAGAACGCTGATCATTTTATTAAAGATGAAAGACTTTAGACAGTTTTTCAACTCTCAGTAATGCCACAGTGATCGTTTGATATATGGACCTGCAGCGGAGTTTAGACCCAGACACGGCTAGTGACGTCAGACTGAACAACCGGATAGGGATCACAAGTAGGCAGTGTTGGGGAGTAACGGAATACATGTACCGCCGTTACGTATTTAGAATACAAAATATGAGTAACTGTATTCCGTTACAGTTACCGTTTAAAAAGGTGGTATTCAGAATACAGTTACTTTGTTGAAATAAATGGAATACACTGGGGTACTTTCCTGTTTCATTTTGTCGCGGGTCAGGACTGTTTGGGTTTTGTTTGACAGCTACGATCTGTTGTTCCAGGCGGCAGCGTTACGGTTGCCATGGTTACAGGGCGACGCTCTCTCTCTCTGCGACTGTGTGTTTCCTGGGTGAGAGAGCGCCTTTTCGTTGTTGTTGTTGTTGTGCTAAGCTAACAGGCAGAATGCTACAAGCATAGCTCTAAAGAATGTAGCATCATGTTCAGTGTAGTCCGTGCTGCTGGGAGAATGGACTGCCATACACGTTATGTGTCTGTGAGCGCGAGGAGGGAGAAAAAGGGGAGTGGAAAGGTACGAGCAGTCATCGAGCAAAAACGGGAGCTGGAAGCATGTAAATATAATAATAACCACTGCAGCCAAGAAGAGTGCCTGACGAGCCCAGTTGTAAGTAAGCTATTAAGACTCGACTGTACACTGTGTTCGTGTTTTCCTCCGAAAACAACAAGTTCCGTTGGAGCAGTCTTTCAACGCCTCTCTCTGTCTGTCGCAAGAAAAGTTGACCCACACAACAAAGTAGAGCTATTTTTGGGCTACCAACCGACAGGGACCCCGCCGTATTATGCTGGGCTTACACTGTGCGATTTTTTCAGTCGCGCGATTCAGCTCCTGCTCAAACTGTACGATTGACTCGCAGGGGTTAGAAGTTCATAGGTCACGATGCAGGGTCTCACACTATACGGCCCGATGCTCTGATGCGACCTGAGTGCTCACACTGTGCGTCCATAAAAATGAAGGTTATAACAGAAATTCTGTCGCTCGCTCTCCCTCTCCGTCTTTCACTCACACAGACACACCACCATCAACTTTGCTAAATTGCTAATGAAAAACATTGGTCAGGCAGCTGTGATTGAGCAGCAGTGTCGATCCAACTATTTTCACGGTTGTTGTGGTCGTGATAATTTTGTGAGGCCACATCGAAAGGGCTCGGATGGTTCTACAGGTTGTGCCTCCATCGCTTGTGTCCAGATCACACGCTGCACTGCCGTGCTACGCCGTCTTTTTCGCTGACATTTGTGTTTGCGCGTGCGCAGTGTGGCAAACTGCGGTGACACCCTCACGACCAAGCGATTGATGATTGGGAGCTGGTCGTGAGGTGTCAATCGCTTCTCGTTACCCCACGTATACTACACGATGCACGACGCACGATGAAGGCCAAAATCGGGCCGATCGCCAAAACGATCGCACGACTCAAAAATCGGCTCAAAATGGGCCAAAAATCGCACAATGTGAGCCCAGCATTAGTCAGAGGTCCCTTTACTACAGTTCGGAGTCGTGGACCTTCAGTAATAGTAATAAATCACACAGCAATAGTACATTCACGTTGTTGTAAAAAGCATGATAATATTGTAGCGGGTCAGGGCTGTTCGGGGTTCTGCTTGTACAGTTATGTTTTGTGTATGTTGCCATGGTGACGGGTGACGCCCTCTCGCTGCGACGGTGTGTCCTTCCGGGGACAGAGGGCGCCCTATGTGTGTTGTGGTTGCCGCGCTGAGCAGTTAGCTAGTGGCAGTGTGTTCTTCTGCAAATGTAATAAACGGCTGTGCTCCCTGGCTAGCTCACGGGAAGCAAGACCAAACGATACCTCCGTCTCCTCCTTGTCTGAACTCGCCACAATATATTAAGTAATCCAAAGTATTCAGAATACGTTACTGTCATTGAGTAACGGAATAGGTTACAGAATACATTTTGGGGCATGTATTCTGTATTCTGTAATGGAATACATTTTAAAAGTAACCTTCCCAACACTGCAAGTAGGAGTGAACTGCTCTATTAGGGTGATATGTTACTAAGTAGTATTAACAAGATATGATGGGCTTGATTATTTAAGACCTTTTATGTCAGGAAAAGGGTTTTAAATTTGATTCTGGATTCAATAAGGAGCCCAAGAAGGAAAGGAGAAATCCATCCATCTATCTTTCCCTGCTCCCAGATGGCCAAACGCCTCACCCTATCTCTAAGGGAAATGCCAGCCACCCTTTGGAGAGAGCTCATTTCTGCCGCTTACACCCTCGTTCTCATTCTTTCAGTCACTACCCAAAGCTTGTGACTATAGGTGAGGATGGGGACTTAGATCAAGCGGTAAATCAAGAGCTTCGCTTTTGCGGTCAGCTCTCTCTTTACCATGACAGACTGGTACAGCGTCTAAATAGCCATTCACCTGTTACACCGCCTATTTGTCAAGCTTCCTAGTCTCACGTTCAGCTGTTGGAGGGTGAGATCTTCGCTGTGGTATTGATGGTATTTTCCTGGGTATTGATATTGAATCTAATTTAAAGCAACTCTGTTGCTTGTGAAGCTCGCACACAAGAATTTCACTCACATGTACTGTACCAATGTACCTGCACATGTGATGTGACAATAAAAGTGATTTGATTTGATTTAAAATTCGAGTGTCATGATGACTCTACCTAAATCGTGTAATGAATGCTTCAATCTGCTCTCAGATGCTGCTGTTAAATTCAACATCATTTTGGTAGTGTTCTTTTTTTTAAAGACATTTTTAATGAGCACCCGCCAGCTAGGTTTTTCAACTTTTTTATTTCTCATGGTGTCTCATTTTGACACCACTGATCATGCCACTTACCAACAAGTTACACAAGTGACATCAGTGGCACTGTTTACAAGTTTTGGCATACTTAAGGTCCCTGAGTTGTTGACCTGTGGCTTTGTGTTTTATGGATTCATGATGTATTCTTTTGGATTTGTCATAGTATTCATGTTCAAGACTTATTTTGTCCCCTGTTTAAATTAGTGCTTCTGAGTTTGTCATCTTTGCTTTTAGTTCTTGGTTTCTCTTTAGATAAGAAGTTATTTCTGTTTCAAGTTAGATGGAAACATCTACATATAGGCAAATAAAAATCTTCAAAATGTAAGAGAACTGTTTTTATTATTATTATTAATTTTGTTAGATTTTTTTAAATATCGGATGTTGGAATTAATTGTATATAACTATAATAAATTTGGTACAAAAAACCGAGAGAGGAATTTAGTTCCTTTTCTGCTGTCAGCTCAGCAGACTGAGGTAGCTCAGTCTGTAGAATTACAGTAGTAACAGGACAGGCTGTCATGTGTAGGCTGTGTGCAGGCAGGAGTGGTGGTAAGGAGGACCCAATGTACAAACACTCTGAGGCAGAAAGTAAACTCAAACTTTGATTTATTGCTAGATGGCAGACAGAGAACTAACAAAACTAAAAATACAAAAACTAAACTGAAAATAACAATAAACTGAACTGACAAGCAGACAGACCACACAGCATGAAATGAGGGTAGATCACAACATAGACAGAGGAAAACACAGAGCTTAAATACACAGAGGGAGCAATCAGGGAATGAGAGACAGGACGAAAACACAGCTGGAACAAATCAGGCCTAGTGAGACAAGGGAAGCAAAACCAGATACATTAACATAGGACACAGACTTTTAAAGTAAAACAGGAAACATAACACAGAGATGCGGACTTAACAAGGGGATACAGCTGACAGGGGAGACAGAGCAACTACGAGCACAGACAGAAACCAGAAGGCAGTACTCTAACAAAGAAACCAAAAGATTAGAAATGATGAATAAGGGCAAAATCAAAGTTAAACAGCAATGACAACTCAAAACTCTGGGTCAATGACCCAAGTCTCCTTTTTTTTTTTTTTCCTTTCTTGTGTCCCGTTTGGATCTTTAGCCATCAGAATTGTTGTCTTAAGGCCAAGAAAGATGCCAAGCGGATTTATTTTACCAAGTGGATCATCATGGCCTTGCCATATTGGTCCATTTGATTGACCTTTATTATAATTATGAATTTATTTTATTTTCAGTTGCTACAAACGGGACAGACATGACTGGGGGATAGGACAGGGAGAAAGAATGAAAGAAAGAGAGGGAGAGAAAGAAAACCAAAGGGGAGAAGAGACGGTGAGAAGGGGGGGAAGAAAGAAAGAAAAACAAACAAAAAAAACAAAACACCCGGGTCACCTGTATGGAGAAAAAAAACAGAAGAGAAAGCAAACAACAAAGAGCAACATAAAAAAAAGCAATGGAGGTGCTGAACATGGTTCATTTGTCCCCAGTCTCCCTCAGAATGCTGTTGAAGCTCTGCCGAAGGTAGGAGTTGAAGATCTTGTGGACCAGAGCCTCTGTCATGCGTCCCCAGCACACTCTCACCATACATTTAGGCACGCCAGGTCTATCCATCATCCCTCTGCCACCTGATCCAACTCACCACCAGATTAGGTTAGTAGTTCACAATTAAGCTTCTCTCTTCACCTGAATGTCCGGAACATATGACTGCAGATCTGATGCATCCATCCACCCATCCATCCATCCATCCATCCATCCATCCATCCATCCATCCATCCATCCATCCATCCATCCATCTTCTTCTGTTTATCTGGGGCCGGGTCGCGGGGGCAGCAGCTTAAGCAGAGAAGCCCAGACCTCCCTCCCCCCAGCCACCTCCTCAGCTTATCCAGGGGAATACCAAGGCGTTCCCAGGCCAGCCGAGAGATTTAATCTCTCCAGCGTGTCCTGGGTCTGCCCCGGGGCCTCCTCCCGGTGGGACATGCCGGAATACCTCACCCAGGAGGCGCCCAGGAGGCATCCTTGTCAGATCCCTGAACCACCTCAACTGGCTCCTTTGATGTGGAGGAGCAGCGCCTCTACTCTGAGTCCCTCCCGGATGGCCAAACATCTCACCCTATCTCTAAGGGAGAGACCAGGCACCCGTCGGTGAAAGCCCATTTCCGCTGCTTGTATCTGCGATCTTGTTCTTTTGGTCACTACCCACAGCTCGTGACCATAGGTGAGGGTAGGGACGTAGATCAACCGGTAAATTGAGAGCTTTGCTTTTACACACAGCTCCCTCTTCAACACAACTTCACCACAACTTTATCTTTGAAGATGCCGCCAGTAAGGATGGCTGCCGTCGCTCGGTGTCCTCCTCAACTTTGCATTCTTCTTATGTTCGTTATGTTATTTCTTAGTTTCTTTGCAGCCTGTGATGCTTTTATCCCCTATGATAGACAAACTCTCCTGAACATTCGACAAAACTCAAAAACCAACTTTTTTGTGAATGGTGGTGACTCACCTTTGCTACCTGGGCAGAAGAAACACCGGAGAAAAAGGGGTAAAAGAGCCAGGATTCGGGTCAGGCTGAGAAAAAGACGACATCGCACCCCGCTTGCCAGCATTCTTCTAGCAAACATAAAGTCCTTGGAAAACAAGCTGGATGAACTAAGGGCCAGGATAACTTTCCAAAGGGACATTAAGAACTGCAATGTCTTTGTTTTCACAAACAAAGACATTTCACATTGTCCCTGAGGAGCTCTCCATTAACCGCCGGGACAGAACAAAGGACTCAGGTAAATGTAGGGGAGGTGGCATGTGCGTAATGACCAACAAACGGTGGTGTACTGATGTACAGACAGTTTCGTCAGGGTGTTCTCCTGATTTTGAACACCTCATGATCAGATGCAGACCCTTTTATTTGCCCAGGGAGTTTACAGCGGTATTCTGCACCGGACGAACTGTTTGACATTATCGACCGGCATGAAGCGTTACACCCGGAGGCTGCTTTTATCGTGGCTAACGACTTTAATAAAGCCAACATGAAGAAAGTTCTGCCGAAGTTTTACCAGCATGTAAACTTTCCAACCCGTGGTCACAACACCTTGGACCATGTTTACACTCTGTACGCACATGCCTACAAAGCCCACCCCGACTGGCCTTTGGCAAATCAGAACACTCCTCTGTTCTGCTGCTGCCAGCCTATTGGCAGAGGCTGAAAAGCGACCAGCCCATGACGGTTCAGTTCAACGGTGGACCGACCAATCAGACAGCACCCACACTGCTTTAGCATCACAGACTGGGAAATCCGCTGCTGACAACAACATCAACAATTATGCTGATTACGTAACAGACTTTATTCACAAATGCACCAATGACGTTGTACCGAGGGCTATTGTACGAACCTATGCCAACCAGAAGCCGTGGGTTAGCGGAGAGGTCCGCGCAGTGCTCAGAGCACAGACTACAGCCTTTAAATACGGAGACCCAGGTGAATGCAAAACATCCCGGTATACACTCAGGAAACCAATAAAGAAGGTTAAAGAAGGGCAGTACAAAGAAAAGGTGGAACTCTGCTACAGCAACTCCAACACCAGGAACATGTGGAGTGGTCTGAAGACCATCACAGACTACAAAGGAAACAGCGGCAGAGTGAGGGAGGTAACTGCTTCTCTACCTGATGAGCATGTGTCTTCACAGACATTTTTAACCTTTCCCTGCTCCAGTCTGCTGTCCCAAAATGTTTTAAGAGGACCACCATCATCCCTGTCCCTAAGGAAATGAATGTGAGCTTCCTAAATGACTATCGCCCAGTAGCACTCACCTCCATTGCCATGAAGTGCTTTGAGCGTATAGTCAAAGCTCACATCACATCTTTACTCCCTGCTTCACTTGATCCGTTCCAGTTTGCCTACAGGCCCAACAGATCTACAGACGATGCAATAGCAGTTGCACTTTACACTGCCCTCTCTCACCTGGACCAGAAAAACACATATGTGTGGATGCTGTTCATAGACTACACCTCCACCTTCAACACCATCATACCATCCAGACTCGTCATGAAACTCCATGACCTGAACATCAGCTCCTCCCTGTGCAGCTGGATCCTGACACACAGACCTCAGTTGTTTCGGATCGGCAGCAACAACTCATCCACACTCACACTCAGCACAGGTGCCCCCCAGCGATGTGTGCTCAGCCCCCTGCTGTACACGCTGTTCACCCAC
Source organism: Aulonocara sp. 'chitande type north' Nkhata Bay (assembly GCF_057382095.1). Lineage (NCBI taxonomy): Eukaryota > Metazoa > Chordata > Actinopteri > Cichliformes > Cichlidae > Aulonocara > Aulonocara sp. 'chitande type north' Nkhata Bay. The sequence goes on along the minus strand of NC_141347.1, from coordinate 1,790,275 downwards.
GACTGTACAGCAACACAAAGCTCCAACACCAATGTTCCCTCTAAGCTGCGCGTGTGCGCAATTGCGCCCTGCTGGCACGGTCTCTGCACTCAGAAAATCTGCATTGCGCACAAAAAAATCTAACCTGAATTGAAATTAATAATATTTTAACAATTCTGTTTTGCAGTGTTAGTCAGTAAGTGACTGGCTGCTCCCGTATAGGATTAGAACGATGCCACCTTATCCCATAGTCCAGCCAATAATGCGATTTACATTCGTATACACGCAGCTAATCAACATCGTTGACAGGCTATGACAGCTAGCAAAGCGGCGTGACTGATGTGGAGTGAAGCCACGTTAATGACAACGTGTACAACCATTGGAGATGTGAGCAGGAGAGACGGAACAATTGACAGAAAAAGTGTGAACTTTATACCAGTTTTCAAATTGTGTTGATCGGCCACGTAAAACCAGAGTTATGATAAAAATTATAGGGAACATTGTCCAACACCATCATCAAATTTGCAGACGACACTACCATCACCGGCTGCATTTCTGATGGAGATGAGGCGGTATACAGGGCAGACGTAAGAGTCCTGACATCATGGTGCTGCAACAACAACCTGCTGCTTAACGTCAGCAAAATCAAGGAGCTCATCGTGGATTACAGGAGACTGCAGAGAGGAGGCCACACCTCCATCCACATCGAAGGAGCAGAGGTGGAGAGCGTCAGCTGCTTCAGATTCCTGGGCATCAACATCAGCGAGGCTCTGAGCTGGTCACACCATGTTGATGTGCTAACAAAGGCAGCAAGACAGCGGCTGAGAAGATTCAGCATGAACCTCAGAATACTTACAAACTTCTATCGATGCACCATTGAGAGTATTCTGACTGGCTGCATCACCATCTGGTACGGCAGCTGTAATGCTCTGGACCGTAAAGCTCTGCAGAGGGTGGTGAGATCAGCACAGTGCATCACCAGGACTGAACTGCCAGCCATGCAGGATCTCTACAGACATCGCTGCATGAGGAAGACGCAGCGGATCCTCTCTGATCCCAGCCACAGACCTTTCACACTCCTGCCGTCCGGCAGGTGGTTCAGGAGCATCCAGACCCACATTACCAGACACAGAGACAGTTACCCACAAGCCATCAGACTTTTGAACTGCTGACATTCCATACACACAACTACACACTCGCTACAATTACAGGACTTTGCACACTACCACTTCAACAAATGCCACTTAAATGCTCGTTGCACAACTTTGCACAAACTTGTAAATACCACCTTGTCTTAATTCTCTAATATTATTACTTTGTTTTTCTCCTTTTCTCCTTGTCATTGTTATTAATATTATTATTACTACTGCTAAATTCTGTTATTTTCTCCTTAATAAACTGCACACTCTCTATATGCTCATGTAAGGCTGAGGAGCACGAGCCAAAAATTTTCATTATGGATAAATGTGGCTACACTGTTTATCTGTACACGACAATAAAACTTGAAACTGAAACAGACCGGTGCAGCATCCGCATCACTGCAGACAAGAAAGCCTAATTTCTGCTGTTCAGCACTGAAGAAATGTAAACTTTTACAAATTCTGCCAAATTGCAAAACGCTCAGCTGTGTTTCTAATAAAACCTCTCTAACTTTGCTCTGCTTCACTTCAGCGGCATCAGGTAATGTTCATATGTTGATTCATGGATTTCTTCAGTTTTTGATCTACTGCAGAATATTTTTAAGGTGGTTATCGGCTATAAAAAGCCAGGCCAGAAAATTTCCTTTATATTTTTCTGTGTTTTATCCTTTACTTCAGTTACTCTGACACAACGGCATCTGCTGTGATGCTTGCACCTCTGAGTCTCACAAGTGTCAGCTTTGTTTTAGATTTAAAAATATGGATATGTACTGATAAATGATCAGAATATATAATATTTCTGACTGTCTGAGTCAAAATTGAATCCAATTAAATCGGGACCTTGTCATTCAGAACCGAATCAGTTATAGAAATCAAATCGATACCCAGCGCTAGTCCAAAACTGTAAGTGGAGCCACAAAAGAGAAGATGAACATATCCACAAAGGTTTTTATAATTACTATATTCATAATGTATTTAAATAGATTTATAATGCCAGAGCCACGTCCTGAATGTTGAATTTTATGGTTCTTGTTCTGCTTTTATTCAGACATTATCACAACATTGCAACACATCATTTTCATATTGTCTTTTTTTGTATTCACATTAGCTTTGATATGTTTTATTTGTGTTTATTCTATGGACTGATTTTTACACACATCCAACTAAACCTGTCACTGACAATACATTTTCTGAACTGAACTTCAATTTCCATTTCTTAGTACAATCTGGACAAATGTTTTGCTTTCTTTATTATTTCCCAGCTATAGTTACTATTTCACAAATCAAGTTTTTGATCTATCTACACTCAACAAAAATATAAACGCAACACCTTAGTTACTGCTCCCATTCCCCATGGGATGGACGTAGAGACCTAAAATTCATTCCAGATACACAATATAACCATCCCTCCCAAACAGTGGTCACAAATCAGTCCAAATGTGTGGTAGTGGGCACATCTGCTATATTGAGATAATCCATCCCACCTCACAGGTGTGCCACATCAGGATGCTGATCTGACATCATGAGTAGTGCACAGGTGTACCTCAGACTGCCCACAACAAAAGGCCACCCTGGAATGTGCAGTTTTTTGCGCTATTGGGGGTCTGGGGACCCAGAACCGGTCAGTATCTGGTGTGACCACCATTTGCCTCATGCAGTGCAACACATCGTCGCATGGAGTCTATCAGATTGTCAATTGTGGCCTGTGGAATGTTGGTCCACTCCACTTCAATGGCTGTGCGAGGTTGTTGGATATTCGTGGGAACTGGTACACGCTGTCGTATACGCCGGTCAAGCACATCGCGAACATGCTCAATGGGTGACATGTCCGGTGAGTATGCTGGCCATGCAAGAACTGGGACATTCTCAGCTGCCATCTGCCCTGAACAATGTGAACCATGATTCATCCGTGAAGCGCACACCTCTCCAACGTGCCAGACGCCATCGGATGTGAGCATTTGCCCACACAAGTCTGTTACGGCGACGAGCTGGAGTCAGGTCAAGACCCCGATGAGGACGACGGGCATGCAGTTGAGCGTCCCTGAGACAGTTTGTGCAGAAATTGTTTGGTTGTGCAAACCAATTGTTCCAGCAGCTGTCTGGGTGGCTGGTCTCAGACGATCTTGGAGGTGAACCTGCTGGATGTGGAGGTCCTGGGCTGGTGTGGTTACACGAGGTCTGCGGTTGTGAGGCCGGTTGGATGTGCTGCCATATTCTCTGAAACGCCTGTGGAGACGGCTTATGGTTGAGAAATGAACATTCAATGCACGGGCGACAGATCTGGTTGACATTCCTGCTGTCAGCATGCCAATTGCACGCTCCCTCATTGCTTGTGGCATCTGTGGCATTTTGCTGTGAGACAAAACTGCACATTCCAGGGTGGCCTTTTGTTATGGGCAGTCTGAGGTACACCTGTGCACTACTCATGATGTCAGATCAGCATCCTGATGTGGCACACCTGTGAGGTGGGATGGATTATCTCAATATAGCAGATGTGCCCACTACCACACATTTGGACTGATTTGTGACCACTGTTTGGGAGGGATGGTTATATTGTGTATCTGGAATGAATTTTAGGTCTCTACGTCCATCCCATGGGGAATGGGAGCAGTAACAAAGGTGTTGCGTTTATATTTTTGTTGAGTGTACAATACATAGTACACCCTTTACTAAGCTATGAGTTTCAGTGCGGTACTGTTACAGTATATATTTTTACTTCCCCCACAGAAAATATCATACCGGAACAGTGTGTCTAACACTGCATCATGAAAGAGACTACAGTTATGATGATGCTCCTGTCAGGTCAGTTTGAATTATTTATTTCCACTTCATTTATTTTCATTGTTTTAATTGCACAAAGAAAACAAAATGTGTGCATTTGTCTATGATTTTTTGACCACAAATTATAAATTGAGTTTGTTTTCAAATGCTTCGAAGCGCACATTTGTGGTCAGTGATTTGACTGCACTCTGACATGTCACCCATTTTAGCGGTTTTTGCTACTAAAGACACCAAACTAAAAAAATTAATTATGTGTGTGTGTGTGTGTGTGTGTGTGTGTGTGTGTGTGTGTGTGTGTGTGTGTGTGCACATATCATTTCCACAGGACTGTTTTACTTACCTGGCTATTTTCCTCATCTTTACAACCTTGTTGAATATGGAAGAGACTGGACCAGAGCTCAGGAATACTGCAGGAACAAGTATACTGACCTAGCCATTGTACATAATGAGCAAGACTTGGCCAAACTGAGGAACCTCACAGAAGGGTTTTCTAATGTGTGGATTGGACTTATACCTGACACTGAAGCATGGAAGTGGTCTCTGGAAAACCAGGATTACTATGGTGAAGGGGAGACTGAGTTCAGGATGTGGAATGACGAGGAACCCAATGGTTTAGGACACCATAAAGTTTGTGCAGCAATGCTTAAAAATGGGAAATGGGCAGATGTAGAATGCAACAGCCAACTGCCATTCTTCTGCTACAATAAAAGTAATTAAATACAATATGCATACTGTATATCAGTGTCCTGATTATTATCATGACTATCATTGTAATCTCAAATGGAGGTGATGAATAAGTAACACAGATGTATAGCTCATTTGCATTCTTTGGCTGAGCAGTGAAGTTAGACCCTTACTTATGTTTCTTTGCTCAAATGTTTTCAGACCCATCACGCTTCATATTTGTGAATATGAGTAACACCTGGGAGGATGCTCAGAGCTACTGCAGAAAGAACCACACTGACCTTGCCAGTGTGAGAAACCAATCTGAGAATGAAGAGCTGAAAAAGATAACAGTGAGTTCCTACACGTGGATTGGACTATACAGAAATTCCTGGAAGTGGTCGGATGGAACTGCACAGTTATTACACAACTGGGCTCCTGATAAACCATCCAAGATAGCCACAGATGCATGTGGGACTATATTTAAAGGCAAGTGGGTCAACTATCGTTGCGATGCAAACTGGTACTTTGTCTGTTATACTGGTGAGTTCTGATTTTACTGTATTTTTAATATATTCTGATATTTTCTTTAGTCTCAGAAGATCGTTACATCACAGCATTTTTTTTCCCTCATTCTTTTTTTATAAACTCAGCACTCAGGGAGAGGAAGGTGCTGAAGATTAAGCTGAAGAAAACTGACCCCTCTGTGGAAATGGAGGACCTGGAGGAGGAAATCTTGGAAAAGGTCATACCTGAGTTTCAAATAATATTTACCTATAATGAAAAAAATAAACGTTTTACTCAAAGAAAGTCTTTATAACAGGTATGTGATATCAAAAATAAGACTGACAGCAAAACCGACATGAAATGAATCTTTTTTAAATAGATGAATATAGTAATAAAAATAATGATAATTCAAAATGTTATCAGGTGCCTCAGCATTTTTCAATTTAACGCAGTTAGCAGATCACAAAATATGTGCCCAAAACTGAAATCTGGGACCACTTCCTGTATTGCAAGTGGCAACAAGGACCAGAGACAGTTCAGTGCATACTGCATTGCAGTCTTCAACATCTAAGTGAAATGCTTAAGGTCTTCTTGAGACTTTAGGATGAGAGTGAGTCCAGTCCAGTTTATTGTTCAGATAAACACCAAGGTACCTGTAGCTGTCCACAGCCTCAATGTCCATACCTTGGATGTTATTTGTGCCTGCGGAAGTCTACCACCAGCTCCTTGGTTTTATTAGTGTTGATCTGGAGGTAGCTCAGCTGGCACCACTCCACAAAGTCTAGGGTCAGATCTCTGTACTCCTTGTCGTCCCCATCAGTGATGAGGCCGACTATTACAGAGTCATCAGAGAACTTCTGCAGGAAGCACTGGGTGGAGTTGTGGGTTAAGTCTGCAGTGTAGATGGTGAAGAGAAACGGAGCCAGAACCGTTCCCGTTCCCTGTGGGGCCCCCGTACTGCAGACGACCCTGTCCGACACACAGCCCTGAGTTCTCACATACTGTGGTCCGTCGATGAGGTAGTCCAAAATCCAGGTAGAGAGGTGATGGTCCACACCTGAGTTCTCCAGCTTGTCCTTCAGGACTGTGGGCAGGACGGTGTTGAAGGCACTGGAGAAATCAAAGAACATGATTCTCACAGTGCTCCCAGCGGTCTCCAGGTGAGAGAGGGAACGATGCATGAGGTGAATGACGGCATCATCCGCTCCAATGCCAGGCTGGTAGCCAAACTGAAGAGGGCCCAGTGATGAGATCACCAGGTGCCAAAGCTGAGCCAGGACCAGCCGCTCCAGGGTCTTCATCAGGTGGGATGTCAGAGCCACTGGCCTGTAGCTGTTGAGGTCCTTGGGGCATGAGGTCTTTGGCACTGGTACAACATAGGAGGTTTTTACAGAGCTGTGGGACTCTCCCCAGCCTCAGGCTCAGGTTGAAGACGCACTCCATCACCCAACACAGTTGGTCTGCGCAGGACCTGACAACCTTTGAGCTGATACCATCTGGACCCGCTAACTTCCTGGCTTTAATCCTCCTCATTTCCCTCCTAACCTGGGTGGTGAGAAAGACAGGCTGGAGCCTTGTGTTGAGTTGTTTTGGATGCTGTTGTTGGGGATGGAGAGGAGTGAGCAGGGTGAGTAGAGGAGGTGTGAAGTGTCAGAGGTGGAACAGCAGCAGTGGGGGTGGGTGAGTTGAAGACTGCCTCATGGATGTGAAGCTAGTCAGAGCCTTTAACACTGTCTTATTTTGACTGAGCATAAAGATATGAATCGTAAGTGGGAAATAGATACCAATTAACACCTCACCATAAAAAAAGATCAGAATAGAGGTGGAAACCGTTCGTGAACCCCTAAGGGGAAACCACACCTATGCACGGCACAGGGGATTTGCCTCCAGTTGTGGTGTGCATTGAGGAAGGCAACATATTTTACACGTTTTCTTCATTTCGTCACTTTTTTTATTCATAGATCTGGGCAAACTGCACAATAAAGCTTATTTGAAAAGTCCAGTATTTGAAAAGTAAAATCTTACTGCTAAAAATACAAAACTGAGTTTAGTAATAATCTTTTTATAGAAGCCAACTAAAATATTGAAGAACAAACATTATTTACTGAAAATGTACTTAAAGTACAGTTTTGTTAATGTGTAGAAAGTGATATTTAAATGTCATCATTATAATTACATGTTCATCAAGTGATGAAGCTCTTTCTTTACCTCTAGGTAAATGATTTATTAAAACGTTTTCCCACAGACAAGTCTCATTAATCAGAGATATTTAAAGATTCAACAGGATATTAATGAAGCATTTATGTTTCACAGTTCAGACAGAGACTGACAGAGCATGGCCTGAGTGGAGTCTTCAAACTACAATGGGTGAAGCAGCCTGATGGGAAGAAGCATGTTGAAGAAGAGGAGGAAGTAAAAGAGGCAAACTGTGGTGTCAAATAAAACATTTCATTATCCACATTTGATTATTGAATTCTCCTATTCAGGACATATGTTTAATTGGTTAGGTTAATATTCTTACAGTAAGGTACAAGTTTTTACTTTAGCAATGAAGCTTATGCATAAATTCAATAAGTAAGATCAGTCATCAGTCATCTGCCTGCTTTCTTGGGTGTTCAGCTGCTTTTCTATTTACATGTCTACTGCTTTCTCACGCTGTCAATCTCAATACTGACATCATTACTTTAGTCCAATCATCTTTTCACCCTTTTGCTTTGAGCCAATTAGCCTCTGCTTCGCATGCTTTAAATCTCAGCTCTCCATTGTTCTTTTTTTAGACTTTTTTTGTGCAGCCTGCCTCCCCGAGGCGTAACATGTCGACGTTTTGACACGTCCCGCGGCGTTCCTGAGGAACGCGAAAGGAGACCTTCGGCGTTCTTATGGTACGCGGTGGGTTATGGCTGGAATCCAGTGCAATGACGCTCCCGCGGTAATAGACGTTCCAGCCCTGTATTCCAGCCCTAAACCTAACCTTATCCCTAGCCCTAACCATAACCTTATTCCAGACCGTAACCAGGACTTTAATGATGTTAAATAGCGTGTTTCTAAGCGATTTGAAGAAAAAGAGCGAACATGTGTAGGTTCAGTCCAGACGGTTCTCATATTTCCTCTTTTTCCGAGGTCGTCATTTAGGAACGTGGTGGGTAGCCGAAAACGTAATATGGTGACGATTTGTCACCTAGCGTAAAATGTTACGCTTTGGGAGTGAGAACGGGTTGCCTCCCCATCTCCACCTCAGACACCTCAGACAGAGCTCTATTCAAACCTCAGTCTTCATCTTCACCACCACCACCACCATCTAGACTCCAGGGGGCCGTGTCCTAAATCCTATACTGGTCCACTTGATTGTCATAGTTTATTAGGTTTTTAAAAAAAAAAAAATTATTATTATTATTATTATTATTATTATTATTATTTAGAGTTATTACAATCAGAACAGACATGACCATGGAATGGGAAAGATAAAAGAAAAGGAAAAAGAGAAGTTGGGAAGAAAATTAACAGAAGGAGAAAAATGGAGGAGAATAAGGACAGAGAGAAAAGACACTGAAAATCTGCTTCAACACCTTTTTGAAATAAAGATGTATTGATAAAAATAAATATAAGCAGCCAAGTACATTTGTTTTTAACCAGAAAATATTTTAGGAAACGGTTTGTGAGCTGTCAAGGATGATGCACACAAACAAATACAGGATTTAACACCTGGCCCTACAGAAGGAATAATAGTGGTGTTGTGGATGCATAACAATTTGACCATCTTAAATGTTGTTAGTCTTTCATATTCTGCTTATGCTGTAATGCTGATGACTTAAAGACAGAAATTATAGTCCACAAACCAGCTGCTGACATTATTGACGTTATGTGTGAGAATAAGTTAGAATACATAGATAACTCTGTATCCAAAGGACTTAGAATGTCTTTCATATTTACTGACAGTCAGGAGAGTCAGGAGAGACTCAGATGTTGCCTAAGTTGCCTTTTATTTTTTGGATTTCATGAACTTACTTTATCCCTTTGAGTAATATTTAGAAACATATGTTCATATGGCAATATAAATTCATAGGTGGTAGTTCTATGTTGTCCTTCTGCTTAGGAGCATAGCTATATTGTATCCAGTAGCTTGCACATGCTTATCCTGTTGCTGTAACAAGTAAACCATTATGTAAATTGTCTGTTATGTTCATTTACCTACAGCCATCGTTGTCAACTCCCCATGCTGTCTCCGCTGGTGCAGTTGAACCAAACTTGTTGCATTAAAATCACTGAAGTGATTCCCAAGACTCTGGCATTTTTATTCAACTGTGATACAAATTTTGCTCATCTCCCTTGACTTTTAACCCAACAAACATGCTCTGTGTACCAATCAAATGAACTATGGAAGAGAGGCAAAAGGGAGGTCAGGCTGGCAAAGGGAGGACCCAAACGAGGACTTCCTATGTAGAATACAGTGTGTTTATTTAGAGTGAACAAATGACAAAATGCAAATAATTCCCAGTGCGTGCTCTCTTAGGGTGCTTGTTCCCTGCTCCCGTGCTGTGACTTCTCCCAGTGTCCGTGGTGAGTATTTCTGCTCCTTTCGTCTCGGTATACATGTTCCCCTCTTTCCACTCGTTTCTTCAATTCTCCTGGAAACAACAAAACAAATATTGTTTCCATAGAACTTTCTGCCAACCAAGTTTAATAGGACTTCTTATTCAGCTTGTCAGATCCCTTATCTTCTGGTGAGGCTGATGTTCAAAATATTGCTGCCTCAATTTGGTTTAGTTTAGCTAAAGTTCTTTTAGCTGTGATGTTCGTGGAAATAGGCCCTGGCAGGGTCTTCCAAAGCAAACTGATCTCCTGGAAGAGGCCAGAATAATCATAATTCAAAAACTTCCCAATAAATCTTAGATACTTTGTCTTAAAGTGGGTAATCAGGGCCCCCTAGTGGGGCCATACCTAGCAAGCATGGGTCTTGATCAGGTACAGTACAAAAGAAGTAATCATTTTCTATATGACTTATCCATCTATCGAAGCTATCTAAACATTTGCTATATGAAAAGTAACTGTCCAATGGCCTTGCCACCATTCCTATAATAGGAATGGTGGCTTTCATGAGTCTTTCTCATGACAGCAAGAACTGCAATTACTCATTCTCATCTCTGTGATGGAATTTTTCAGTGCAAAATGTCTCAGTTCAGCATTTTTAAGCTGTTTGTTGAACCATGTTGAATCATTACTGACCTCAATTGGGGCGAGTGAGGCCTGCAGTTGTTCAGATATTGTTCTGGATTTTTGTGACCTCCTGGATGAGTCAGCAGGTACAGCCTGCTCTGCACTTTCCTGTAGAGGGCGTCTGAATTGTGAGTCCAGTCCAGTTTATTGTTCAGATAAACACCAAGGTACCTGTAGCTGTCCACAGCCTCAATGTCCATACCTTGGATGGTATTTGTGCCTGCGGAAGTCTACCACCAGCTCCGTGGTTTTACTGGTGTTGATCTGGAGGTAGTTCAGCGGGCACCAGTCCACCCTAACCCTCTCCTGGAGTAATTGTGGTAGGTGGGCCAAACCTGGGAGGCTTCACCACTAATCCAAGTTTTTTTCATTTATGGATAATTGCTCTCACTGTGGTTTGCTGTAGTCTCAAAGCCTTAGGAATGACTTTGTAACCATTTCCAGACTGATAGATGTCAGTGAATTTTGTTTTTCATCTGCTCTTGAGATATTTTAGATTTTGGTATGATGTGTTGATTTTTGAGAGCTTTGGTAGCCTTTCCAAACAAGTAATACTTGTTTAGTTATTTTCCAAATGTACTGTCATGAACCTTAACATTTAAAATGTTAACTGAGGCCTGTAGAGTTAAAGATGAAGCTGTTTTTGTTTGTTGTTTTGTTTTGCATTTTATCTGAGCATTGCACAGGTGGACCGTGAAGTGATTTTGCAGGAATGTCCACTCCTGTGAAGAAAGTCAACTTTTTCCCCCCACTGTTGTGAATAACCTTTCTCACTGTAGAATAACTGACTTCAGTTTGTTTGGAAATGCCCTTGCTATACAACCATTCCCAGACTGACGGGCAGCCACATCTTCTTTCAGATTTTCCTTGTCATGGTGTTAAAAATCCCCCGAATAACCCAAACTTACAAAACAGAAAAGAAGTGATCCGAAGAAGAACTATACTCGTGCACCACCTCTAGGCTCTGTTATCAGGTTGTCTACACATTGTGGGGGTCATTGGCCAATCACAGGCCTTTTCAGTGAAAAAGGGTTGTTATGTTATGTTGTGGCCTTTTTGCACCGACAGATGAGGGATTTTATCTGTGTCATGACTCGCTCCGTAAAGTCGCACCCAAATCACTGGTAAATAGAAGTATTTATTTATTATTTATTTGGATTCAGTTGGTCCAGTGGAAAATCTCCTGTGGAGTGGATCATGGGACATGACAGAGTGTCCTAAGAATCACTCAATGGGTTCCACGACCAGGTACAACCTGTCATGGTTGGCTGTGTGGCAGGCAAGCAGAAGTGGTGGACCCAAAATTGCAGGACTCTTGGAGATGGGAATAAACTGAAAATGCAGCTTTATTGCTGGAGGAAAGATTCACGAAATAAAACTTACAAAAACAAAACTCTAAACCGAGGTGCTGGAGGACAGGACATTACAAACACACAGCAAGTTGAGGGTACGACACGACACTGACACAAAGAAACACAGGGCTTAAATACACAGATAGCAGTAATCAAGGGATGAGAGACAGGAGGGGAACACACCTGGGAGAAATCACAGCTGATGAGACAGGGGAAACGTAAACCTGAGCACACTCACATACGACACAGACCTTCACAATAAAACAGGAAACTCAGACACATGGAACCAGACAAGACATTGAACTAAACAGATTCACAAACAGAAGGGGTGACACCATAGACAGACAGATACAGACGCAGACTCAGAGGCAGACCGAAAATAACACGTAGAACTCAAACAACAATAATAATCATGATAATAAATTGGAAAATGATAATAATAAACTTAAAGCGCTGGGTCACCGACCCAGGACCATGACACAACCTTGCATCACTGCTGAGTGCAACACGGATACCACACATCCCTGCCTATTGTGGTTTCATTAAAGCACGGAAACTATTTTGCTAGATCAAGTTACAAAAACTAAGTTTAGCAAAAAAAACAAACAAACAACTAAACGTTTGATTTGAGTAATATCGATTATGCTTGGTTAGGGACAGACACAAAGAGTACTTTTTCACATAGTTTTGGGTTAAATGTAACATGCTAAACAGACATTACATCTAAAGGTAATGAAAGCAGCACAATCCATGACATTAAAATCGTAAATGGCCTGTATTTATATAGTGCTTTACTAGTCCCTAAGGACCCCAAAGCGCTTTACATATCCAGTCATCCACCCATTCACACACACATTCACACACTGACATTACTTAGCTTAAAAACAGTTACACATAAACATTTTATGCAATACTTCATTCCTAAAAATAAACAAAGGACTGAAACAAAAGATTTGCCATACAATAATAATATTGATGTTAATGCGATGGAATACGATTTTGTTATCATATACAAATGCTGTTTCTGTTCATGGTTTCCATCCGCTGTCTGTTACAAAATGAAGGATTTATTTTCAGAGATTCCAGTAGTATTTAATTATTCATTTATTTGTCTGACATGTTAAAGTTGGAACCTCTGGAGCAATGTAAAAGGCAATCGTAGGAAGTTAAAATGACATTTAATCTTATTTGGTGACAAGAGCAAATTAGCAAATATGAAACTATGGCTGCTGTATAAATAATGAATTTAAAGAAAAGGAGAATACAATTTTTATGTAAATATAGTGGTAATATGTTTAGGTTCCAACTTTGTTTAGTTGAAAATCATTCATTATTACTTAAACATGAATAAAAACAACATAAAATATTTAAACAACCTTGCCCCTTGACTTTTCTCCCAGATAACACCTTGCACACGTCTATAACTTTTGTTCAGCTTTGCTCTTTCCTCCTTTTTTCCCTTTTTTCTTACCACATTTTGACCCTAAAAATGTGTTATTATGAAACTAAGCTATGATCAAACATTTGCCCTTCCCTGCGCTTTAATATCCTAACGTTACCTCCGGATTTGGCCGAAATTAAGGGCTCGGGGAGCCGCCTGCTGTCCTCGGGTAATTTCAGTGACGCTCCAGGGTGACGCGCATGTATGGGCGTCACAGGCGCTCCTGATAGTAGGAGGAGAAGTTCGGTTAGAGAAGCTCCTCAGTAATCGCACACACGGTTTAGTGTCAGGTAACCTGCTCGCCATGGCAAACCGCTATCTCTCAGTCCTGCTCGTGCTGATCCTGCTACTCCTTCCGCTGCCGCACGGTCCGGCGCGCGTGGCGGTTGCTGCGGAATACTCCAAAACCGACTTGGACTACGAGTTCGGCGACTACAGGGGGAAGTGGTGTATCGACGACCACGGCTTCGTGTACAGCATCGGAGAGGTTTACTACCCGAGCCCTACGTCGTGTCCATGCACATGCACCATCGACGGCCCAGTATGCGTCCGACCCAAGTGTCCTCGCATCCACCCCCGGTGCACGCGGATCAGGTATAAAGCGTGCTGCCCGGTGTGCGAGGCTATGGCCAGAGTCTGTGTCTACGGAGGCAAAACATACAGGCTGCTGGAGGAGTTCAGGGTGAGAAATAGCCAAACTTCTGAATAACTCCTCCAATCCATGTCCCAGCCACAAGTTCATAATATTACAACCCTGTTGATGTGTTCCATGCTAGTAGGGATCCTCTCTCAATCCAGATGTTTTTCCATCACCTACTTATAATAAAGTTCATAAATTATTGTTTCCTTTTTTGCCGCTCAGTAAAATAGTGTATTTTCTCCTCTTCTTGCAGCTGCATGACACATGTAAAGCATAGAATGTTTTGTATAGCATCCTCGCTGTGTCACTGTGATGTTTTCTAAAAGTGTTCCAAAGAAATAAGCAACACGTTTACAGGAAAAAAAAATAAAGGTTTACAGGGTTTGGGGAGTGGGGGGGGGGGGGGGGGGGGGATTTTTGGTTTTGTTTTGTTGTTTCACAACACTTATTCAAACTAGTTCAGAATGTGCAAACTTTAGATACACAGCCCTTATATGCCTTATTTTACAGAACACAGCTGTTTTTGCCAGAATAGTTTTAATGCATGCAGTAATACTATACGTCATCATGTCACTGATACATTTTTCATTGGTAATACATAATCATGTAATATGAAATTACCAACTCATCTAAAACCAGAGGGGGAAAAAACAAAACAAAAAACAGCAAGTTTGCAACATGCTTGAATAACTTTGGGATGAAAGGTGAAATGTTAAATTCTTAATTTTCAGGTCATTGAGTAAATGTCTAGAAAAAAGATTTTCCTTGTTGCAGTGATTCATTATCTCGAACTTCTGTAAACTCCTCCGACAACCAAATTCAAACCCTTCCTGCTGTTGCAGGTTGTTTGGCCCAATTTATGATTGTTTGAAGGCTTACACGAATAAGCTAATGAAGTAACCTACAATAAATTCCATAAATATGTTTTAGATATACACTCAATTGTTACTACTTGCTAATATTGGGTTTGATCCCCTTTGGCCTTCAGAGCTGCCTTAACTACTTTTGACATTGACTCAACAAGGTGACATTCCTCAGAGGTTTTGGTCTAGACTGACATGATAACATTTAAAAGCTGCACATCCATGATGCCTATCTCCTGTTCCACCACATCACAAAGGTGCTTTATTGGACAGAGTGCTGGTGAATGTGGAAGCCATTTGAGTACACTGAACCTTTTTTAATGTTCAAGAAACCATTTGAGTGGTGTGAGCTTTGTGACATGTGATGTGTAGGGAGATGTGTAGACTGTAGTCTCAAGGTGATGGACATTGGTCAGGAACAATATTCAGATAGGTGCTGGCATTTAAATAATACTGGGCTGGTACTGGGAAATCCAAAGTGTGCAAAGAAATGATCCCCCCGTACTAACACACCACCCTATTACAGAAGCATTAAACTGTTGATAGAGGGCAGGATGGGTCCAGGATGGGTTTGCTGCCCAGAGCACTAGCACTTTAAAAAAAAGGATGCCTTTTTTTAACATTCTGAAGGCACCAGAATGTTAAAGAAAAAGCAACTCTAACCCTACCATTGTTACGCATCTTTATTTTGAGACCATGCAGACTATCCAAATGTTAACATGTAATAATGATGTTCACGCTTACCTGTGTGTTTCAGCTGTCAAGGTGTGAGCGATGTCGCTGTGAGCCCAACAGAGAGGTGTACTGCAGCATTTCAGAGTGCCCAGCCCCACACTGCGTTAACCCCACCTACGAACCCAACCACTGCTGCCCCATATGTAAGACCGGTGAGAGTCACTCAGGTTCAAAGTGTTTCTTTCTCTTTGCCTCATAAAGATCTGCTTCAGTATCAGCTTTGCATACATTATGTTGCATAATCGTGTAAACTGGGAGAATATCATGAAAATTTAAATCCCCTTCTTGCAAACAAAAAGAAACAAATATGGATTTATTCGTAACTCAAAAAGTCTTTAGAAAACACGCTAAGACTTCCTGTTTGGCAAGTGATCGTATATTAAAATGCATTCACAAGTTTCACAGTTGTTTTTCTTAAAGACTCTAGTTTCAGTGGGCAGATTGTGTTCATAATGTTATGTTACCATAAGTGCAATTTAAGCTTCCCATCGAGTGTTACACAAAATCAGCAGCCTTTGGCCTTCTACCTTATATAATGTCTCTCTTACCAAACATAATGACAGTAAAAGTGACTCCAAATCTGAGCTTGTCCACAGTTTGTAGTTAAATTGAAAACCTTTGTAAATACAAAGGGTGTTGGTGTAATGATTATGAAATATCTTCAGATATGCCAAAACTGATAATTTGCTGTAAGCTTTCTCCATTAGGTCTCCCAATACCAACCAGATAGACAGCAAATAGACAGCCCCATGGATTGGCCCATTGTCACCAACAGCTGATTTACTTTTTTGAGCCAGGATCGGGTCGATATCTGATCCAAATATTGGATTGGTGCTCCCCTAGTACTTACCAAAACTTTTCAGATCGCTTCTTTTGCTCTCTGTAGTAAATGTAATCATTAAAACTAAGCTTAAATTTTTATTAAGGAATGGACGATAGCAAGAGTTGTATAAAGTCATTTGTAATGCTCTGTGTTCTCAGTTATAGATTGCAGTTTTCTTAGCCGATTGACCAGTGGTTTTTTTGCTCATTCTCATTTCCTTAAAAGAACTGAAATTGACAGCATATATAAACAAACTTAACTTTTTTTTTAATGCTAATGCTTTTTAAATTTCGTAAAATAAATTATTAAATTTTAGATTTTCCCTCAAACTG
The DNA here is from genome assembly GCF_057382095.1 of Aulonocara sp. 'chitande type north' Nkhata Bay. Lineage (NCBI taxonomy): Eukaryota > Metazoa > Chordata > Actinopteri > Cichliformes > Cichlidae > Aulonocara > Aulonocara sp. 'chitande type north' Nkhata Bay. Next base: position 1,773,806 of record NC_141347.1, on the reverse strand, counting down.
CAGTTACAGGATCTTCTCTTAACCCTCATCCTACTGACTTGGGTGCATGCAGACCCCAGAAAGATATTTGCTGTCATTTATCTTAGGCGGGTTTTTTTTAATCATTCCAAATTTTTATGACTTTGTCATTCATTTTGTTCGTAATGATGTTCTCCCTTGATTAGTACTGTTGTAATATATTTGGGTATTCCCCGGGACCTAACACACTCAAAAGTACCAAATTCTGCCAAGCAGGTTTAATAAATGGCATTATTTATTGAGATATTGTTGCCCATAAAGCGTATATCAGTATTATATAGTATCAAATAGCTGGTAGGAACTTTCTATTGTTCATTTTAAAGAAAAAAAACTCAATTACTGCACATCATCTGGATGGGAAACTTTCCAGACTGGAAATTATCTGAAAATTTGAGCCTGATCTCCATGACACAATCGGGGTGTGCCCCAATCCCCAGTCTGAGCATCAATGACCCTCAATGGAGTGAGGAGTCAGTAAAACTATTCACTCACTCATCCAAATTGATGAATTCAGAATAAGAAATAACTCATAGTCATCCACGCCCCTTCTTCTTTCGCTCCTTCCATCTTCCTTCTTCCCCCTCCCCCCCCCCCCCTTTTTATGGCGCTTTTCAAGTCATTATTATTCTCAGACCACCTGCTCGCATTAATACACAAGTATTGGGGGGACTAGAAGCAAGGTGGGTCTTGAATGATTGGTACGTCCGGCTATTGGATGACCCCATCTACATCCCGAACCCCTGCCCTCCACTTCTCTTCCTTTGCGGAAGCATTTTGAAGTTGGGACCATGGAGTTCTGGGCTGCCCCCAGACCTGATCAGAGGGAGTCAACCAATGTGTAAAATGCTCTTATCCTATTGAGAAATGATTCTCTGAATCCAAATTTCTCAAATATTGCAAACAGGAATTTACAGTTGACTTTGTCAAATACTTTTTCTGTATCGAGTGATACAATTAGAGTGTTACTTTTTTGATACCGTGAAAGCATTAAGTTAAATAGTTTATGAGTGTTTATAGATGAATGGCTTTGATGAAACCTGTCTGGTCAGGATGGATAAGTGCTGGAATTACTTTCTCAAAGCAGGATGCTAGGACCTTGCTTATATTTGTAATGTCTTTATTTACCAGAGAAAGTGGTGTATAACTAGTTGACTGAGTGAGATCTTTATTCGGTTTTAACAACAGTATTCGTGGTAGGAGGAATTCTAGAGGTAATCATAAATTTATCTGTCATTCTTATAAATAGTGGGAACAAGGTTGGCCAAAAATGTTTGTAGGACCCAGCAGGAACTCCATCTGGGCCAGGTGCCTTATTATTGGGGATTTGATTAAGAGTACAGAATAGTTCTTCTAGAGCAATAGGTTTATCCAACATCCTAACTTGGTCTTGTGTTAAATGAGCCAGATCTATAGCACTAAGAAATTTGTGAATATCTTCCATATTCGAGTCATGGTCAGAAGTGTACAGATTCATGTCAAACGTCCTAAAAACATTATTTATATCTTTAAGATTACGAAATGGTTTCCCTGCTAAGTCTTTGATAACTGTAATTGTTGTTTTTTCTTTATTTTGCTTAAGTAGGTTTGCCAGATATTTGCCTGATTTATTATTGCATTGAAATTTGTCATGTCTCCAACTGGCAATCTGATGGACGAGCAGAGATTTTGCCAGGGGAATGGTACTTGTCTGACTGCATTATTCTAAGTGTAAAGTTTGGTGGAGGGGTATTATGGAGTTGGGCTCAACTACTTATTTCCATTAAAAGGAACTTTTAATGCTTCATCATACCAAGATGTATTTGACAGTTTCAAGCTCCCGACTATGTAGGAATAGTTCCAACATGACAACATGACCAGTGCACAAAGCATGGTCCAAAATGACCTCGTTTCAGGCATTCGTGTAGTCAATCCAGGTTGCTCAGGTTGTCTGCCTGGTCTTAGAGTCCTGGTCTACTGCTCTATTAATAAGAAGTTGGTTCTTTGGCCCTCTGGTGTTTTTTCCAATGCCTTTCTGAACTGTGGTTACATACTGACTAATGCACCTACTCAGCTTGGTAGCTACAATGTTGACAGGAGCTGCCATGTGTGGGAGAGGCAGGTAATTGGCCAGTAATTTCATGATGGCGTGCCCTTGTGAGCATCCTTCATGATCAGGATTGTCTACCCTTTGTTAGCCAGTCTAGATGAGTACCTGCTGTTAGCCACCTCCTTTGTGCTTCCTATCATCTGTGGACTGCCGTTAGCTTCTTCAGAGGTAGGCATGGATCATGTCTCAGTTAAAAAAATGAAAATCCTTCTGTGCTACCCTGATTTTGGCTTCCAGCCTTCTTGTCCACGAGGATCTATATCTACATATATCCTTGATCTTGTACCCTAGTACTTGTAGTATTACCGTACTACAGAAGAAGTGACTCGCATCAAGAAACCTTACCAGTGGCTGGACAAAGCCATAGAGGGTGGGGTCTATCACACAAGGCAAGTTCCAAGGCGCAGGCTGTGCAAAGATCTAGAGACAATCCAGCACATAAGCGCAGGGTGCAAGATGCTAGCAGGAAGGGCATGGAACACCATGAGCTAAGATCCTGTGAGACTTGCAGATTAGATTAGATTAGATTAGATAGAACTTTATTAATCCCTCGGGTGGGTTCCTCTGGGAAATTCGATTTCCAAAAAAGCACAGCACCGACAGAAGTTACAGAGTTACAGAATATTATATATATATATATATATAATACACACACACACACACACACACACATATATATATAAATACAGAGACAATATAAATAAAATATACGAAGGGGATAAATAGAATAAATAGGAATAAAAATAAAAATACAAGTGAATTGCACATTTCAAGTATTGAGTCTATTGCACCGTTGACTATTTACAAAAGTATTGCACAAAAGGTATTGCACAGTGAGGTGAAGAGGCACTACAGCTTAGTTGTTCCCCCCTCCTTTGTATAGACAGACAAACTAGTGGTGGCTAACCCACTTGACATAGTAGTGGTAGACAAGCAGAGAAAGATGGCTGTAGTGATAGATGTAGCTCTACCCAGTAGCTAAAAAAAATGGTAAATGGAACCACTATGCGCAGGACCCTCAAGCGCTCAGGCCCATGGTAGTGGATAGAGAACCCAAACTAGGATAAAGGCTGTCTACAGGTCGAGTAGGGACATTTTTTTTTTGTGACGGAATATGCGCATCAGAAATATGAGCAAGAGACACATAGCCCACAAAATCCATACCTGGACGTTGCCTGCATTAACAAAGTCTGTATCAGATGTTAAGGAACTAGGGCACATTGATGAGAAGTGGGCTACTGAAACAATAAAGCATAAGAAGACGAGGAATGAGAATAGGGAGCTGTTGGCATGCTACTACACTATGCTGCAATAGCAGCGGAAGGAGTTACATGACGAGAAATATGGATTCTTTTACACCCAACAACTAGACTAACATCGAAAAAACTAGTAGCTCAGTAGTCCAACATCTGGAAGAAGCAACTGCTATCACAACTATGACAAGACTCATGACGTACAACATAAATGCTACAGCAAGGGGGACCCAGGACATCAGGTCGGGTGGAGGTATCATCATCCCCTGGGTTGGGGTGAGGTTGGGTAATGCAAGAACAGTTGCAAGTTTCTTGGGTTTTTCTCTTTATCTATTGTTGTAGGGTCTACCTTACAATATAAAGCGCCTTGAGGCAACTGTTGTTGTGATTTGGCGCTATATAAATAACATTGAATTGAAGTTCTAATTAAACATGGACATTAAATTACTTACAAACTCAGTGCATGCTTTTATACAGCTTATCAGTGCTTTTGGACATTTTTTCATAACAGTTCTGTTTAAAATGTTGCTGTCTGAATGTTTTCCCCATTCCCAGCTGTCATTTGTTTCATCTATGTGTACATCCACTCTCCTCTGTGCTGTTATATCCCATCTCACTGACTTTATCCTCATGCGCGCACACACACACACACACACACACACACACACACACACACACACACACACACACACACATTTAAGCTGTTGAGCCCAGTGTGCACTATAGTAAGAGCGGTCATTGTGACAGTCAGTATGTTCACCCTGGAGCTCTCAGAAGCTGCACTGGTTATGTCACATCACACACCCTGCAGCTTATACAGTCATTCCCGTTATGTCACTCAGACTTTCATTGCTACTGGCTTTGAAACACTGGTGCATCAGTGTGTGTGTGTGTGTGTGTGTGTGTGTGTGTGTGTGTGTGTGTGGGAGAGTTTGAGCTCTTTTGTAGCAGTGGGTATATTAGCTTTGCTTTTATATGTTGCCTTAATTATAGAATAAATTGGACATGGAAAGCAGTTAAAAGGTAAAAAAGAAAAACCCAACAGGAACATGCACATAAACATGCTTTGCTGTTGCCTTGCTCTTGGTGTCTAAAGGCAGTTGCAGTTAAGTTGAACCTTCTATTTTTACTGCTTCAGTTCTGCACAGACAGCGGGACAGATGGTTCAGTTTGTTGCGTCACTGTTTGCTTAATTTATTTATTTTTTTCCTTACTACTGCCAAATTCCCTTATGTCAGCTGTGCTTTATTGGATGCCATCAGATCTGGCATTAGATGAACTGTACTTCCTGTGCTCCTGCTGGTTGGGGTTGGTAATTGTTTCTCAGGTAGCCGCCAAATAAAGGAGCCCCATCTGTGAATAAGGAATGCAAATCAAAGGCAGGCTGTTTGCATTATTTAGTCAGTAATTACTATCCCACATAATTTGTAACTGCGATTTTGTTGTTGCTTTAATATGATATAGACCTGAGAGATATTAGAGGGCATTCATTTATCTTTTGGGAAGAGAGACTTCTTAAACTAAAATAGTAAATCAATAGTAAAACTGCTGTATGCAAGAAAATTGACATAATTTAAACGAAACAGGAAAAACAATAATTTTAACAGGTAATATTAAAATAAAATAAAAAAACAACTATATTTAGACCTGTGTTGCAATGGAAAAAAAACATTTCACTGTGTGCTTGTTTGTTTTGAGCACACTAGCAAGCCATGATAATATTTTTTTAACTGAATAATTCACAAAGCATCAAGCATACAGCTAATACTGACAGTGCTGAGGTGGGTGGTTGGTGGGTTGTAGCTTGGGAGTGGACCCCCATATCAAATTGGGGTTAAAGCCCTATAATAACCTACAGCCAGATTTGTCTGTAATTACAGATCTGAGACTTAAAATATGCAAGAATGGAGTTATTTATTCTTTAGGTTTATGATTATTTCTAAAAGTAAACCCTACTTGAAAACAATGAGACTAAAGGTGCGGTCCCATTAGAGAGACAGCCGGCATGTTTCACAAGCGATAACCTCGACTACAGAGGAAGGATACGCTCTTCTATGAACTCGTTCACTGTTTGATGACGGAAACGACAATAAAATGTTAACTGTCATTATAGGTCCCAACTGTTTTGCTGGGAACAGGGTGATCCCAGCAGGGGAGCGTGTGAACATTGACGAGCGAACAGTATGCTACTGCACCTACCGGGATGGGACATGGCACACCCACCCCCATGCCACCTGTGAACAGCGCCCACAGCCCAGCCCAACACAGAGCACCCGCACTGAGGCCCCCAGCAACGAGGACAGCAAAGGGAAGGGAGGGAGGCCATTTATTCCCAGACTGGACGTAATACCTTGAATTTTAATTTGTTAGATAAATTTATCAGAGGCAGAGTCACTCTTGAGGTACAAATCAACTCATGAGTCTGCTAAACTTCAACTTTTAGAGCACCACATAAAATGTATTGTTCAGAATCTAGCTTAATTATCCAAATAGAACAGCTTCTCCATATGGAAAAGATATATATAAATCTTATAAAGTTTGTATCTGTCTTGTGTCTGTCTTGAAAAGCATATAAGAGTGAAAACAGATATAAGATCCCTTGAAAAATTATATAATGAAACTTGTATGTTTTGGATACTTACTAAAACAATGTATGAAAGTAATGAGAAAGTGGCCACTTTCATGAGTAAATCATATAAGTTTTCACTATTTCTTTTCCATATGGGTCGGTTCTTCTACCTGAATTCAAGATCTAAAGTTAACTTGTTGGGAAATAAAACAAATTGGTTCCCATTTCTTTCTGGGAAATGGCACATCTTAAGTCCACACAATGGGAACTTCACATAGCTTGGCCAAAATTCTGACTTGTAGTGAAGGTGGCTCCCTGGAAATTTAAACTCTTTTTCCACTACAGCATTGGGTAAGCTCTACTGTATATTTAAAAACAAAAAAACCCCACTAAGCTGCTTCTGTTTGGCGTTGGTGAAATAAAAGTGAAACTGTAAAATAATCAAAGAGATGTTTAGTGTCAAGTGTAGAAATGGAGCTGGTTGGCAAGACCATTGGGAAAGAAGTTATATTGACAGTAGAAACCCAAACAAGAAAATAGAATACACAACTCTGAGACAGCTTGAAACAAATGCCCAAGAAAGTGGTTAATATCCTATCTTACTCAGTCCATTACTTTATTCAATCCTGAACTGCTGTCATACAAAATGACTGAAGAATTGACACTCTAGCCTTTTGATCAAATACAGTAAATGTAAGCTTTTTTTTCAGATGTAAAGACCAGGAATTTTTTTTGAGATACCGCACAGCCAAAGAAATTCTACTGTAAACACATGCTCATTTAATGGATTTTCTTGTCTTACTGTATTGTTGAACACTGCTGAAGACATCAAACTGTTAAATTTCACTATTATTAAGAAGTCATGAAGACCTACAGATTTTACAAATATCTTCAAGTAGTTCCCACAAATGCTTTTGGTGGCTGTGTTCTCTTAAACTCTGTGCTCCTACTCATTTCAAGCCATCTCAGATGCATGGGCCATTCTCCTGAAAAATAGATGATTGTCCAGGAAGTTCAGAGCAGACTGTATGCTGTGTTAATGGAGAATAATGTCCATCTAGCAAAACTTGAAAAGACACTGAAAATATCTTGAAGAAAACTTGAGTTGCCATGGATGACACAGCATTTCTGACACACAGTAGTAATACTAGAATGACACCATCCTAAACCAGTCCAGAGTAGACCGACTGTGCCACACATTTTAAGTATGCTGAGATTTGGTTGTTTATGAAAAATAAAAAATAGCATTGAAATTTCCTTTTACATGAGATTGGATAAAAAAAAATTAAAATACACTTTTCTTATTTCTACACCTCTGTGGCAGCAGTACTAACCTATGTGTTGCCCTAGTATGTGGGAACAAAACTCTTAAGAAGCCCATTACCAAGAATAGACATGAGTATCCAATCAAAACCATTTTATAAACCAGTAGGTAAACTTAAAGTAGTTGATAGTTTAATTGGATTCATTGGTTTAATTGAAGGCTTTATAACGATAAAAAAAAAGTTGTACTTCCCAATTTTAAACTAATTTAGACATAAAGGGGCATTTCTAGAGCAATGCTGTTTGATGAGCTGTGGTTTCTCTAACCCATCTTTGCAGCAGAAAGAATCTCTTAAACTTCAGGTTTCCCAAACTGAATGACTTTCATATCTTAAAGTAATGTTGAACTGTTGTTTATTAGTTGTTATTAGCCATTAGCAAAGCCATTCTAGAAGCTTTGTCTGCTTTATCCAGTCCAAAACCAGTTTTGATCCATGTTTAGCATTACCCTCCTGTTGGAACATTCTGTTGTATCCAGCAAAACAGCCTGAGAGCATACTGCCACCACCATGCTCGATAGTCGGTATATTTGCAGAGGTTTTAAAGCCTCCAAACGCCACAGTGATCCAAAACCTGTCCTACTGTACAGTGACACTGACATTATAGCAGTTTCCAAGACTCAGGCAGACTTGAGCCTTGGTTGTTCTTGAATATCCTAACCAATTTCTTCACCTGAGTGCAGGATAGGGTCTTCTTCTACAACTTGGCGGTGATGACACATCCAAACAACTTGTACCTACACAAAATTGTTCAAACTGATGATCTTGGAATCTGCAGATGTTTATAAATGGCTCCAAGACACCTTCCCAAGTTGTGTAACTCTGTAATTCTCCTTTCTTAGACTTTCCAGTTGTTCTGCATATTTGTCAATTCAATGATTGTTGTCATATAACTTCCTCTATGCTGGTAAAGAGAAAGTCAATTATGATCGATAATGAGAATAGCTCTTGAAGTTGAAAGACAAAAGTGAATGTGTGTATATATTTTAGCCTGTATATATAATTTTGACCACAAATGAGCCACGAGAAACCATCTCGTGGCTCATTTGACAAGTATTCCCGTCACCTCGCTCCAGGAAAGACTTTATTCCGGTCTCACTTTGCTTCTCTCCCTCAGTGTTTTAGTGAGGAGGATTATGTGAGGTTATCACTAGTTCTGTTTTCTAAAAACAAAATAAATTCAAAGTTGTGTACTAAATATTTTTTAAAACATTAAAGATGTATGCCCTGCAATTATTATACCAGGGGAAAAGAACAATTCAAAGAAATTGTTAAGGCTCAAAATATCAAGTATGTAAACTTCCTACCACAACTGTGCATTCTACAGCTAGATAGCTTTGCACTGTCTGCTTATTTGTCAGGCATTTTATGTCCATTGTGTCACTAACCTCTTGCATTAACACTTCCAAGTTCTTTTACTAAACCTGCAGGTACACAGGCTACATGACCACAGCTGAACGTTCACCTACACATACACAGTATTATCTGTACCTTTGTTAAGCGCCACTTTTTCACAACTGAAACTGTATGCAGACATACTGTCACAGTGAAGTGCGGGAAAATGTTTTTCTTTCCTTTGTACCTCAGACTGATTGACTTTGGAACATGGGCATGATGAAGGCATCTATGACAGAGGAAACATGCTATATGCAGATGGTAGTGTGGCTTCCATCTGCCAAGCAGTGAGGTGCCAGGGATGTCCAAGTACAGCAGACAGAACTGAAAATGGCCGAGCAGGAAAGCACATTTATACACTAACTGAAAAAGGATGGTGTACACATGCATGCCAATTCACAGGTCACCTCCACTGTATATTCAAAACTCTATTAATGCCACACTCCTATAAAGAAGTCCACTAGGGGAAGATTTCATTCACGGTTAGGTGGTGACAGCTAGACACTGTAAAAACACATTTTGAAGTGTATTCCTCTTTATTAATTTTGTGTGGCTTCTATCCCATCCTCATGTCGGCTGTAAAATTCACCCCTCACGAGTTAGTTTGTTTTGATTTAAATTCTCCAGTCAGGTTCAAAGTTTAGACTTCTCCCTACAGCTGTAGTCTTGACATTTTTGTTAACAACAACATCTTTGTTGGCCCTAGTGTATCTAATGTGAGGAACGGCAAGGGGTACCAGCTCTCAGTCATGTACATACTGAATATAAAAGAAAAATAAACTTCATATTACCAAAAAAGTTCTGAGCATGTACTTGACTCTTTATGAATATTAAAACACAACAATAAGAGCCTTTTCTGTAATAGTCTTAACATTTTGGACCGAAAGGTAAATGAAACAACCAAGACACATCTCAATAACAAGTTTTTATTGAAAACAAACAGGTGCAGGGTCCAGCTCAGGCTATGCTGCCAGCATTGGAGGCAATCCTGGGCCACAGGTCAGCACACTCTTTGGCCACTGGGCCTGTGATGGCAGAACCTGTAGACACACACACACGAAGGAACATAAGTCCCGATACTTGTGTTATTTTAAAAGCTTAAAAAATAAACTGATTTTACAATGGAGAGGCATAAAAGTTAGGCAAATTGATAAGGTGGTGTTATTTTCATTACTGGGAGCACATCATTTGGGTCAAACATAACATTAACCAATACATTAAAAGAAAAAGTTGTACTGAGTATTTATAAATTGTCTCATCCCTGATTGAGATCAGTCAGCCACAGTGGGGTCGCTGCCGTCTCACCCACAGTGATGAAATCAATATTCCCTTCTACGACAACTCACCGAGCCACTGAGCAGACAAAGCAAGTGCTTTTGGAAGGGCAAATATGCGCCTGTCATGACCACACACCAATCACCTCCCTGTACAGCGCGCATGAATGCCACACCACGTTTCAAAAACCCACCTTTCATTTCTCCTTTGTTGTTTACTATGACACCCGCGTTGTCTTCAAAATAGAGAAACACGCCATCTTTTCGTCTATACGACTTCCGCTGCCGTATCACCACCGCAGGATGCACTGTGGAGAGGGGAACAAGGTTAATTTGAGCTTAAAATGAAAAACTAAAAACCATATTTGAACAACTTTCTGCAACTGAAACTGGCAACTTATATTTAGACATTTAAAGACTGCAGATGGCGACGGTAGTTCCTGCTCTGCTCTAGGGATCTTCCAGCTGGAAGGCTACTCCAACCAGAACCTGTAAACACGTTTCACTAAACTAAAGCTAAACAGGCAAAGAGGAATACAGTCACCAGCTTCACTGTTAATGGATCCACCGCTCCTTATTGTTTAGTTATCTATCATTGAGAAATGACTGCTTCTGCAGGAAAGCAGCTTAAATGACATTTAATAATTAGTTTATGAAAGTGTGTGCAACGCTGCAAACAGAACCTACATGTCTGGTGAAGACTGTATGACGACCAGTTTCCCACTTACCCTTCTTCCTGAGCTCTGGCTTGCCTTTCTTGACTGTGGCCATGACCATGTCACCAACTCCAGCAGCAGGAAGACGGTTCAGACGCCCCTTGATGCCTTTCACAGAGATGATGTACAGGTTCTTGGCACCTGAAAAACACAGTAAGAAACACCATAATGAGAACAGAGGACAGGGTGGCAGAAAATAAGATCTACTCCCATTCCGGTTTATGATAAATTCACTTTGTCAGCTTGTCTCATCCCTGATTGAGATCAGTCAGCCACAGTGGGGTCGCTGCCGTCTCACCCACAGTGATGAAATCAATATTCCCTTCTACGACAACTCACCGAGCCACTGAGCAGACAAAGCAAGTGCTTTTGGAAGGGGCGGACAGAAGGAACCAACTGGTAGCCATTTTCCCAGTGCTTCACTAGGGCTGTTCGATATAACGATATATCGCATGACGATATAAAAACATCTATCGTTTCATTTTACACTATAGTTTGTTTTGTGGTGTCGCAAAATAAACTGTTTACGGCAATATTTTTTCATTATTTTGATGTCACTGTAGTGGCTATATTAATGTCTTAAAGTTCTCTCTTTCTCTTATATTTAATATAACCACACTACGGACAGACAAGCGCCTGTTTCTATGCGTTGTCGTTAGTAACAACGACGGTAAAACTATCGCGTGTCCGCTTGTTTATTTTCTACATAAATCTTTCACAATAAAACTCAAGATCCTGTTGAGACTTTTCAAAAATAAACTGAATCACGTGAAAGAGTATGCAGAGTATTTACGGGTGAGAAGCAAAAAAAGGGCCGCCAGGTGCTAAAAAATAAACCTTAGACTCAAACGTTAGAACAGGCTTTTCCCTGCAGCACGCCGTGTAATAAATACAAAGAAAACGCCGGCCGTTTCAACTTATATCTAAAAATGTATCGTTTCATGCATCGGTTAAAACACTCGACTCCAGGTACACGACGCCCAGCTAGAAACACTTCACACAAGTCAAGCTGCCCGAGATTCACAGAATTCACAGAAAATGTTACAATTTTGTGATTTGTATCGTTATCGGGACGATAGATGTCTTATATTGGGATACGAGATTTTGGTCATATCGCAAAGCCCTACCTGTCACTGTAGTTTCACTTTTAAACAACAGTGCTATGTTTATGCACAGGTTCACATAATGTGAGATGCAGTTACTCAAAGTTCTGAAACAGTTTCTTTTTCTGCCAAGTACTTTTTAAATTGGTTCTAAAAAACAACATACCTTCAGTGTCTAATTACTTTACCCCCCAAGGTAAATTAATTGGACACTGCTACCAATTAATCTACATATTAATCCAAGTTCAACTTCAACAACATGTTTTTGAGTATAGATTTTAAGTCAGGTGAGCCTTCAGGTACAATCAAGTACAATCAAACAGTCAAAAGCATTCTGTCTAGAAAAAGTGGAAACAAAAGAACCATGTTGGGTGAGATCTTAGTTTTCAGAAAACCTCTCTCCTTAGACCTGACACACTGATGCTTTACATGTTAATTTTCACACAGAGGTTAAATAAAAAAATCTCAAATAATCCATTTATATGCATTAGTCAGTATGGTAGATACCATGTATTCCAAGTCGTCACTTATATTTAATGATAAAGCTGCTTCCAGGACAACAAAAGCAGACTTATTCAGTGCAAACATCAGCAGGTATAAGCAACAAGGATTAAAACAATATCTTTCAATAAGAAAGAGTACAATGATTATATTTGCTAATGTGTTTTATTAGCCTTTTGTGATCATTACTCTGCAAACAACTGCTTTAGGAAAAAAAACACTATGAAGTTACAGGGAATAACGAGTAAGGGGTTTCTTCTCTACACAGGGCAATACCAAGGAAGTGGGAGGTTTATCGCCATTCCAAGCAGTAAGAAATTAATCCAGGTTTCCAGTACATTCATCATTGAGCAGCACATGGTTCTCTATAGCCAAGTTAAAATTAAGCAGTTTCACATAACTTTCAAAATTTGAAAGAAAAAAACAAACAAACCCTGAGATTTACCAACTTTGTCCTTTTGTGATACTTTTAATTTGAACTATTTACAACAACAAAATCAGAAGGAGCACACCAAATAAACTAGTTCACATACAGGGAAGAATGGTGTGGTCAGTCTTAGTGAAAAGATAACAGCTCAACATCAAAAACAGCAAGTTTTAGGCTGGATCTTAAATTCCCTTCAATCACTTAAGAGTTTAAGACCATATTGTATAGAAAAGGTGAACAAGAGAAGCAAAAGTCAACAGGAGTCAACCTGACACAGCAACGAGTTACCACAGACCTACCTGTGTTGTCCGCGCAGTTGATAACTGCTCCTACTGGGAGACCCAGGGAGATGCGGAACTTGGCTCCAGAGGAACCACCACGTCCTGCAGGAAAAGAAACATGCTCGAGTAAGAATCATTTCTACCTGACAAATTGGGCATTTGTGATTCAAACTCAGAGGAAAGATATTTCAAATGTAAGTATTTACCATGAGTGCCCTTGTGTACTTAGTGACACTGAAATCCCTGACTTACGATAGCGCTTTAATCATCACATAGGTCCATTTTAGGAGCGAATGTCACATTTGAGAAATCTACACACCCACTGTAATACATAAGCAGCAAGCTACAGCATGCTTTACTGAAGCTTGTAACGCAGCATGAATATGACCTTTGATCAGGACACAATGATGGTTAAAATTCAGAGAAGCCAAATCTAAAGGAACGTCTAACCTTAAGGATATTACAAATACACAACTTTTTACAATTCTGTTTAATTTCGAAGCTACAAAACACGTAAACACTTTAAACCCTATTTTCCATTCACTGGGTTAAGAGTAATGACACGTAGTAACCAAGAGCTAAAACTACATTGAACCTCACGCATTTTCCCTTTTGCTCAATAAGAGTTTGTTTCAAATGTGGCAGCTCCAATTTATCTACAATTCACGCTTGGTGTGCACCGGCTCTGCTTAGCTTTCCCGGCTAGCCCTGATCACCACAAATAAATTCACTTCATTGGCACACTTTCAGGTCAGGAAGCATCGTTATAACTCACTTAAAAACAAAGACCTTATCACCACACAGAAGGCTAAAGTGTGTGGAAGAAAATGCGACTAGCTCGTACACATTTTCCGCCTCTAGCATTTCTCGCTTCAGTAATACATGGCGCTGAACGAAAAACATGGCTTCCTTCAATTCCCATCTCAACCGCGATCTTTATAAAATCGCTAACTTTTGTCATAATTTCAAAACTAGTCCCACAAAAACATTGATTTAGCTTCTCTATCACACATAAACAACTATATACGCTGTAGCTCGTCTTAGAAAGAGCAGATGGAGGTGGATTTTATAAAGCAACTCTCATACCTCTCTTAGACATTGCTGCAGCACGGAAAGAGGAAGGCGGAGAAAGGAATTGTGGGTAATAAAGCTGAACAGAAGTTCCTCCGGGTCAGGGTGACGAGACGCGTTGCGTTCAAAAACAGTCGGGAAAATTCACCAAACACATTTGGTGTTTACGTTATTTTTTGCGTCTACGATAGAAAATCGAACTGGATCACAAAGTGATGTTATACTTATTAGTCTCGCGTGTTTTAAAAACACTGTTTACCTTAGTTTCCCAGTGTTTCTTCTTTTGTAAGTCCAATTTTTTATTATTATTATTATTATTATTATTATTATTATTATTATTATTATTATTAGAATCAAATTATTTACTTGTTTACCTAAACAATTTACCTGGCCGTTATATGTAGTTCCCGTTTAATTCGGTCTTGGGAAAGGGTTGAAAAATAGTTTTAACGGTTTCGGATAGAAATGTAGTTGTACAATCATTTGTTTGGACTGCTAAGAGGTGACACTGTTGTACTTATTGTTGTGCTTTATGAATACATTTTTTGTTTGAAAAATCCTGTGGTTAAAATTAATTATCATTTTATATCATTCATCATTTGTTACTGAATCATAATGAATCAGAACAGATCACTGACACAACAACGTCCTCGTCTGTGCGTGTTCTCTGTTTAAAAACGTCAGTCTGTTACATTAAGACTTTAATTACATTTCATGAATATAATTAAGCAAAGAACTCAAGGATATTACATTGTAATCGACATGATGGGACAACAGAAATTAATTTAAACTCAGATGCGCATCTTTCTAAAAAGAAAAAAAAAGAAAAAAATAGAATATCACAAATTGTTAAAACTGACGGTTTATGAGGCTACATGTATATCTTTGCTTTTTTCTTTCTTCTGGCCTCTTGGGGGCAGCAGAAGCTTGTTGAGATAATATGAAGAATCATCAGTGGTCTGGATTGGACTGGTAATCCAGCCCAGGGTAGATGCAGTTGTAGGCCGTTGGGTCAATATGATTTTTCACCTAACTTCAAACCTAAACAAGAAAACCAGCATAGTCAGAGTGTTAAGAGCGGTTAAAGAAATACCTAGAAATAAGTTGTGATATTTTCAGTGATCTCCAGTAGAGATTGTAATTATCTGGCCTCTGCTGTTGTTCTTTGCGGATTTAGCCACCTGAATTCATCAAGAAATAACCAAATATTACACAAGCTATCATGGCTGATTTCCAGCACTTAGACAGTACAAAAGGAGTATAATGATGGAAATCAGTGAGTGAATCTACTCAAAAAGTTCTTTAAGCAGGGCTATGTGACTATTTGTCTGTCCCCATCATCTAGCAGACTGTGGGCATTTAGTAGTGAGTGCTGGGCGTATCCCCCCCATCACTGGCTTAAATCAGTTTCTGTTAACCTGTTGTGGTTATACCCCAAGGATCAGAGACTTGGAGCCTTTGAATAGAGACTTCTGTACAGAGGTAATCTAATGTTTACGCCATTTTACAACACAACTCACCATTATAAAGAGTTTCTAAGTGTTTTAAGGGTTTTTACTTTCAAATCCAAAAGCAACCTCTATAATAGTGATTACCAGGCTGCAAAGGTACTGCAGGTAAACTGCAGTAACAAGGGAAATTCAGTTTGAAATTATTAACATGTTAAGTTACATTTTTTTTTAGAAATGTATCTATTTACATAAAAAGTGAATTAAAACTTGTAATAAGAGGTTGTTAGTTAGTTATATTACTCTTTATTCTCGCCTAAATTTACAGCTCTTGCACTAAAGTAAGGTATTCAAGTTGCAGGTGTGTTGCACACTTGTCTTAACATTTTACATATGAATGGGAAACATTAGCAATTTATATTAGCAATTTACAACTATAAGCCTGTGTTGTTTATGACAGTTTTAAAAAAATAACATTTCCAAGTAAATGCATCACTTTCTCTTGTTTTTTGATTAGAGTGCAGATTTAAGATGGCTTTCTGACTTTCCTTGACCTTGGGGATAGCTGCTCTTTAATATTCTATGTATACAATTTGGACCTGTGTGAACAATAGTCCCATAATGCACGGTGTTGGTGACGTCTTGATCCCCAGTTCAGGGTTAGGGTTGCTGCCTCTCTCCCCTTCTGTTCATTCTGTACACAAATGAGTGTCGCAGCAATTTCACGAACAGACATATCCTGAAGTTTGCTGACGACACAGTGATCGTCAGTCTTCTAGTGGGGGATGAGTCAGGCCATGGACAGGTTGTAGATGATTTTGTGAATTGGTGTGATGAGTCCTTCCTTTCACTTAATGTGTCAAAAACTAAAGACATGATTGTTGATTTTAGGAAGTCCTCTTATAGCTCATCACCTACTATCATTAAAACTGCCGATATTGGGATAGTTGAGAGATATAAATATCTAGGTGTGGTACTCGACCATAAACTGTGTTTTGAATCTCATGTTGATGCCACTACTAAAAAGTTCAACAAAGACTGTTCTTTTTAAGGAAAATGAGATCTTTTAATGTCTCATCTGAGATGTTGTCTTTGTTTTATAGAAGTTTTATCAAATCTGTGATGTCTTTTTGTATCGCTGCCTGGTTTGGTAACCTGACGGTGAAGAATAAGAATCGGTTGGGACTTCTGGTAAAAACTGCTAGCAAAATTTCAGGGCGCTGGCAAGATGGACTTTTGGCCATTTACAATAGAAATGTGCTTAGAAAGGCTCATTCTATTATTAATTGTTTGAACCATCCACTTCACAGTGAGTTTGAGTTGTTGCCTTACAGCTGCCGTTTTAGAGTACCTGTGAGGAAGACTAAAAGACTCTTTTATCCCCACTGCATCTTGTCTCCTCAATGGCAAATAACTGTCCTTGGACTTTCTATCACTATTATTGTCATTATTATTTTATAGTATTGTTCTGTTTATTTATATCCTGCTGCTAAACTAATTTCCCCTTGTGGGACAATAAAGAAATTGAATTGAATTGGTTTGTGCTCCAGTGGGTGTTGAGAGTTAAGCCTTTTAGTACTGATCCATATGCACTGGTTTATGGTACAAATCAGTTTTTAAATGCCCTTCATTACTGATGGAAATCTCGCAGTCTAAAAAGGCTATCCTGTCATTCTTTGCCCTAGTTCCTAATTCTGGTTTTCCAGAGACCACCTACATGATTCCGTGTCAGCATGGAGTCCAATCCAGAAATAGTTGAGAGTCTTTGTGAACTTTCTTATTCTGAGCATGTCTTGGTCCATCTCTATTGTTGCCAGGTCTGTATATATGGTCTGGCACTGTCCCTGCTCTTGATTTGGAATGTATGTCCTTTTATATCAGCATGAAGGTTTTGTCCTAGTGAAGAACAGCATGACCTTTTGGTGGAGGTCAGCCATATTTGTTTACAAAAATAAGAAAATATTTGAATAATTACATCCTTCTAACAATTTTATAGAGATACAGTGAAAATTATATGTACAGATGACAACACTGTACCTAAAACATAAAAGATAAAGTTAATTTTTTTGTGTTTTTTCCCCACTGTACATGTAAAACTACAGTACTATTGACTGCTTATTTGAATATAACTACATGTTCAGATGGGGTTTATCATCATCATCATCATCATCATCATCATCATCATCATCATCATCATCATAATAATTTGTGTAGCACCTATTAGGAAACCCAAGGGTGAAGTTTGAGGACTGTTTGGTAATTGTTAAAGTTGTCAGGGCCCAGACTCCTGACTCCAGGGAAGACTTGGTGATATCAACTGTAGGGGGACACTGAGCGGGTAAACATGCTTTGACCAATGCTGTCTGCATTGGGAAGAGTGCACGTAGAGTCTTTGGCTTTGGTTATTCATTTGAGAATAAGAGAGACCTGAGAATGTTATGTTAGTTAAGGCACACAACGGTAATTAAAAAAATGGCATAAAAGCTAACAGAGCAACGAGAGCACAAGTGTTTTTGGAAAGATAATAACATGACAGAACACCTGTGGGAGTGTGAAGCTAACAGTAAAAAGTAAGTTTTTGAATTTGATGTTAGAAAAAAAAGTTGGGGTAGGGCAATGTCTGTCACTGACTAGCAAAGGCAATATAAAAATGGTTTTACAGTAAGTTGGCTTTATTTAAAAAACTACAGTAGCTTTCTCTAAACAATGCATTGTGGCAGATTCTTTGACCATTAAATCAAATACACAGCCTATGTGGCCTAAAATGCAACTTTACAGATGCATTGTGGATTTTCTAATGTTGGGAGAGGTTCCAGCTGTGAGTGGTGGGATTTTCAATGTGGGAAACCTTAATTGATTCAAATGTTATTTCAGTATTTGTCAGTATGTGTGTACGACAGGAACAGCTAAGATTTGTTCATGGCAGCTTAAATACATAAACTGTGATCATTTTCATTTAAATTGAAGTTTGAAGTTAATTGGAATTAAATAAGTTGCTTGTTTGTGTTTCAGATGCTGTATGTGTATTAAAGTAAGTATACCAATAAGCTGGTCCTAGCTGGATGCTAAAATCCTACATGAAGCTGAAAACAGCCCACATATCTTAAGTTCACTTGATAGCTAGCTAGAGCTAGAGCTATAGACAGGGTCATGGTCTTGGGTTTAGGACCCAGTGTTCTGAGTTTTAAGTCCTTTTATAGCACTTACTGTTTTTCATTATATTGAGCTTTATTGAGTCTGTTCTTGGTTTCAGTTTATATTGTATATCATTAGTTTCTATGCAATCCTAAGTCTCCTCCTGTGAATTTATCCCCTCAGTTTGCTTCTGTTCTTTGTCACATCTTCCCTCTCGCTGTCCTTTGTGTATCCAGGGTACTACGTTCCCTGTTGCTTCCCAGCCTGGGTTCAATTTTATTTTGCTTCCTGACTCCTGTAATTCAGCAATAAAGCTGTGATTTGAGTTGAATTCTGCTTCCGAATTATATCCACTGATAATCAAATTCAACCAATGTTTTTGAGTATTTTCTAAAATTAAAGGGACTTTTATTTTATGTGTTAATAAATAACACAACAGAAAGACACCTGAAGGGTAATTTCATGACACAAATCAGTGGTGAGGATTTAAAGCACGTTTATTCTGTATGTAAAATGTATAAAGCAAAAAAGCAAACTGTTCTGTATTGTAGCATCGTGACATTGCTTATAAAGTGTCTGCTTATGTATATTTGCTCACTAAAGTTTTTTCCCTCTGATAAACATAGGCGAATTCTCAACATATTGTTGGATGTGAACATGTGAATCTAGGTTTAGTCTGACAACACTGAGGTCACAAAACTGGCAAATCAGTTTAGATCTCTATGCAGATTATAGATGTTTGACCATTTTTAATCCGGTTTTCAATATCAGCACTCCACTGAAACTGCTTTTTAAAATATTCGCATTGATTTTCTATTGATATCTGATGCAGAAATGTTTTCATTACTCATATTCTTTGACCTCAGTTGTCCCTTTGATACTGTTGACCATAATATCTTTCTTAATAGGCTTGAGGTTTGATTTGAATTGAATTCATATACCTTTATTAGTCCCACAAGGGGAAATTTCATAAGGCTGCCGACCTATTGCACGCAATGGCGGCGCCATCTTACCCTCCGACCATATATACATACATTACACAAAACATCACATGGGGAAGACAGGTCAGAGAAGTATAACAATGGAAAATGCACCACATGAGGAAAGATAAGGAGAAAAAAATAACTCCCCCCAGACTGAGCTCCAACAGGGAGATCAGTTTGAGAACAGAAAAAAACACCTCTGCACATAGCACATGAAAAAACTCTTAATGCACCAAAGAAACACATGACAAGCAACAGGGGTGGGTAAAGGGGGAATTAGACAGTACATCCGGGCCTGCAGCCTGTGCGCTGGTCTCCTTGATCCACCGTCAGCATCGGAAGGGAATAAGCGTCGAAGGCGTTTGGAACGGGAGGGGGGATGAGTGTGTGCATATCAGTGTATATGTATGTGTGTGAATGTCCAGAGTTCAGCTGAGACAGTGTCCCTCGCCCTGCTAGGCTAAGTAAACAGTCTTCCAGCCAACCCAGGTGGTTTAGGCAGGTATCTCTGACCCATCACTAGACTGGTTTTCCTCATGTTCCGATCTGTTACAATGAGCAAGTTCTCTTTTTACACTGCTTCTGAATGAGGGGGTTCCACGGATTGTTTGTGCATTTGTGTCATCAGGTCACTGAAGTGTGGTGTTGCTGGGATTGCAGGAAGCCTTCTAAGAACTTTGGAATGTCCTTCAAGAAAACTGGAGATGCCTAAAAGAAATTACAGAAAAACCTGGAAAAGAGAGTTCTGACTGTGTTAAAGAGAAAAAAAAAAATCTATTTTTATATGCTGTATTTACATTTATGTTTGCATATGTCAATAAACCACTTCATGAACATGCAAACTCCAGGACCTTCTTGCTGTGAAACGACAGTGCTAACCACTGTACTGTTCCATAATTAATTCTTATAGGAATTATGTAATAATATCTCTATATAATTATATAAAGTCAAGCCAAAGCATCCAATTAATGTATTACAACAGTTATATTCAGTAAAGTGTAATAGCATACATGACCTACCTACAAGTTATTTATAGGTGGCTTTCAAAAGCCTTTAAAACATAATCTTACATTAGTACAGCAATTTAAAAACAAATACAGAATTAAATAAAATAAATGAAACAAATAAAACTGCAAAACCACAGAACAAAACTATCAAAACTGATCAACAAAGTTGTGTATATCAGATTATAACTTCATGATGAAAGAAGACATCAAGTTACATGTTCTTATTGTTTAATTAACAAGTATTATCATACAAGAAATAAAAAAATCTGCAAGTCAATACCTACATTTTAAAATATTCAGTTAACAGTGACTCAAAACAAATGTGAATAACTGAATAAAATTAATACAGCTGAGAAACATTTTACAGATACATATTATTATTTCTTATGTATGAGGTATTTTGAGTTGTAGTTTCATTTTTGTACAATTGCACAATTGCTGTTTTAGTACAAGTACCCTGTGTATTTAATGGTGCCTAGCCTATATGATCCACTTTAAATGCTCTACTCTAAAACCTAGGATTTGGATTTAGAATATTTGACTGTTAAATGCAGACCCGTCTACATAACTCGTGATTTTACTGTCGTCCTGGTAACAGCTGTATGTACCACCAGATGCTAATGCTAACTCGGCCATGGATGAGTTGCACAAGGCAAAAAGTAGTCAGCAAAACTCCTGTCGCGACACAGTGGATGTCATAGCTGGGGACTTTATCCATGCTGACTTAAGTTCAATACACCCCAGAATTGAACTGCATATTAAAGGGGGAAAACACACTGGACAAAGCCTACAGCAACATCCAAAAAGCTACAGAACAACCCCACTACCACACCTAGGTTTGTCAAACCACATATCCATGCTATGGAGACCTGCATACTCCCGCCAGGAGAGCACGGTCAGCCACATATAGGGATGGGTATCGTTTAGGTTTTATCCGATACCAGTACCAAACCGGTACTTTTGAAACGGTGCCGGTGCTTAAATGGTGCTCGCACCGGTGCTCGAACCGGTGCTTAAAGAATGGAGAACACACACTTTGTCCAAAAACCTCTTATGTTTGGCTGTTTTTTTTGTAAAAAGGTAACAATGTTAGCCTTTTCTGCAGCTATAGGGCATATATGGTATCACTCTTGGCTGGAAGCAGTGCTTAATCAATGGAAAAAACACCAATTTTGTCCAAAAACCTCTCGTTTAGCTCTTTCCCACTTTTTCTTTGGTCATTTTAGCCTTTTTGGCCAGGGTGAAGGGAGTATCTGCCATCAAACAAGAAGACAGCCGCATGTAACTACGACGGTGTTTGCTAGTTCACCTTACGTGCATTAATGTAATAACGTGGTTAGCCTACTCAACGTAAATTACACACGAACAACATTAAGCTACTCACGCAGAGAAGAACGGCTGCTGCTGCCATCATCATCCGTCATCATTTCTGCTACAGTGACAGGGCTGGGGGCCAGGACTCTCGTCTTTGGGTTCTTGGGGGATGTTGCTAACTCCGGGTCCAATAACAGGCACCACACGTGCAGAAGATGTGCTCGGTGTGAGGTCTCACAGCAAGATATCAAATACGGTGCATTTCTTGGCTTTTAACAAAATGCTATACGTCGCCAGGTGTTTCATCAGATTCGAGGTGTTGCCTCCTTTGCACAGTATCACCTTAAAGCACTTGTTGCAGGCTGCTGAGTTTGCATCTTTTGCTGTGGAGTACAGCCAGACTTTTGACCGCTTCGCCTTGGGCATTTTTAATCTGTAGCTCTGCTCTAAAAGAATGTACGTACCTGGGCTCGCCTACTATCCTTGCAAAGGTAAAATGATTGGCTAGAATCCAAAGTGTATGACATCTCAGGAAAAAAAAGCACCGAAATAAACCTGCGCTGCTTTTTGGTCTGGTTACTACCGTTTATGTCAGAACCGGTGCCATAATGGCACCGGATACCGGTACCCATCCCTAGCCACATAGACTGTGAAAACCTGGCCGGAAGGTGAATCACAACTGTTTTGAAAACACAGACTGGAGTGTGTTTGAACACCAGGGCCCTATTTCAGGAAGCCGGTTTAGAAAACTCAGAGTTAAAAATGATACACGGGGTTGAGTAACCCCGAAGTGTCCAACTCGGAATATTCGGTTTCAGAAAGGCTGATAACAATTAGTTCAATCAACGCGGAGTTGCTTTAACCCCAAGTTAAGCGTGCGCACGAGGATACATAAAGCCCTGATTAGTGGAGCACAGATTAAGCGAGTCACCATGGAGACGGAGGGAAAGAAGGCGCGGTCAATGTATCTTACAGCGCTTGAGGCCCAAATTCTGATGGCAGCATATGCAGATAACATGCAAATTTTGCGGGAAAAAAGTAACACAGCCTCAGCTGCAAAAGAAAGGGAGCATGCATGGCAAAACATAGCCGACAGAGTCAATGCGTGAGTGTTAATTTAAACATTGATCTAGGGATTTCCCACCCATTTAACACGTTATTTTATTATATTTTATTTTATTTTTTATTTCATACATTTTATTTTGTGACATGATGTGAGCGCAGGTACAACCCAACAGGCCCCAAACGTTCCTGGCAGCAAGTAAAAATGAAATATAAAAATATAGTCCAAACAGGTGAGGTGTAATTGTATTATGAGCCATAGTGCTTGGTCTGTTTGTCCGATGTAAATCAATTGCAGTTAGAGGCTACATTAATTTCCCCTCTGTAAGCACTTATTGAAATTATCTGAGCACATTACAAGTACATATTTGCTTACTCTGTATGCTCAAATGTGGCCCGTTATAGCCAACAGAAAAAAAGCGGAGGCCCGAAAAACAGGTGGGGGTCCTCCACCACCACCACTCACAGAGGCTGAGCAGTTGGCCCTCAGCCAAAACAGTGGGCGCCCTGTGGCCGAAGGCATCTCTGCGGGGACATCCTCTGAGTCAATAACCCCGCAAGACACAAGTGCCTACATAGGGGGTAAATTCAAAATAATACATGATGTGCATACATCCTTTCTTCACAGTCACCTTTGCAGTGCTACTCATTCATTTGATAAACTCTTTACCATAATGGATTATTTTGTAGTGAAGTTATTTTCCTACTGATTTTGCCTTCCCTCAGTCTTGGTTGTCTTTGAGAGCATAATGACAATGAAGTGTAAGGTGATTGGTATGTTTGTTAATTGCCATTTGGTCCCTTGTAAGTTATAAGTGACCTGTATAAACCTCATATTCTATCAGTTGATGGTGGTGGTGTACTGCATCTGGTGCAGCCTCCTGTTGAGCCAGACCAACATGCAGTTGTGAGTAATACTCCACAGATTATATGAGTTTACAGTAGAACAGCAATGTTGTTTATTTCTTTACTACAGGAAAATAATGAAGAAACATTGACAGCTGTTACAGAGGAGGAAGCAACAGAGACACTTTATGAGGTTTACATCTTTTAATACTTTGTGTACAGGAAACACAGGCGACCAATAAAGCCAGTTGAACAAAAAATCTGTTTATTCCTCTTTCAACATGTTGAGGTGATGGGTCAAAAGAAATGATTGTGACATATGGTGTCTCTGACTGCTCTTCCATCTTGTATGTCCGTGCGAGGGTCAGGATGTTCATGGTTTGGATCACTGCTGATGTTTGGTTCAGAAGGACAGTGTTCTCCTCTAATTGTGGCAATGTTGTGAAGAATCACACATGCCACAATAATGTCACATGCCCTTTCTGGGGTGACCCTGAGTCTTTGCAGGCACTGGAACCGGGCCTTAAGCATTCCGATAGTCATTTCAATTCTGGCTCTTGTCCTGCAATTAGCCAGATTATATCGCTGCTGTGGGCCCGGTTCAGGGTCAGGGTAAGGGGTAAGCAAATAGGGTAAACATGGATACCCCCTATCACCAAGCAAGTAGCCAGTGAACTCTCCTAAGACAGAAGGATACACTTCTGAAGCAATTGGTCTTTATATATTTTAAAGTATTCTCAACTCACCATGTCCAAATTTTGTGCTCAGTGTACATTCACGGAATATTTGTGAGTCATGGACAGAGCCTGGCCACTTGGCTTCCACATTTGTGATAATGTTGGCAGCATCACATATGATCTTCACAGTGCAGAGAACACAAATTAGCATCCATTACTATAATGAAATAATTTGTTAGTTTGAAATGCTACAGGGAACTATGTACCTGTACATTAATGCTGTGGAAAGACTTCCTGTTCACATAGTCTCCTTCATTTACTGAAGGAGCAATGATTGGAATGTGAGTGCCATCTGTACAGCCAATCACGCCTGGGAACCCTGGAAATAAATGTAAAATGTAAGTAGTAGTCCAAGTATCACCACATCATAAATTAAGTTTTGTTCATCCTGATACCTGCAATTTTGTGGCATCCCTCTTTGATAAATCTTGTGGGTCTATGACCGGGGAACACCACAAACCAGTACAGGAGACGTTTCAGTGCAACTGTAACATTCCTGACTGCCCGACAGACGGTAGCCTTGGAAACGTGCTCAGCGTCACCAATATTATACAGAAAGCTCCCGTTTGCAAAAAACCGAAGTGCAATACAAATAATATGTAATGAACTGAGAGCATGTCCGCGATGTGTCACATGCGTAATATATGGCCTGAGGATGTTATTCAAATAAATTATAGATTGTGCTGAGAAACGGTAACGTTCGCACAGAAAATCATCAGGAAATGATAAAATGTCCAAACGCGCTCTAATCACTCTCTCCCGGCGGAGAGCTCTGCGGAGAATTTGGGCTTCACGATCTACTGGCTCTTCAAGGAAGGGGCACGCCATGTCCGACACTTCCTACTGTCAGGTTTCCGACAAAGGGGCGGAGACAGTCAGGGTTAGTTGTAGTAAACCTGCTAGGGGGCAGGTTAGCTTCACGGAGTGTGTCGTCATAGTGACTCACTGAGGCTTCATCTGAACTCGCTTTGTGAAACCGAAAACCCAGAGTTTTCGTTAACTCAGGGTATACTTACTCAGTTTTTCCACTAAACCGGCTTCCTGAAACAGGGCCCAGGACCTGGAGGAGCATAATACGTCTGTGCTCGCCTACATCAACTTCTGTGTCGACAGTGTCACTGTGGACAAACGTCTCCGGGTGTATTCCAACCAGAAACCTTGGATGACTAAAGAGGTCCAGGTCCTGCTGAAGCAACGTGACGCCACTTTCAGATCTGGTGACAGTATGCAGTACAGTGCAACCAGATCTGAAAAGAGGTATCAGAGAGGCCAAGGCGGCGCACAAGAGGAAGGATGAACACCACTTCAGCAACAACAATTCATGACAGGTATGGCAGGGAGTTTAGTACCTAAGCAACTACAAGACTGGCAATACCATGATGACTGAGGGCCAGAGCGACCACCACTTCTTTGCAACTTCGAAGTGAAGGGACCAGAGGCAGCCACAACTCAAACATCAGACAGCAGCATGGTGCAGGAATTTGAGAAGAGATGCACACTGAGGGCAGTGAGCCCCAGGAAGGCTGCCGGTGTCGGGGCTCTGTGTGCGGGCAGGCAGAGATGAGGATCCAAATGCAGGACTCGAACACAGAATTGTAACTCAAAAACCTCAGCTTTATTGCTGGCAGGAAAACAAACATGAAGTGAGGATGGAACACTGAGACCAAGGACATAATCTGAGGCATAATCTGATGGTACGATGCGACACTGAGCATGGGAAAACACAGGGCTTATATACACAGGGTAGTAACGGGGAAATCGGCAACAGGAGGGAGACACAACTGGGAGAGATCAGGGCTAACGAGACAGGGGGGACAAATCTGCACACACTAACATAAGAAAGACTTTCACAATAAAACAGGAAACATGAATCACAACTGAGAGACACGAACTCAACACAGAGACAGAAATTGACACATGGCCAAAGTCTACTAAATAATAATCATAATCACAACAGTATCAGATCATAAATCATAATATAGAAAAACACCAAGTACCAGAGAAACAAAGGAAAATCCATGATGCAAAAATACCAAAACATAATGAACTCAAAATACTGGGTCCAACGGACCCAGAACCGTGACAGTACCCCACCGCTAAGGGCTGGCTCCTGACAGCCCCCCCCCCCCCCCCCAAAAAAAAAAAAAAAAAAAAGCACAACAAAGCACCAGGCCAGGGCGGGCGGAGTGGGTCCAGGATGGAGGGACAGAGCCCAAACAAAAAACAAGGCACACCAGAGTCCAAAAACGCAGGAAAGCATATCAAAAACAAAACGAAACCAGAGCTCACCAAGAGTCCACAAAAAGTTCAGGGGGCCGACCGTGCACACGGCAACGGCGGCGACGGGCGAACAGTTCTGGAGGCCGACCGTGCACATGGCAACGGCGGCGACGGGCGAACAGTTCCGGAGGCCGACCACTTGGAAGGCAGTGGCAGCCACTGAGCAGGTCCGGAGGGCGGCCGCGATGCCAGCGGCGGCGACAACCCCTTTCCGGAGGCCGTCCCCAAAGGCCATGATGCCACCTAATAGGCCTAGAAAACGGCCGGCAGAGGTGAGGCGGAACGAGTCGAGCTGGCTCTGACGGCGGTGTGGCAACCGCAGGACCAGACGAAGACGAAGGCGGAGCCGAAGCCGGACCAGACGAAGGCGAAGGTGAAGGCGAAGGCGTGGATGAAGACGCCGAAGACAGACCAGACGAAGACGAAGACGAAGGCGAAGACGAAGGCGTGGATGAAGACGCCGAAGCCGGACCAGGCGAAGACGAAGGCGTGGATGAAGACACGGAGGCCGGACCAGGCGTGGATGAAGACACGGAGGCCGGACCAGGCATGGATGAAGACACGGAGGCCGGACCAGGCGTGGATGAAGGGACGGCTGCGGAACCTGACGGCAGCGGGACGGATGCAGGTGATGATGTAAAAGTCGCGGGGGACAATTCAGCAGGTGATGGCTGAACCAATTTCCCCGGACCATCAGCAGGTGTCCCCCAGGACCCTCAGCTAACGAGGCGTGGTGCTGGACGGGCTCCTCGGGCCCTCCAGCAGACGTGGTTTGAGGCTGGACGGGCGACTCGGGCCCTCCAGCAGACGTGGCATGAGGCTGGACGGGCGACTCGGGCCCTCCAGCAGACGTGGCTTGAGGCTGGACGGGCGACTCGGGCCCTCCAGCAGACGTGGCTTGAGGCTGGACGGGCGACTCGGGCCCTCCAGCAGACGTGGCTTGAGGCTGGACGGGCGACTCGGGCCCTCCAGCAGACGAAACATGAGGCTGGCTGGGTTCTCCCGAACCCCCAGCAGACGAAACATGAGGCTGGCTGGGTTCTCCCGAACCCCCAGCAGACGAAACATGAGGCTGGCTGGGTTCTCCCGAACCCCCAGCAGACGAAACATGAGGCTGGACGGGCTCCTCAGGCCCTCCAGCTGGAGTAGATGCAGGACCAGAGGTGAGTGGGACCCCTGGCTGAGGGTGGAGATGAGTGGCTGATTTAGCGGATGACGACGCCAATGATTCCTTCACTAACTGAGCTACTGACTGGGTTATGGACTGTAACAAAGCATGTAGAAAATCCGATTGCGGTAACGACTGAGCTATGGATGACTGAACTTGAGGTGAAAGTGATAGTGGAGTAGGTGACAGGGCTACAGGTGGCTGCTGATCAGCTAACTAAGCTGAAGGTGGCTGCTGATCAGGAGACACTGTAAACTGAGCTGAAGGTGGCTGCTGATCAGGGGACACTGTAAACTGAGCTGAAGGTGGCTGCTGATCAGGGGACACTGTAAACTGAGCTGAAGGTGGCTGCTGATCAGCTGACTGAACTGAAGGTGGCTGCTGATCAGGGGACACTGTAAACTGAGCTGAAGGTGGCTGCTGATCAGCTGACTGAACTGAAGGTGGCTGCTGATCAGAAAACTGAGCTGGGAACTGCCATAAAGGTTGTAGTGATGGTGGTTGTGATGGTGACTGAGCTAATCCTCCTGAGCCTTCTGAACACGACAAAAACTGCTGGAAGGGCTCACCTGAGCCCCCAGCTGACACAGGAACGGGTGCCGGCACCAGCTGAACACCAAACCCTTCCACCCGAGGAACTGAAACGGGTGGAGGGGAACGCTGGGCCCGAGCTACCCTAGGAGCAGAAACAGGAGGAGAGAGAAGCTCAGGAATGGTCTCAAAATGCCCAATATTGCCAACTGGGTCTGGGCATATAGTCTTAGCAGAGTGGGCAACCTCAGAAACATTCAACCGGGACACAGAACAGTCCCTGGGAAGAGCCACGGTCTTAATAGATTGTAGAGAGATGCAACTAGAGTCCTTAAATGTCCTTGGGGAACAGACAGCCCCTTCCTTCAGAGAGCCTGAGTTACAGCCTGCAATTTCTGTCCCTACCAACTGCCTGCGCCCTTGCTGAAAAGTACATGGCTGAAAGGCTGGCTTAGAAACATTAACCACCCCCCTTTCAGCTGACTTGAAAACAGAACTTGAAGCCTCCGGAAATTTCACAGCAGTTCGAACATTTCTCCCCCCAGATTTAAGTGGAGTAGTCTTATTCATTTTAACACTAGGTTCAGATTGGGCAGAATGAAAACAGGTTCTTAAATCCTCAGAGCAGGGGTTCACAGGGTTGACAAACACAGACTCAACTACCTTTAAGTTAGTAGATTTAGATTCACTTGAATGGCAGGTAGTCTTCAGAATCTTAGGGGTGGATTTATTGTTTGTTATGTTCATGAGTTCAGGAGGAGCATGAGAAAGACAGTCTTTGTTGCTCACCACTGCTGACTGTCCAGAGGAAGCGGAGCAACGGCTGTGTGAGCGTCGCTCACTCTGGGAAGAGGGAGGTAAGCCAGACTGCGAATCCTCCTGCAGACGGGGCCGAAAGTCTTTCGGTGGGCTGGGCTGGGACGAAGAGGCAGGAAGTTTGTGTAGCTCCGAACGTGGAAGTCCCAAAAACAAAGCAAAGGATTGCAGTGGAGTAAGCCCAGTATCTTCCACCACATAATCCTTCTTTCGTCGCTGCTTGCCCCTCCTGCAGGGCCTGAATTCTGAGAGCAGCGGTGGAGTGACACCAGAAAACGGAGGAGCTACTGCCGTCGAGGGAGAGCACTTGGCCCCTCGCATCCCTGACGGAACAGCTGATGGAACGGCGGTAGCCATCGCAGTTTGGAAGCTGCGGGGCCCACCCAGAGCCAAACGAGACCCATCGAATAGTGACTCGTGCTCCCAGGCACACCTAGCCCCCTGCCTCTCCCTCTCCTTGAGGAAGGTGGAGACTGCGGGTCGCCGATACCATACGGAGTCTGCTGGATCCATTACTGGTCGCGTCGTTCTGTCAGGGCTCTGTGTGCAGGCAGGCAGAGATGAGGATCCAAATGCAGGACTCGAACACAGAATTGTAACTCAAAAACCTCAGCTTTATTGCTGGCAGGAAAACAAATATGAAGTGAGGATGGAACACTGAGACCAAGGACACACAGGCATAATCTGAGGGTACGACGCGACACTGAGCATGGGAAAACACAGGGCTTATATACACAGGGTAGTAACGGGGAAATCGGCAACAGGAGGGAGACACAGCTGGGAGAGATCAGGGCTAACGAGACAGGGGGGACAAATCTGCACACACTAACATAAGAAAGACTTTCACAATAAAACAGGAAACATGAATCACAACTGAGAGACACGGACTCAACACAGAGACAGAAATTGACACATGGCCAAAGTCTACTAAATAATAATCATAATCACAACAGTATCAGATCATAAATCATAATATAGAAAAACACCAAGTACCAGAGAAACAAAGGAAAATCCATGATGCAAAAATACCAAAACATAATGAACTCAAAATACTGGGTCCAACGGACCCAGAACCGTGACAGCCGGTCCAGACAGGGTGACCGGGAGGATCCTAAAAGAATGTGTAGACCAGCTGGCCAGGGTCTTCATTAAGATCTTCAACGCTCCACTGTCCCAGTCCTGCATCCTGCCATGCCTAAAGTTAGCCACAGTCTTACACCTGTTATAATGAGGTCTTTTGAGAAACTAGTCTGACACCACATCATGTCCTGCCTGCCACCAACACTCCACCAGCTCCAGTTCTCATACAGAGCTAACAGATCAGCTGAAGTAGTGCGCATGCGCCAACCAGTGTGCAGCCTGTTACAGTCGCTCCTGCTTTTTCTCTTAGTTTAGCTCTTTTTGTTACGTATTCTTTTTTGTCTGACTTGTATTTTCATCCGTTTATTATCTTTTACTCAATCATGTGGATTGAGAGAGTTTTTGTTCTTCTGGTGGCCGTGGAACTATTACTTTTATCAAGGAACGGGACCGCGGCACATCTCCTACACTCACGGACTGTTTACTCCAGAGATCAGCTGATCGCCCTGATGGTGGCCGGCTCGCTGGCCAGGCCCGCAGAAGTACCAGCTGAAATTTGGAGGAAAACACATCGGGGATGCAGAGGTCAAGGACAGAAGAGAAGAAAGAAGGAGACGGTGAGACAGCGGAGGCTTGAAGCGAGGAGGAGGTATAAACCGTGTCTGCCGTGTCTGCTACAATGTAGCTTGCCATCACCAGTGTGTGAATGTATGTGTGAATGGGTGGGTGACTGGATATGTAAAGCGCTTTGAGTTCCTTAGGGACTAGTAAAGCGCTATATAAATACAGGCCATTTACCATTCTATCGTGATGGGAAATGTGCGATCGTTATCGAATAAAATCGGCGAGCTCTCAGCACTGGTACGGAGTCAGAGGGAATACCGAGAGTGTAGCCTGATGTGTTTCACCGAATCATGGATGCACCAGGACATTCCCGATGAGAATGCTTCCGTGGAAGGCTTCCACACTGTTCGGGCGGACAGGGACAGCATCGCTAGCGGTAAGCGGAAAGGAGGTGGGCTTGCTGTTTTAGTTAACAACCGGTGGTGTAACCCTGCCAACATAACAATCAAAGAAAGGATTTGTTGCCCAGACATTGAACTGTGTGCTGTTGGACTCAGGCCGTATTATTTACCCAGGGAATTCTCTCACGTCATCTTGGTGACTGTTTATGTTCCTCCCTCTGCTAACCCCACAGCTGCATGTGACACTATCCACTCTGCCATAGCCCGGTTACAGACTCAGCACCCGAGTGCCTTTATTGTGATCTCGGGTGACTTCAACCATGTATCACTGGAAAATACACTAACAACATTCAGACAATATGTTGAAAAAATTCTAGACCTACTGTATGCTAATGTCAAGGATGCATACAGCTCCTCCTCCCTCCCCCCACTTGGTAGGTCAGATCATAACCTGATTCACCTCACCCCCCGCTATGTGCCAATTGTGAGGAGGGAACCTGTGACCACGAGGAGTGTTAGGAGGTGGTCAGAGGAGGCCTTAGCGGAACTACAGGGCTGTTTCGAGGTGACCAACTGGGAAACACTCTGTGAGCCTCACGCCGACGACATCAATGGGCTTACTGAGTGTATCACAGACTACATAACGTTCCGCACCGACTCCATTGTTCCAGCTCAGACTGTTCATTGTTACCCAAATAACAAGCCGTGGGTGACTAAGGACATCAAAGCCCTCCTCAACAAGAAGAAGAGGGCTTTCAGAGGGGGCAATAAAGAGGAGGTGAGGAAGGTCCAGGTGTTACTAAAGGACAAGATCAGAGAGGCTAAGGACAATTACAGGAGGAAGCTGGATTGGAAACTCCAGCAGAACAGCATGAGAGAGGTGTGGAGGGGCATGAAGACCATCACTGGATTCAGGCCAACCAACAGCAGGGGAGCTGAGGGAGGTGAGAATAGAGCTAACGAGTTGAATCTTTTTTTCAATAGATTCGACACCACAGTGTCTGCTCCCACCTCCACAACCTCACCTGTAGTCAGCCTGGAATCCAGAGCCACACCACTGTGCCAGCCTCTCTCTTCGCATGTCGCTGTTGCCTCCTGTGAGATTCCTGACACCCCTCCCCCACCCATCACCTTCTCTCAATACCAGGTTGAGATGCAAATGAGGAGACTTCACTCAGGGAAGTCTGCTGGACCAGACGGAGTGAGTCCCCTCGTCCTCAAGACCTGTGCCCCCCAGCTGTGTGGAGTCTTTCATAAACTGTTTATGCTGAGTCTGAGTCTGCAGAGGGTCCCAGTGATGTGGAAGACATCATGCCTCGTCCCTGTACCAAAGACGCCACGTCCCAGTGGCCCCCAGGATTACAGGCCCGTGGCATTGACCTCCCACATCATAAAGACCCTGGAAAGGCTCATCCTGGACCAGCTGCGACCCATAGTAAGACCACATCTGCATCCCCTTCAGTTCGCTTATCAGCCTCGTCTCGGAACTGAGGACGCCATCATCTACCTGCTCAATCGTGTCTACACCCATCTGGACCAGCCGGCGAGCACTGTGAGGGTCATGTTTTTTGACTTTTCTAGTGCTTTCAACACCATCAGGCCGACCCTCCTGGGTGATAAGTTAGCAGCGATGCAGGTGGATGCTTCTCTGGTGTCCTGGATTGTTGATTACCTGACAGGAAGACCACAATATGTACGTCTCCCACAGTGTGTGTCTGACAAGGTAATCAGCAACACAGGGGCACCACAGGGGCACCACCTCTCCCCCTTCCTCTTCACCCTCTACACCACAGACTTCAGCCACTGCACAGAGACCTGCCATCTTCAGAAGTTCTCTGATGGCTCTGCGGTGGTTGGTTGCATCAGCAGGGATGACGAGACAGAGTACCGGGCTGTGGTCGACTCCTTTGTCACGTGGTGTGAGCAGAATCATCTGCAGCTCAACGTGGCAAAGACCAAGGAATTGATAGTGGACTTCAGGAAGACCAGGAAACACTTGACCCCTGTTTCAATCCAGGGGGTCAGTGTTGACATTGTGGAGGACTATAAAAACCTTGGAGTACACATTGACAATAAACTGGACTGGGCTACAAACACCACAGCACTTTACAGGAAGGGCCAGAGTCGTCTCTATTTTTTGAGGCGACTGAGATCCTTCTACATCTGCCAGAAAATGCTGAGGATTTTCTATGAGTCTGTTGTGGCCAGTGCGATCCTCTATGCTGTTGCATGCTGGGGGAGCAGGCTGAGGGTCGCAGATGCCAACAGACTTAATAAACTAATCCGTAAGGCCAGTAATGTTGTGGGGATGGAGCTGGACTCCCTCAAGGTGGTGTCGGAGAGGCGGATGCTGTCCAAGATGAAGACAATGTTGGATAACACCTCCCACCCACTCCATGACATGCTGGTCAGTCACAGGAGCACGTTCAGTGAGAGACTGAGCAGCCACCAAGGAGTGAGCCGGTGTGTACCTGGACGCCCATCCCCGGACACAAAGAACCACCAACGCACTGATGTCTGAGGGCGTCTGCCACCGGCAGGGGAAGTGGTGGTGGGGGAGATAGGCCTCCATACCTTGAAGGACCTGAGATGTCCCCAGAGAGCTGGCGTCTGATACCCAACCTGACACAGATACAAACATACCTTCCCACCCTCATGCTCTCATATGCGATTACTCAGCACTCACCCTCACTCACTGGATAGACTTTTTGTAAACTTATCTTCAGTGAATAGAGTCCCAAGGGTGTGTCACCATTGTCATACTGAATTCCCTAGACTCTGAGACATTCAGCTAATCCAGCTAAAGAACATTTTGGCCCACCAAAATGTGTATATTGGTTTAACATAAGATAACTAAATACATGTTGGGGTTTATTTTTTATCTTTAAGGCTAATATCTCATAATTAGCATCGCAGGTTTGTTTTATACTTTATTACAGCGGTCCCCAACCCCTGGGCCTCGGACTGGTAGCCTACCGGTCCATGAGTCGTTTGGTACTGGGCCACGAGAGTTGAGGCTCAGGTGTGAAATGTATGGTTTTCAGGGTTTTTATCGGTTTTCAGCGTTATTTTGTTATCGTTTTTATCGTTAACTCGGTTTTCCTGGGTCTTTTCACGTGTGTTATGAATAAATCTTCTTTTTTTCGGTACCGGTACTAGTTTTATTTTGTTGTATTTATCCGCGAGACCTTAAAGGCCGGTCCGTGAAAATATTGTCGGGCATAAACCGGTCCGTGGCGCAATAAAGGTTGGGGACCGCTGCTTTATGACACACAGTAAGAATTGTAGAGTGGTATTAGAAGTAGATTGCTATAATCAGATACTAACAGACATAAACAGAGAGGAGCCCCCTTCTCTAAGAATTTGAGGGGGAGGGGGAGTGATAGGTTTGTAGCATAAACCTATTCGCTGGATCGTTCAAGACAATTTACTACACAGCAAAAGCAAGACACAAGTAGGCAAAGTTCTTTGTGTTACTCATGCATGAGGGAGGCCTGCCTGGAGCCAAGTGTCGTTCCACCCACTTGACCTCCATCAGACAGGTTCCCTGTAACACTCCTTTTATTGTGGTTACATGAAAATACATAGGTTCATTAACATATGACGTATACATACACACAAAGAGTACCTTGCCTGTGCGTTGTGTAAGTATGTGTGTGTGTGTGTGTGTGTGTGTGTGTGTGTGTGTGTGTGTGTGTGTGTGTGTGTGTGTGTGTGTGTGTGTGTGTGTGTGTGTGGTCAGAGTGTGGCGCAATAAACAACTTCCCTAAACCTGCTGGCCTGGAAGTCCAGCAGTTCATCTAAACAAAAGGCACTTAGACTAAAACTGATATAGCTATGTTTATCCTACCATAAAACAATAAAACAAGGTACGACCTCTCCCATGCTCCCAGGGTGTGGGTGTGAATGCCAGAGCACTCTGGAATGCACACGAAGTCTTTGCAGACTCCTAAGGAGCACACATCCTATCACTACACAATCGATTATACACCTCTAAGCATATATGGTTAAATATTTCTAAGCATAAATGACAATCAACAATATAAACCTGACAGGGTGTCTCACTAGTGAAGGCACCAGAAGGTACAAACTTTAAGCCTGACTGCGCTAGAGGAAACATGGCCATAAATTCCTGGGTGTGGCAGCCTTTTGTCTCTGAGCCAGAGAGAGGAGGTCCATGGCGCCATGTAAAACTAATTCTAACCATTTTGCTAATAAACTGTTAAAAGTTATAATTGGAGCGTATTTGTCTTCCCTCTCATAAAAAACCTACATACTCTCAACATAAAAAAGTATAATCATAAACAACCATTTTGTGTTACATTATCATGAGATAGCTGTAAAGACTTTACAGGAACAAAAAACATCAAAATCATGTTCATTTAACATATAAAAGTGTTGAGTTATAAAAAAGAAAATTAAGGCTGACTAAACATAACTTTATTGCTTGCAACCGATGTAGGTTATTTTTTTCAGTGAACAGGACAGAGAGATAGGACACACCACAGTTAACTGAAGTTGGCTGCTGGAAAATCAAAGTGTCAGTGTGACAGCACAGATCTCCTCTTCAGTCTCCTCTTTCTCCTCCTCTTGTTCCTTTTTGTGGAAGATGTTTCCATCAAGCTGCTTCACCCATCTCAGCGTGAATTCACTCAGACCGTTCTCCATCAGCCTCTGATTGAACTGGGAAACATATTTATTATTCTCACACAGTGCATTTTTTAACAGCTGTTTATCAGTAAATATCCATTAACAATTTCACAATCAGTTGTGGGAGAGTGACAGAAGTTTTGATATTATGTTGACTGATACATTACTTAAGGCTGCTGCTAGTGGGGAAAAAATATGAGGATCCATCTTTTGTTTGCTTGTTTGTTTTGTCTGCTTTGGTTTGTTGATATAAAATGCTATTCTATTTTAACTAGTTAGTTACCTTTTCCAAGATGTCATTCTGCAGCACCTCCATGTCCACAGAGGCATCTGTTGTCTTCAGCTCCACCGTCAACAGTCTCTGGTCCTTGACATCTGTTATACAAAATGCTGTGTTATCATAAGAATTACACTGCAGAATAAAAGATTGTACAAGAATTTCTGTAAATGTTAAATTGTAGCCAAAACAAATGATAGCTCACCAGTGTAACAGAGGAAGTAATTGTAGCCATTACATGCACTGTTGTGCCACTTCTCTAAATATGTGGTGCCACAGGAGTAGTTGTCTTCACTCAGTGGCTTGTTGGGAGCCCAGTTGGGGAATGAATATGCGCTTCCATCTGACCACATCCATGCATTTCTATAAAGACCGATCCACGTGGGGGAATTGTTCAACATCATCTTCAGCTGTTCATTCTCGGACTGGTTCCTCACACTGGCCAGATCTGTGTGCTTCACTCTGCAGTAGCTCTGAGCGTTCTTCCAGGTCTCACTCACATTCACATAGATGAAGCTCGATGTGTCTGGAAATATGTTTCATTCAGTCAGTCTCCAAGAATATATCAATATCTGTATAATAGTTGTGTAGCATGTAAATGTGTTTGGTTTTTTTGGACTCTTGGTATTTGGGAAAATAACTGCGTTACCTGTCACAGATATATACGTACAGATGTTTTGGTAGTAGTCTAATACAACAGATTGGACTGGTAACTACAAGATATGTAGCATTCATGTTGAAATAATCTGGTTACTAAATATATACAAATAGATTATTTATTTATTTATTTGTTTATTGCAAACACAGGAGAACCTGATATAGTAATATGGTAACTTTTTTTGTAATTTAAATGAAGTGTAATGTCATTTTTCTGACCAGATTTTATTCTGATAAAAGATTTAGTAATAAGGACTAATTCCTCCATCCTTAGTAGGATCTTTCTTCAATCTCTTAAATCCTCATTCCTTCCTCTACAAAACTAAAGGTTGTAAAATCCTTGAACAAACCTTATAAATGAAAATCAGAGTAACTATTAATAAAACAACATGGAATATGTTAAAGCTAAAGTCTTAATAACGACATAACTGTTTTTCATTACTTTTGTAGTAGCAGATGAATGGGTATGTGACACCGCACGCCTGATCTGCCCATTCCCCACTTGGGAGCATTGCCACACATGCTTTGTAGTATCCTGGACCAACATTGGGTTCATTACTAGCCCACATTCTGAACTCAGACCCTCCTTCAACATAGTAATTCTGGTATTCCAGAGACCACCTCCATGCTTCAGTGTCAGGCTGGAGTCCAATCCAAACGCTTAAAAGTCCCTTTGTAAGTTTATTGACCATTGCCAGGTCTTTCTCATTATGCACACAGGCCAGGTCAGTGTACTTATTCCTACAGAACTGTTTAGCGCTGCTCCAGTCTTTTGCCTGTGAAACAAGTATGTAGAGTCGAGGAAAACAGGCAGGCAGGAAACACAGTCCTGTGGTAAGAATAAAGAAACTCACTTTGAAGCATTTCATGACAAATGCAAATCAGACATTTTCTGGATCCTCATAAACTATTGAATATGAGACATTATATAGTAGTTTGTTAATATTGGTTCATAGTGGCAAAATTAGGAGAGGCTTGTATAATAATGAACAAAGACTTTGTTTCACACTTTAGACCTCAACAAAAGTTACTCATGTACTAACCCATTTTTAACAAATTTTTATTTCATAGAATTTTGGAAATAAATGATTCACACTGACCTGACAGGACCGTCATCAGCACTGCATTCTGTTTCATGATGTGCTGTTGGATGGTTCACTTATACAATGAGTTGATAAGTGTTTGTTGGTGAGTTTCTGTGGCAGAAAAAGCGTTTAGAGCAAGATACAAGACCACAGACATTACTCATTAAATAATAAACTTTAAATGAAATCAATGAAAGCTGGCAGTAAAACTTCATTTTAAAAGTAATTTTTTTCTTCTAAATAACACACAGTAGGTGGAGTTAAATTATAAATAAACAGAAATTCTTGTATTTTGCTCGTTTATGTTGTTGTGTTTGCACATCTCTGTTGCTTGTGGGGCTCGCACACAAGAATTTCACTCGCATGTGCTGTGCCAGTGTGCCTGCACATGTGATGTGACAATAAAAAGTGATTTGATTTGATTTGAAATAATTCCCTCTGACTGGTAGCGACATCAAATGGAAATATTACATTTAAGAAAATCTGCATTCCACTTATTACTTTCTATACTTTTTTCTCCATAAATACAACTATTCACTACAAGATTAATTAATGCCAATTAATAATGTAATAGGAAGTTGGTGGGAAATTAATTTCCCCAAACTTCCACATTGTTGTGGAGGGCTGCACTCCACAACAGCAGTGTGGGCCAGCAGGAAGGAGGCAAGACATCTATGTAAGCTGATGCAAACATCAGACTCCAGCGAGATGTAAACATAACATTAAATGAACATTACACAATTACATATTATCAAAAAGCCCACAGAAGACCTCTGATGTTTGTTACATTTATACTTACCTGGAATAAGTCAAATATGTGAGCTCCAGCATCTAGCAAACAGCTGAAACACACTTCAAGCCTCGTCCCTTGTCATGTGTTTGGAACTATGTTTATATTACCATGTGCCTTCTGTCCTAGAAAGGGATGACACGAAGAGGTGGAGAATGAGCCAGGTAGTTTTTGAATTACATTTGAATACTTTAAGCATTATTCCAGCCACTTTAAATGCATGTCACAGGAGTGAAATGGTGAAAAAATGTTTGTACTCTTTTTTCCCCCCCTGAACCCACCCTGTCTGACAGTTTTAGCAAGCAGAATCATCATCTGCAACCTTTGTTGAACACAATTGTTTTGCCAAGAGGAGCAGTATAGACTCTCTGTAGGGTCCTCTTGGTAATCTTTTTGTTTTATTTATTTAATTGAATTTGAATTTTCAAGGTATCTGGGGAAGGTAAAGGAATTAAGTCAACCAAATCAATTTGTTTAGGAAAATATATCCCCCTTTAGGTAAGGCCAATATTTAAATAAATAGATCCCACTTGAAACCCACATTTGAAAGCGCAGTCATGACATCTGTTTTTATCTCCAAAACCATGTTGAACCCTGTTTAGATAGTGCTACCGCTAAACTCATGTCAAATAAAATCTCAGTTCACCCTTTTTTTGAAAATCTTGTCTGCTTGTGGCAGCTGGAATAATAATTCAGATTATATTGCATGTGCATGGCTGCTTTATATCTTTTCTAGTTCGTGTTTTATTTTCTGTAGGGGGGACGTATGGTTGTAACGCGGAGAGAGTTGTAACATCACCAATCACACCAATCAGGCATGATATAGGAGTAATATTATCATTTAAGTGTTTACTCACTTTCATTCCTGATTTCACATGCTGGTTGTCATGGCTACAAGCAACTGCATGTTGATTTCATTGGGAAAAAATTTATTTTGACGAAAGAACTAAACTGTTACACAACTGCAGATAAAAAATTATGACTTAACAGTATATTAATTTTTAGTTTCTTAGACAAACTGTGATGGCCTGCTAATTTTAACCCACTATGCAGTTAGTGAAACAATGACTTCCAGGGCTGGGGTGTTTTATGACATATGTTTTAAAAGTGTTACAACCATCCCCTTGCTCAAAGTGTGAATAGTTTTTTGATGTTACATATACTCATACATATACTTTTACAGCATCATGGCTAGATAGTGGAAGAGAAAGACTGATAGAGGTGTGCCTGCTGATATAAAAGTCCTGTCCTCTTAGTCCTGTTGTTAAATGGGCTGCACCTACGCAGTGTTATCGTGCCTTCGGCTCAGATACTGCTGAGCATTTTTCAACACTATTTCAACAACTTGTGTCCAGTCCCTCTGAGTCGTCCTCCGCAGATGGATTACTATCTCATCTGGACTCTGTTTGTAAATCTGCCCTTGATGTTGTTGCACCTGTAAGACTCAGGCAGTGTAAACCCAAGGCCAGCTCTAACCGATTTTACTCGAGCCATTAGAAGAGAATGTAGGAGATGTGAAAGATGATGGAAAAAGGACAGACTGTACGTCTCTCTGGAAGCTCTTAAGACGAGCTGGAAAGCTTATCAGAGGGCAGTAAAGACCTATTTTTCACAACTTATTTCAGTTAATTCACATAACCCTCGTGTTCTGTATAATACCATTAATTCTGTAGTGAATGCAGAGGATCATGTTCTTTTGCAATCCTCTGAGGTTATGTGTGTGGCGGAGGTGTGGTCCGGGGCGCGGCTGCAGGGGAGGAGTGGTGCAGTGAGCTCGACGGGGCGGTGCTGGTAAGAACAGCTGATGGCGATTTTGGACTGATGGTGGTTTTCCTTCCCTTTATATAGTGAGGCGGAGAGGAGTGGAAGAGCGCTAAGGGAAAAGAGACACACATCAGCTGGGATCGAGAGCTGTCAGTCTGTGCGTCATATTGTCTGCTGTGTAAACATCAATAAATGTGGTCCTTGGCAATACGGATCTGCGTGTGTGTGTGCTTGGGCCTGGTATACTCCACAAGTGGTGCCGAAACCCAGGAGCCTGCCGGTGTGGGGATGTCCGACCCGCAGGCTGCGCCGCCCGCCCAGCCTTTGCAGTATTTTCGCAGATGCTGGCGGAGATGGCAAAGATGAGCCACGACCAGGCAGCGGCCCTGCGGGCCCACCTGGCTGCGCTGCAGGAGCAGACGGACCGGCAGACTCTGGTTCTGGAGCGACTGGTTGGCGCCGCTGCCCCGCCGAAGCCCCCACCGCTGTCGGTGGCGGTGCCCCGGATGGGGGACGGGGACGACCCCCAGGTTTTTCTGGAGACTTTTCGTGCCACGGCGGAGGCCTGCCAGTGGCCGCAGGCGGAGTGGGCTCCGCGTTTGCTTCCTCTGTTGTCAGGGGAGGCTCGGACGGCGGCCCTGGGTCTGCCGCCGGCTTCGAGGGGCAGCTTCCAGGACGTGAGCCGGGCGGTGGTGGACAGGTTGGGGCTCACCGCTGAAGATCATCGCCGGCGATTCCGGGCCTGTCGGCTGGCCGTGGCGGATCGGCCGTTTGCTTGGGCCCGGAAGCTGCATGACGCGGCCGTACGCTGGCTGCAGCCGGGATCGTCAGAAGGCGAGACGCTGCTGGTGGGCAAAGTGGTGCTGGAGCAGTTCGTGGAGGGGCTGCCTGCAGAGACGGCGATGGGTCAGGTGCCACCGTCCCGCGAGTCTGGAGGTGGCGGTGACGTTGGCGGAGGACCACCTTGCCGCTAGAGCGGGGGAGCCCGGGGACAGCGGCCGGAGGCCGAACAGACAAGCCCCGGTGCCGGCACCGAGGCGCCGGATGCCTGTGCCAGGGCAGGCAGAGCGGACGCTGGCGTTGAGCCCCACTAATCCTTTTGCTGCGTTTGTGCCTTCCCAGGGACCGGACCTAAGCAGCGCTGCCCCTGAGCCACGGAGAGCAGCACAGACGCCGGGGCAGGAGTGCTGGAAGTGCGGACAGCCGGGACACCTGAGGAGGGACTGTCCTCTGATGGAGGTGGGACAGGTGTTCCGCGTTGCCGGTGCCCCAGCGCCCTCTCCCGGTCCGAGAGGGACATACAGCATTCCGGTAAGGACTCGAGGGGGTATACGCCATGCTTTGGTGGACACGGGCTGCATGCAGACCCTCGTGCACCAAAGTTTGGTTCGCCCCGGGGCATTGCTGGAGGCAGAATGGGTGGAGGTGAGGTGTGTGCATGGTGATGTTCACAGGTATCCCATAGTGCCGCTGTTATTGAAGTATAAGGGTAAAACGCATAGAATAACGGCGGTGGTTAGCCCGCGCCTGTCGCATCCCCTAATTCTGGGCACGAATTGGCCGGGGTTTTGTCATCTGTTGGGACAGTACGCGGGGGTGCAGTCACGACCGCTAGTAGCATGTAGTGTCTGCGCGGCGCTCAGTGGTAACGCGGGGTCGTCCGACACTGACTCTGGGGAGGGGGAGACGGCGGGTCCTTCACAGGTAGTCCCGCCGGCTCCGGAAGTTCCCCCCACGGGTGATTTCCCACTGGAGCAGTCTCGTGACGATACCCTACGCTCAGCCTTTGACCAAGTGATTGAGATTGATGGTCACGTGGTGCGCCCTGAAGCCGTGCGGACCTACCCACGCTTCATTTTGTCGAAAGATAGGTTATACCGGGTGAGTCGTGACGCTCGCACGGAGGTGATGCACACCCAGCTGTTGGTGCCGCAGGGCCGCCGGGAAACGATTTTCCAGGCGGCTCATTATAACCCTATGGCAGGGCATATGGGATACGAAAAAACTGTGGAGCGAATAACGGCCCGATTTTATTGGCCGGGCATCCGAGCGGATGTGCGCTGCTGGTGCGCGTCCTGCCCGGACTGCCAACTTGTTAATCTGCCGGCCATACCAAAAGCGCCTTTGCGTCCGCTTCCACTCATAGAGGTCCCGTTCGAACGCATTGGCATGGACCTCATCGGGCCGTTTCACCGGAGTGCACGCGGCTACCGCTTTGTGTTAGTCCTGGTGGATTATGCAACGCGGTACCCGGAAGCAGTCCCGCTGCGCACCATCTCTGCAAAGAAAAGATGGTTAAGAAAGGTTAAGAAAAGTAAAGAGGAAAATAAGAAAGAGGCTCAGTTAGCTGCCATAACAGGTAACACAGTTAAGGTTTCAGAAAAAGTATTCTGTCGTTTGTTTGCTCGATCATGCCTTAAACACATCAAAATGCATAGTGGGATTATAATACA
Organism: Aulonocara sp. 'chitande type north' Nkhata Bay; assembly: GCF_057382095.1. NCBI lineage: Eukaryota > Metazoa > Chordata > Actinopteri > Cichliformes > Cichlidae > Aulonocara > Aulonocara sp. 'chitande type north' Nkhata Bay. The sequence continues at coordinate 1,730,742 of NC_141347.1, read as the reverse complement.
AGTGAATACTGTGACAAGCACTGGTACTGAATAGGCAATCGCTTAGCAGCAAGGTGAATCGGTGATGCATTAGTGTGGTCTGCACTTCCTCTTCTTTGATTGGGTGAAATAAGTTGAAAGTAATTGGAGGAGGGAACCATGGGGAGTGCCCTGCATAATTTCAATAAAACGCCGTTTTAAACGCCGTTACAGCTGGCAGAGAACGCCGTAAAAAACGCCGTTCAAAGATGCATAAAAACGGCGTTTTGTGCCGAGTAGCGTAAAAAACGGCGTTTCCGTCTGTCTTTGAACGCCGCTTTTTACGTCACTCGGATGGTGCGTTCAGGGCGCCATCCGAGTGGCGGAAAAAGCGGCATTTGTCGGAACAGAACGCCGTTTTTTTCGGCGTTTTGAATAATTAAACGGCGTTTTTTACGCCATTTCTTAACCAAACGGGTTAGGAAAGTGGCGAATTTTGGCACTAATGGCTTGCCATACCTTATGTGTCGACACCGGCGTTTTAGCTGGCAAAGCGGCGTGGCTGATGTGGAGTGAAGCCACGTTAATGACAACGTGTACAACTATTGGAGATGTGAGCAGGACAGACGGAGCAATTGACGGAAAAAGTTTGGACTTTATACCAGTTTTTAAATTGTGTTGAAAGGCCACGTAAAACCAGAGTTGTGATAAAAAGAAATGCAATGTTTGGTTTTCTTCCTGAATACTATCGTTGTTTATATTTACTGCGGGAAGAAACGGTAAAAACTGCATTTTATAAGGAAAAACGCTCGAAAGCACTCTCCGCCTGTGAGCAAAAACACATGAAATGTGTCAAAATAAGGGGGGAATTTAAGGTTTAATAATTTAATTGTTTAATAATTTAGGATCATTTTAGGATTTTTGGGGTTTTTGGTCATTAGATATGGTGAAGCAGAAATTGTTATTTTTATGTTAAGGTTAAAGGATTAAAGTGAACTGAATCCTGTTTAGAAGATACAATGCCAGTGTTTTAAAGCTGTGTACAAATCTTAGAGGGAAATTGTGGGACAAGTTGACAAAAAGATATGCTTTGGGGAACATTAGTGAAGGTTGTAGGAGTAGAAAAGGTTTGATTTCTTTTTTGATTTATAGAAGAAGTGGTTATAATGTATAATGTTACATACAGATATTACATAGATTTATTTTTAGGATAAAGGGGAGAGCTTATAAGTAGAAATGATTTTTATACATATTGCATTTTGTGCCTTTAAAGGAGTTGTGGCTCAATTCGTCTCTTGGGGGTCACGAGCCTTTGGCTAGCGCTATGATTGGCCAATCTACTGTGAGGATGATATGAGTTATTGAAGGATTGCACACGCTTACAGACACAGAGTCCAGAAACACACATGAAAGTATTGATTCCAGGCAAAAGGCCTCAAATTAATTTAGCTTTTAACTGAACTTAAAGAAGGACCAAAGGAAGGAAAGCATATATTTTGGTTAGGTCTGATAAACTAGAATTAGAAGGTATTGTTACATTAGAATGAGCAAAATGAAATAAAAAGGCTATATTAAAAAACAGGTTATAACATAGGAAATGTGAGGTTTTAAAATGAAGTTAGTGTTAACACACAGGAGTTGTTTTTAGGCAGCGTTTAGTTATGATGAAATGTAGGCCTATGCATGAGTAATTGCTTATATGCTTAAACTTAATTGATTAAAGTGGTTGTTTTCTTTTGGATCTTTGAGTAGAATAGGCGTTTATAATGATTTTCTTGTTAAAAAGGTGACTTTAGATTAGAGTAGAGGCCCGTGCAGCAGCGACAGTTCGTGTACAGGATGTTGATGATCAGATAAGGGAAAATAGAGCGAGCAACCAGACGTTTAAGAGTTTTAAAGTGATGAGTAACGTTGAAGGATATATAAATACAAGTCAATAAGTTAAGAAGATAATTAGGATAAGGCTTTTGATTACAGAGTCCCAAATATGATAAGTTAGGGAGGTGCAGGAAAAGGTGTTTTGTTTCCTTTGCAGAAGATTTTGGCGACCACAGGGGGGTGAGGATCCTGGAGGCCCGAGGCCTGATGGACCACAAGAGAGGGACCGAGAAAACCTAATCTTACGCATGGAGTGTTCTCGAGTGGGAGCTGGTGTTTATTACTGGACCAATTAGATGACATGAGGTTGTCTGATTTGCTGAGCCAGAGGACGGCTAGAGAGGGTCAGAGCGAGGACACAATGTATTGCGACCTCTGGTGTTCCAGAGGTCGAGAGAGGGAGTGTGGATCAGGGAAATTATTTTACTGCTATTGGTAAATAATCATCATCATTACCATTGCATTAATAATAAAATTTACAGTATTGATATTGTATTCAGAGGTTTAAACAGTGTGTGTGTCTTTCAGAAAGACTAAGTTGCAGGCTGACAGGAAGTTGCAGGCTTTGCAGAACTGAAACCGAAAGTAGTCTAAGTGCAGGTTATTTTGAGGATTACATGTGAGGACGAGCCTCTGTTCTGGTGAAAGGTCAGAAGTGCAATGGGTGAATTGAGAGAGCATTTGAGGACGACACACACACACACTCAGTTAGAGAGAATCATTTATAGGTGAGAAGTTGGTCATGTTTGTCTCTGCAAGAAAGAGGAACAGCGTCTGGCAGGATGTGGGGCTCGTGTTCCAGACGAGATAGAAGACAATGTTCTTTTAAACCGTGTTAAAAGTCATTGTGGTTTTGATTTGACGTATGTATATATTCTGTCTGTGACGTATGAAGGGGCGTCATTAATTCAAACCCCGATGCTATAAAAATCTGTGTATGCTTTGATTAAGTCGAAGATCAATCCCTGTCTGCGTACAGAGTGGTCTTCCCACGCGTGTATTCATTAAAATCATCGTTTGACTTCACCCGGCCGGATCAGTGTGGTTATTCTTCGATCACCTCTTGTACCCTTCCTCAATATTTGAACCTTAACAGTTTCTGGCCTCATCTCTAAAGTCCCTAACTCAATTTAAGAGTGTCCAACACCCAAGGTCCAACCTTTGCTGCCCAAAAAAGCACAGATTACCGTTCCAAACGGTAAAGTGGTCCAACCACTAGCTTATTCCAGGATGCCCTGTACCCCACAGTTAAGCCACACTGAACTAACCCTCTTCGCCGAGAGGTCAATGTCGCGCGTCCACGACAAGGAGGGAGCGTAAACTCCGGGCTATGCGCTTCTAACCAGTCCAACTGGCGTTCTTGAGTAATTTATAATACTTTGGAACAACAGTAAAACACCCAACAAAGTGTAAGACTGAAGCAGGTCCAACCTTATAACCAAAAAATAACCAAATTCCCTAACATACTAAAATCATTGAGCAGTCCAACTGCTTTCCACGGTCCAACCGTATTAAATCCGTTTAGCGGTCCAACCGCATTCAATCATTATCAGCAGTCCAACTGCTTTAAATCCTCAGTACTGTCATGAGATTCTCATCAAAATCAAAGCAGACATCTACCAGTAATTTCAGTGAGTAGACTTAAATTTTATCATGTCCAATTTGGCACACTTTGGAAATAATTCAACAGGTAGTGCCTTACCTTTGGATAAGCCGGCTTATGCCCACTCACTTCGACCACTGGCACTCATGTCTGCCCGTCCGACCACCTCAGACCACCGAATTTCTCCGTCTACACCTCCAACTCTCTCCCTCCTCAACCACCAGATGAAGCCCCCAAATTTTGAGGTTCACATATTGAGGAAGGAGAGTACAAACAACCATTGGTCCAGAAGATCTTGGTCAAACAATTGATTTTAATGAATACACGCGTGGGAAGACCACTCTGTACGCAGACAGGAATTGATCTTAGACTTAATCAAAGCATACACAGATTCTCTCTAACTGAGTGTGTGTGTGCGTGTGTGTGTGTGTGTGTGTGTGTGTGTGTGTGTGTGTGTGTGTGTGTGTGTGTGTGTGTGTGTGTCGTCCTCAAATGCTCTCTCAATTCACCCGTTGCACTTCTGACCTTTCACCAGAACAGAGGCTCATCCTCACATGTAATCCTCAAAATAACCTGCACTTAGACTACTTTCGGTTTCAGTTCTGCAAAGCCTGCAACTTAGTCTTTCTGAAAGACACACACACTGTTTAAACCTCTGAATACAATATCAATACTGTAAATTATATTATTAATGCAATGGTAATGATGATGATTATTTACCAATAGCAGTAAAATAATTTCTCTGATCCACAATAATTAATTGCCCAGCATTGGTCATTATATACTGTATTTTGCAGACAGAGAGTTACAGGACTCTCTCCCAGACCACAGACTCATAATACAAGTCAGAGCTTTATAAAAAGAAAGAAAGTTGTGTTTTTGAAATTGGAGTTCAAGTTATTTTTACTTCCAATAGACTTAACATGTCAATGACTAGATTTTTTTTACATTTTCATTGTAAGTGGGCTAAAGTAGTTAATAAAAGTAGTGTAACATAAATGTAAATGCTGTAATTTGATTTGATTTTAATAAACCATGTAACTTGGATGGATTCGATGCTGGCGTCACCACAGTGCACACGTCTGATGTCGCTCACAGTGGTCCAAGGGATTGCTCAGGGAGTTTGTGTGTTCGCTCAGACACGTGAAAAATTAGAGGGAACATTGTTTGAGACCCTCCACTTTATCTTCTGTTGGCCCGGCTGTGCATGTTCCCGGTTTAAATTTGCTTATTGCTTTCCAACCAATTTTTCTACCTGAACTAGAGAAGCTTGTGTTAACTGCTAACCCGTGTGGTTCTCCGAATGATGTCGCTCATCCCCTTTTTCTAAAAACAGTGTTTCCTACTGTTGGACCACATATTCTGAACCTAATTAATACCAGCCTCTTGTCGGGTCAAGTACCAAGCGGGTTTAAGCATGCAGTTATTCACCCCTTACTTAAGAAGCCAGGCTCAGATATTTCAGTAATGTCAAACTTTAGACCCATCTCTAAACTTCCTTTTCTGAGTAAGATCTTGGAAAAGGTTGTTCACACTCAGCTGATGGATTACCTAAACAACTCTCAAATATTTGAAGTTTTTCAGTCCGGCTTTAAGCCATTTCATAGCACAGAGACAGCTCTCATAAAGGTTATGAACGATATTCTGGTAGCGACGGACTGTGGTAAACATGTAGTGCTTATACTACTAGATCTGACTGCTGCATTTGACACAGTGGATCACGACCTGCTGATCTCTCGATTACAGCATTGTGCGGGCATTTCTGGCTTGGCACTCCTGTGGATAAAATCATACCTCTCAAACAGGAGCTTCTGTGTTAAGTTGGGCTCGTCATCGTCCTCTGTGGACCCTCTGCCATGGGGTGTACCAGAGGGATCTATTCTTGGGCCATTACTGTTTAAATTGTATCTCCTGCCACTGGGTGCAATCTTTCGTAAACACAAAGTTTCATTTCATCTGTATGCTGATGACTGCCAGCTTTATTTTCCTTTCAGTCATTCTGATAGCTCCCCAATTAGACTCCTTTTTCTTTTCCTTTTTTTTTTTTTTGCCTGTCCCGTTTGGCTCTTTTGCCATCAGAATTATTGTCTAAAGGCGAAGAAAGATGCCCAACGGATTTACTTTACCAAATTGACCATCCCAGCCTTGCCGTAATGGTCTATTTGATTCACCTTTTATTGTTTATTTTATTTTCACTTACTGAATACGGGACAGACTTGACTGCGGGAAATAAGGGGAGAAAGAAAGAGGGAAAGAAAAACAGCTGAGAAGAGGGACGGGGGAGATGGGCAAAAAACAAAAACCAACAGAATAAGCAGAAAAAAAAATACATACATCGATCACCTGGATAACCTGTTGAGAAAGATAAAAGAAAACAAGCAGAAGAAAACGAGAGTAATAGAATAAACAACATCACAATGATCTATGGGAATATGACAGTAAATACTAAATATTAAACATTATTGTGCAGCACGTAAGATCGACAGCACACAGTGTGCTTTAAGGTAGGAGCCAAAAAGGGTGTAGTTTGTGTGTGTGATCACCCGTGTGTACACCTGTGAGCATGGACGCGCTTCCTTTTTAAAAGGTTCCTTCATGTAAAGATCTGCTAGAGGGTGTGGGGAGCCACAGCCCCGTCCTCCAGGGCATGAAGCAGGTATGGAGGAGATCAAAACTCCAGACATCCATCTCAATTAGACTCCTGCTAGATTGCCTTAGTGATGTTAAGTCATGGATGGCTCAAAACTTTTTAAATTTTAATGAACGTAAAACGGAATCAATTCTGTTCGGCTCGAATCGTTCCTCTGATATCCCTGATGTTGACCTTGCTGCTCTGACCCCTCACCTGAAGAGCTCGATTACCAATCTTGGGTTAAACATCGACTCTGCACTTACCTTTGATGGCCATGTTAATGGGGTGGTGAAATCGTCATTCTATCAACTCAGGCGTCTGTCGAAGGTTAAACCTTTTCTTTCAAGGCGTGACTTGGAGACTGTTATCCATGCTTTTATAACCTCACGCTTGGATTATTGCAACTCCCTTTTAAAAGGGGTTGGACTGGGCACTCTGACACACCTGCAACTAGTACAGAATGCTGCGGCACGGTTTTTATCTGGTAAAAGGAAATTTGAGCACATTACTCCGCTTCTGGCCTCCCTGCACTGGCTTCCAATTGAATTTAGGATTCATTTTAAATTTCTTTTATTGGTTTTTAAATCTTTAAATGGTCTGGCACCTGCATATTTGTCTGATTTGCTGAAGCCCTATGTCCCCACTCGTTCGCTCCGGTCAGCTGAGCAGCTGTTGCTCTCAGTCCCCAAATCACGGCTGAAACTGAGAGGAGACCGAGCGTTCTCTATCGTGGCCTCTAAGCTTTGGAATAATCTTCCTCTTCACATTAGGCAATCGACATCAGTGCTGGTTTTTAAATCCAGATTGAAAACGCATTTTTATTCACTGGTTTTTGACTCAGTGGTTAACTGACTTGTATCTATGTTTATTATTTTATCGTATTTATTATTCTTATGGTATCTATTATGTTTCTATTGTTCAGCACTTTGGTGAGCCTTGTGTGTTTTTAAAGTGCTATATAAATAAACGATGATGATGATTAAAAGCATCTGATGGGGTCTCAAAGAAGGGCAAGTGGGCTATCAACATTCATCAACACTGTGAATGTGATTAAGAATATACATGCACGCTGCTATTGTTTGTTTGTTTTTTGATACAAATAGTATATATATGCTTTAAATGAGACTGTAGCAAGTATGACCCACGCTCAGCTAGTGGTCTCCTCCTCGGGTCCCTCAGGTAACTACTGCAAGAATATTGGATGCATGATGATAGGACCCAGTTGTGCCAGCCAGCCTCCCACAACACGTCACCCTGAATCCACTGGTCCACAGATCCCACACCCCCACCACACTGACCTATATCTTTTTCATACAGGTGTATTGTGCCACTTCAGAATTATGCCTGATGGTGCCTGGAGGTAAGTGACGGACAAGGTAAGCGACTCATGTTGTAACTGACGTCAGACGCCGGAGATTTTGGTGGAAAATTAAAGCAAATGGTAGTTTAGATTTGAACAAATTCATTTAAGCTTCAGTATTACCAAATACATGTATCAATTGTCTTATAACTAACAATATTTGTCTAAATAATCTCCAACACCCTGGAGAACAATGGGGAGAGTTTAGAGACTCTCCAAGATTATATTGATCAGTGCTTTCAGGATCTCGTGATGAAGGCCCAGTGTGCAGCTTCCCCGGCCAAACCTGAGACGCCGTCGTCGAAAAGACAACGCCCGGCAGATTCCCCCGGCTCAACATCGCCAGCCGGCAAAGATATTGCCGACATACTGGAGTCAATCGACAAGCGATTGTCCAGTTTCGACGCAAGGCTGTCCTTGGTGGAGATTCTTCACCGAGAATTTAAATGCTTGCGAGAATCCCTGGACTACAGCCAGCAGCAGGTGGAAACGCTTGCTGCTGAAAATGCCACGCTAAGGGAGTCGGTGAAATGTCTCACAGATAATGTTACCCAGCTCAATAGAGAAAATAAAAAAATAAAAGAAACAGTTATCGATCTACAAGCTCGTAGCATGCGTGATAATCTGGTATTTTCTGGTATTCCAGAAGCCGCTGGAGAGGACGCGGAGACCACGGTAAAAAGCTTCATCAAAACCCACCTGAAGCTGCCGGAGGACACTGTGAAGAACATCGTCTTCGATCGGGTACATCGCCTCGGCCCCATTCGGGCTACGGCCGGGAGACCACGTCCTATCGTGGCCAAATTCGGCCACTTCAAACAAAAGCAACATGTGAAAAACCGCGGCAGGGAATTAAAAGGAACGGACTTCAGCGTGAACGACCAGTTCCCCAAAGAGATCTCGGAACGACGCAGGGTCCTCTTCCCAATCCGACGCGGCTTCATCCTGAAGGGCTCACGTGCTGTCATCGCTGTGGACCGGCTGTACGTGGACGGACAGCTCCACCGCGACCCCAACATCACTCCGTGGCTGTATTAACCTCACACCAGATAAGAATCAGCTACACCCTTTCCCTATCCACTCACACTAACTTGCATTAACATCTGTTTAACTTACCAGTATCAAATCGCATCTTAAAGTGTGATTTCATAGCAGAATTAACACCGTCACTCTCCGTCAGTGATTTAATTGGAATGTTTACGTTTTGTTTCTGTTTTTTTTTTCTTCTCGTTTCTTTTCCCTCTCTTTCCCCCCTCTTGGTTTGATGCTGCTCACCCCTGTCCTTGGTTTCTTTCTTTATTCCTTTCACTGCCTCGATCACCTGCTTCGACACCCATCCACAAACATCCTTTATTTCGACACATACAACACATACCATGCACTCAACGGCAGCACATTTACATCAGTCAGACAGCGCACACAGTCGTTTAGGATACACACACTTAAGCCAAGCCTACTCATATTAGTAAATATGCAAACACATAGTCAGACTCAGGGAGCATCTTGCCACACATTTTTTTCTCTCTCTCCTTCTCTTTATTTATGAACAAGTGACGTATTCTCTCCACCTGTCTAAGTGACGCACACAGCATACATCCCTAGTTATACACAAACATCTATGGGTACACTGAGGTTCATTACATGGAATATAAATGGAGCTGGCTCCAGAGAAAAGAGGTTAAAAATATTTAACCAACTCAAAAAACTACAGGCTGATGTTGTCTGTTGTGATATTTTGATACCATGGTAGCATTTACAGGATATTGTTTTATAGTGATATTATACAGGAAAACTGTTACTCAATAAGGCCCATTTACTAGTTGTTTTTCTCTTTCTCTGTGACCCAAGAATTAATGTGTAAGAATCACAGGATGGTACCTCAAGGTCGAAAACACCACAGAGATCACTTCCTTACTCCCATCCTCCCTTCTTTATCTCATAGAAAAGAGCTTGTTAAAGGCCAGGTGGTTTGTTTCAGAATTCACTAATGAAAGAACTCTGTATTCTATGTCTAGGAGTGTATTTTGCTGGGATGATCATAAATTGTAACTGAAGAGATAAACTACACAAAGGATACTTCTTTGCTCAGGAGGCAGGAAGACGTTTCCTTATTTGGTCTGTACCGGTTTGAACTGAGAACATGCTGACACACGAACCTTTTTCCTCTATATAAGCTGTTGTATACTTAATAAACCTTTGAGCTGATTGTGGGAGAGCAACCTGAACAGTTTCTGTCACTTTGTTCTCCTAACTGCTCCCGACGTCGTAACTAACCCAGCTGAACGGCATACCTGAGTGTTACTTTGAATAATTAGGAGTATTATAAGGAAAGGACAAAACTCTGCTTATCGCTCACGCCACGGAGGAAACCCGGGACGGAAATTTCCTTCAATTTGGCGTCAGAAGTGGGATCGGCTGACGAAGGTAAATACACGTCTTTAATATTTATATAAGACCGTATTATACCTCTCTCAGTGATCAACCTATAAAAGAAACGGGATATGCTGACGAAGTTTCACTTAGTGATCCAGAGAGATACACTGACGACTTCCTTAGTCCCCGAATAAAGTAAATTAAAAGCAGAAAGACACAGGAAGTTGCCTGTTGTATTGCGAGAAGCTGCTCGTTAAGTGAGAAGTTGCTCACCCAAACAAAAATTGCTAGCAATAAATTTAAAGTAACCTCAGCTGTGCCACAGCAAAATACTAACATAAATCCTTCAAAGCGTGTAAACCCCTCTGGAAATCACTGAACATGGGTCAGAATAATTCAAAGACCACAGACAGGTCCGATAAAAAATCGAAAGTACCTGTAAAACCAAAAAATAATAAAATAAAATATAAAATCACAAATAACGGCTCAGTACAACTCCCACTTCCGGTGACGTGTAACCCACGTCCGCGAATCGGTGAAGACTTCCATGATTACGTAACCAGAACATGCAGAAGTACTTACGTGACTGACTTTGTTTACAACTTAAGAACTGTAAGTTCAAAGCATTCTAATTTATTTCCGGAGCCCTATCCCGAACGATTATCGCCAGAAAACAGGTCAGTAAAACTGAAGGCCAGTGCAGATACTACCACAAAAGCTAAAAGTGTTAAGATGATGTTGAATTTTGATGTTGAAGGCTCAGAGGAAAGTGAAAAAATGATGTATGCAGGATCTGCTCCAGCACAGCAAGGAAGTTTCAGAGGACGGAAAGATAAGAGTAGAGACGTATGTTTTTATTGTGGAAAAATAGGACACTGGAGGAGGGAATGCAAATCAGCAGCACATAGGTCTCAACCACAAAACACAGGACCAGTTCCTGCCACTAGGTGTCAGCAGAGCTCTTCCAGTCAAGGTAACTGGCAACCACAAGGAGCACGCAATAATGGCTCCACATCTAAGCAGCCTTACAATCCACAAGGTAGACAAGCTAGAGGTGCAAATTTAGCTCAGTTTTCCAGCGGCCGCAGACACCCAGAGCAAAAATGAATTTGTGTATTTCATTTAACACAAAGGGTGAAATGTTTGCTGACACTGATAACAGCTTATGTTTTTTCTTTGCTATGCACCGACATGATGGAGAAGGAACAGCCTCTGTGTCAGCTGGACGCCTCAGCAGAGAATGAACTCAACATCCTTTTTGTCCGGTACTCTATGTCACACACTGTGCCAAAAAAACGTGTACAGACGCCACTACCAGGTAATCCCATGACTGGGAGCCACACTTTTGTTTCTCTCACACTGTTCAACAACATGATAACTGCTCACACAAGTGAAGGTCAAACAGTGGTTTTGTCACATAACTCAGACATAGGTTACGACATAACTAAACCATGTCGACACATAGATCTAACCTACCTTATATTGACTTTACACCTCATCACGCACAGCTCATGAAATGCAACAAGCCAGTATATGTCAAGCAATATCCCATTTCCACCGAAAAAGCCGCAGCTCTAGATGTCATCATAGGAGATTTATTGACTATAGGAGTAATAAAGCCCACAGTATCTCCATATAACACTCCTGTCAATCCTGTGCCAAAGCCTAACAAACCTGGCGTATGGCGTTTCATACAAGACTTAAGGCAAATTAATGCAGTCATTATGCCTCTGCCACCTCTCAGACGTTCCCAGCATATTGACATCTATTCCATCCACAGCTATACATTTTACCGTGGTGGACCTGTGTTCCGCCTTTTTCTCAGTACCTGTGCATGAAGACACACAGCCGTTATTTGCATTCACACATAGAAATAAGCAGTACACTTGGACTCGTTTGCCCCAAGGCATGATAGACAGCCCTGCGGCTTTCTCAATGGTGGTCCGTGCTACCCTGGACAGCTTCATTCCTCCGGAGGGCTGTACTGGATGACCTCCTCCTCTGTGCTCCGAGTGAGGAACTATGTCAAACTGCTACACACATGCTTCTCCAGCACCTCCAACAGACTGGCCACAAAGCATCAGCAAAGAAAATGCAGTACTGTCAGACTTCTGTTCAATATTTGGGATTCACACTGTCTCACGGAAAACGTTCCATGACTGCAGACAGGGTCAAAGCTGTGACCTCCGTCCCTTGGCCCACTACACAGAAGGAAATGTTGTCCTTCTTAGGCATGGTGAACTATTGCAGACAGTGGATACCAGACTGTTCTTTTCATGACCACATTCTGCGTGACTGTTGTAAAAAAGACAAGCCTCCTCGAATACTGTGGTCCACAGAAATGACAGCCTCTTTCAATTAAAGGGAGTGCTGACCTCCGCCACTCAAAGGTGCTGCCTGTGGATTGTTCAGGGGATGCCGGCCTGCCTGAGGGCAGTAGCAGCTTGCTCTATCATGATAAGGGACTGCGAGAAGCTCACACTCTCACATGACACTATTCTACACACCAATCACCAGGTCACGACCATTCTAGCAAACATAACTACACAACATATGACCGCACAACGTCGCTCAGGTTATGAAGCTACACTGACCTCCACAGCAAGCCTCACCATAAAAGCGAGCAGCACACCCAATTCGCCAGCACATTTATTGATCCATATGCTGTGTTCTTCTGACCGACAGGATGGCTCAGACAGGCTTGATGTTCATGACTGCATGACACGTATACAGGAATCCACAGCACCACGTCCAGATTTAGAGCAAACACCTATCCCAGACTCAGCCACGGTTTATGTGGACGGGTCCTGTTCAAGGCCGAATGACAACTCATTTCTTTGTGGCTATTCAGTGGTGACATTGCCTGACATCATACTAGAGGCTCACTCATTACCATTTCACTCAGCACAAAAAGCAGAGCTCATGGCTTTAATACGCGCCTGTGAGCTCCATTTGGATAAGCGTGTGACAATTTACACAGACAGCCGCTATGCATTTGGCATCGTACATGACTTTGGCACATTGTGGAGACAAAGAGGATTTAGATCTGCTGACGGAAAATCAATTGCTAAATTCTGATTTTGTTCAAAGACTTTTTCAGGCTATACAGCTACCATCGGCCGTTGCAGTCGTTAAAACGAAAGGACACAGTACAGCTGACACAGACGAAGCAGCAGGTAATGCCTTAGCAGACGTGACAGCCAAGGCTGCAGCTGCATCACAGCTCCCACCTCCACAGGAAGTATTATCTGTGCCCCTACAGTTGCCACTTGTTACACTCCCAGACTATTTAGAAACAAATGTTGATTTAAAACTTTATACAAGAGCAGGCCTCTGCATCTGATTACACCTATTGGGAGGATAATGACTGTACCTTAGATGACAGAGATGGCCTATACAAAATTTTGAGGGTTTGATTACCCTCCCATATTCCCTGATGCCAGTCCTTGTCCGACATTTTCACTGTGTGAGTCATGTCGGACAAAGAGGGGTAATAGGGGCAATAAAATCAAGATTTGTAATTGAGAAAACATCACATGCAGTAAAAAGCATATTAGCAACCTGTCTAACATGTGCACGAACTAATGTAGGGAGACCAAAAGCGAAACATCAGCATTTACCACAACCAGATTTTCCATTTCATACATTATGACTCCATCTGCAGTAACCAAATTATCTCCATTTGAAATAAGACTATTTCCAACACCATGGTCAGCTTCCAGAGGGGCACCGCTAGTAGAAGGTGATGTATATTGCATTGTCCGACTATGTTCACAATCTGGTAGAAACACTGAATAATAACTATCAGAAAGTTTGTCTCTCTCAGCCTTTCCCCTCCACAGTTCCACCAGTGGAGACAAGGAGATGCGGTGTTGGTGAAGTCGCTAAAACCAAGGACACTCAGGGAGGCCGCGCGTTTTCCAGCCCCCAGACTGTACTGGCAGTGACGAAGAACCAGCATCCTCACAGACGGACAACCTCAGTGGATTCATGCCAGCAGGGTTAAGACCAGCCCAACCAGACCATCTCAGGCGTCGGATCAAGCAGACGACGTCTCCGGCGAGCCAACGCCCGGAACCAGAACAAATAAATACACACAGGTAGATGACGTCTCCGGCGAGCCAACGCCCGGATCCAATCCACCTACACACACGCAATCACTGATTAACACACAACGTCTGAAAGAGCCACAGCAAGGTACTCAAACATCCAGCAGGAACAGAAAGCCGAGAGTACCACAGGATGTCTAATCTGATAAAGCTAGACTCATTCCATCCTGATAATGGAGAAAATGAAATGCCCATTGTCATCATACGACGCTTATTCTATGTCTCTCGAACCTGGGACCAGGCCAGAAGACGACTGAAGAACTGTTTTTCTTATATATTTAGGTTATTTATCATATCTATCGCATTAACTTTAGGATTTTTCTTTGCTATTTTGTATTGTAGACTGCAACCATGTTCACATTTCTGCAGGTCGTATTTTGCTGACAATACCTCATGCTCCATTTGGCAAGACACCAACCTAGTACGCTCCTTACGTTCCCTAAAATCAGTAAATGGCAACATAGACGCCACTAATAAACCATTTTATGCGCCCTCTAGAGCAGGAGTCAACTCCTGGTATGAAAATGCCAGAACAGCCGCTCGTGATTTAGGAAACAGTAACTGTTATGTCTGTTCAAAAGGTAATCCAGAACAGGTAGGATACCCCATATCCGGTTTCCCCCTCACTGAGGGACTAGAGAAAATCGGCGGAGATAATGCTCTCCTTAAAGACACTTTACAGTTGACTCTGAGCCCTCTCGACTGCTTACTTAGACACACACACACACCAACTAACCCTGAGACTCCATTAGGCGAATTATTGAAGTTATCTAATGACACCGCAGGGACCTGCGCCCCAATGAAACGCCCTAAGACTAGGTTAAAGCCCTCACTACCCCTAGGACAGATCCCTTTCCATTTTAATACTAGTATGATATGTCTGCGCAGACTAAAGTTAACGGGCCCAGACACACACATAGATTATACAAAGGATAACTATACATTTTTCTCTGACTCCCCAGGTGCACACTGTAATGAGACATGGCTAGCTGTCTCTGTGGCTGAAGTTTTATCATATCTGGAGGAACACACACACAGTTCAAGTTTGAGCGGAGAATCGATCATTGTTCCCCCAGAAGGTGTATTAAATGATACTGACTGGGGGGAGTTAGTTAAATCACACATGGTCACGCATCTTACTAGAGCAATCCCTAACGGTTATTGGTTGTGCAATAATACTCTTAGATTAGCTTTACCTGTTAATTGGACCGGTACCTGTGGTCTAGTAACTTTAGCTCAAGAACTACTGATACAACAAACCTTGGATCTGCCTGTATCCAGCAGACGTACAAAACGCTCCACTTACTCACATAACATTTACATAGATGCTATAGGAGTTCCACGCGGGATACCAAAGGAATTAAAGGCACAAGGAGAAATATCAGCAGGGTTTGCCTCAATACTACCTTGGATACAGGTAAACAAAAATGTAGCCTAGATCAATTATGTTTATTACCATCAGCAAAGACATACCAATCTGACCAATACGGCCCTTAAGGCCCTAGGAGAACAGATGTCTGCTACCTCTTTAATGACCATGCAAAATAGGATAGCCTTAGACATGCTGTTAGCTGAGAAAGGAGGTGTTTGCGCGATGTTTGGAGATGTTTGCTGTACTTTCATTCCCAATAATACCGCCCCTAACGGTTCATTCACACAAGCTATGAATAAACTTGAAGCATTACAGATAGAACTAAGAGCCAATGCAGGTCACGGTCAGTGGCTAGACAAGTGGCTGCAGGACACGTTTGGAAAATGGAAGGAACTAATTGTAGCTTTTGTAACCATTGTAGCATGTATTATTTTGTTTTTGATGATTATTGTCTGTTGTGTGATACCCTGTGTACGTTCAATGATAACCCGTATAGCTACTAGTACAGCTACTTCAATGTATTTGCAATTGGCACAAATTGACCCGGATTATGTGTCAGATGTCATCAATGATGATCCTGATGTATGTATTGAGCATTAGATTGGGAATTACTCGATTGTCCAAGAAGAGAATGAAGTTTTCTTCTTTTTCTTTTCTTCTTTTTTCCTTTTTTTTAAATTTTGATATTAAGCTTACTCGAAGGACTAGTTACATTTATGATTTGTTTCACATTTATGATTTGTCTTTATATTATGTTATTACATTCTGTCTTTATACTATGTTATCATTTCATGATAAAAGGGGGGAACTGTTGTGATATTTTGATACCATGGTAGCATTTACAGGATATTGTTTTATAGTGATATTATACAGGAAAACTGTTACTCAATAAGGCCCATTTACTAGTTGTTTTTCTCTTTCTCTGTGACCCAAGAATTAATGTGTAAGAATCACAGGATGGTACCTCAAGGTCGAAAACACCACAGAGATCACTTCCTTACTCCCATCCTCCCTTCTTTATCTCCTAGAAAAGAGCTTGTTAAAGGCCAGGTGGTTTGTTTCAGAATTCACTAATGAAAGAACTCTGTATTCTATGTCTAGGAGTGTATTTTGCTGGGATGATCATAAATTGTAACTGAAGAGATAAACTACACAAAGGATACTTCTTTGCTCAGGAGGCAGGAAGACGTTTCCTTATTTGGTCTGTACCGGTTTGAACTGAGAACATGCTGACACACGAACCTTTTTCCTCTATATAAGCTGTTGTATACTTAATAAACCTTTGAGTTGATTGTGGGAGAGCAACCTGAACAGTTTCTGTCACTTTGTTCTCCTAACTGCTCCCGACGTCGTAACTAACCCAGCTGAACGGCATACCTGAGTGTTACTTTGAATAATTAGGAGTATTATAAGGAAAGGACAAAACTCTGCTTATCGCTCACGCCACGGAGGAAACCCGGGACGGAAATTTCCTTCATTGTCCTTTTACAAGAGACCCACAGACCTCTTAGAGGTTCGAATGAACTTAAAACACCTGAGTTTCCCAATGTGTTCTCAGCTTGTTATAATTCTAGACAAAGGGGAGTAGCAATTTTAATACATAAAAATATTAATTTCACAGTACTCGATACAGTTATAGATCCAGAGGGCAGATTCTTAATCATTAAACTATCTATACGTGAGAAAAAGCTATGTATTGCAAGTGTATATGGTCCAAATGTTGATGATCCCTCATTCTTTCATGGTTTTTTCAGTGCACTCTCTGAACACTTAGATGGCACACTTGTTCTTGGAGGCGACCTCAACCTTGGACTAAATGAAGACATGGATAGGCTCAACACAACAGGAACTCAGCGCAATTGGCAGTCCACAAATATAATCAAACAGTATATGAGCGACTTTGGTCTTTGTGTTGTGCCCTTAAACAGGGGAAATAGTGAGGAGAGGTGAAAGAACGGCACAGACACGCAGCTCTCACTCTCACTCGTCTGTATTGAGTTTCAGAAGCAATACAACCAAAACAATATTCTTATGGATGCACTCAGTCTCAGGACAACTGTATCCAAACTAAGTCACTATTGTTCGCTGCATTAGCTGATGAGAATACTTTAGATAACATGAACTGTAGCATTAGACAAAAACATCTTTTTAACTCGCACATGTTAGCTGACACAGTCACTAACTTTTCACAGCAATGAAATAATACTTTAAGTACTGCATGTCTTTCAGTAGTTAACTTATACAGATCGTAACAGAAAAATCTTCACACAATATGGCGGAGTAATAGCGAAAACTAGCATACGCAGCAACAGAGATTAACTGGAACTTCTCAGCAAAATAGTCTGCAATTCACATCTTTCACTACAATGAACAATGATAACAATGTAATAATCAACAGTAACACACATTTATACAGATTTGTGCATGACAGTTACCTTAAACAGGGGAAATAGTGAGGAGAGGTGAAAGAACGGCACAGACACGCAGCTCTCACTCTCACTCGTCTGTATTGAGTGAAGGAGGAAGCGCGCGAACCCACCTACTGGAGCCCTGAGGCATTAACAATGGATCGACGCACAATCAACCCAGGCAAAACTTTCACTACTTATCTCCCTCTATATTCCCACTGCATATTCTATTCGAAAACAGTCAAAGCAACAAATAAAACATTAATAAGGGCATGACATGAAATGTAAGGAACAGAGATGTACAACTTCAAAACTAATCAAATTTATGATCCACCACATACTCCCCCTCAGAATAGATGTTGTCCTCAACATCCAAATGTTTAACATTTAGCACAAACGTGGAGTTATGACCATTAATATCACCAAAACCACATACAATAAACCATTGCATACTATTACTGTTTCTTGCACCTTATATGTACTCTACAAAAATAGTTTCACAAGCTGGAACTCTTTTCATACATTCTTTAGTGTGGGTTATTACCCAAAGTCTTTCAGTGTTCTCATACAGTCTGTATGAATTACAGTGTCCATGCAGTTACATTAACACAGTCTGCTGCTGGCTTGAGAACAAAGTCATTTTAGTGCAGCTTGTCAAAGCAGTCACTCTCTCCTTTGACAAATGTCCATGAGAGTGATACAAGTGGCCGTAGCCATGTGGTGTGCTTTGGATGTGTCTGTTAAGCTGCAAGCACAATATGAATCAGTTCAATGTCCAAAAGTCACTTTGAATATGAATTCTGTGTTAAACAGTCCATTTCCTTGTGGTTGGTGTGGAGTGTAAGTACATTGTCTCTGTTCAGTAATGTGTTTTGTGTGTGATCACAATGTTTCTTTTCACTCAAGTCCAAACAGTTATCAGTGGCAGTATGCCTGAACAGTCCGTGGAACCATGAAGTGTGTATGATGTGATGGTGTTCTCAGGTTATAACAAGCTGGTGAACCAAGCCGATCATATGTGAAGATCTTTGGTGGCTTGCGCTCTCTACTCGGTCGCTGATGCTCTTGCTCACAGGTCCTGCTGTGTTTGTCTGGAACAGGTGCAGGAACAGGTTCCTCCACTGATGGCTCCTCGACATAATTTTCCTCTTGGTCGGGTAGTTGTTCACATTGGTTCAGTACTTCATGTTCATTCTCTGGCTCAGATGACATGTTTTCCACTGTTTGAAGGTGTTTGGCTGGTTCATCAGTGCTCATAGGATTCAGTGTCAGAGGATAAAGTGGCTCAAATGGCTGCTGAGATGACACTGGATAGTACTCATCATCGTCATCCTCTTCCTCAGCTTGTTCCACTTCCTCACTTGTCTCCACGGCTCTTTTTCTTGTTCGTGGTCGCACTTCAGTTTCAACAGGCAGATAGTCACATGGCAGAAGAAGATTGCGATGCAATATCCTTGATCTCCCTTTTGCTTTCTCAGGTCTGAGTTCATAAACTGGGATATCTCTGCTGACCTGACGAACGACTGTGTGAACCACATCCTCCCAGTGGTTCCTCAGCTTGCCTGGACCTCCTCGAGGTGTCATGTTCCTTATTAAAACACGATCACCTGGCTGTAATACTGAGCTCTTCACCTTGCTGTCATAATGTCTTTTACTTCTTACAGCTGCTTTATGAGCATTTTCTCTCGTGATCTCATATGCTTCTTCCATGCCTTGTTTCCATTTTACCATGTAGTCATGATGATTGCCATCTCCTTGTTCTGAGGTCAAGCTGAACAGCATGTCGATTGGCAATCGTGGGGAGCGTCCATATAACAAGTAAAAAGGGGAAAATCCAGTTACCTCGCTGCGGGTACAATTATAGGCATAAATCATTTTGTTAAGAGAGTCCTTCCAGTTAGTTTTCTGACTCTCTGAGAGTGTTTTCAGCATCTGGAGTAGTGTCCTATTAAACCGCTCCACTTGTCCATTCCCTTGGGGATGGTAGGGAGTAGTCCTGGACCCAGCAACTCCACAGTAGTTTTTTAGTTGTGCAAACAGATGATTTTCAAATTCAGCACCTTGATCATGATGTATTCGTGCTGGAAAGCCAAATCTTAAAGCATAGTCATTAAAGATTTTGTCTGCAGCCGTTTTACCTGATTTGGAAGTTGTGGCATACGCTTGGGCGAAGCGTGTGAAATGGTCAATGACTACAAGGATGTATTCATAACCCCCTTTGCACTTGTCAAGGTGCAGGAAATCAATTGAGACAAGTTCAAATGGGTGAGTAGTGACAATATTAGTCAGTGGTGCTCTGCTCTCATGACACGGCTTCTTCTGTTTTATGCAAACACACCTTCTGGTCACATAATCCTCTACTTCCCGTTGCATATAGGGCCAGTAAAACCGGTCCCGTATCAGTGACAATGTTCTCTCTACACCTTGATGGCCCATTTCATCATGTAGCTCCTTTAGTACAGTACTTTTGTGTATTTCTGGTAGGACCAACTGTTTTCTGTTTGCTGTTTTTCTGTGCAAGATCCCATTCTCATCCATCTCCAATTTGTCCCACTCCCTCAGGAGACATATGACCTGTGGGCTGAGTTTTCTTAGTTCTGAACGTGATGGTTTTTCCTGTGTTAGTTTACACTGAATTACAGGTCCAATAGTCGGATCACTTCTCTGGTCCTGTTTGATCTGGCCTTTTGTCAGTGGAATGATGGAAACATCTGTGGCCATGGCTGAACACCTGACTGAGACACCCATGGACCATGACACATTGGAGTCATCCTGCCTTTCCACTGCCTGTGTGGTTGCTCCAATTACATCGTATGCCATTTCCTCTGTGCATTCATTCATAAACGTTTCCATGTCTACCGGCATCCTGGAGAGGCTGTCTGCATCCACATTTTCTTTACCAGGGCGATATTTAATTGTGAAGTGAAAATCTGCCAGTTCTGCTACCCATCGACACCCTGTTGCATTCAGTTTGGCAGTGGACAGTACATAGGTAAGTGGATTATTGTCGGTGTACACGGTGAAGAATGGTGCATAATATAGGTAATCACGGAATTTTTCTGTGATAGCCCACTTGAGAGCAAGAAACTCTAACTTGCCTGAATGCAGATGGTAATTCTTCTCAGCTGCAGTTAAAGTGCGGGAACCATAAGCAATCACACGAAGCTTTCCATTCTGCTTTTGGTACAACACGGCACCTAATCCCTGGTTTGACGCATCAGTGTGAAGGGTGAATGGCTGTGAAAATTCTGGAAAGCCTAGAACAGGGGGATGAGTTAGACAGTCTATCAGCTGCTCTAGTGCTAACTGGTGCATGTCGGTCCACTCAATAGGTGTACTCGAAGGGACACTACACCTGTTTCGCTTTGTTTGCCACTTTAATCTTGTGTTTCGCTGGGTCTCAGCATCTGCAGGTCCCTTGAGCAAGTCATACAGAGGATTTGCAATTCTGGCAAAATCCTTGATGTATTGTCTGTAATAACTTAGTAGGCCCAACATTGCTCTTAGTTCACCAACAGTACCTGGCTGTTTGTTTTTCAAAGCTGTTACAGCAGCAGTGTCTGCAGAGTCTATCCTGCTTCCCTCTGCTGACAAATTCCTGCCAAGGTACCTCACTTCTGTCCTAAACAGGTCACACTTCCTTGGTTTGAGTTTGATTCCGTACTCCCTGAGTCGGCGCAGCACTTTCCTGACATCCTCAACATGATCCTCAAACGTTCTGCTAAAGACAAGGACATCATCGAAGTAAGGCACACATATTTCATCCCTTAACCCTTCTAAGCACTCCTCCATGCAGCATTGGAATGCTGCCGGAGCATTCATCAGTCCAAATGGGATTCTGACCCACTCATACAGGCCCCAGGGGGTCACAAAAGCTGTTAGGTGTTTACTGTCTTTGCCCATGAACCCCTGGTGGTATGCTTTACCCTGGTCCAGTAGAGAAAAGAGAGTGTTGCCACCTAAGTTGTCCATGATGTCTTGTACTCTGGGAATGGGGTGGCGGTCTGGGTGAGTCTTCCTATTCAGCTCTCGGTAGTCAATACACAAGCGCAATGTACCGTCTTTTTTTCTCACACAGACTACTGGAGAGGAGTAAGATGAGTTTGATTTTTCCACCCACCCCTGAGCTATTAGGTCCTGTAGGTAGTTTTTCATTTCCTGATACAAGGGTTTTGGTACAGAGAGATAAGTCCGTGTGACTGGCTCATTATCTTTCAACGAAATGTTCATTTGCAAGTTTTCAACACAGCCTATGTCATCATCAGATTTAGAGAATGACTCTGACTCTTCTCTTAACATCTGACTAACAGCTCGTCTCTGGTGGTCATTCAGGTGAGTCAAGTCAACAGGTGGGTCCCATTGTTCACTTTTAGGTGTGTTCTCACCTGAGCTCTTAGCCTGGATGGGACGGACTGATGCAGTAGGGAGGCAGTCAGTTTTGAATACATTAGTAGGATATATTGATGCAACAGACTGCACAGTTCCAATAACAGTCCTACTTGGCAGTGTGATGTCATGGCTGGTGGGATTTTGTACACTAATGACAATTTTTGGTGTCATACCAGTCTTTACTAAAACAAGGGTATCACAGAACTCGAGTCCTTCAGGCCACTGTGGGTTCTCATGAGGCTCGAAGATCAGGGTTCTATCTTCTTTGAAAGGCGGGGCTTGCACACGACACTCTATTTGGACGGAACTCTGTTTAGGCACTTCAACTCTCTCATTTGTGGTTCTTACACTGTGCTCACATGGCTGTCCCACTGTCACTGCATTAACAAAAGCTCTTGCCCTACTCTTTCTGAGGTGAGGAAAAGCTACTTTTACTGTTTTCACGAGTTTCTCTTTATTCTTATTGTTTGTCTTATCCTGTACTCTGTTTGCAACTAGGTGTGAAATCACATTGAAGCCAATTATGGGGCATGACTGTTGGTTGCCTTTTAACACTAACACAGGTATTAGCAGATCTTTATCATTAGCAGTAAGTCTGAAGCTTACCTCGAGCCAACCAATATATGGTATTTCCGTCCCATTGGCTGCTTCAAGTTGCAGTTGTTCAAGTGGGTCTACTAGTTCTGCTATATCTCTTAGTTGGACATCAGGCAAATGGGTCTGTTTCCAGGCTGCATCTACAGCACAAATTTGTGAACCTGTGTCCCAAAGTGCCTGGATTCTTTGGTTGTGCAGAAAGCACTGAATGAGACATTTCTCTCCTACAAGCTCTTTTACAGTAGGCATCTTCACTGGATTACTTCTTTTCCTACACTTTGGTTTGCAACTTGACTGTGTTTCCTGTTTCTTAATAGATGAACATGTATGTGGCTTACAGTACCTTCTGTGCACAGACCAGTGTGTCTCTTGACAGTCTTTTGAGCAGTACAATGTTATTTTACAAATTTTTCAATTTCTTACTCTTAAAACCCCCAAATTACTATCCAAAATATACAGAATGCTTTCTAAAACAGATGAATCAATATCACTTCCTATTGCAAAATGGGAAGCGGATTTATCAGTTAACTTAGACCAAAACTTCTGGTCTCAGACTTGCTTAAAAACCTTTCATCTAATTAGAAATCCCAGTCTTCAATTAATTTAATACAAAATATTACAGGTCATCGGATGTTCAAGATGGGCTTTACGTCTACCAACAACTGCTCACACTGCCAAACCAATTAACCGGACAATTATATCCACGCTCTTTGGTTCTGTCCACCAGTTCAGAAGTTTTGGCGCGAGATATGTGAAGACTTATCAAAGTGTCTGAAATGTAACATTCCAACTTCCCCCTTAGTGTGTTTGTTGGGCAGCTTAGATGATGTCACTTCAGAAAAGAATATCGCCCATATGGTTTTCACTGCCCTATGTATAGCCAAGAAAACAGTCTTCATGAACTGGAAAAATAAAAATAATCTTAATTCTAACCAATATAGAAATTATCTATTAGATTACATTAGTCT
The DNA here is from genome assembly GCF_057382095.1 of Aulonocara sp. 'chitande type north' Nkhata Bay. NCBI lineage: Eukaryota > Metazoa > Chordata > Actinopteri > Cichliformes > Cichlidae > Aulonocara > Aulonocara sp. 'chitande type north' Nkhata Bay. Next base: position 1,707,095 of record NC_141347.1, on the reverse strand, counting down.
TGATACAGCCTCTGCCACCACATCAGATCAATTGCTCTGGGCTCCTTTGATCAGCTCAATCACCTAGTGGGGGTGGGGGGGTCATAGTTTGGTCCCGCCTTCACTGTTGTGATTGGTGTGGGGGTAGGGACAGGCTTAGGGCGTCGGGGGGTTCCCCGGAGGCATCTTTCTTGGGGGGCTGAACCCGGGGTAGCGGTCATGTCCAATTAGGGGCTCTGTTGGCTCTCAGGTGACGGTTTCCTCGTGGCTGCGTGCAGCGGGGCTAGGGGAGGCTCTGTGCTGATGGACGTGGGTTTACTGACCTGGTAGCCTGGTTGCCCCTGGGTGGGTCCGGGATGGGCGTGAGGTTCTGGGGGCGCTCCGTCTCTGGGCTGGGGCCCTGGCTGGGCCTCGGGGGCTTGGGTCCTGGTTGGTGTGTTGCCGGGGTTGTGGGCGGGTGGGTGCATGGGGGCCCAGCCCTGGCGCAGGGTGCCGCCGGTGCATCGAGCCACCTGGGGGGCTCTTCAACTGGTGGGGGAGGTTGTCACATCTTGCAGGAGCTTTCCTCTCTTCAGGAACTCTCTCTGCAGGAGGGGGAGATACAGGAGAGGTGGAGGAAGATCTCAGCCTGGGCGTCTATTGTCTTATGTAGTCTGGAAGATGAGTGGATGGTGGGGTGGGTGCAGTTTTCTCTGTGGTGGGGTTGGGTGGACTGTCCCAGGCTCTGTGGGGCCGGGCGGCGCTGCTGCACTGGGCCCCGGTCCGGATGGGCCTGGGCCCCCTTTCCCTGGCGGGTCGCGGAGTATGGGGGTGCCTACTGGGGTCAGCAGGGGAGCTGGCCCCAGGGAGGGGTCACTTGCCCCTCTCTTCCTTCCCTCCCCATCTCCAGCTGCCTCCCTCTTCCCGCTCCACCACAACCACCCACACGTGCAGGGCCTTGGAGTAGGGGTGTGTCACCAGGGTGCAGAGGAGGCTACCCCCCCCCCCCCCCCTGTCCCCTTCTGGCTGCCTCTGCCTCAATTTTATCCCACAACTTAGACATTCACATTACTCACACTCTCATTACACATACATATAGGATCTTGGGGGTGGGCACGCTACACGGATTCCAAAAGACCATCAGGGTGTACACCTCACCCCTGGCGTCGTTGCCCACCTCTCAATTTTGAATACACGTAGACATTGAGGGCTAGCAGGAGGGACCATGCGCTTACCTGCTGCTCTCTGGCAGGTAGCTCCATGCCCTCCTGGGTTTTAAATGGACCTTAGAACACACATGCATCAACACTACAATGAGCGGGTGGAGGGAGGTTTGGAGTCTTCTCTCACCCCCGTTCTCTGCGGCCTGCTGGAGCGGGGGGGCTAGAAGGAGGAGTTGGCCGTCCGACTGCGGTCTGGAGTGTGGGGCCTCCCTGCTGCTGCGGAGTCGGGGCGGTCTGCCTCTCCCCACCGCAGGGAAAAGGGTAACACCACCTGGGTCTGGATGCAGTTCCCCCCTCCAGGGGCAAGGGTACCTAGACCCGGTTCGTAGAGTACGCTTGGGGAGTGTGATTGTGTGTACAGCGTCTCTTTATGTCTGTCTCCACGTTGGTTGAGTGTGGAGTAAGTGCATATGAGAGCATGAGGGTGGGAATGGATGTTTGTATCTGTGTGTGCCTGTATGTCTGTGTCTATATGTCAGGTTGGGTATCAGACGCCACCTCTCTGGGGACATCTCAGGCCCTCCAAGGTTTGGAGGCCTATCTCCCCCCACCACCACTTCCCCTGCCAGTGGCGGACACCCTCAGACATCGGTGCGTTGGTGGTTCTTTGTGTCTGGGGATGGGCATCCAGGTACACACCGGCTCACTCCTTGGCGGCTGCTTATCGGGGCCTGGAGCCTGGGGCTCGCTCGGGCCACTTTGGAGGTGGGGTGCCCCCGGCCTCTCGGCCTGGGGCTCGGTCACTCAGGCACGGCTGGCTGCCGGCGGAGCTCACGGGCGCGTCACTGCAACCCCCCTGGCTTCTGCTCCGCGGCTGCTGAGTGAGCCCTCATCTGGGACTCTCCTCAGCTCTTTCTGGGACAGTGGCGCGGCTGCCCCTCTGTTGGTTTTCCTTGGTCTCTTGTGTTCTGGGGGCCTCTGGATGTCTGGAGTTTTGATCTCCTCCATAACTGCTTCATGCCCTGGAGGACGGGGCTGTGCCCCCCCCCCCCCCCCCCCCCACACACACACACACCCTCTAGCAGATCATTACATGAAGGAACCTTTTAAAAAACAAAAAACAAGCGCGTCCATGCTCACAGGTGTACACACGGGTGATCACACCCACAAACTACACCCTTTTTGGCTCCTACCTCAAAGCACACTGTGTTCTGTTGATCTTATGTGCTGCACAATAATGTTTAATATTTAGTATTTACTGTCATATTCCCATATATCATTGTGATGTTGTTTATTCTATTACTCTTGTTCTCTTCTGCTTGTTTTCTTTTTTCTTTCTCAACAGGTGATCCAGGTGATCGATAGATGCATTTTTCTTCTTTTTTTTTTCTGCCCGTTCTGTTGGTTTTTGTTTTTTGCCCTTCTCCCCCGTCCCTCTTCTCAGCTGTTTCTCTTTCCCTCTTTCTTTCTCCCCTTCTTTCCCCCAGTCAAGTCTGTCCCGTATTCAGTAAGTGAAAATAAAATAAACAATAAAAGGTGAATCAAATGGACCATTACGGCAAGGCTGGGATGGTCAGTTTGGTAAAGTAAATCCGTTGGCCATCTTTCTTTGCCTTTAGACAATAATTCTGATGGCAAAAGAGCCAAACGGGACAGGCAAAAAAAACAAAGAAACAAAAAAAAAAAGAGTTACCTGTAGGCATATCTTTGACCGACAGGTGTTACTTTCAATATGCTGAATATTCGTTCACACGTGCTGCATGTTAATATTTGCAAGAGCATCCGTGGAATTTCAACTTGTGTTTTAAATCCATCCAGCTCGCAGCTGCGTTATTTGATACAGGCACAGTTGAGCAAATAATTGGAAAGAAATTGGGTCTCGCTGGTTCCCACCAAGTATTTCTTACTGACCACTTAAACAAAAGTAGCTGGTTGTGCTAGGCCTAATGATGAATCAAATCAGTGAGAGCAGTAACCCTTTAATCCAATTCAGAAAACTTTCATAACAACCCGACAAGTTCTTAGTAACTAACCAATGAATCGAATGCTTGAGCAGCTTTCATTAGGCAGTGGTGCACTACTTCTATCCATAAATTTTGATTCAGTGAGCTAATTATTTTATCACTACTCCCCCACTTGTATCAACTGAACAAGCTTCAAGCTGAAACAACTGGGACAGGAGTCTCTTGTTTTTGTGTTGGTACAGTAGGTAGGTGCTTTTGTGCTGCAATGTTATATTGCAATATTTTTTTTTATTGAAATTACATTTTAAAGGGTTTATATAGACTGTGAGCAAATTAATTGTTGCAAGGAAGTTAAAGTAATGGTGCTATATTTAAACTGTTACACTGTTGTTGTTGTTGTTTTTATTAGCAGGAATAAACAAAGATTATTTTTATTCCCTTTAATGGTACACAGAGAAAAGACTCACCAGTGGGGTGAATAAAGTCTTCTGCTTTCGGCTGCCTCCTTCAGGAGATGCCACAGCGCATCATCTTTCTCCACATCACCCTATCCTGGGCATCCTCCTCTGTCACACCAAGTGAATAAAGTCATCTCAAAAAAGCAGAAAACAACAATACCTGTGCTCTAAGCTCTTAGTACTAACTGTTCAACATGTATTGTTTCATCAGTGTGTATAAGTTAATAAGAACTCATATAGGTATATACACTGCTCAAAAAAATAATAGTAAAGGAACCATTTTAATCAGAGCATCAAGTCAGTTAAACTGCTGTGATATTGATCTATTCAGTTAGGTAGCAGAGGGGGGTTGTTAATCAGTTTCAGCTGCTATAAAAAAAAGTGTATTGTGCCAACGTGTTTATTAAGTAGTCATAGTGTTATGAAAGCGTGTAAACTGCACACCCTCACACACCAGAGTGCATCTGTCACGGTTCTGGGTCAGTTTTGACCCAGTATTTTGAGTTCTTCTGTTTTGGTTTATTTTTGAATGATGGATTGTTTTCTATTTCTCTGGATTATGATTTATGTTCTGATTACTTAGTGATACTGTGTTGTTGGTCATTATTATTATCATTATTATTATTATTATTATTATTATTATTATAGTAGGTTTAGTTCAATGTCAAGTCTGTCTCTCTGTGTCTAGTCCGTGCCTAGTAAAGGGTGTCTTGTTTCCTGTTTTACTTTGAAGAGTCAGGTTCATGTGTGATGTCAGCGTGTTCATTTTACTTCTCCCCTTGTCTCGTTAGCCCTTATTACTTCCAGCTGTGTTCCCCACCTGTGTGTAATCTCCCTGTGTTCTCTGAGTGTATTTAAGTTGTGTCTTCTGTTGTTGCAGTTGCTGGTCCTTCTGTGAATTTACTGTGCTTCATTCTGTGTGTTCTCCCTGCTATCAACCTCCATATGCCTCTGCTGACTCTCCTTCATGTCCATGTTCATGTTTGCTGTTCTATAGTTTAGTTTGTGTCAGTATAGATTCGTTTTGTTCCATTTTGCCATTTCCACCTTTGTTCTACAATAAACCACCTTCAGCGAGTGCCTGCGCGTGGATCCTCATTTATCTTTCCCCACATGGCTCACTCTATTCGCCGTGACAGCATCTTAGTTATGGTCAGAAATAGAGACACAGACTGTTCTTTCATTCCAAGACATTTTTGAAGCATGTTGTCTGATGTGGACTCCACACTTTTATCTAATTGTCACAATTCTCCCCAACATGAGTTACAGTGGAGTAGGTTGTAACAAGAAACACAGTGTATTTAACATTAACACACAAGGTCTGTGTTATTCTTCCAGGGCTTTGAATAGATGCCATTTATGAGATGTAAAAGTGGGAACTCTAACCAAAATTTGAGTTACAGGTGCGGAAGCAAAAAGTGTTATAAACATAGTCAGTCTCTCCTATACTGCAGTAGTAATTTTAGCATTTTATTTTGAGGTAGGGTTTGCTAAACATAATGATCTGTGCTCTAACCTTGCTTGTCCCCAAATAAATACTACTGTCAAATTAATAAGTGGGTTTATAATCATTATAAAAGCTACTGAAGCAAAAACAAAATGTGCAGCCTCATTACCATCTGCGATACACTGTGTATTCTGACACCTGTCTGCCACAACCAGCATTACATTTTTCAGCAGTTTGAGCTACAGTAGCTCATCTGCTGGATCAGACCACATGGGCCAGCCTTCGCTTCCCATCACTAAGGCTTTGCTGTCCATGACCCTGTTGCAAGTTCACCACTGTTCCTTCCTTGGACCACTTTTGATAGATACTGAACACTGCAGACTGAGAACAGCAGATCTACAGTTTCAGAGATGCTCTAGCCCAGTCATTGAGCGTAAACAATTATGCCCTTGTAAGACTTGCTGAAATCCTTATGCTTGCCCACTTTCCTGCTTCTAACACACCAACTTTAAGGACAAAATATTAACTTGCTCTCCACTAACAAGTGGAATAATAAAGAGATAATCAATATGATTCCCTTCAGGTATAATGGAAAATATTATGACATATGTATGACTGGGCAAATCCAAGTTACACTTGATGATGATTAAAAATTAACAGTAGCTTCTTAAAAATTACTAGTTTGACGGCATTATTTATTCAAGGACAAGCAAGGGTGATGGCATCAGTAAAGAACAGCTCACTATTTTGTAAACATTATGTTGCATGCATAAACATACGCAAACTATACTTTTATTTTCCATTAAGTTGCCAAAATTAAAACTCCACTGTACAGAAAAAAATAACATGATTCAGAAAATGCAGATGCAATATAATCTGAATTGTTATTCCAGCTGCCATAAGCAGAAAAGATTTAAAAAGGTTTTTACATAAGTTTAGTAGTATCTCTTTCAACAAAGAGTTCAACACAGTTTTAGAGTCAAAAACAGATAACTGCACTTTTAAATGAGGATATCAAGTGAGATCTATTCATTTAAATGTTGTCCTTACTAATAAAAGGATATATTTTACTAAACAAATTAACTAGCTTAAATAAATTTGTATTTGATTGATAATTAACTGAAATAATGTTAAAAAAATATTTCCTGGACACTTTTCAAACAATAAAGCCATTATAAACCCTACAACAGTATTTATTCAGAGACAAGCAAGAGTGATGACATCAGTAGATCATGGATTATTATGTTTAGATCAGCCTACTTCAGACCAACATGCCAAATCTACAACAGCAATATACTGAAAACAAATTATGATGTAGAAAACATACAAGAAACCTTGCACATGGTTTGTTATTCCACCTGCCACAAAGAGCTGGAATAATGGAGAAAATTGTAAACTAAGATTTTATTTTATCTCAGTTTAGCAGTAACATTTTCAAAACAACACAGTTCAAAGCAACACAGAGTCAAAAACACATGTCATGACTGTGCTTTCAAATGAGGATTTCAAATGGGATCTGTTTATTTAAATATTGGCCTTCCCAAAGAAAAAGGGATTTATTTTACTAAACAAATTAAGCTGGAACACTCATATCCAGACTGGATTCAGGGAAAAAACTAACTAGGCTGAGAATGCACAACCTTTACACACACACACACGCACTACAGCACATACCATCCAGGCTTTGAATCTTTTTGTGTTTTATTTTACTGTAATAAAAAACAAAACAAAAACAATTATTTACAATCATGGTTTTACATCTTCATCTTAATAGACGCGGACTAAAGCTTTCTTGGCTGCTGCCTCAAAGCACACTGTGCGCTGTCTATCTTGCGTGCTGCACAATATCGTTTATTATTTAGTAAATATTGATATCTATGACTAGCTAGTTTATTGTGATGGTGCTTTGTTTTCTCTATTATTATGTTGCTCTTTGTTGTTTGCTGTCTCCTCTGTTTGTTTTTTTTGTTTGTTTTTTTTTTTTTCTCCATACAGGTGACCCAGGAGTTCTTTTTTTTTTTTTCTCTCTCTTCCCCCCCCTTCTCACCGTCTCTTCTCCCCTTTGGTTTTCTTTCTTTCTCTCCCCCTCTTTCTCTCATTCATTCCCCCTGTCCTATTTATTAAAAAAAAAAAAAAAAAAAAGACAAAGGATGAACTGAAGCAAAAAAAAAAAAAAAAAAAAAGAAAGTGTTCAGCTCGTCTGCCAGAGTCACGGCCACGTTGTCATACCGGTTGTTGGTGCTTTATAGTCCGTTATTGTCCTTAGTCCCCGCCACAGGCTCCTAGAGTCACTCTGTTGGAGTTGTGACTCTAGTTTCCTCCCGTAGCGCTGCTTCGCCTCTTTCACCGCCCTCCGCACGTTATATGATGCGGCTTTGTACGGGTCCATGTCCCCCGTCGTGAGTCCCGTGTTGTAGGCAGCGGTGCGGGATCTCAGAGTGTCGCGGATGGTTTTATCCACCCACGGCTTCTTGTTGGGAAACGTTGTGATAGTCTTTGTCTCCACGGTATCATCCGCTAGTTTCCCGATGAATCCCACAACCGCTTCCGTAAACATGTTGACATTATCATCGGAGCTGTTTCTGAACATGCCCCAGTCTGCGTCATCGAGTGCGTCCTGTAACGCGGCCACCGATTGATCCGACCAGCGCGCGACCTTCCTCTGAACCGGAACTTCCTGTTTCAGCCTTTGTTTGTATTTTGGGATGAGGAAGATGGCGGCGTGATCAGATTTGCCAAAAGGAGGGCGGGATTGTGCCTTGTAGCCGTCCTTGACCGTAGTGTAGCAGTGGTCCAGTGTCCTTTTACCTCTGGTGGGGCAGGTGATGTGTTGATAAAAGTTCGGCGCTGCGCGTTTGAGGTTGGCGCTATTAAAGTCCCCCGTCACAATAAGCGCAGCGTCCCGGTGTTGTGTCTGGTGCTGTGTGAGTGCCTCATGCAGCTCGCATAAGGCGGTGACCGTGTCCGCTTGTGGTGGAATATAAACGGCACTTACAATGACCGATGTAAATTCCCGAGGTACACAGTAAAAAACCAAGTGTCAATTTTACACTTACAGAGTTGATTTTAACTCTGCTTCAGATAACATTTGGTCCCACTCAAAATTAGAGTTAAATTTACTCTATGGCCAGTGTTAACTTTTCAGTGTTTATGTAGCCGCTAAACTGGTGGAACTAAGTCTTCACCACCACGCCTATACAAGCAGAAAGGGGAGTGAGTGGGTCAGCGCTCAGAGCACAGAAACTTAGCTGGCTTCAAACACACCATTTATTTTCAGGATAAAACACAATCTGAACCCCAAATACAAGCTAAAATCCCCGTATACAATAAAAAATAGTGTTTACAACCCGCTAAAAACCCTGCCGGCAGGAATGATTAAACGCTAAAAATACAAAGCTAAATGAATGTTTTTCCCTATACTAAAAACTCCCCCCAGGGTCCTAATTCTCCCAGTCCAGCAACACACGGGCAAATTCTCCTGAGCTGAGAGAGACAGGAGAGGGACTCCTCTTCCGGGATGTGGACTCTCGACAGCAGAAGACCAGGGAGGAGGCTCCTATCTCCACCTGACTGTGCGCAATCGTGCAGTCCAGCTACTCTCCACCTCCTCGCACGGCCTCCCTCGTAGCTCCGCCCTGAAACAACAGACACGGGCCAGCAACGTTGTCAGCGCAGCCGCTGTTACCCTTCCCCGGCAAAGCTACTCCTAGCGCCCAACAGTGGGAAAGCGATACTCACAGATGCAGGCAGAGGCGTACCCCTGCCCTACTGTGGATTTCACGCGTCGCCTCCCACGGTCGCTATTCTGTCCGTCGGGACTGGATCGCCGGGTTATGCTGGCCGATCGCCGAATGTCTCGTGGCGCCCCACAGTCAGGCCGGAGGTCCTTCTGTTCATATGCTGGCTTGCACACGTTTTGTTTTCCAGCTCTCCACTTTTCGTGTGTCTCTCTCTTTTTTTGTCTCTGCGCTTACCATCTCCCTTAAGTCAGTTTGGTGGCTGATAGGCCACCTCGGGGAACGCCCCCACCTCACAGGTGTCTAAAATTGTCCGCTTAATCCACAGTGGAATAATAAAAAAACATATTGTTCAATCAACACTAAACACACACTATAAATATAGAGATGAAATCATGCAATAGGAATATCAATAAACAAACATGCAATATCACTATTACAATAAAATCATGCAAATAAAATCGACACCCTGTACCAACACAGTCTGATCCAAAACAAAATATAAAAACACAATTTTCCACTGTGTGACATTAATTGTACTCAATTTAGTGTCAAAATTAACAACAAAATGTGTAAAAATATTTAACACTGAGGGTTATTCACACTGTTCAGAGTAATTTGATTACACTTTATAGAGCTATTTTACTCCAAATTTAGTTTAATAATAACCCTCTGATGTGTAATAATATATCATTTTTATTTCTCTGTAGTGTGATTTTTTTCATATTCATCTTATGATGCTACATTACTAAATAACTGTGATCTATCCTACATTATGGAAATAACAACAAATATACAGGTTAAAGTAACAGCATTTATTATGTTTCTCAATTCAGTGTCATTTAATTAACGTAACAAACCTTTACAATTCACAGTTCTATGATGCTCACTAGAGAAAGCAATATGACATTTCCCCAATGTCGTAGTTGCAGAAAAGTAACAAAGTTGGTCAGGGATGAACTGTATGATGTACCAAAGACATAATGGGCCCTAAAGAGTTCATCAAGGGCTCCTACAGAACCTGTCGCATTACATGGAAGTGCATGCTTCTCAATCACAATGAAGGTGTGAATGCTGCTTCTTGTGGATCCCTGGGTAAGATGGTAGGGCTGACTGCTTCGGGTGATGTTGTCTAGATGCTGCTGTACACTGGTTCCAGCCTACAACAACACATTAAACAACAGTATTAAGTGACTATCCTCTGACAGTAGATTAGCTCAACTCACTGTCCATGAAAATAGAGGTGATGGAAAGTATATTTTAAACAACATACCTTTGGGAATTTGATGAGGTTATTGACAGCTTGAGATGCAGACATCTTTCCTGGTCTCTTTCGCCCTTGTGCAGATGGTGGTAGCAGATGTAGCAGCAGCAAGATAGTAGACAAGTCACTGTCCCAGCCTACAGACGAATAAACAAAGAATTATTCCAAAAATACATTGAATTGACAGAATTACCTATATAACCAACAATGGCAAATAAAAACAGTCACAATCATACCATTCTCAACTTCAGTACCTGACTCAGCATTGCACATCTCCAAGAGCTCTGAGGTGGGGACAAGTCCATGACTTTCCTTTACAACCTCTGCTTTGAGATTGGTGAGCCACCTCTCCAAGAATTTGCTCCCAGTGACCTCACAAAACAGGAGTCGGAAATCTTGTTCTATCTGTAATGCAAAAATACAGAACATAGAGAGGTGTTTGATTGAATCCTGCCTACAAATTACATCAGTATCATTTAAATGATAAGTGAACTTACTTTTGGGAGATTTGCAAACTGAGACGCTTCTTTCCTCCACAGCTTTTCTTTGAATGGTCTTCAACTGCCATGCAATGTATCCTGAACTGTTCTCTGGATCGTAGTAATGTTTCTATGTAATTAAATAAACGAAGAAGGACTATGTTATCAACATTTCTGAGGGCAATTATGTATTTAATGTTGAAAAGTTCCCTTTACTTACATATCCATGTTGTGAATATGGGTCTTCCAGATATGGAGACAGAGCAACAATGCCCTGCGCATACATCACTCTTACGCTTTTAGGGGGAGATGTCCTAATGTATAAATTCAATAATTGGCATTAAACATCACAATTAAAAATAATACAATGTTTAAAATGTTTCTTTATATCTTACATTTTTGATTCTTACCCATGTCATTCTGTCATCTCAGCCTCAAGTATGTTTCTCATCCATCTTCTGGTTGCATCTCTCAGAGATTTGGTTTTTCCATACTCTTAAACCTTTCTATAAGATAGGAACATTACTTAATATTACTTAACATGTCATTAACATTGCTATCAGTTAATTTACACAAAATACATATTTCTTACTAAATAATGAGCAAAACTCTAAAGTAGTGTATGCCTTTGGCATTTGCTTAAAATAATATAAACCAGTAAAGTTAACTTTATGGTAATGCTACCCACTTTTTCTGAAAGTATGTTCGCTTATGTAAGCTAATTAGCGATTATTAGCTTATTGATAAACGGTAATTTAGTTGTTCAAACTGTGCGATTTGACATGTGACAATGATATTATTTAGACAGCATTTAGAAGAAATACATAGTTAAAATGTTTTAGGTTCATATTAACGCAGTGAGAAGATAACGAACATCTTAACTTTTAGCAACTGCTAGCATGTAGCTACTGGAATGCCATTAAACCTATGGGTAAATGCTGCTAACATGTCCTCACTCGACATCAGTGAAACTATAAAGAGCTACTTAGTTTAAAAATACCTTTTAAACAATGTTACCAGTATGGGAATGTTAACTTCACTTACCTGACTGTGGCAGCTCTTCGGAGAAAATTCCATGCGCATTAGAGCTCTGAGGCCACACACGCCTGCGGACTGGTAATAATCAACACTGTGTGGAGTGAAGTCTTCACTGCGTGACTAACAAACTTTACACTGACTTTTAACTCTGATGTTAGAGCTGGTTTACTCCTCATAGAGTTGTAAATACTCTATCTAGGTTAAAATAGGTTTACTCTGAAATATCGACACTCCATTTTTTACTGTGTAGATAAAAAGGACGACACATGATGGACAGTAGTTCCAGATTTGGTGTGCAGGAGCGTGTGAGAGGAACAACGTTCGCACTGTTGCACCAGTTGTTGTTCACCATTAAACACACGCCGCCTCCCCTTGACTTCCCCGAGTCCCGTGTCCTGTCCATGCGGTGAACCGAGAAGAACTCGGCCGGCTGGATGGCGTGGTCCGGCACCGCTGGGTTCAGCCATGTCTCGGTGAAACAGAGGAGATTGCAGTCCCGAATGTCTCTCTGGAACTTTACCCTGGCCCTGAGGTCGTCAAGCTTGTTCTCCAGTGACTGGACGTTGGCGAGCAGGATGCTAGGCAGAGGTGTGCGGTGTGCACAAGCTCTCAGCCTGTTTCTGACGCCGGCTCGCTTCCCTCTAGGCCGCCGCCGCTTCCCTTTGTTCTCCCTCAAGATCTCACTCGGCCAGCTCGGATCCGGAGTTAAAAACTTCGAATTGTGAGTACATTGTATACCAATAGAAACAAGAGTGTCACTGTCATACCTAATGTACCCAATGGTGATGATTTTGCCGATTTAGAAATGCTGAAAACTAACTTAAAAAACAAAGACAAAGAAAAAGTGGTCGGAGCAGTCGTGACAGCAGCCGACCTCACCGGCGCCATCTTAAAGGACAGTTTTAAAACACAGTTTTATAGGGGCGACCCTATCATAAAACCCCCCACGGTGTGCTGCAAACTCTGTGTCTGTGTCTATGTGCACGAGCACATGAATGCCTACATGTGCGCGTTCCCGCGTGTCTATGTGAGTGCTCGTGTGTGACTGTGTGCGCATACCTGTGTGTATGTGTGTGCACATGAGTGAATGTGCGTGTGGATGTGCGTGCGTGACAGTTAAAACACTGTGGGTTTAGGTGACTCCCTAGAGGTCATAAAACCCATCTCCCTTCCAGACCACAGTTATCCAGTTACAAATGTTGAGACCCCCACCCAAACATCCTCTGGGGAAATTCCACTCAGCATTAACTCCTCTCTGTTTTACTTACACAGTTCAAGTGGGGGAGGGGTCTCCTACAATCTACTCCTAAGTTCACGACACAGTGAGGCCTTTATTATATTAAGGGCAGTATCTCTACAACAGTTCTACATTATATTTTAACACATTTCTAAACTCTAAATCAACTAAATATTCTACAAACCCCAGGAACAAAACTGAAAAGCTACCTTGAGAGTAGAGTAGATTTGACTTTGCAAGCTCTCAGGCAAATATTACGGACTCATTACATTGAGAAAGATGCCACAGAGTTGTATCACTCGCTCACACGCGCTGTACAGGAGCCAAAAGAAACTCCAATCCAGTTTTTGATGCGAGCAATGGATTTGAGACAACAACTTGTTCTTGCTTCAGAGAGAGTTAAGTCTGGTTTAAAGTACAGTTCGGAGCTCATCCAAAATCAGTTTCTCCAGACAGTACTCACTGGCCTCCATGATGACACCATCCGAGCTGATGTGAAGCTATACCTGCAAAATCCTAAAATCACAGATGAGGTTCTTCTGGAAAAAATGACTGCGGCATACAGTCTGGAAATGGAAAGAAAGAATAAGCTGTCAGCTGCATCAAGAGCAAAGATGATAAAAGTTGCAACAGTAAGTGGGGAAGATCAAGAGGTGGAGAAAGAAAGCAGTATGCACACATCAGACAGTAAGAACAGGCAAGGTGGAGCGGTCAAACGAGACACATTAATGGATAAAGTTGATCAAGGCAACAAGGCTATATGTGAGGCTCTGCAGAACCTCACCACTCACATTGCCAGCCTCCAGCAGACCGTTAAACCTCAGCACATGAGAATGGCCGAACCACCTGACCGGAAATACCAATCACAGCCTAGGAGCACAAACATTAGACAGTGCCAGCAGTGTCAATCATCCAATACAGGAAACAAATGTGACCACTGTTACAAATGTGGCAGTACGGAACACTGGGCAGCAGGTTGTCGTAGGAAAAAGTGCTCAGCTAATTCAAGTAAGATCGAAATCATACTTAACCCTGAAGGGGAGAAGCACCAAACCGACCCATTCAGCCTCAAAGCACCCCTCACTGGTAAACAACAACAAATGGCGAAGCTGGTAGGCAAAAGAGGCCAGGTCCGTGGCTTCTTAGGAGGTGTAGAGAGACCACAATATTGTGGGACACCGCATCACAAGTATCGATAGTGGGGACGAACTGGAGAAAGAAACACCTGCCTGATGCTGAAATGAGGTCAGTGGAAGAGCTGCTCGAAGAGGGAGCTTTAGAGCTCTCAGCTGCTAATGGGACCAGTATTCCATATGAAGGATGGATAGAGACTGAGTTCAGCCTGTCCAAAAATGCTGTGGCTGGGATGACCAACAGGCCCGTCCAAGTTCCAATCCTAGTCGCCAGCGGTGACATTGAATGCCCCATCATCGGCTTTAATGTGATAGAAGAAGTAGCTTTGAGAAATGACACCAGCAAAGACTGTATCCCCCCCAGGGCATATGCTGGACAGATTGTGCTCAGCATTCGAGGTGGGGCGCAAAACTGCAAGAGCTGTCCTGTCTGTCCTAAAGAAACAAACGCCTGACAGCCATCCCCACATAGCCCGAGTAGGAAGGCGACCTGTGACCATCCCGAAGCGTAACATGATGACAGTGCAATGTGGTTGGCTAAATAAGAGTGTGTTGAGTGGGTCACATGCAGTGTTGGAGCAGAACTGTGAGACACCATGGCCAGCAGACCTAGTTGTTAGAGAACAGCTAATTCAGCTCCCCTCAGAAGGTGATGCTAAAGTTGCAGTGACTGTGGAAAACATGACTGACCATGATATCACCCTCTGTGGTCGCACTACACTGGGGTGGCTGCACAATGTTGATGCTGTCTACATGCCACATGTAAAATGTATGGAGGGTGAGCTTTCTAAGACATCAGACGGAAGTACTTCCTTACCCACAGTGCAGTCCAGTCAGACAACAAAAACTGAGCCCTGGGACCCACCAGTGGATTTGAGCCATCTGACAAGTGACCAACAGCAGCAGGTAAAACAGATGCTGAGGGAGGAATGCAATGTTTTTGCAAAAGATGACTGGGACACGGGATGCATTAAAGATCTAGAGCTGGAGATACAGCTAAAAGACAAAGTGCCTGTGCAAAAGACATATAATGCAATCCCCAGACACCTTTATCAGGAGGTAAAAGCACACATACAAGACTTACTCAATCAGGGCTGGATCCAAAAATCTTGTTCTTCATATTCTTCGCCTGTGGTATGCATCAAGAAGAAAGATGGTGGCCTTCGCTTGTGTGTAGACTATAGGCTCCTGAATGCAAAGACACTGCCTGACAGACATCCCATCCCAAGAATACAGGAGATCCTGGAAAACCTTGGGGGCAACTCCTGGTTCACAGTATTGGACCAGGGAAAGGCTTATCACCAGGGTTTCATGAGTGAGAACAGCAGACCCTGTACTGCATTTATAACACCATGGGGACTCTATGAGTGGGTTAGGGTCCCATTCGGCCTTACTAATGCCCCAGCAGCATTCCAGCGCTACGTGGAGGGATGCCTGGGAGACCTCAGGGATGAAATGTGTGTCCCATATTTGGATGATGTACTCGTCTTTAGCTCAAGCTTCGAACAACACATCCAAAATGTGAGGACAGTGCTACAGCGACAAAGAGAATGTGGTATCAAATTAAGGCCACAGAAGTGTGACTTTTTCAAACGTGAAGTCTGCTATGTGGGGCGAGTGGTTTCAGCAGAGGGATACAAGATGAACCCCAAAGAAGTTGAAGCAGTGCAAGCACTGAAACAGGAGAAACCATCGACCGTGAGAGAGGTGAGAAAGTTGATGGGTTTCCTTAGCTACTACAGACCCTACATACAGGACTTCTCAAGGGCAGCCAAACCCCTCTATGAACTCTTAGCAAAGTCCAAGTCTGAACACAAGCAGCGTGGAAAGAGTAAGGAGTGCCACCGCAAATCTGCCCAGCTGCCACCATCCCATCCAATCCAGTGGATGACAGTTCACCAAGAGACATTGGACAAAATAATAAACCAGCTGACAAACCCACCAATCATGGCATATCCAGATCTGGAGAAGCCATTTGTTCTTCATGTAGATGCCTCTGAGGATGGTTTGGGTGCAGTCTTGTACCAGCGTCAAGGGACTGCCCTGAGAGTCATAGGCTATGGATCACGGACACTGACAGCTGCAGAAAAAAACTACAAGCTACATTCAGGCAAGCTGGAATTCCTGGCACTGAAATGGGTCATAACAGAACGCTTTCGTGATTATCTGTTTCATGCGCCTCATTTTACTGTGTACAGTGACAATAACCCGCTGACATACGTCATGAAGTCAGCGAAACTTAATGCAGCTGGACACCGCTGGGTGGCGGAGTTGGCAGATTATCGGTTCACTCTTAAGTACAGGCCAGGGGCAGCGAATCGAGATGCAGATTTCTTATCAAGAAGAGGAAAGCCCATTGAAGACATCATGCAGGAATGCACAGAGGCATGTCAGCAAGATGACATTGAATGTATTGGGAAAGCCCTAGAGAGAGAGAAAACAGGAGAAATGAACTGGATCTCAGCTGTCACCTGTAATGTCAACGCGCTGCCAGAGGGATGCATCGTCTCAGAACCAATTCAGCCGTTTGCAGTTGACGACATCAGAGACGCCCAGGATCCAGACATAGCCATAAACCGAGTTTTGTCCCTGAAAAGAACACACACCTACCTGAAGCATAAAGAAAAGATGGCGGAGAGTGAGGCAGTTAGATACCTTCTTCGGCAGTGGCCCCATTTGCAGCTTGATGGAGATGGCATTCTGAGGCGTGAGACCACCAGGAGAAAACAGTTTGTTGTTCCTGATTCATTAAAGCCCATGGTCTATAAACATCTACATGAGGAGATGGGACATTTAGGAGCAGACAGGATGGTTGCTCTCGCCAGGGAGTGCTTCTTCTGGCCTAAAATGAGGCAGGAAATGGAGCACTATGTCACTCAGGTGTGTCGCTGTATAAAGAAGAAGAAGCCTAACAGAATAACCAGAACACCAATTCAGAGCATTGAAACCTCTGCGCCGTTTGAGATGATATCCATTGACTATCTGCATTTGGACAAGTGCACAGGAGGTGAAGAATACATTTTGCGTTAACGGTAATAAACGGTAATAAAATCAAAACAAAAAGAAATACTAACTAAAACTGTACTGAATGTTCACAAAACTAACTAAAATTAACTAGATTTATAGCAAAATGTGTTTGGTTGCATTGATGTGTGCGTGCCCTGCTATAGTGAAATTAAGGTAGTACGTTAGTCGAGTCGTCTGTGTTGCTGCTCCGTCCACGCGCAGAATCAGGTCAGGAAAAGTCGGGAAACAGCGCCAGAATAGAATTGAGGATGATTTTAATATGACTGTTTTGTAGACATAACAAGAGTCTTGTAGTGGAGAGGGACGTAATGTCCTCCTGAGACCCAGAGAATAAGAAAAAACAGGGAGAAAATATTTTCGTTTTTTCTTTTTTCTTTTTTTTTCTTTTTTCTTTTAAATAAATCAAGTGTTATTAAAATAACAATCTCATAAGATGAAGATCAGGGGCCAACCCAGAAGTCACTGACACTTCACTAGCTGTAAACTATTGGTTCAGGAATAAGTGATGGCACTGGACTTTCTATTTCACAAAAGTCAATTTATTTAGGATATCTGAGGAAGTACTGATTTTATTTGGAGACACAAAGGAACATTTGGCACTCCCCTCATCTCACATCTGTTTCATTGTTACACCCAACCATTCTACAACTGAAATGCCTTGGACTGTTAACCATTTCAGGCAAGTGGAGTGAACCATATTTTGCTAGACTCTCATCGGATGGGGGCTTCCTTTTATTGATCTTTGGAGAGAAGTCTTCATTACTGGTATTATTCAGGTCTTGTTCACATGTTTGTCCCAGGTTTCTCAGCTAAGAGGAGCTTAAACTCCAGATACTGTGAGTTCTTTTCACACATTGAGATCACTGATAACTTTTAGCAACGACGTGATCTCGTAGAAACAATTAGGTGTTATGGATTCAACTATAATTGCGACACTTATTTTTTTTTACTTTACTGGAAAAGATTTCTGCATTTTACCCATATTTTATTTTTAACTCAAAATCAAAATTCCAGATTCTACTACATGTTGGTTTTGCACCAGATAGGATGACAGATTTCAGGTGGCCCTGTGTCTTTCTCTATTACATCTGCCACTGCATCTCGATAATCTTTGTGTGGCTTTTAGTGGGTCCTGACCCTCTCATATTTTGAAAAATCTATGTTTGAATCTCCCTTAATAATTGTGTTAAGAATTCTCTCCGCCTTTGTCAAAAGTTGTGTATTAGGAAAAAGTGAAATAAATATAAATATAAAGTCCCAATGTGTAGAGCACACATTAATAAATTAGTCATGTTCTCTGTGAAACCAAATGAGCCTAATTCTTAAAGACCCCTGAAATTATTTACTAGATGTTTATTTTTTGAATAAAATAAAAATCTGAGTTTAACAAAACATTTTAAATGTAAATATCAAGCTTACTTTTCTTTCTTCCATAAAATGTGCTTGTGGGCACGCCAGCCATTTTGAAAAGGTGGGAAAAACAGTTGGCAAGGCCACACCCCCACACATGTGATATAATTTTAAAGGTACTGTTGTCCTCTCTAAGAAACATCAGGACTTAGAGGAGTGGCAAGTAGAATATGCGAGCTACAAGCAAAAACTAAATGTGTACTACAGTGTGTAAAAATGAAATACTGGGCCATCAGGGGGTCTTGAGGGACATTTATAAAACAAAAAATCCCACAAACCTTAAAGTGCACTTGAAAAGCTCACACAAGAAGGTTAACCTAGCTTACCTAGAAGACCTCATCAGGGGGAGCACACTCCCCCTCTTTAAAGAGCTCACCCACTTAACTCGCATCCCAAGAAAATAGCTAACCCCAGATAAGGCAGCGTGATGTATCCCGAGATAACAGGACTGGGACATCTAAATAAAGGTGTGAAACAATCGCATGGAAAAGGTTATCAATTGACTTCAACCAAAATTAGGAACACTCGGTGCGGCAAGAGTTAATAGTTATTAGTCTCAACACCCAAGGATAAGCAGAAGAGCATGATTGATATGATGGAACTGAGATTTTGTTACACTTAACTTTTGCAAAACACAAATAAAACTAAATTGAAACTAAGGATTTTCAGAAAATAAAAACTAGACTAAACTAGCAAAGAATTGGTAAAAACTAATTACAACTGGCAAAAAATTGAAAATCTGGAGTCGAAACTAAATAAAAAATAAAACCTAATGAAAATGGCGAAACGTTTAAAACCCTGGTGCAGAGATTGGCAAATCTGACCAGGAACGTTATAAAATGGATTGTCAGAACAGTCAGCGTTAAAGCCACATTTGACAGTCCATACTAGGATGGCATTGGACATCTTCGGGGAGGAGGAGGGTTGGTGTGACCAAGGTGTGGTTTGGCTTGTTGTATGTATATTTGAGATCATATGGCTCTGGATGGACCAGTTACCAGGGCATGGAAGGAGGACAGACTCATTAAAGGAGGAGAAGGCATTTCCTGGGATTGGAGATCCTCTGGGTGAGTGGTTGATTAAAAGCATGCATAAAATAGAAGTTATCTGTTGTTATTGATTGGTAATAGATTGATAATTGGCCACATTTACAGCTGTATTGACTTGTTGTGGACGTAGTCGACTTCAGGTTTAAACACTCTAATTAACAGGTTGAAAATAGTGACATTAAAGGAAGAATATGCAGCGCCACCCTGTCAGACGCCAGTGATGGTGGAGCTCACTGATGAATCAGGTGAGCTGGATTCATGGCTGATTTAAAACTAAGATCCCCCTGCTGTGGTCAGTAAGGGGAGAAAAGGGGGTGTTTTACTGTTATTTCAATGTCAGCATTATTATTGTATGAGAATCATGCAACAAGCATTGCATCGATGATCATTTATTGAAGCTTTTGACCTTATACTAACATCTGTGTTCCTGTGATTGTTATAACCTCTGATGAATCTTCTATTTACAGGTGTTAGGATAATGATATAATTTTTCATTGCAGGTGTAACCATGATCATTTTCATACATATTGCAACTTGTTGCTCATTGTAGAGTTGTGCTCAAGTTAATAAGGGTTAAAAGCTACAGTCAGCGCGAATGTCTGACTGATCTATTGAGGGGAAAGGCTTCGAGCATAGAAGGCCACACGCGCTTACATAACATTGATATCATGTTATTCTTTGTGATCTTTTCTTCAATTATGTCTTTAAGGTTAGTTTAAATAGTGGCAGTTAATTAAACGACATTTATTAAAATATTAAATACCTGAGTCAGAACGTTACACGCGGATCACCTTAAGAGTCTGGGAAACTTTGTAGCTGCCTCACTTTTTTTTTTTGAATGTTCTAGCTCCGTTGATTTGACACATTGGAATGTGTCAAAAAAAAAAGGGGGGGGGGAAGGTTGAGCTTTAACATCAAACAAGGATTATTTGAACATTTTATAACTTCATTTGTGTCGTTAATAATTTAGGAATGGTAAAGCTTAAGCTAATAGCGGTCCGAGAAGACGGACCTTTTAGAGAATCAGTGAAAAAGCATAGACTATCACTTTCATGTTTAATCATTACTCATTGAAATGAACTGAATAGCGTTTAGAAGATTTGTTAATTTCTTTGTCTTTTGTTAAAAAGAGGGGTTTCAATAATTTTCAGACACACCTTGCAAATGTGCTTATAACGAGTTGGCACTCGGCCTTTTGAAGGTCAGAAGCTTCGTTCGGCGTGACTGTCCGGACTGATAAAGTGTAGGAAACGCCTTGAGTGCAGAGGGCTAAATGCAAACACGCTTACACACACATAAGATATGATTAGAATAAGTCCCTGGGACATTCTGAATGTTTTAGACCAATTTTGAATCACTAGAAGGTCAGTAGATAACAACATTAGATTATTAGGGTTAGGAAGAGAGGTGTTTTGGTTTTCTGTCTCTTACAGAGAAAGGAACAGACACCAGACGAGGTCACAGAGATGCGAGGATCCTCCGTAGCAGAGACAGACACAGTGACTGCCGAGACATCAACTGGGTCCAAGGGTCATGGCGTTTGGGCTCCAGCTAGTCACCACAAAAGGATGGATCCCATAAACACAGCAATAACCATGAAGGGGTTGGCGGAAATCCGGGAACACCAGACCAACGAAGTTCGAGAGGCTTTTGGGCAAAAAGGGGACACCTTCCTGTTCCTTTTCTGGAGAATACACAGATCGTTGTTTGAAATCGGGGCAGAATAATCCCCTGATCTGTGTCACGACTGAAGGGTTGTCTAACCCCTAAGGTTGAAGAATGAAGAGCAGAGGATCACCCAACTGGACGACACTGGTAGCTGCAGCAATAGAATAAAGGCTGAAAGCAGTGGGAGACAAGGAGAGAGTGTCATCTGGACCTGCTACTGTTGGAATCATAGTTTTTCTTGCATCTGAATTGCGCAAACACAGAGGTCATCCCACATATGGTTCGCCCCTCAGGGGGACAAAGGACCTCAGGAGTGAGAAGAGATGAACCCGGCCACACTGAATTGAAGGGTGTTGGTGAGGTCATTATTCTAATGACCTCATCAGGGGGAATTGTTAGATTATAATATTATTTTATGCCAGGTTAGACCCCTAATTAAAGATTGTGAATTATTATGTAGTTTTAGTTTGCATTATTCTCCTGAATTAGAAGAAGCTGATAACTATTGCATTAGTTAAACTGATTTGCATTACATTAAACTGCTGACTTGTTGTGAATGAATGATATTGTTTTATGATGCATTATACTGCTGAGTTATAAGAAATCTAATTTGTCTGAGTAGAAGAGAACAGAGTGTGCTGGAGTTTTCTGCCCCATTTCAGCAGGAGCAGATAAACAGGGAGCCAAGGTCGTAGCTTAGGCGCTGTGTGAGAGAAAGCATGTGAATGTTTAGGCTTTGTATGATAAGGTGGAGGCACCAGAGGCTATAAAAGTTTGAGCAATGCTCCACCATTTTGAGATTTTGAGGCTGTCTGCATCAGTGTCCATCTCCCACGCGTGTGATCATTAAAATCATCGTTTGACTCAACCCGGCCGGACCAGTGTTGTTATTGTGGTTTTTCTCTTGTTTCCATCCCCAATATTTTGAACCTTAACATCAGCCAACATGTTTTTACCCCTTTTGTTCTTTTCTTTGCTAATATTGGTATTTAATCACTTTATCTCATTTAACTAATTATGCAACTACATGCATACCCATTCATTTATTTTATTTCTATTTTGATATCTTCAGTTTACACATATGTTTGTATGATTACATGTGTGTGTTTATGTGTGTGCACAGGCATATACATATGTATATATTTGTGAAAGTCTCTATCTGTATACATATTAATGTAGATGTATGTGAATTTGTCCACATTTGTGAAGTGGTATGTCTGCAGATTAACACATATCTGTTGTGTATTAGTTTAAATAAAATAAATAAACACACAGTGTGTGTCAGGTGACAGTCTGGGTTGACCAGCTATGTCACGATCCTGGGTCTCTGACGCAGCGTTTTCAGTTTACGTTTTGAGTTCTTAAGTTATCCCTTTATATGCTGAGTAAACTGGGTTATGTTTTGATTGCCTTAAGTTTAGTTATGTTTCACTTAGGTCTTCTGTGTTAGTCTGTCATGTTTCTTGTCTTCTTGTCCATGTTGTCAAGTTCGTGTTGTCATGTCTGCGTTCCATGCATGTTTCCTGTTTTATTTTGAAGGGCTGTGTCCTATATCAGTGTAGTCGGCTTTGCTTCCTTTGTCTCGTTATTTCAGATTAGCGTCAGCTGTTTCCAGATGTGTTTCCACTTCCCCTAATCACCCTTGTGTGTTTTTAGTCTGCGTGTTTCTGTTCAATTTTTGTTAGGTCGTCTGTTTTTCTTCGTCATGTCTCCATGTTGCCAGGATTTTCCACGTTTAAGGTTTTGCTCTTTGTGTTCAGCATTCAGTTTTCCCAGTTTAGTTCTAATTAGTTTCCCCCTAGTGTCCGTGTGCCTTTTGTTTTGTAATGTTTTTTATCACCCTTATTAAACGGCTTGCTTTTTGTTAACATTCAAGTTTTGTTCCAATTTCCTTGGTGTCTGCATTTTGGCTCCTCTTCACAAATTCATACAGTGTGCTGCTGCACACTGTGACAGGCTAGATCTGATGTCAGCGCACATAGTCTGTTTTAACATTCAGATGAACTGTTCAATACTTCAGTGTTGTTGAAACTGGAGTTTCACTGACCTTGAAATTCTTCGTAAAGTGTTATTTAGTGAATATTAACTGCTTCAGCTGTTGATAAAGGGAGTAGCTGTGTGCCTGTCTGTTTGCAGGCAGTTTGCTGTGTGAAGTTGTGAGTCAGCTGAGGGAGGCACTGTTGGCACAGACACTTTTGCGAATGAGTATCTTTATTCAATATTAATTTTAGTATGGATTAATATTTGAGTATCATATTACCTACTACTGAGACTTACCGCAGTTTCCCACCCCAATATCCCGAGCAGTCTGTCAGACAATCGTGCATTGTTCAAAGCCTCATTTTTATCCTTTTTTTCCCTCTTATGTAGATCAATCTGCACCCAACTGCTGTTTTATTCTGGTCCACTTTGTATGGTTCTTCTGCTTTAACTTCTCTATGATTCCCTGATTGTTTCCAACTATGACTCCTCCTCACCTGGCTCCATCCTTTGTGATTATCTGCTGTACCTTAAGGGGTGGAATTAAGAACCAGTGAAGCTAACAGGTGGTATTAAATTCCGGTTCTTTTGGATTCTTTAGGGCCAAGAAAGACACGGCTCAAAAGTGGTCTTTTTACTTTAAAAAATTATCTTTAATTAATATATCCTGGATATGGAGACCTGAGCACAAAACACACAACCCCAGGTCTGAAGCACAAACGGAAGCCTAGTTATTTATATAGTTGCTCTCGACGTCACACCACACTTTAAGTTTCGATCAAACAGCCTAGTTGGTTTCACTTTCTAGCTGCAAAAGCACGCTCTGCAAAAGCATGTAATTTCCTGTCAGCCTTCAACCTAGTTTTACACTGAAGTCTGGGCCTCTCATAAAACACACTAATCAGCATTCACCTTTCCCTACTACGCCTCCCTAACTTATTTTGTTCATCAATTGTTCTCTTAATTATTCAATTTTGGTTCAACCTATCATGTTTGGGGCTCCCTAATCAAAAGGATTAACCTAATTATGTGAATAAGCATGTTAGCATCTATCCATCGGCACTCAAGGTCCTCCCTACAATATATCAATTCAGTCAGTTACGCTGAACGACGTTTTTGACGTTTTTGACTTTCAATTGACCGAGTGACAACTCATATCAGCACAGTTGCAATGTGTGTATAAAAAATCATTTATATATACTATTCAATGTTACTCATTTCAGTGAACAACCTTTTAACACCTTTAACACACTTAAAGTGCCGCTTTCACATCCCTCCAGGTGCTTCCTGTTGCTCGCTCTCTTCTCTCTTATCTGATTATCAACATCCTGTACACAAAACTGTTGCTTCTGCAAGTGCGAAAGTTTCCAAGCAGAATGTGCCTTAACTCTGACCTACAAGTCACAGTACATTTTATCTGTCTATGCAAGCATCTTCATTGACCTTTTACACCGTGACACCTTTCACAATAGATTAGAAGAAAATCATTATAACTGCTTATTCTACTAAAAGATCAAAGAGAAAGCAAACATTTTAATCCATTAAGTTTAAGCCTAAAAGCAATTACTCATGCGTAAGTTTTATCATAGCTAAATTATCAAGCTCCCTTGATAAAGCCCCTTATCTCAAATTAAACCCAAAATCGCCCCTTCTTGACAGCAAAAGCTTAGTCAAATCATTTCTCTAAAACTCTCAGCAATTCTCCTCTAGGGTATATTTGCCCCGGGCCTCCAAACCTGTATTTAGGAAGAAAATCAGTCTAATCATCATGTTAAATCTTTTACACCACTGGCTCCACTCAAACCTGCCTAGAAACAACACCTGTGTGTTAACACTAACTTCATTTTAAAACTCACATTTCCTGTGTTATAACATGTTCTTGATACAGCATATTTTCATTTCATTTTGCTCTTCTTAATGTAACAGTACATTCTAATTATACTTTACCAGACTTAACCAAAATATATGTGCTTTCCTTACTTTGCTCCTGCTTTAAAGGAAAAAACCTTGGTCACTTCGACAAGTGTTTGTTATTCTATAACTGCATTTTACATGAAAAGTCTAGCAATCTCCTATGTGACTCATAAATATTACTTTTGTTTTAGAATTTTCTTAAAGCAAACATCAGCAACCCAAAATCAGCAGCCAAAACATTAAGTCTGCAAAGCATTCCCTTTCTCTCCCCAACAGAGTCAATTGTTTGTCCCCCTTTATTCATGCTAACCCTCATTCACTCAATTACACACATTCACTCAAAAGAAAAACAATTGTCTATCATTTTTGGTCTGGATTGACACGCGGCAATCCTTTTAGACCGGAACTCCCAGGTTCCCACAGGTGGCCTTCTCCTCAGCCAGTTGTAATCTGGAAAAGATTTTCAGCACTGTTAATTCAATCTTGCAGGCCTGCTTACAAAAAATGAGAAAAAAAAGAGAGCTGATTATTAGCTCATCAAAACACAAAACATAATCACCTGACAGGTTTTCTCTAAGTGCACTGTTACAATGTTAAAGGGCCCATGTTTACTAAAACCCCCTCTCTTTAAAATAAGAAAACAACCCAAACCTCACTGACACAATCAACCCATCACTCAAACAACAACCCCAAAGATCTTAAACACAGAAAATGTTGCTTATTAATCTATCGATATGTTATGGGAATTAGAACTTCAGGGCCACAAAAGTTTTGCTATACTCTTTGTTTGACTAATACTTAGTCTGAAATCAGACTTAAAATCACTCTCGCTGTTCATTTTCCCCACATCATATCTCGTTGGTTGGCCTCAGATTCCACAGCGTCCTGAGAGTCGAGGTCAACTGGCATAATTTCACAGAAAATCTTGTTAAAAGCCACACAATTTGCACACAGTAATGTTCCCCTTTAAGCACTTTAACATACTTAGATTTAGCATAAGATATAAACCCGTTATAACGTGTCCTCATTAAATTATAAATTTCTTGTCCAACTCTGTACTTCTGAACAGACCTGACCACCTTATTTAATTATCCTATATTTTACCATTATCTATTTTACCAACTAATTATGTGTTAACCTATAACTTTCTTCCGACCGCCGCATGTGGAAAATTGATCCAGGTCTGCTTTGGACCTAAAAATAACAAAACTGAGACATTTTCCTTATTATCATCAGTGCTTAAACGACCCACTTCTCTCTCTCCAGCCAAAAATACCAATTTATTTCATGTATTCACCTTGATAAATGTAAGCGTGTTCTTCCTTGCATTCATATTATGTGGTCATGTTAATAGAGTGTAAGCTGCTTCTTCACTGCATATGTATTTTATAATCAGGTTTAGCTCATGCCTCTTTGCACTGAGCTGTGGATTCAAACTATCTCAATTCTGCTTCTCCCCAAAAAATAATTTCACATGTAACCATTTGTATATGTGTGTTTTTTTACCTTTTTAACCTCATTGTTGTGATGTGGTGAAAATTTCTAAACCTTCATACAGTGGGGCAAAAAAGTATTTAGTCAGCCACCGATTGTGCAAGTTCCCCCACTTAAAATGATGACAGAGGTCAGTAATTTGCACCAGAGGTACACTTCAACTGTGAGAGACAGAATGTGAAAAAAAAATCCATGAATCCACATGGTAGGATTTGTAAAGAATTTATTCGTAAATCAGGGTGGAAAATAAGTATTTGGTCAATAACAAAAATACAACTCAATACTTTGTAACATAACCTTTGTTGGCAATAACAGAGGTCAAACGTTTACTATAGGTCTTTACCAGGTTTGCACACACAGTAGCTGGTATTTTGGCCCATTCCTCCATGCAGATCTTCTCGAGAGCAGTGATGTTTTGGGGCTGTCGCCGAGCAACACGGACTTTCAACTCCCGCCACAGATTTTCTATGGGGTTGAGGTCTGGAGACTGGCTAGGCCACTCCAGGACTTTCAAATGCTTCTTACGGAGCCACTCCTTTGTTGCCCGGGCGGTGTGTTTTGGATCATTGTCATGTTGGAAGACCCAGCCTCGTTTCATCTTCAAAGTTCTCACTGATGGAAGGAGGTTTTGGCTCAAAATCTCACGATACATGGCCCCATTCATTCTGTCCTTAACACGGATCAGTCGTCCTGTCCCCTTGGCAGAAAAACAGCCCCATAGCATGATGTTTCCACCCCCATGCTTCACAGTAGGTATGGTGTTCTTGGGATGCAACTCAGTATTCTTCTTCCTCCAAACACGACGAGTTGAGTTTATACCAAAAAGTTCTACTTTGGTTTCATCTGACCACATGACATTCTCCCAATCCTCTGCTGTATCATCCATGTGCTCTCTGGCAAACTTCAGACGGGCCTGGACATGCACTGGCTTCAGCAGCGGAACACGTCTGGCACTGCGGGATTTGATTCCCTGCCGTTGTAGTGTGTTACTGATGGTGACCTTTGTTACTTTGGTCCCAGCTCTCTGCAGGTCATTCACCAGGTCCCCCCGTGTGGTTCTGGGATCTTTGCTCACCGTTCTCATGATCATTTTGACCCCACGGGATGAGATCTTGCGTGGAGCCCCAGATCGAGGGAGATTATCAGTGGTCTTGTATGTCTTCCATTTTCTGATGATTGCTCCCACAGTTGATTTTTTCACACCAAGCTGCTTGCCTATTGTAGATTCACTCTTCCCAGTCTGGTGCAGGTCTACAATACTTTTCCTGGTGTCCTTCGAAAGCTCTTTGGTCTTGGCCATGGCGGAGTTTGGAGTCTGACTGTTTGAGGCTGTGGACAGGTGTCTTTTATACAGATGATGAGTTCAAACAGGTGCCATTCATACAGGTAACAAGTGGGGGACAGAAAAGCTTCTTACAGAAGACGTTACAGGTCTGTGAGAGCCAGAGATTTTCCTTGTTTGAGGTGACCAAATACTTATTTTCCACCCTAATTTATGAATAAATTCTTTACAAATCCTACCATGTGAATTCATGGATTTTTTTTTTCACATTCTGTCTCTCACAGTTGAAGTGTACCTCTGGTGCAAATTACTGACCTCTGTCATCATTTTAAGTGGGGGAACTTGCACAATCGGTGGCTGACTAAATACTTTTTTGCCCCACTGTAAGTTCAGCTTTCGATCCAATTTTCCCATATGCATTCACTATATAATGTCCAGGTTCACCTCTCACTGTTCTCACAGTTTCCTGTGGGGCCTCGCAGATCAACACAGGCCCAAATCAGCTGTTTCTTCTCTCTTGATCTTTTCAGTCTTTTCTTTGAGGATTACTCCAAGCATGGCAAATATGAAAATCAGTGTTCAGTGCTTCCACACAGTTGTTTATCCCACTGTTCAACTTCACAGCTTGGAGTTCAGGGTGCATGTTCCATCAAGTATTTTCTTACATGATGCTGCTGGAGTCGTCAGTGTTATAGTTCAGTTGCACTGTCTTTTTGCTATTAATTCTTCAAGTACACGGTGTTCTGTCTGTCTTCTGTCTTCATCAGGAGATTGACTGTCCTTTAAGCTTCTTCTCAGGATAAGGAGACAATGAGAGGTGAAGCTGTCGAATTTTAAGCCAAAGCCTGGCCTGTTTTCATCCCAATTCTGTTACTCTATGCTTTTGCCGCTGAACTCATGTTTTCAGGTTGAGAAGAATCCACCTGTATTGACACACTAAAACCTTCAATTAATATCCTTTTCATTTCTTTTCTCAAAACATCCATTAGCTTCATCTGCCTAGATTTTAACTCTTCTCTCTCTCTCTGGGTGCACACTTCACACACCAGCCAGTTTCCTTTTATGGTCATGCAAAGTTCCTGTCACACACACAGCTTCCTGTCACACAACTACACAGACTCATATTTTTCTGTTTCTCTCTTTCCTGTTTCTACAGGCTAATCGAACTCTTGTTATTTTAGTATTTACAGTCTCTAAACCCTCTGTAATTCTGCTAAGTCTTGATCTAAAAACAATGCACCCTTATTTCACAATCTTCAGCGTGCTCAGCAGAGCTCTTTCAGACATCAGGACAGTTTTCCACACATGTCACCATTCTTTCAATTCAGTTTCGTAGCATCATCCACGCAATACTTTCATCAGCATGTTACACTCCCCCCAAAACTTCCTTAAAAAATAAAATAAAATAAATCGTCTCTCACACACGCACCAAGCCCTTTTTCTCTCAACATAATGTGCACCTTTCATTCATCCAAATAACAATTTTACACTCCATTTATACATTCACACATTTATATATAACAAAAGACTGCCACTAACTGCCAAGATAAATGATTTCCATTACCATATTACATCTTCACTTCATCTTCAAAACCTTAGTACTGGTACACTTAACTTTTCGACCATTTTAAAAGCCTCTAAGGCCCAGGTTCGCCCACCCTGCTGGTCAATCACCCCGCTTCGGGAACGCCCTCTCCAATAACGGTCAAATTTCTAGGCCCTAATTAATTTATAACCGCTTCCCGCGGCTCGACAGGAAGCTCCACCTCCAGCGTCTAAGTATCCCACTTACGCCTTACAGCTTTACTTAAAGCTTACCTGTCAATCACATTAAATGGTCACGGCTGGGGCCGCGCCCCTGTCGGTCAAACCGTGCAATAAAAGTGGTGCTTGACCACTGATTATTAATGACTGTCCCTACCTGTCGCGGGTATCACCCAAATGACGCTGTCGTCGCAGGAAATTGCAGCGCGTCCGCCGCAAGATGGAGCCATAACATTCAGAACATTTTGCACCCCTAGAGAAACGTCCTACAATTTAAATAATTCTGGAAGCATCACTGTGGACTCTAACCGCCAGTTTGTTATCTGATGCCCGGGTCCCACCCTATAATCAATGTGGGAATAAAATTCCCTGACCAAATGTCCTAATCTAATCTCTTTTCTTGGCTGATGTAACGCACACATAACACACC
The DNA here is from genome assembly GCF_057382095.1 of Aulonocara sp. 'chitande type north' Nkhata Bay. Lineage (NCBI taxonomy): Eukaryota > Metazoa > Chordata > Actinopteri > Cichliformes > Cichlidae > Aulonocara > Aulonocara sp. 'chitande type north' Nkhata Bay. The sequence goes on along the minus strand of NC_141347.1, from coordinate 1,677,199 downwards.
AACTTCTAACATACATCACAACAATTAAAAATCCACCCCAGTATTAACAACAATGAGCTTTCACCAAATAAGCCCAAACTTTACTTTTATTTATCCCAAATTACCCAAAATTATCATGGACATGTCACCTGAAATCTACTTAACAGATTTTATAATTTAGTTTAATTTCCACTACTGAGCCAATTTAATGGTAACAATCTTCAATTCAGTGGACAACTAATTTTCAACAGGCTTGCGCTTACCTATTATTCTTTTAGACCGGTCTGTTGTCCACCTCGTATCAGATCGCACCTTAAGGTCCAAATTAGAACCCTCAGCCGCACAAGAATCCGGGTCACTGGCACCAAGTATTAAATTCTGGTTCTTTTGGATTCTTTAGGGCCAAGAAAGACACGGCTCAAAAGTGGTCTTTTTACTTTAAAAAATGATCTTTAATTTACATATTCTGGAATATGGAGACCTGAACACAAAACACACTTTCTAGCTGCAAAAGCACGCTCTGCAAAAACATGTAATTTCCTGTCAGCCTACAACCTAGTTTTACACTGAAGTCTGGGCCTCTCATAAAACACACGAATCAGCATTCAGATTATATATTTTATTTCCTAACAGTGGTCTGAAATTATTAATTTTATTATTGCTAAGTTGTGAAACTGTAAATAAACAAATTTATTTAAACAGTTTCAGTTTCAACACATCACTCCCAGATTAAGATTTCACCAGTTTCATCTCCATAAAAGATGCAGAGCATCATGTTGAATTGTTGGACATGAACACACTGATTTCAGAACTTTTATACAGTTGTACAAGACATTCAAAGCTGAAGAACCTGGTGCTAATTTGTTTACGTATGCTATACTGATGCTATCACTATCCAGTTGTGAGTGTGTAGGCATCTGCGCCATTTACTTCAGGGTAAAGAGGAAATGATGTCCTTCATGAAGCCTCCTGATTGGCAGAGCTAACTCAAAATTTCGTCTTATTAGCTTAAAATTTTGAGATACCTAACTCAAAGAGAAACAAGCTTCCATATTTATGGAACTGAATGAGTCCCCAGCATCAACACTTTGTCTTGTGTTGTCTTTTGTCAACTTTGCTGTTTTGAATAGGAAATGATTAACATAAATATGGCACAAATTAATTAATTTTCAACAAAGCCAAAGCTGAACTATAGACCTTATGCTGCTGTAATATGCAACATAATATGTCTTTCTAAAGAAATATTTTAAGTTATAATATTTCAAAGTTTTTTAGAGTCCATTATAGTTCAGTTTGGATTATGCCTATTGTTGTATTGCCAGCTTTTATGATTGTTATTCATTCATTTTTACTTCAGTTTGAAAAACTGAAGTAAACTTTCAGTTTTACTTTCAGTTTGAAACACTGCAGCCAATGCATGCTTTTAACAGCATTGGCAATGTGTTTGGGTATTTAAAATTTTTTATTTTTTTTGTTATTTCTTGATTTTAAAACATCCCCTGAAAATGGATAGAGGATAGACTGAGCTGGAAACAAATGAAAAAGTTATCAATATCCAAAGACAAGATGTTGTTAAGGAGTTCAGAAAGGCTGGAAACTATTGTTCAAGACCACGTTAAAAAGTGCAAGAAATTCTGACTCCTTGGAACAGACTGGTGCACAGTACTATGACAGTAAAAGAGTGAAAAGAACAGCAATACTATGCATTGACTACACACTGCATAGAAAACTGCATAAAAAACTGCACATAAACCTTCAGATAAGGCAATGTTCTTCCATGCTCATCTGGCTGTCTTGTAATTGTACAAGAAGGTGTAAATGCCATAAAAGACTGCAACTAATCTCCTGTGCCCTGTCAACGTTTACATACAAATAATAGGAAAAAAAATAAGAACAGTGTATAAACACAGGCATGGGCTGCTCAAGTCATCTTTGAAGGTTCTTTGAAGGAAAAGAGATCAAAGGATCTTTGTCTGTTTTAGATGAGTTTTTATTTCACTTTACACAGAGGAGAAAAGTGAAAATACACAACTGGCTCAAACAAAGGCTGACAGTTTTATAAGTACGGGATAGAACAATTGAGAACATCAGAACCATAGAAAGAAACCTAAGCTTCCTTTTATACTTGATGTGTCTGTGTTAACAGATGGAGCTGTTACTGAGACAGTGAGCTCAGGTTGAATCAAAGAAAACCTGTTTCTAGCATCTAAAACAGCAGCACCGCTCCTGTAACCACCATTAAAACCTTTAAAAGCTAGTTCATTATCAAACACACCTTTTAGCTGCTCTATCCACCACTCTTTGTGTTACACAGCAAAAAAAAAAACCCTGAAGTTGTATTACAATATGCAGATGTACAGTTAACTTATTCTGATAATATGTTTAAATTATACAGCTGTTTACATGATGCACACCTGCAGCAAACAGGGGTGAGTCTAAATCAGGGCATGAGGTGTACTAGACCAGATTTATTTTGAGGTTTTTCATAACATTTAACAGATCGAAAGTGAAATAACAGAAATCACTGCCTCAATTAAAGTGTGTTAATATTTAAAATATACAAATGAAAGCTTTTTTTTTTTACAAGCCAATAAAAATGTACATGGGCTTGTAAAACTCTGAACCACTGACCTGAAGGATTTTAGGTTGGGCACAGGAATTATATAATATAATAACATCTTGTGTTCAGCAGCACAAAAACGTTGCATCAAAGCACAGGGCAAGGCTCACTTCTCTTCATTGTAACCACCACATTCTCCTTTAAAGGCTTACAGACACAAACTACCACATTCACTCATTGACACATTCACTTAAACATGCAGAAACACATGTACAAAAACTCATGAAGCCTTCTGAGAAGACAGAGTAAAGATTATTTTTATGCCTTAGTTTGGATTGCATATTTATCTTATTTTATTTGACTCTGAGTCCACTGGAGAGGATTTATATATTTTTGCATTTAAAAAATAAAATTAAATATGGCACAAGTTTTGATTTTTTTTTCTGACAAATGAAGCAGATGGTAAACAACCTTCCTTGAACAGGGCACAGACAAAGAGGCCAGGTTCACCTTAGGAAGGCTCACACTAGCTTGGGTGAGCCTTTTCCCTTACTGTCTCTCTGTGTTGCTTTTCAGGTTTGTGGTAGGCAGAGGTAATCAGTGCAGCTGGACAGGCTCCCAGGAGAGCTGACTATCTCAATCTTTGCTCTCGTTCCTCCCACCCAGCACTGTGCTATTTGTTCACTAGACCTCAGCCTGGTTATTTGAGGTTTTAGTGTACGCAGCAGCATACACTAAACATTTATCCTACTGCTGACATGATGAGCAACACAGCTCGTAAAGTTAATTATAGTTTTGATTCTTTTTGGTTAATGAAATTTTGTCATTTGGGTTAAATTTAATTTTTCCTATTAGCTGTGACTTATGTGCCATGACCATGAGTGAGATAAAGAGAAGGAAGTGACTTGGTAATTTATATCGAATTATAGAGCAGTGTGTGATTGGTTGATTCATCAGCAGCTTTTAACTTGGGTTACACATTGCTAATATAGGAAATTCCCCTTTTAGCAGTAGCAAGAATGTTTAATAATTACTCCCTAAAGTCACAAAAGATGTCTTGTGATCGTGTGTTATTACCTTATACAAATTATTTTCTAGATGATCAACAATCAGCTGATTATAAATAATTAATGAATTTCATCTACTAGAAAGATAGCAACAAAACAAACAACAGACATCAAATTTTCAATGCTTACATATGGCTCTGATGGCTGATGCTCTTTTCATAGAGCATGTTTGTAATGACTTCATATTCCACTAGATGGCAGCAAACTACCATTAGAGTTTGTTGCTCTCCTGTTCCATCTCAGAACTATAAGTACTAAATACCAAATCAGCTGTTTCTTTAAAAGTCTTCCTGACCCAACATTTACGTGCATTGTGAGTTTTTTGTCATTTTTAGAGCAGTACTGAGGATCATATATGGTATGTGTGGTATTGATGATAGTACACTGCATGACAAATGCACTGGACTGAGATTGAGTTTGGGTTGAGTCTGCTTTCTTTCATTCAGAATTAAGGCAATGGTGTCATAATGCTTTGATGCAGCTGTTTTGATCTCTGGTAGCAGAAAGAAGTATGCTGTTCTAATGAATTTTTAATGTTTGAAAACTCTGTCATCCATTCTAAACTAAATCTGTTACAGAAATGTTATCCAACTCCATCAATCTACAACTGTATGTGTAAACAGAAGTTGACATTATCCAACAGAATTCTTTTACAGCCAAAATAAAAATTTGTTGATGCATTTTCTACACTTGTAAGTAAGAAAAAGTTTCATTTTGGGATGTTTTGTTAATGTCGGAAGTGTATAACAATTTACATGTGGAACAATTTTGTGTGGTGCCCACAGAAACACTAATCGGCCACCTGTTGGTTAATGCAGGAAAGCCCAACAGTGGTTTTTTTTTACCCCATTGGGCCCCTGTGATACTTTTCTGTGGACAGCCCACAGTCAAAACGCAATGGGGCTTGCCCACAGGGCCTTATTTGGGCCTCACAGTGTGAGCCCCACAGTGCAGGTTTGTGTGTATGAGATTGTGCAGATAAGTGCTTGGTAGTGACATGTATGAAGGTGTGTGTGTGTGTGTGTGTGTGTGTGTGTGTGTGTGTGTGTGTGTGTGTGTCAGTCCAGTCACTGAGTGTTCAGGAGTCTGACAGCTTGGGGGAAGAAACTTTTTTGCAGTCTGGCAGTGAGGGCCCGAATGCCCCGGTACCTCTTCCCAGAAGGCATCAGGGTGAAGAGTGTGTGTGAGGGGTGCATGGGGTCTTCCATAATGCTGCTAGGTTTGTGGTTCACTTTTACACTCAGCTCTCTCTTCACCACAACAGACTGGGACAGCGTCCACATCACTGCTGCCGCAGCACCAATCCATCTGTCGATCTCCTGCTCCATTCTCCCTTCACATGTGAAAAAGACCCTGAGATACAAGAACTCGTCCCTAGGGATGGGTACCGGTATCGGCACCGGTTCTGACATAAACAGCAGTAACCAGACCGAAAAGCAGCGCACATTTCAGTGCTTTATTTCGGTGCTTTTTTTTCCCCGAGATGTCACACACTTTGAATTTTAGCCAATCATTTTACCTTTCCAAGGATAGTAGGCGGGCCCAGATACGTACGTTCTTTTAGAGCAGAGCTACAGATTAAAAATGCCCAAGGCGAAGCGGTCAAAAGTCTGGCTGTACTTCACAGCAAAAGATGCAAACTCAGCAACAAGTGCTTTAAGGTGATACTGTGCAAAGGAGGTAACACCTTGAATCTGATGGAACACCTGGCGACGCATAGCGGGGGTTTTTTAAAGCCGAGAAATGCACCGTATTTGATAGCTTGCTGCAAGAGCTCACACCGAGCACATCTACTGCGGGTGTGGTGCCTGTTATTGACCCGGAGTTAGAAACATCCCATAAAAATTATGAACAGAATCTGTGACAAAGGGCAGCCTTGGTGGAGCCCGTCACCCACCGGGAAAGAGTCCGACTTATTGCCAGGTATGAGGACCAAGCTCTTGCAACAGTCGTATAAGGATGGAATGGCTCATAGCAATAGGCCAGACACCCCATACTCCTGGAGCACCCCCCACAGGACACCCTCGGGGACACGGTCGAATGCCTTCTCCAAGTCCACAAAACACATGTAGACTGTGAGTATCCTTGAGAGGATGAAGAGCTGATCCAGTGTTCCATGGCCAGGACAAAAACCGCATTGTTCTTCCTGTATCTGAGGTTCGACCAACGGACGGACTCTCCTCTCCAGCACCCTGGTATAGACCTTTCCTGGAAGGCTGAGGAGTGTGATTCCTCTGTACTTGTAACACACCCTCCAGTCCCTTTTCTTAAAGATGGGAACCACCACCCAGGTCTGCCAATCCAGGGATACTGCCCCTGATCTCCACGCAACATTGTAGAAGCGTGTCAACCAAGACAGCCCTACAACATCCAGAGCCTTCAGGAACTCGGACATCATCCACCCAAGGGGCTCTGCCACCAAGGAGTTCTTTAACTGGTGGGTCATCCCTTTTGTCCCCAGACTCTACTTCCTCCACGAAAGACATGCCAGTGGGATTAAGGAGGTCCTCGAAGTATTCCTTCCACTGCCAAAGTTCCCTCTAAGCTGCGCACGTGCGCAATTGCGCACTGCTGGCACGGTCTGCGAAAATCTGCGTTGCGCACAAAAAAATCTAACCTGAATTGAAATTAAAATTAAAGCTTTAACTATTCTGTTTTGCAGTGTTAGTCAGTAAGTGACTGGCTGATCCCGTATGGGATTACAACGATGCCACCTTATCCCATAGCCAATAATGCGATTCACATTCGTACATGCGCAGCTAATCAACGTCGTTGACAGGCTATGACAGGTGCCGACACCGGTGTTTTAGCTAGCAAAGCGGCGTGGCTGATGTGGAGTGAAGCCACGTTAATGACAACGTGTACAACCATTGGAGATGTGAGCAGGACAGACGGAACAATTGACGGAAAAAGTTTGGACTTTATACCAGTTTTTAAATTGTGTTGATAGGCCACGTAAAACCAGAGTTATGAAAAAAAGAGCCCGTTCTCACTCCCGAGGCGTAACATGCTGACATTTTGTCACGTCCCGCGGTGTTCCTGAGGAATGCGAAAGGAGACCTTCCGCGTTCTTATGGTACGCGCCGGGTTATGGATGAAATCCAGTGGAATGACGCTCCCACGGTAATAGACGTTCCAGCCCTGTATTCCAGCCCTAACCATAACCTTATCCTGACCATAACCAGGACTTTAATGATGTTAAATAGCGTGATTCCAAGGGATTTGAAGAAAAAGAGTGAACATGTGTAGATTGAGTCCAGACTGTCATGCGCCGCGGCTCACATGCACAAAAGGATCCAAGCGCAGACTCAAGCGCTAGCAGAAAATGACACTTTATTATAACAAAAGGCGACCTGGGAAAACCAAAGGAGCAAAACGAGGAACTAAAAAACAATGACGCGACAAAGCTGGAATCGGGACCGTGGGAGGCTGCAACAGAAAGGGGGAGAAGATTACTAGGGAGCTGGGAAGCGGAGGAAACACATCAAAACTGAGTTAGACCAGTTGGCTTACGATTAGAGCGGGACCGTGGGAGCTCGGGAGGGAAGTCCATGAGAAGGAAATCCGTGGAGGTAGTGGATGGGCCAGATGATGTACAGATGAAAATATATGCAATGTTTGGTTTTCTTCCTGAATACTATTGTTGCTTATATTTAGTGCTGGAAGAAACGGTAAAAATGGCATTTTATAAGGAAAACACTCGAAAGCACTCTCCGCCTGTGAGAAAAGCCAAAACCAAAAAACCCCACCCTTTCCTATTGGTGGAAAAATGAACCATGTCGACCTATCAAAAAATGATATGGCAACATGGCATTTAGTTGTTTAGGACGGGGAAGTTTTGGAGTGACGGCGGTGTTTTGAGATGTGAGACATTTGCGACGTTTAGCGCAAATCTTGTGTAGTTAGTGTGTAGTGTAGTCAATAGTTTTTTTGTGTGTGTCAGAACAATGAGACAACTGTTGAATGTTACAGGTGTTACAGCAGTGATACATCTCCTGTTGTCAGGCCTGCAGGTATTAGGCTGTTGTTCTCCTTTATCTCATAGTGGACAGAAAATTTTTTTTGGAGTGGCACAAATAATTTGTGTGGCATCAGATTTGATGCAGAACAACTGATTGTTCTGTAAATAGTTTGAAATGTTTATTTTAAAAAATGCCTTGGCTTCATTTTTAGGTAAACAGCTGCAAAAAACTTTGCTGTTTGCATAACTCAGTTACTTTTTTGAAGAAGTAACTATATAATTAATTGCCCAACATTGATCATTTAAATACTATATTTTGCAGACAGAGAGTTACAGGACTCTCTCCCAGACCACAGACTCATAATACAAGTCAGAGCTTTATAAAAAATAAAAATAAAAAAGAGAAAGTTGTGTTTTCAAAATTGGAATTCAAGTTATTTTTACTTCCAATAGTGTTAACATACTACACAGGTCAAGAACAAGATTTTTATTAATTTTCATTGTAAGTGGGCTAAAGCAGTTAATTAAAAGTAGTCTAACATAAATGTAAATGCTGTAATTTGATTATTGTAATAAACCATGTAACTTGGATGGATTTGATGCTGGCGTGACCACAGTGCTCACGTCTGCTGTTGCTCAGTGGTCCAGGGGACCGCTCTGGGAGTTTGTGTGTTCGCTCAGACACATGAAAAATTAGAGGGAACATTGTCCACCGCCAATCAATTTTCTCAGTCGAAGTCAGCAGTGCTCCACCAGCACTTAGGCAGTCCGAAAGTCTTTTTCCATGGCCTCCCACACCCGAGTTTTTGCTTCAGCCACTGCCTGCGCCGCATTCCGCTTGGCCTGTCAGTACCTATCAGCTGCCTCCAAAGTCCCACAGGCTAACCAAGCCCGATTACCAATACAGTGCAATTACCACACCAGACAGTGATGAAGCTGCTCAGTACACTCTCGATATTCCCTCTGCAGAAGCTAGTGAGAATGGATGATGGGAGATGGGCTTTTCTCAGCTTCCGCAGGAAGTAGAGAAGCTGAGGAGCTTTCTTAATTATGGAGCTGGTGTTGAGTGACCAGGAGAGGTTTTCTGCCAGGTGAAAACCAAGGAATTGGATGCTCTTGATGACCTCCACAGAGGATCCATCAATGTTAATTAGACAGTGATCTCTCAGTCCTCTACTGAAGTCAACAATCATCTCTTTTGTTTTGGCAACGTTCAGAGACAAGTTGTTGACTCTCCACCAGTCCGTTAGCTGTTGCACCTCCTCTCTGTATGCTGATTCATCGTACTTGCTGATGAGACCCACTACAGTCGTGTTATCGCCGAACTTGATGATGTGGTTCAAACTGTGCATTGTGGCAAAGTTGTAAGTAGGATGAACAGTACTGGGCTGAGCTCACAGCCCTGAGGGGCTCCAATGCACAGTTCTAGCAACTTTGATCTAATCCACCTTTTCTTTGCGTTTCACTGGCACTGCAATACAGCTGCAATGAACTCCTGAAAATCATTTGGAAGCCACACCAACTTTCAGCAGCTACATTGATCCTTCTTGAAGTCATCAGACCACTCAGGCAATCGTTGGCACAAACAAGGCAGCAAAGAAGACATTGTGAGCAGAGTCAGAAAAGAGGCCAATGGACCAACAAATGCAGTTGGCTAAAGAGTAATAGATTTAAACCTCCACTCCCCTTAATCTTTATAGCTAATGCCTGTTCATTCCAGAAACTAGAGGGACGAAAATAGACTCTGACTCACCTTACGGAGGATGTTGACCAGGTGCTGTGACATGATTTTAATGGAAAACAGCTAGACGGCACCTCATTGCCTTCACTGTTTGTACTGCATGCTCTGTATACCTGACCCGATAATCAAAATCAAAAACTGCTCCTCTCCTCTACCTTTCTGCACTACCTCATTCCACCTCAAAGTCTCATTCATCTTTCCAGTGGATACATCAAACACCTTCTTTAAAATTTACCTCACCAGAACTTTGGAAATTCTTCTTCAATTTTCACAATTTAATCATTGCTTCTGCCTTCACTTGCTTCCTATTGCAGATTTCTAAAGTTATTCTACAGACTAACATTTGATACTGTCTAGCTACATTCTCCCCTGACACCACCTTGCAGTTTCATATCTCTTTCAGATTGCACCCTCTGCACAAGACATAGCCTGACTGGTGAACCTTTTCTCTATTTTCATATGTCACCCTATGTACACTCCCTTTTCTTGAAGTGAGTGTTCATCACAGCCATTTCTATCCTTTTTGCAAAATCCACTACCAACTGCCTCCTTACCATTTCTCTCCTTAACATCACACCGACCCAACACTTCCTTATCACCTCTGTACATGTCTATTGAAGTATGCTCCTAGAGTGCTTTCTAACTAACATTCACACTCCAATAGAAGCTTGGAGGTTAGTGTCTTGCCCAAGGGTATTTGGCATGCAGCCAAGTATCAAACTACCAACCTTTTGATTAAGTAGTTGACCTGCTCTACTTCGTGAGCTATAGCCATTCTTCTTCTGGAACATGTGTTGCAAAGTAGGTTATGTTCACAGTATGTGTTACCATTGCGATATTACCTGTAAGAAGTGAACCAACTTCATCCTGAAAGGTTGATTCTGTTCATCTGGACGGAGGAGCAGTTTTCGATTTTTTCTTATCGAGTCAGTGTACAGAGCTGCTGGTCCAGATGAACAGAATCTTAATTTGAGTTAACTCAAAAGTTACCTGGCTATGATGTCATTCTGCTTCAACTTCTGGAGCTGTGATAGCTAGACAGTGATGTTGACATTTATTTAGGAAAAAATATTCCCTTTAAGGTTAGCAGTATGACCTAGGTTGCCTTCTTTTTGAGAAAAGCTACAGTTAGGTCAGAATTTGAATTTTGTAGGATGCAGCACTCAGAAAAAGGCATCTATACTTTACAACAGACTAAGATTTACCATCTTAAATTGCATATAAAGGCACACAATGCTTTTAAAGGTTCTCTGTATTAGTAAAACACTTTAATTGTTTATACAACTTTGCCCTCTCTAGGATGAGTACAAGCAGTGAGACAGAAGATATTTGAGGTCACAAAAATAAGGTGTTTGACACTAAACAATGATTTAGTGTATGGAGAAAGAGATTATATTATTTTGAGGGTGAAAGTCCTATATTTTCAAAGGTAAGCATGAAATATTGTGTTTTTGTCCTTGTAATAACAAAAATGTAGTAATACATTTAAAATCCATCCATCCAAATGTGAACCTGAATGCTGATATTTAATACTGACCTGTCAGCCTGCTTTCCTTTAGCCTGCAACTTTCTGCTCCTTGTTTTCATTGAACAGTTAAGGAGTTGTTTAAGCTATGATTTTGCTTTGTTTTCCTCAATCATTTGGGAGTCTAGGGCAAAAGTATGCCTTTATTTTAGTAGTTATCAGGGTTTTCTTTTCATTTTTTGTGTTGCCAAGTGTATTTCATTTATTGAGCACCTTTCAGGGTTCCCAAGATGCCTTTACACATCATGCTAAAATAATTCTAAACACATGAAAAGCATGATGATGTGAGAGTGATGCATCTTCACACACCCACTAAGCATACCCTGAATTACTGCTTGTCTCAGTTGGAGGCCATTTCTGGTAATTAAAGCTCAAATTTTTTTCCCAGAATCTGCAGATCTTATTTTGAGTAAAGCTGGAGGAGGGATTATGTGTTCTAATTCTGATGACGCTTAATTCCAGTGTTTAAATAATACAATGTTCAGCCTGGTTGAGGCGTTACAATTTGCTGAGTAAAAATGCCAAAACTTGAATGGAATATGCTTGAATCAAAGCTGTGTATCTTGGATGATGTGTTCATAAAAATATTTAAAAGATGCTGCAATAAAAACTTGAATTCAGAGCATATAACTTTCTTACAGTTTGAACGAACTGGATTATTTATTTATTTATTCCTATTATTAATAGCAATGCTATTGATCTGCACAAATTCAAATGCAAAGTGCAGAATATCCAAGCGAGTTGATGGGAGATGCCAGACGGATGTTACTACTACTACTAAAGTTAGGTTGCTAGGATACAATGACAGACTGGAATGAGAGGAAGGGGTGTTGGGTGCTAGTGCGTGTTGGGGGCTGGGGACTGGGGGTGTGAGACTGAATCAGATGGTACTTCCACTGAATTCTTATTACAAATCAAGGACAGACAAAAGGAGGTAGGTAATATTTAAAAAATGAGGCTGAAAGCAACAGAGGGACTGATAGAAAGGAAGAGGGTGGAAGCTTGTGAAGGTTTCTCCTGACAGTGGAAAGGGGAGTATAGGTGAGAAAAGAAGGAGGCAGAGGAGAGAAAATGTGTGCATGTGTGTGAATCTGAAGGTGTGTGGGAAAACTCCAGGGAATGAAGAAGGAAGAGAAATGTAGGTGGAGAAGAAATGTGAAATCAAGATGCAACGGTGTATAAGAGAGAGTGGGATACAGGACGTGGTTAAGAGTATATTACACCCAATCACCGATGTGATTGATGAGCACGTCCTATCAAAAGGCATCCCATGCAGCCACGAGAGCTTTCAAGAGCAAGTAGTTTGAAATTGGATGACTCAGCAAATCCACAGACTATATTGGATTGCTACAGTTTTGAATCCTTAATGTCAGGGGTTTTCCTCTAACAATATGAGTTTATATCTTTTTGCAGGGACTTGGCTGTAAGGACTGATATTGATATAATATCAGCATATGTACAACTAGCAGCCATTTAGCTGAGATTAGCTATTTCTCTCTTGATTTGGTCTAACTCTTCTTTACTTGAGGATAAAAAATATATATATCCTTTTTATTTAATACAATTTCGTCTTCATGCTACTTTATGGGCTTTGTGGTCAGAGATATTAATAAATAAACAGCTAAAATTTTTAATGCCTAATCTTCATTAGAGAAGGTTGTAGATACAAAGGCAACCAATTAGGTTTTCATTAAAGCCTAAACACATTTACAAGAAAGCACAGGACACTGCATGTCTTCCATGGTCACACTGGATTTAAAAAAATTATAATTTCTGAATTAAGTGTTGCAGTGACTGTTGCCAGCAACCTCTATATTCAGGAGACCTTAAAGCCAACAAGTAGTCCCATCGTGTCTTTGGTGTTGTGCAGTTCCATATTTTAGGAGATGCCTTTAGTTCTGAAGCCTACAATAGTTACAATGTAGCCCTTAATAGATATAAATCAACCTTTATTTCCCATGAAGAAAGGATTCCTACTTTTAATTCCTGCTGTGGCAAAAGATATTGATATTGGACATAAATCATCCAGGTGTGTTTTCAACACTGGGTCACACTGAGGAACTTTTGCTCAGTGCATTTACCCCTGTTATTCAGAACCAAAAACCTTCAGGGGTTAGTAAGCTCCAAACAAAATGCGGGGTTGTCAGAGACCCTTTTTGCCCACTGTCAGCTTCCAACCACAGTGTGACACACTTGCCGCACTTCTCACACAGACTGGCCAGATACACAAAGGGAAAAGTGGAGAGCTTCTTGTTTTGTTTTTACAGATTTTTTTTCATGATTACTTCCTTAGTTTTTCCCACATACAATCAGTTTAACACCATGGATACCTTCAAGGAGAGTCTATACACAAGTGTATCTATTATCCCCACTTGTGGGATTCATTATGCTGAGACTACAAAGGCATGAAAAACCCTCTGGACCCTTGGGGAGAGATCACAGAGGCAGTGTGATGCAGCCTAGAGGAGGCTACAGTGGTTGGGTCATTTGGGACATTCAGGCGTTATGCAATGACACAGACATGCTGCTTTGTTTTAAGAACCCCCTAGCTTACTATACCTACATTTACATCAATGTCCAGTACAGAATTTTGATGACTGAAGCAAACAGGAATGTCTACAATCATCCCACAAGACCTGGATATAAAGAAAAGTATCCTGAAAATTGAAGAGCAAGGCATTTATTGTGTTTGGCAATAACAGATCAGTTTGCTTTGAGCTGATAGGAAGACAACCGTAACTTTAAAAAAACACCCCTTACAACCAAGATATGGTGAGGAGAATCTCACACAACACATCAATCCCGGACGCAGATAAACTACCACAGCAGAAGACTGCACCAAGTTCCACTGCTGTCATTTAGCAACAAAAAAATAAGATTTCCGATTAACCTATCACCGCTAAGTGCATGTGTTTGGACTGTGGGAGGGAACCCGGAGAGAGTTCACATGAACACGGGGAGAACATGCAAACTCCTCACAGAAAGACCCGGGTCTGATGGTAGAATTGAGCTCAGGACCTTGTTGCTGTGAGGCAACAGTGCTAACCACCTTGTCATATAATCATCTCTGTATGTATGTAGCAGGGCAGTGCTAAAAGAAAAACAAAAACAGGTACTAAAACAGCAGTTGCTTTTTTTAAATTATGATTTTATTATGATTAAAAAAAGACCAGCAACTGTCCTTGGGGGCAGCTTACCTGTGACTGCCACTGGCGAGCCTGATGCTGGTGTTTGAATAACTCCTGCAGTCTCCAACAAAAAGACTGATTAATGATTGCTTTACATGTGTCACCATTTCAGTGCTGCATCTCTAAAACCACCTTTCCTCATGATTTAGGAGCAAGGAGGCAGACATGATAACTTTACAGTTACTTCAATGCAGAGCTGACTAACATTACAGAAATCTATTATGTTGCAGCATTAGCAGTAAGAAAAAAATGTTTGAGTTTAGCTTGTACAAGTTAGTGAAAACTAAACAGGTGTGCAGCCTACTGTACATTTACCTCTAAGTGCACTGTCATTATCTTCTTACAGTAGCATCTGTAGCGTCTCCTCCACTATGTAACCAGCAGGAATCCTTATTTTCAGATAAGGATTTAACTGAGTAGTTTATTTGGCATTATTGGCCTCACCATGGGTTTTGTGGATCTCTCCATAAGTTTATGTCATAACCTGGCTACACCCTATAGCATCCACCGTTTCCTTAATATGACAATATAAGATCTCCATTAAAGAAATAAATGTGTAAATCTGCACCAGACCAAAGGTACAGAAGATTATATCAGGCTATCTGCGTATTTTTAGCTCTGCTGTTGGAGATCTGAGCTCATATCTACATTATTGCACAGTATTTTGTCAAAAAGAAACAAAACTGAAAGAGATACACTGGTTTGCCAGAAAGAGAGTGTGATAAATAGACCCAAGACAGAGCAGAGAGCGAGTGAATTAAGCAAAGTAGCAGCATGCCTCTAACCTGAGGGCAGAGCAGAGTGCGATATTCCCATGGCTACTATTGTGATAGACACTGAAACCAAACCAGACAGGGGGCTGCTTAACACTCAGCATCAGACCCTCTTTAATCTGACAAAATACAGCCTAGCCAAGAGCTCGATGGATGGATAAGAGTGCACACACATACACGCACAGATGCACAAAAATCAGGATGGCACATGTTCGTACACTCACTCGCAGACTCCTCTTCACAGATACAGCTCTGAATCCAAAATGAGGATAAATATTTGATAAGGAATGCCTTGTGAGCTGAATTTGCAGACAAATCACGTTGCTTTCTGTGTCCATGGAAAGAAAAAAGAAGCTCCATACTCTTTAAGAGAGGATCTAGGTCAAATACACTGTAGCTTCTCTAGGCCTCTCTGTCTGGTTCCAGACCTTCATGCTGAGACTACTCGATCAATCAGCAAAAACACCTTTCATTCTTTTTTAGAAGCAGGGGCACCAATATTCTTTGACACTGCATGTCAAAAGTTGTTCTTTATTAGTTTATATATTACACTTGCTGCATACATGAATATTTGATTCGCAGCGGAAATGTTATTTGATTTAGTATTGCTAGTTCCAAAAGGGAAGCGAAGAGAAACAGATCTGAAAAAAAAAATCACAATGTAGGAGCAGAGAAATTTCAACTTCAAGTTCCAAAAATGCTGGATGTAACATTTCTGTAGTAAATTCTTGTTACTGCTAGACTCATTATACTGTCTTTGTAAAGGGGTGACTACCAGTCTTTCTTTAAGACTTTTATAGAATGGGAAAGATGAGTTATGTGGGAATGGAATCTGTTAGACCACAGGATGCAGAACCTTCTTAGTGACAACTAAACAGTCTATTCATAACTTTATAGTAATCATAGCCATGCCTCATCAAGTGACCTTCCACTAAAATATTTAGCCACCTTACCTGTTATCTTGTTAGCAATGGTAAAGTTATGAAGAATCTGAGATGTTCTGAAGCTTATCAATAATGTCTGGACGCATGCTCGGTCATCCATGTTCTCATCCATCACATCTAAGTCTTATTATCTAAGCCTGGGACGTTCTGTTTGGACTCCCTCGGCCCAGAAAATATAGAATAGAATAGAATAGAATTCAACTTTATTGTCATTGCACATGCACAGGTACAGGGCAACGAAATGCAGTTTGCATCCATCCAGAAGTGCTTTAGTGATATAGATATATTACAATATATATTAGCAATAATATAGATATGTGAGTATATTACAGAAATGGGTCTATTATGGTATGTTATAATGTACACGGTATGAAGTATGTTGTGAATATTCTATAACTATAAGTATGTACAGGCTGTAGTGAGTACAAGCTATGTACAGGATATGAACAGGATATAAATATGAAAAACTATACAGAATATGAAATAAATAACTTTACAGAATCTGGGATATACAGTTATACAGAAATGGGAACTATGCAAGTTGTAAACAGTTGTAGGATTAAAGATTATTGAATGTACAGAAGGATTATTTACACAGAGCTATACAGTAGTGCAGTTAAGATAAGTGAGGGTGTAGATAGTTTCTACAGAGGCTATATAAAGTGCTAGTGGTTGTGAGTGGTGGTTCAGTCCATGTTATTAGCCAGTTATGATGTGTAAGCATGTTTGCAAAAATCCCTTCTGCGCTCTACATGTCAATCACAATAATTCAATTCAGTCATAGCGCTGAATCAAAGCTTTTGACCCTTATTACATTGCGTGCCCACTCTTTAATGATAGCACATAGCAATTTCATAAAAAATGTTTTTATTTAATCATTTGATTCCTAACAAAGGAAATCCCGAGAAGTTGATTCTGTTCATCTGGACATATCGTTTTCAGTGGAAGAAATGTTTCATCACTCATCCTTCTTCAGTCTTATTATATCAATAATGGTTCTAAAGTTGATTATAGTTTATTAAAAATGATTAAACACAACTCACATATTTTCAGTGAGAGCCTCATAATACCATAGCACCGCAGCACTTGCTAATGCTAAGCTAATGTTGCAGCAGAGGTAAATGACGTAATGTTCCCTAAATATGAAGTTATGTCCAGCAGTGGGATGACTTATCATGTCTTGAATGTCATTTATGCAGTAAAATGCTTTGACCGATCCAACACATCATTTCATTATATAGGTCACAGATGTTTACTAGGGGTGCAACGATACTCGTATCGATATTGAACCGTTCGATACAGTGCTTTCGGTTCGGTACGCATATGTATCGAACAATACAAAATTTGTAATTTATTTCATCAACTTTCCTTCTGACGATGCTGTCTGTGTTGAGCGCTTAGTGGATCTGCACTCGACAGTGCAGCCTAGCAGTGTTGCCAACTCCTCAGTAAGGAAAATCGGTTGTCCTAAAAGTCGCTAGAAGTCGCTAAATGACATCATCGCCTAATTTGCATAATTGGTCATGCTAATGTAATTGTAACTTATGTTGTTGGAGAGAGAAATAACATCGTGGAAGAGACATAAAGTGAGTAAAAAACGTCCTAAATGCATTTAGCGTTTATTTAGAACTACAAATTAAATTTCTTTTAGCAATTATTGTTTTTTTTAATGTCACAATTCCAACCCTGCTCCTTTACCCGGGCTTGGACCGGCAAAAGTGACCCGAAATAGGCACTCTGGTGGAGTTACTTTCTGTGTGTGTTTATAAGTAGTTTTAAACCTTGTGATCCACAAAACAGCATAAGAGTAAAAGAAGAACTGACTGATCCACAAAACAGCACCCGCTTCTTGTTGAGAGTAAAAGCGATATGCGCTTTCACGTCTTTTATTAGCAACTGTTTTTAGAAAAAAAGTCGCTAAGGGGCCTGAAAACTCGCTAAATATAGCGACAAAGTCGCTAAGTTGGCAACACTGCAGCCTAGACGGAGTAGTCGAATGCAGATTCACTGAACAGCACAAGCTAGCGAGACAGAAGTTAAGCTCTCCTTGCAACATGGCAAATTGAACCTCCCCCACCCTCATTCAGATCTGGCGTTTGGAACTATTTTGGTTTTCCTGTGACGTATGACCCTGAAGGTAAGCGCGTCATGGACTAAAGTAAAACAGTATGTCGGATGTGCCACGCAATGCTCAATTACATTGGTGGGAACTAGTGTGTTGGCACAGTTAGCTCGTTAATGGCCGTCCAGCCCCACGCACGGGGCGATCCGAGGTAGCTCGTTAACGGAGATTTGCCGTGTTGTGGCGTTAACGTCATTTCAACGAGATTAACGCTGAGAGCACTAGTGGGAACACAACGAATATGACTGCACATTTACTCCAACAACATCCTAGTGCAAAGACAAGTGGAAGCAGACAAAAACAACAAGCACGCATGCTACAAACTTTACCCGAGTCATTTAGACAGCCGTTAGCACAGGATTCTCCTTATGGGGACCTGATATGTTTAATATGCTGCTGAGAATATAGCCCAGAAGAAGCGTATAGTATAGCTTTTATTTTGGAAAGAGATATTTCTCTGTAATAAACCCTCTTTTCCAAAGATGAGTGATTCCTCAATCAGATGTTTTTATTTTTTTTATTACTTTGTTGTTTCAGCAACATTAAATTTAAAAACTGTACTTTTGTGTTAAAATATATATTTATAATTTTAATAAATGACAAATTAAAAAGGCATGAACATTTTTTTGGTATCGAAAAAATATTGAACCGTGGCACCAAGGTATCGAACCGAACCGAACCGTGAATTTTGTGTATCGTTGCACCCCTAATGTTTACATGTAGGGTAGCCCTCCTAAGGAGGACCATAAATCTGCCATTACAAAGTGTCACAGTGCTGGTACTGACCCTTATAGGTTATTTTTTTTTAGCTGCATTGAGCCTCAAATCTATCCTTGCCAACAAAAGCATTTATCAGTCACTTGTAAAGCACAGTTCATATGCACTACATAGATTAAGTTTGACTGATTTGTTACAAGTACATCAATGAAACTCCAACACTGAATGCAAATAGAACAAAAGGCTTTGTGTTCTCATCATAATTTTCAGAAATCACAAAGCTTCTCTCAAGCAAAAGGGCACTTTAAAAAACAGTTTTTCCAGAGTGAGCAGTGCTTGTGAATATTAAAATAAGCTTTAGCTACAAAATCTAATTGGATCTACAAATTTCATTTTGACTTTTCATCAAGACTACAGACTGGAAAAGGGATAACACCAGCCGCAATCAGTTCTAACAACACACCTTTCGTTGAACATCACTGTTGTGATGCCATTATGTTATAAACTCTCTCCAGACATACAAATAATTGCCATAGTATTATCATGCAGGTGACTTCAAGGTAGCACGGTGGCACACTGGTTCGCACTGTTGCCGCATAGCAAGAAGGTCCTTAGTTCAATTCCACCATCAGGCCGGTCTTTCTGTGTGGAGTTTGCATGTTCTCCCCGTGTTTGCGTGGGTTCCCTCCGGCTTCCTCCCACCATCCAAAGACATGCAGCTTGTGGGGATAGGTTAATTGGATAATCCAAATTAGGTTGTCTGTCCCTGTGTGTTAGCCCTGCATCAAACTGGCAACCTGTCCAGGGTGTACCCCGCCTCTCGCCCTATGACAGCTGGGATAGGCTCCAGCGCCCCCCGCGACCTTGAAAGGATAAGCGGAAGTGGATGGATGTCTTCAAGACCATGTTTTGCTGTAATAATATATAACTACACAAAAAAAGGTAAAAACGATACAAGTCCAGCTATAATCACAAGGAAACAAAACTGAATGGTGAAATGTCTCAACTTAGCCCTTCAGAAAAGTCCATTTCCAATATGCTTCATAACCTCTTAACCACAAACACTAAAGTGGAAGGACAGATGTTCTATTAAATTCTGAAAAAGAAAAAAAAGTGGCCATAATCCTTTTCTGTAGCAATGGCATCACACAAAATATTACAGCAGCTGGATGAGATGAGACAAATGGATTAGTATTCATTTTTTTCCCTTTGTTCGTTTTATAACAATTATTCATAGATATTGTTTATTTGGTTCTGACTGAAAACCTGTAAAAGATGGTGGCTCGAGAATGCAACAACGGCGGCTCTTGGAATCTTTCCTTCGTGATGTATTCTGATAGGGTGATGGCATGCCATTTGTTACAAAGTATCTTTTGGTGTGAGAGAAAGAAAGTCTGTAAAAGAAACTGGATTGATAGAATTTCAGTTTAGTCATGCTGTGATGTTTCTCCCTCCGTTGGTTTGACTTACTCTGAAAAAACATCGCTTCTCTGCAACTTTTCTATCCTCATGCTGTTCAAGAATTACAGCAACAATGATATGCTTGTTACATCATCCCAGCATACACAATCACACAGCGTGAGACCTCTTCACCCAAACATGTAACTGAACTTGGATGCATTCTTTACTTTTACTGGTAGTCAGCCCAGCCTGACAACCCATCAACATTACTCAACAGCAGAGCAGGGGCCTATCCAGCTTAAGAAAGCTTCACTGTTTTATATACTTTAACTAAATTCTGTTTCAGTATTGCCATGCCTGTCATGCATTAAGAAATGAAATTACACTAGGAACAAACAAAACATAGAAATAATCAGATTTGTGTATATCACTTGTGTGTTCCACTGTATCATGCTTTATTCTAATGGCGTACAGGTTCTGTTTTATAATACCTCTGAATGTGACTCACACAGAGTCTGAGTACTGGAGCTATCAGTTACATAATGTGGGTTTTCCTCTGGGTTTATATAGGTAGCCTTCCAGAGCAGCAGTTCTCACCTGGTGTAATGGGACATGCTTATGTAACCTAGACAAAACTTGCTCTGGCTTTGATATATAGGAGCAGATGTGGCCTTGAGCTAAGAGCAGCAGTCTTGCAACAAGAAATTTTCTATTGCTTTTTTGTTTTTCATTTTCTTTTATTTTAGAGTTTTGTGCCTTTTATTTCCAAGGCACTCTCAAAGCAATGTTTCTACAGATGAAAGGAGGGTGATGTTTGCACTGCCCTACACACCATGCTAACTTACCTTTAGCTTAATTTTTAAACTGTAGTTCCAAAACAGGAAATTCAGAACCTATCTTCACTTGACATATGTGCTCAAACCAGCAGCAATTATATCATATGTGGAACCCACCATAATCAGTCACTGTCAATAACGAGTCAGCCTAGCAGAGTTGCAGCAAATGTTGGGCTCATTGCATCACACCTAAACACAGAACTGACCATCAGTATAATTAGACACAATTTACTAGAGCATATCTAATGACAGTATTTTTATACACTGGATTTATTAGACTAAGGATTAACAATCCATGTATATCATCAAGTGCAAACAAGTTGTTTAGGTGATTTCTTGAGGATTTGTTAAGTCTAAATAAATCATCAGCAAAGTATTTAGACTGATGTTTACAAATACACAGATTATGATATGAGCCAGTTGTTTGTGTGTGAATGGAGGATTTAAAACGACTTATTTCATTATGTAATTCTCGTTTAATTGACACAGTAATTATTTGTTAATGTGTAGGAGAGGTTTGAGACAGATTGACATTTACATTAATCAGATTGGCCAGGGTGTACCCTGCCTCTTGCCCTGTGACTAATTTACTATAGATTAGTGAAGATAAAATAACGAATAAATTGTGAGCATCTCTGTATGTGCAATAAAAAAAACTAATTACAAAGTTTTGATAGGGAATGGAGAGAATGACTTGTGTCATTGGAAACTAATAATGACAATGCATATTTTGCTAATGCTGACAAAGATATTTTAAAAATAATTTTTACCATTACCAGTAACTGTTTTAGTAAGTTTAATGTTTCAACACTATGGGAATGCCAGTAATAGTTAGGCTATGAAAGGGAAATTCACAGAGCACATTGTAAAGTGGCTTTAAAACAAAAAACAAACAAAACAAAACAAAACAACAACAACAAAACAACAGGGGTTTGAGTAATGGCTAGTAGGGTCACAACAAAGCCAGGGCTTAAGCCCGGGTTGTTTTTTCAGAACCCCAGGGTCTTTTGCAGTGTCATTTGTTTCATAGTTAGATGCCTGAATGACAACTGTATAAAACACAAAACTACACACAATATCCATAGTGCACAGTCATAAATTCCCCCTAATTTTGGTATGATCCAAGTTCAGGCACTAGGCGACTGAGCACAGCACATGTGAGCGAGGGGGGAGAGAGCAGTGCAAAAAGGCAGACAGAGGTACCAAAGCAAATCATTCGTACTGTACAAATAATGTAAATATGACGGTGTATCACAAAAGATTGATATCAAACTGATCACTTGACCCATATTACGTTACTTGCTCTTCGAGTGAATCAACAAATGGTGAAATGAAAAGCCGAACAACAACAATGCTGTTTTTTTAGAGAGTCTTAGCTTACATGTGTGTTTATTTCATATTGTCAGTTGTTTCCCTCCACGACTAAACAAAGCTCTCTAAACCGGTTATGTACCGATGAACACAACAATGGACATAAGGAGCTTCTTTCAAAGAAAAAACTCAGGTAGATGTTATTTTATATATTATGCTTTGTATGTTGTTCAGTATATTTCTATGCAAAACAAGAGGAATTTCAATACACAGCAGTATATTCACAGTTGAAACCAGATATTTACATACACTTTAGGGAAAAAAACAGTAACTTTTTTTTACTGTTAAACATGAATTTAGAGTAAACTTTTTTGTTTTGGATAAATAAATATTGAAATATCTTTTGAATTAGTTAAATGTCAGAATAAAGAGAGACAGAGCTGTCTATTTTTTATCACTTTCATCAAATTTAGGAGTACATATACACTAAGTTTATTGTTGATTAATAAGAAACTGCAGACGATTCCATTCTGAGCTGAAGAAGCTTCTGATTGGTTAGTAGAGTCCATGTGAGTAAAGTGGTGGCACACCTGTGGATGCATATAAGGCAAAACACAGAGCCTGTTTCTTTGAAATGGGAAAATCAATTGGCTCAATTTTGAATACAATTTGGTGCCATTTGCAATTAAGAAATACAGATAGTTTCTCTCTTTACTCTTAAAGTTAACAAATATGTTTTTTATATTTATCAATCTAAAAAATAAACATTTAGTCTGATTTGATGTTACAATTAAAAAGGTGTTTTTATCTGAAGAGTACATAAATATCTGGTTTCAACTGTATATTTGATGATGTTGGTGTTTGGCTTGATTGTCAGCACAAAGAGGGAGAGAGAGGAACAGAGAGAGAGAAAGAGTGGAACAGAGAGAGAGAGAGAGAGGAACAGAGAGAGAGAGAGAGAGAGAGAGGAACAGAGAGGGAGAGAGAGAGAGAGAGAGAGAGAGAGAGGAACAGAGAGGGAGAGAGAGTGGAACAGAGAGAGAGAGAGAGGAAGAGAGAGAGAGAGAGAGAGGGAGAGAGAGGAACAGAGAGGGAGAGAGAGGAACAGAGAGAGAGAAAGAGTGGAACAGAGAGAGAGAGGAACAGAGAGAGAGAGGAATAGAGAGAGAGAGAGAGAGCGAGAGAGAGAGAGAGAGAGAGAGGTTCTGGTTCTGTCTTGATTAAGTCCTCAGTAGTCCTGATTTTGAACTGTTGTAGTCCTGTTTTAATTCCGTATCAGTTCTGGGTCTGGTTGAATTGGGGTTTAGTTCTCGTGTCTTGATACCGCCCGGATTTTGTTCTGCCTTGCTGCTTAATTAAAAAACTATTTTAAGGTGTCCTGCATATGTGATTTTTTTTTCTGATATGAAGTCATTCTTTTTCGAACAAAACTCAAAACACCCCCCTCCCCCCCTCCAAATCCAACATGCATACTACCCTTATATCAACCAAAGTTCCAGAAAAAACACAAATTATGAATTTATTTGTGTGTAATGTAATGAGATTAGCATTTGATTCCCAGGTAAAACATAAATTAGAGGTGCTGCAGTCAGCTGGGTACGAGTCTGGCCTGTAGCCCTTTACTGCATGTCTTCCCCACTCTTTATCCCCAATTTCTTAGCACTTAGCACTTGATGAAGACATGCAGACCGTTCTTGTAGCAGTTCTTCAGGTCTGCACACATCTCAAGAGTGATTTTGGGTCACTCATCTTTACAGAAAGTTTTGGCTCCCTTCATGGACTTTCTATAGCTTCAAGGTCTGGAAACTGCCCAGGCCACTCCATAATATTAATGTGCTTCTTTTTTAGTCGCTACTTTGTTACCTTCACAGTATATTTTAAGTCACTGGCATCCTGGAAGACCCACTCACAACCACCTCGCTTGGGTTGACATTCTTCGTTTTATTCCTTTAAATATCCACTTCATGACCCTGATCAGGAATGACTGCCATGTTGAAAGCCAGTAGTCATTCATTCTCAATGCTCCAAAAAACATACGACAAACTTTTAAACTGGGAGTGCTAGCTGTTACACACAAGCTGTGCTGGGGTGATAACTTAACAGAAAATGGTAGACAGCAAAATAACTGTAAAAAAAATAACAGCAGCAAGCTTGTTGGATTTAACCAACAACTTTTATAACTTTGAATAATTGAATTCATTTATTATTATTATTATTAGTTGTAGTAGTGTACTTTTTTTGTACTGTACTTGTATAAGGGCAATCAAAGAATTAAACCTTAAACACTAAACGCTTCCCAGCCAAGAAGTCTAATAACCTTCTGTGAGACTACAACACTTTATTTAAGACAAATAAACAAAACAAAAATGATGACCAATCACGTGGCAGCAACTCAATTCATTTATGCATATGGACTTGGTCAAGAAGACCTCCTGTGAACCAAACATCAAAATGGGGAACAAAGGGGATTTTAGCAACTTTGAACTTTGGCATGGTTGTTGGTTCAGCTTGTCTCAGTATTTGCAAAAAATCTGCTGGGCGTTTCCAACATAGCTATCTAAAGAGTTTACAGAAACTATTAAGCAACACAGAAAATATCCAGCGAGTGCCAGTTCATTTAATAGTTGGTAATAAGAAGGCAATGGTAACTGAAATAACTGCTTGTTACAACCAAGGCATGCAGAGAACCTCATCTCTGAACTCACCACATGTTAAAGCAAATGTGCTATAGTAGCAAAAGACCAGATAAAGGGTCACTCCTTGGTGGTGGCAGTGGTGGTGGTACGGGGTGGAGCAGTGGGGAGGGAGGTTCTTGTTACACTTGTGCCACTCAGCTGAGCATCATTTAAATACCAAAGCCTACCTGAATATCATTGCTTACCATGTCCATCCCTTTATGACAACAGTGAGCATATAAACACCATGTCACTGCTTTTTTGAACATGAAAATGCACTTTGCTGTTTTCCAATGCCCTCCACAGTCACCAGATCTTGGTGTAATAAGATACCTTTGGGATGCAGCGTAACAGGTGATTTGCATCATCGATGTGCATCATACAAATCTGCATCTACTGCATAATACTGCATTGTTAAATCTATGTATAACAGAATTAAGTCAGTTCTGAAGGCAAACGAGATTCCAACAGAGTATTAGCAAAGTGCACTGTACCTAATAAAGTGCCTGGAGCATGCATGTTTACAGGAAAGTACATTATTTATCACATTATTGTTGTTTTCCATTGTCCCTGCTTTTAGTTTGCCCTGCAATTTCCAGCAGAACAGACTCTGGAAACCTTTAAATGTTGTTCCCACAAAGGTTCTAGACTGTGTAAACTCACTGTGTATATTTTTCAGCATCATTCAAACAGTCTGGATCTTACTATTCTCTATGCCTGTTTTCATTTCCTATTAAATCCAGACAGTCACCGCTGCTCATTCTCATTAAACGCTTTGTTACACTGTTAGTAGTTTATGACAAAGACACTCAATGAAGCTTCTACTAATTTCAAAATAGATGAACTAATTAATTATATGAGTTCCACAATCTTTAAACATAAAACAATAGCATTTATTTTGTCCAAAAAGGTAATAATCTCCACTGTAATCCATCTTAAACAAAACTCATATTTACATTCAACATACATGAGTATAATTTCAAGTTACCTCAAATGAAATATAGCTTTTATAATTGTAAATTCCTTTTCCAGTGGTTGTAGCACATAGCTCCCATAGCTCATCATAGTTCTTTTTTTTTTTTCATTACAGTTACATATTAAAACTAAACAAACATAAAGAGTCAGTTTTTTTTCATGAGATACAACATCACAGCAGACTGAAAGGTAAAAATAAAAAAACAATCCCACAAGTTGACCAGTTCGGTTAGTGACAATCCATGATGGGAAACCATTACATAAATTGTCTCTATGATGGGAATCTTTATCCAACAATTTTAAGATCTACAACCATCAATGCATGTTAAACCTGAATGAAACAAAGAAAGTCTTTTTGATTTGATGGTTTTGATCAGGCCTTGAACCCATGAAGATCTTTAATATAAACAGTTGTTGGTACCTTATTATTCTGTGGTGTTTTATTTATAGAGCAGCTGTTCAGTGACTTTGTTCTAGTTTTATCATATTGTTGTTACAATATGATATTCAGTCCTGCCAGTGTTGTCACACAATTGTACTGATCTACAGGTGGTGCTTGAAGAATCAGCTATCTGCATCTTGAGAAGGATGGAAACATCTGAAAAGCTTAAATGTAAAAACACAAATCAAATAAAAAATAATAATTAAACAAATTTGTTTATAAGAAAATGCCACAGAGAAAATTGAATATTTCAGACATTAGTGTCTGCATTTTGAATATATTATTGGAGACGGTCGCACTTTCCCACTTTAATAACAACAAGATCAGTAATGTCATTTACACTTGATAATAATTATCAACAACATGATTTCACTGGCAGAAATGCTGAATGTGGAGAAATGTAATCTTGTTGTGTCTCTCTGTGTTACTCTGGATAAATTTGACCCTTTCTTCTCCAACTAACCCCAACCGCCCAGTTATGTTTGTTTTCATTTCTCTCGTGGCACATAAACAAATTACAATAACTACTTTTCATTTTGAGAAATGCAGATTAGTTGGCTGTAATGGTTACAGCCTAACAACTTTATTAGGTAGGTAGCATCAACTTATGTTTACCGTAAAACATGCTGGTTGAAAACCTTTGAAATCCAGTATTTAGCATTACCAACTTTCTGTATTTAAGGTATTTTGTAAAATGATTTGCAAAAAGGTCAAAGCTAATACTGTGTTTAAATAATATTGGAGTTGCAATAACTGCCATTGTCTGAAAATAAATGTCAAATGTGATAATTATAGCTGGGAAACTTGTCTTTTTCTGATATATCTGACCTGGCAAAAAAGGGAATGACAGGAAATGTAACGACAGTTAAATATAATTATGCCATAAAATGTGACAGATTTTTTTCATGGATTGGAAAAAAAAATACTGTATATTTAAGAAAAAATTATCATCACTCACTCAGTACTCTTCAGACTGGTTCTGTACAGTATCATTCATGTTTTTAGTTAAGATTTTGATAAAGACTGCGGGAAATCTTAAGTGAAATGGCACCAGAATACTGACAGTTGCCACATTGAGTCGTTTAATGATGTGAATGTGGGACTTTTTAACTTAAATATCAAAATCCCCACATACTGTTAAAGTGATACAATGCTTACAAATTCAAGTCAAATAGTCACTATCCTGATTATTGGTGAAGAAAATAAGGAAATAGCATTTTTTGTACTGTTACAGCAGCATTAGTAAGCTAGGTACTTGAATAACAAGAATGAACCTTTGGTGTCACGGTTAACGCCGACTATCAGCTTTGTCCCGTGTTCAAGACTAATATATTTTTTGACCCATTCATCTCTTCTCAGTGTTTTTACTACACTGATTTAGTGTTTTTCCAACATCATCACGCTGTTCTTTGTTCTCCTTTTAGCTGCTCCCTTTAGGAGTCATCCCAGCAGATCATCTCCCTCCGTCTCACTCTATCTCTAGCATCCTCTTCTGTCACACCATCTGTGTGCATGTCCTCGTTTACTATATCCATGAATCAACTCTGTGGTCTCCCTCTATCCCTCCTGCCTGGAATCTCCATATTCAACATCTGTTGTGCAATATACCCACCGTCCCTCCTCTGCACATGTCCAAACCTCTCAGCCTTGTCTCTTTAATTTTGTTTCCAAACAACTCAACCTGAGCTTTCCCTTTGATGTCCTCATTTCTAATCCTGTTTATTCTTCTCACTCGAAATGAAAACCTTAACATCTTCAGCACTACCACCTCCAGCTCGGCCTCCTGTCTTTTAGCTAGTGCGACTGTCTCCTAACCATACATCATAGCACATCTCACTAGCATCATGTAAGCCATCCCTGCTCATAAATCACCCAATACGCTCGTTTCCATCTACTCTTCTTCACCTCTCTTGTGTACTGCTTATTGCTTTAGATGGCTGAGCCTGGGTATTTAAGCACATCTAACCTCCTTGTCTCTGCTTCTTGGCTGTTTACCTTTCCATCTGTCTCCCTCTCCTTCACACACATATTCCATCTTACTTCTCTTCTCCTCACCAAAGCATACCTCCACCTGTCCAGACTCCCTTCCACCTGCTCCTTACTCTCACTATAGATCAGGTAGTCTGAAAATGTCACAGTTCATGGACACTTGACTGGCCTTACCTCATCTGTCAACCTGTCTGTCTATCTCCACTGTGAAATGGAAGAGACTCAGAACTGATCCCTAATGTAATTCCAGCCACACCAATCTGTGACTCCTACCCAACACCTTACCACTGTCCTGCTGTCCAGTACCAGACTTACATACTTCTTTGCCACTCCTGACTTCATAATGCAGTGCCAGAGTTCCTCTCTTGGTACCCTTCCAAATGTTTTCTTTAGATCCACAACTGCATACTTCTCGAATCACTTTGTTCTTTCCCCAAATCCTAATTACAATGACTGCAAAGTGGTGCTTTTACTTCAGTTACAACTGTACAAGAAAAACCTTTTGTTGTTTTGTTTTGTTTTCTCCCCCACACTCCTTCTACATCATTTTGGGTGGGGGACAAATCCAAAGCCAGACAGGCCTGACATATCTCATTACAGTTGCTAGGCTGATTGAAGAGCTTCTATTTAATGCAGGGATTACTAAATGGTTAATTTGCAGAGGGTACTCTTTGCAGAATAAACTTTGGTGAAAACAGTCTGTTTGCTCTTGGAGTAATGGAAGGAAGGTCAGCTCTTAATACATCGCTGTGAAAAGCAGGGACTTGATGTGAGATGAACTCTGACTCCGCTTTTTAATTAAATACCATGAAGACGAGTGAACATTTTCAAAATCATGCAAATTGAGTGACCTATCTCTTTCCAATCTCCAGTGGCTCCATCTGTTCAGGTCTGTAAACTGTCAGAGATCCAGCTTCTACCTCCCTTTAGCTATGTAACCTCATTTCACAAGTTCTGAATTCTCTTTTCAAAATGATCATCTTTAATCATTATTTGATATCAGGATAGGCATGTTATTCTGTCTCATCATAACAAAGCTGAGGGTTTCTTTAATGGCAGGGGTATCGATCATCATTGGGAATGTAAAATGAACTGAAGAAGCTTGTTGGATGAGAGGTGACATGTCTTCAAGACCAAGCTCCTTAGACTACCATGACCTGGATGACTGAAAACTTACACAGACATGTTAGAAATGCAACAGTTCCTCTGGTGAATCAATGAGGGTTTTTTTTATAATTGCTTTCTGTACCAGATTTGATAAGTGATTATCACAGCCAAACCCCAGGAACTGGCATTTTTAGCTGCATCCACACATCTATAAATTAGCCATAAAATGTTTGGATCATTGCAACTTCAATCGTCGTGACGTCACAAAACAAATAAACAGACAGTAGACATCAGAGTCCTTATGGTCTATTTCACACTTTGTATTGATTTGTACCATCGTTGCAGGCCCCTGATGAGTATTGTTAGACAGTGGATGAGTAGGAGGCCAGCGTAGCAGTTAGAGCTTTGTCATTTGAGCTGAGCTAATATCAGTTTGCTTAAGCTGTCTTTAGTGATGTGCAGCTTTTGTGCTTTTTATTGACTGCATGTCCCATTTGTTCTTCTCAGTTTGGTTCGGCAGTGGGAAAAGGGTGCCAGTGATTCCTGCCTCTCCAGCTGTGGTACTGCAGCTTCACCTCTATTTCAGGAGCCACTGGTTCACTGGAGAAGAGGAGAGAAGGAAAACCGGAATTTATTATTTTTGCATATTTCTCATTTATGTGTTTCGGATCATCAAACAAAAGATAGTCTGAGTAAATACAAAAGGGAGTTTTAAAATGATGATATCAAACCTTCTTGGGCCTATGTGAAAGCGTAACAGTTCTAAACTGGTTCCACAACCTGTTGCAGAGTTACTGCTTCTGCAACAGTAACTCAAAAAACCCTCATTACAATCAAGTATGCAATAGAGCATCTCTGAACTCACATTCACCACACATTGAACCTTGGAGCAAATGGATTACAGTAGCAAAAGACCAGGCCAGGAGTCACTCCTGCCAGCTTAGAAAAGGAAAACAAGACCTTAATTTGCACAGCCTCCCTAGAATTACAATACAGAATATTTCAAAAACAAAGAGTCCAGATTTCTGCGGTAACATTTAATAGGTAGTGTCAGAATTTGGCAACGTTTGGAAACATTTCGGCATGAAAGCACAGATCCATGCTGCTAGGCACATTATTTCAGTTCAATTCAGTTTTATTTATATAGCATCAAATCAATACAGCTGCCCTATTTTATAAGGTAATGATTCGACAGTTTACAGTGTTATTTATACATTACTGTCTAAACATCACAGCTTACCTATTGTTGTTGACCAACCCAGTCTCACACCCGTCCATGATGCAGTCATGACCTTTAACCTATTAATTCATGTTGCTGAATCAATACATCGATCTATGACCTTTAATCTATTGATTCATGTTGTCGGACACAAATTTCTTTAAATTCTCTTCAACACAAATTTGCATTTTGTATCCCTGAACACAAACTTTTATCAGCCTGCTATGTCCAAGTCCACAGCTAGAAGTTATCTGGACTTTCAGTGACCCAAGTCTGACTCGTGCACATCACAGTTTTTTTCTACACATATTTAGCATGACTTTTAAATAAATGATTACAAATGTCTTGTTGCATCAAATTTAAACATTAAAAATTACTGAGTTGGGCTTAGAACAGTATGATGATTTGGGTTAAAATGCACTGCTTGCCATATCTTTTCAAATACTGTTGTCCTGGTTGCCATGGTGACACCTCCCTGCTTTTTCTGCAAGTGTAGTTCCTCAAACAAAATATATTTCCTAATGAAAAGCATTACTCACAAATTCATGTTCACTGACACAAACAAAAAACACTTAACAATTCGTGTCCATGAACACGAGAAGATTCATTTATTGTGACTATTTCACAAACTGCCTGAAGACCAGGCTGTACCATCCCTCTCCCATCGGCTGCAGTGTACCGATCCTCTGATAGCTGCTTTTAGCAAGATAACAATAAAGTCAAAAACATGACTTTTGCCTTTCTTCAGAATAATAATGAACTGGCTGTACTCAAATAGGCTCCACATTTACTAAGTCCTCAGTTCCATAGAGTACAATTTAAAATGTGATTTTTGCAACTACATCCCAACAGCCAACAAATCTGCAACAAGGGTGTTGCTGTCATGTTAACATGGACCAAAATGTCTGAGGAATGTTTGCGGCACCTTGTTGTGTCAGGAAGAGGACTATAACAGTATATGCTTATTGATTGTTGAGAAAAGAAATCTCATGCACAAAACTATCTCCCCACCTTTGTAATACATCTGACATGACAACCCCCTATCCTCCTACAAATCACCCGGTTACAATTCAGCTCAATTTTATTTGTAGAGTGTACAGAGTTCCACTAACAGTCTTCCCAAGGTGGTATATAGTCTTAGGTAAAAACCAGACAATATAGGACCATCAACAATCAGTCTTCTGCGAGCAGCCACTTGGAGACAGTGGAAAGGAAGAATCCCCTGTTATCGGAAACAAGAGAACCAGGTTCAAGTGGGCACATCCATCAGTCCAACCCAAGTGAGTTGTGTGGAGATAAAAAGGAGAAAAAGCCTATTAATCTGCTAAATTACATTTAGGAGATAAACTGTTTAATAATCCAATTAATGTCACGCAAACTGCTTTCTTTTAAAAGTTGCACCTCTCACCAATGCTTTAAAACATCCGTCATTTTTCTATAATTCCAATTTACAAAACTGACCAATCAAATTCAAAGGTTACTTGAACTGCACAGTTGAATTTCTCACTTATTTGCAGTTGCAGTTGATCAAAGGTATTTAGCGTTTGTGTTAGTTTGCGTTACTATGTTGCAGTTTCAAGCAATGTTTTGGTTCGCCCTGATTAGCATGAAAACCACTAAAGCCAAATGAATACTGTATATATTCTATACTTGTGCTGAGCTATGCATATTCAAATTAACTTTGTAACAAGGACAGTAAACAGACACAACTAAACAAAAGTCCCCTGGAGTGCTGAATATACTCCTCACAGGTTTCCAGTGGATTGCCAGCTACATTTTCTATCACCTCAAAAATCCTGCTAAAGCTGTCTCAATGCATCTTGTCTCTTCTCTTTTCTGTTATCTTAGACTGACTCCATGATGTTAAGATCAGGGCTCTGTTAGAGCCATATGATGTAGAATTTCAGAATTGCTTGCTCTTCTTGGCTGGAGTGCATTTTGTCATGTTACAGAATAAATATGGATGACATAAAACACGTTTCTGATTTTACTGCATGATAGATTTTAAAAAAAAATCTATAATAATATAATTGTAGTCTGAGCACATGAAAAATCAAGCGAAATGTAAAACTGGTATAAGTGGGGTATGAGTGGGGAAAGGTATTTTTATTTTCACTTTGGGATAGATGTACATGCTGGTTGGCAAAAGGCCATAGATTCTAATCAAATGTAACTTTTTTAATGCGAGTTGCAAAACAACATAAAGCTTTTCATCAGCAAAAGGCAATCGCTGACAGCTGCTTGGTGCGTCAAGCAGATGTCAGCCTAAAAACCTAGCTGCTATCAATGAAAAAAGGGGGGAACAAGATAGTACTAAAAAGATATAAAGTGCAGGGAGGAAATCAGTGGGTATGAGTAAGTGCAGTTAACTGAAAGAGGGAATTTCAAAGTGAATTAGTCTGTGGAGGAGAAAAAGAGATAACTCCTGCCAAAAGCAAAATCCATGCGTTTATTTCCCACCAGGATCCTCTCATTGGCAGAGTGCACTGTGTTTCTATACTTTCACTGGATGTTGAAGAAAGTACAGAAGCTTTTTTTTTTTTTGCAATGTCATCTCAGCCTTCTTGCCTGTTACTGGATCACCTGACTTTATATTTTCTAAAGAGAAAGAGATAATATTTGATAGCTTTTAGAATTAGCAACTGCAAGTACAGGTCAGGGCTTCTACATAGTTTATTTCAGAAGCTGCAGTATTCACGGCGCAGAGCATGTTAACCTCATCTTTCAAGGAAGGATATCAAACTCTACGCAAAGCTTTTACTCCAACTGAAAGCCAGTTTTTCTGTCGCTACAGTGCAAGGTAAATGCATTTAAATCATTTTCATTTTCTCTTTGGATCTTATACTAAACAGTTAGATTTTGAAATGAAATGTAACATTTCAATTCAATTCAATTTTATTTATCTAGCGCCAAATCACAACAAAAGTCGCCTCAGGGTGCTTTGTATTGTACAGTAGATCACACAATAATAGGTACAGAGAAAAACCCAACAATCATATGACCCCCTATGAACAAGCACTTTGGCGACAGTGGGAAGGAAAAACTCCCTTTTAACAGGAAGAAACCTCCAGCAGAACCAGGCTCAGGGAGGGGCGGCCATCTGCTGCGACCGGTTGGGGTGAGAGAAGGAAGAAAGGATAAGACATGCTGTGGAAGCGAGACAGAGATTAATAACAGATATGATTCAATGCAGAGAGGTCTATTAATACATAGTGAGTGAGAAAGGTGACTGGAAAGGAAAAACTCAATGCATCATGGGAATCCCCCGGCAGCCTACGTCTATTGCAGCATAACTAAGGGAGGATTCAGGGTCACCTGGTCCAGCCCTAACTATATGCTTTAGCAAAAAGGAAAGTTTTAAGCCTAATCTTGAAAGTAGAGATAGTGTCTGTCTCCCGAATCCAAACTGGAAGCTGGTTCCACAGAAGAGGGGCCTGAAAACTGAAGGCTCTCCCTCCCATTCTACTTTTAAATACTCTAGGAACAACAAGTAGGCCTGCAGAGCGAGAGCGAAGTGCTCTAATAGGGTGATATGGTACTACAAGGTCATTAAGATAAGATGGGGCCTGATTATTTAAGACCTTGTATGTGAGGAGCAGGATTTTGAATTCAATTCTGGATTTAACAGGAAGCCAATGAAGGGAAGCCAAAACAGGAGAAATCTGCTCTCTCTTTCTAGTCCCTGTCAGGACTCTTGCTGCAGCATTTTGGATTAGCTGAAGGCTTTTCAGGGAGTTTTTTGGACATCCTGATAATAATGAATTACAGTAGTCCAGCCTGGAAGTAATAAATGCATGAACTAGTTTTTCAGCATCACTCTGAGACAGGATATTTCTACTTTTAGAGATGTTGCGCAAATGGAAAAAGCAGTCTTACATATTTGTTTAATATGTGCGTTGAAGGACATGTCCTGGTCAAAAATGACTCCAAGGTTCCTCACAGTGTTACTGGAGGCCAAGGTAATGCCATCCAGAGTAAGAATCTGGTTAGATACCATATTTCTAACATAAAGCTAAGATCTCCTGATTTAAAAACTAAATAAAATGCTGAACTGATGAAAAGGTTTTCCAATACCGAATCACCAAAGTACTGCCTCTCCTGACCTTCGTTCAATAACAACAGCTGCAAACGTGAACTGTTCTTTTCAGGTCTCACCACAGCATCTCAGCGCCATGACTATTCCACTGCAAAATTTATATTTTATTCCTTTTGAGCCATTCAGAGTTGGACTTAACACTAAAGGGACAAACCTAAAGGCAGAGGCTTGCATGGATTTTCCTGTCAGAGATGTTGGTGTGTCAATGAAATCTGCCAACCAGCAACAACTTTTCTAGCACTTTTCTACACAAGCACTCAAAGCACTTTATACAACATGGCTCGTTCAGCCAAGCACTTTTTTCTAAGTGTTTTTTAACATTCACACCTAATGCAACCAACGCCTGGAAAGTCTGCTTGTAAACTGCTGACTGCCTGAATAATTCAGATTCATAATTCAGATTATGACTTCAAGGTCTTCTGTGTGAGACCAGAATCATGCAACTAATCAATAAAGCCACATCTGTGCTGTAGGTATAATGTTCCTTTTTTTGAATTCGAGTTTGCCTTTTGACGTATCTAAAATTTTAGATTGTCAGTTTTGTTTTGGATTAATTCTTTAACATGAAGGCTGTTTGAGGTGGGAAAGCTTGAGCATGAGTTCCTAGATGACTTGCCCCGTGCTCTTGAATTTTAGAAAGTCAGCTTCAGTGTCGGTATGTGGAGTCCCAGAGCTGTGTATCTAATAGGGATTACCAAACTGCTGGTGCTGTGTCTCTTAGCATGTTTAGATGCAACTTATTTCCTCTTAATAATAATATTTCATTTACTTTCCTTTCAGGTCACTCAAAGCAAAAGTATCTCAGAGTGCAGAGGTTAATCCTTTAAAACCTAAACCATCAAATAATTGCCAGAAACAGTCTATTGTCAAAAAATTTTTGACAGTAGACTGTTTGTTGAACCTTTAGACAATATATATATAAAATATATCAAATTCTAATCTGCATATATGAGTTTTAATTTGTATCAAATTTGCTACATTAGCCATATTTTTGCAATTTAGTCATTAAAAATGTGTCATGCAATTTATATCATTTTTTGAGGGTAAAAAAAAAGGTCATGCTGATGATATAGAAGTCTCAAAAACTCACAAAAACACATGTATCAAATATGATAAGCTTTAAAAAAAATGTAAAAATAGCTTTAGAGTGACACTGGGTCCCTGACCAAATAAGAATAACACATGAACAGTTGTTGCATTGAAAAAAGTCTGTATTATGCATTAGTTGATTTTTTCTATCATTACTTACTATGGCTTTATAATTATATTTATCAAAAAAGAAAAAAGATGTTGTAGTAAATTATAAGTGCTTTTCAAATAAAGAGTAGAAATGAAAGCTGCAAAGCAAAAAAGAAGACAAAAAACCCCACTGAACAAAAGTTTGTGGGGAAAAAGGCTTTTACGATGACCTTGTTAGAGATCTGAACTGTGTTGCAATTTAGTTCAACGATTAAAGTTAAAATTCTGCGGAAATTAGGTTATAATGGCTTGAAAAAGACCATTTTTAACATTTCACTTTTCAACCAAAAGGGACATCCACGTAAACAACCATTACCAGAAAACCAGAATCAGACTAGAAAATAACACTGATGCATGCCTGATGCTTGGGAGGAAAAAGTTTGTAAGGAACCAAAGGTCAGAAAACAAAGACTAAAGCCAGAGTGAGCCTTCTTCACTACAGCACTTCACTGATGCAGCCCTGTCCTCTCACACAAAGCAATTTATCCTAATAACGTGATAATACTGGATCCTGGTAGTACTGGCATTTCTGTGGCAAGCAGAAGAACACTTAGAAGAAGTGATAGTGTACTAAAACCTTTTTTTTTTCATTTACGCATTTGTTTTTTGTTTTGTATTTTTTTGATGATGATGATGAAAAATACAGGAGCCACCACAGCTGGAAAACACTAGGGGGTAAACTGGTGGAGAAGTGGTTCACTAAAAATTTAGGAGCCAAGTGCCTCAGTCTCACACAGTGGAAGTGGAACGCATTTAATAAAAGATCATTGGAGACCGTTTTTGAAGTTTAACCTTGAGTTGAAAAAAAAAGCACAGAAACTGAGATATTTTGTCTTGTTTGATAGCAATTACTGGCAACCTGGCAAGTCTAAAAAAATACTATATTCCCACATACCCCCAAAACAAAGAGCAGCCATTCTGAGTGTTTCTGGTTTCTGGAGATCACCTAAACAGTCTTCCAAGGGACTTCAATTGCTTCAAATGCATTGCCAGAGAAAGACAAGGACCTGGCTGCAGCGTATAAAATTGCCAGTTGAATTTTGCTGAGGCTACTGTTGATCATATTTTCTCTACTTTGTGAGAGCATTAAAGCACTGAAGCGTACCATCTTTCTTTTGGACAAAATTAATTAAAGGAGAGCAGAATTCCATCTGGGAAATCTTATAATCCTTCCACATGGCCAGATGGGCCCGGAGAACTGGGAAACAGACCTCTAACACAGGAATTCCTAACTGTGAAGCCCAGTTCTGTAACACTGAAAAGAAAAGGCAGGCAGATGATTAGACATGGAGAATTTCTGGTGTCCATCTTTTGTCAGACTAAAGTGTGGAGAAAAATCACATCTGACAGCATTTGCTGGAGAGGAAAGGTTGTCAGCGCTTCTTTATTGGGCAATCAAGAAAGTTTATTCTTGATAAATCGCAGAGACATTACAGACATTTCTTAAAAAATGACCGACAGAAAGCTGCTGTGAATATAACCATGAATTCAACAAAGATTTAATCCACTATAAAAGCTTCATTTGTCCTCCTCTTTTTATTTTTGAGCACCCATCTCCTCAAAGGTATCTCAACAATCCAATCGCTTCCACTGGTTGGACTAACACTGTTGGAATTTCTAAAAGCTCCTCTAGGGAGTAGGGATGGGTACCGGTGTCCGGTGCCATGATGGCACCGGTTCTGACATAAACGGTAGTAACCAGACCGAAAAGCAGCGCACATTTCGGTGCTTTATTTCGGTGCTTTTTTTTCCGGAGCTGTGATACACTTCTAGCCAATCATTTTACGTTTCCGAGGATAGTAGGCGGGTCCAGGTACGTACGTTCTGTTAGAGCAGAGCTACAGATTAAAAATGCCCAAGGCAAAGCGGTCAAAAGTCTGGCTGTACTTCACAGCAAAATATGCAAACTCAGCAGCCTGCAACAAGTGCTTTAAGCTGATACTGTGATACTGTCAAAGGAGGTAACACCTCAAATCCGATGAAACACCTGGCGACGCATAGCGTTTTTTTTTAAAAGCCAAGAAATGCGCTGTATTTGATAGCTTGCTGCGAGACCTCACACCGAGCACATCTACTGCGCGTGGGTTGCCTGTTATCAGACCCAGAGTTAGCAACATCCCCCAAAAACACGAAGAGGAGAGTCCTGGCCCCTAGCCCTGCCAGTGTAGCAGAAATGATGAGGATGATGATGGCAGCAGCAGCCGTTCTTCTCTGCGTGAGTAACTTAATGTGGTTCGTGTGTAATTTACGTTGAGTAGGCTAACCACGTTATTACATTAATGCATGTAAGGTGAAATAGCAAACATCATCATAGCTACATGCGGCTGTCCTCTTGTTTGATGGCAGATACGCCCTTCACCCTGGCCAAAAAGGCTAAAATGACCAAAGAAAAAGAGGGAAACGGCTAAACATGAGAGGTTTTTGGATAAAGTTTTCAAGCACTGCTTCCAGCCAAGAGTGATACCATATATGCCCCATAGCTGCAGAAAAGGCTAACATTGTTATCTTTTTACAAAAACCAGCTGAACATGAGAGGTTTTTGGACCAATTTTGTGTTCTCCATTCTTTAAGCACCGGTTTGAGCACCGTTTGAGCACCGGCACCGTTTCAAAAGTACCGGTTTGGCACCGGTATCGGATAAAACCTAAACGATACCCATCCCTACTAGGGAGTGATTAAGGAAAAATCAAATACCCACACGATTCACAGTTAAGATGATGTCAAATTCAAGATGGAACCCATTTAATCTGATAGAAAATACTTTCAGGAGTTTCTCTTGGAGACTGATGCCCATTATTTGACCTCATTTCAGAGATGCTTTGGTTTACATGTAGTTTGGGAGTTGATCACTTTTTGACAAAAAAGGGGGGGCAGACTTGTTCAAAGGAAACTTCTGACATTCAATGTAAATGAAAAAAAAAAAACTTATAAAAGTTAAATGAATGTGATCATATCCCACCTGGCATTTCTCTATATGTGCTTATTCAGTCTGCTGGTCTACTGTTTTGTGTTTTTTTACTCTGTGCCTACAATCTGGCTGTTTGTGTTCTTTTGCTCTTTGACCTTGAGTGTTTCGGTTCTATATTCCAACAGGCCAATATCAAAGGGGTAGTAGAGAACATGACATTGGTTTTAGTTGTGGAGGATATCGTGAACTTCACTGGATTCATAAAAAAGAGAAGCTGTCAGCTGTTATTATTCCTGAAGGATCCAAGGACACACTTCCAAGTTTGGTGTATATTTCTTGGTTGGACCAGTTCTAATTTAATTTAACGCTTCCAGTGTTACATTGGTAAAGACAACACATTTGCACTTTTTCACACAT
This sequence comes from Aulonocara sp. 'chitande type north' Nkhata Bay, assembly GCF_057382095.1. Classification (NCBI taxonomy): domain Eukaryota; kingdom Metazoa; phylum Chordata; class Actinopteri; order Cichliformes; family Cichlidae; genus Aulonocara; species Aulonocara sp. 'chitande type north' Nkhata Bay. Next base: position 1,638,007 of record NC_141347.1, on the reverse strand, counting down.
ACACATTAATTTTGATGTCCTTTCTTTTTGCTCCTGTTTTTTTACCTATTGTTTATATTCTCACACACTGCATGTGTGCTTTGGACTCAGATAATAAGAATAAAAAAGTGCAGGTGCACTGCTGTCTTGGATATTTTGCTACAGTACAACACCCTGTTGTAATTTGTTGTGCCACCACTTTATCATGTAACTAATTATCACATTTAATGGGATTGTTTTCACTACATTAATTAATGTATCCCCCTGTGAAAAGCACCAACGACCACAGAAATCATGCAGATCCTCATTTTTTATCATGATGTTTAAGCTTATAACAAATTAAGCCATCATTGCTGCTTTTATAGTATGTTGTTTATATAGTACGCTGTTTTTATAGTAGGTTATTCTTCATTTCAGTACACTACACTGGCTGAAATGTGTCTAGATTATCTATGTGCAACTTTATAAATGTCACAGCAATAACTTAATATCTGTTGTGAAATATTATCCCTCTATTACTACCCATGATCCACAGGTTTAAAAGGTTTCCCAGAAAAGGGAATGAGTGGGGCCTGATGAGCTTCAATGACCTAAGCGACCTAAATATATCCCCAGTCTTGGCACAAGCTTGTAATAGCTGCCTTGATTAGCTTAAGAGGCTGAAAAGGAGAAGCACAATCATACTTGGCATTTTCTTCATGCAGAAACAAAACCACCGCTCCCTCTTTCTGTACCCTGTGAGTTACCTCTGTATTGTGGACGAAGGGCACGGTTGTTGGGGCAGTCACGGCCCTGCTTGCTAAAGTTGATATTGGTACGGATGCAGCGTTGAAGCAAAGGCTGGGTGGGCCGGGTGTTGTCGCTCATACTAAGGAATATCTTGTAGGGCTCATTCTGGCTGAGGAGGCGCAGGGAGTGCATCTGTGGGAGACATAAGATCAAATCTTAGTTCAAGAGCAAGCTAAAATGTCCTGAGTTCATCTTCAGCTTCTCTAGTGGCACTATGCTAGTCTATCCACCCATCTGCTGCTTATTTGTAGGTGGTGTGGACAGCTACCTAAGCAGGAACTGCTGCTGCTCCCCAGCAGTCCCATTCTCAATACTTCACCCCAGACCTTAAACTTGGCCATAGAGAAGAGACAAAAGCTTCATTTTCAAAGAGTGTGGAGAATCATCGCTGGTGATAAGAACTAGTATCAGTGAGGAGTTTCAGTGGAAGCAGTGCCCTAGCTCAAAACATTTAAAAGAAAAAAAAGTGTCCCACATGTTGACGTGAAAATGCATACATTTTTTACATCACATTTCAAAAGGACAACCTGCATTTGGGAGAGATCATCAAAAACATAATTCAGAATTAATTCAGAGTATTATTTGTGGAACCCACTAAACCTTGAATGATTTATAGACTGTGATTTCGATCTAGTCAATATATAATTGGAAAAGAAAATCAGTCAGTCAACACCACAGGACTAGAACAACACGAGTGAGCACACATGTAGAACCACACAGGGCTGAGTGGAAGGAGAAACACACTGTTCAATCTTATTCTTTCTATCTTTTTCTGTTTTTCACCTGCCTCCTCCACCACAGTTCTTTTCTCCCTTATTTCCACATCATGCTCTTCTTCTCTACCTCAAGCATTCTGAACTGAGGTCAGAGCTCTAACATAAAGAAAAGAGCATGAGCATGCACAGATTATTTAGTCACAATGGTGAGTGGTGCTTCGTTGACTCATCAACCTTGAGCATTTTAAGTGGCTAGGAGAAAAAATGTAAATATTGTTAAATATTTCATTGATACATATTTGTTTTAATCCAGATTTATGTCAGTATTATTCACATGCATAAATATAACATATAGTATATAGAAAAAACAATTCTAATGCAGACAGTATTTGAAACTGGCAGATTATAGGTGAGAGTTTTTTCTTTTTATTCTTATTGACCTGCTCTCAAAACTTTTTTTAAACACCTTAAAAAAATCACTTTTTAAACCACAAGTTTTTGTCATTAAGCTGAAGATATGATGAATTTGATACAGTTTTCATGTACCTACATCAAAATAAACCTCAAATATTGCTCAACATATTTAAAAGAATCAGAGGCCAAAAAAATGAAAAGTGCAGAATAACTTTGGTGCAACAAATGACTTGTGAAGCAATCTTGTAGTATTTTTCTGGTGGTTGCAGCTCATTAAATGGTGCAAACACTCAAACCCAGCCACGGGAAGGCCACAAGCCAGTTTATTCCTACTGCTGGTCCCAAAACGGGAATGGGGCGGTTCGCTTCAGGAAGGATCATTCACCCTAAAATCTGTGCACATCATAAAGAATTAAATTCTCGTGCAGATCCGGTGCTGCTGGTCTTCAGGATCACCCTCCAGGGTGATTTGTGGCATAAGGAGAGCAGCAAAAGTGAATCGTGAGACCTGGTATGATGAATGGTTTGGAGACAGTGGTGCCAACAAAAAGACAGACCTGGAGGTGGCTCACAACCAGTGAATGTGACACGTGAGGTAATTTTGCTTTTGTGGGTTTTGTTGCTGTCAGTATTATATATACAGGGTAGGATTATAATGCAGACCAGCCCAAAAAGATTTTTCCCCACACAGAAATAAAATCCTGCATCATAGTTCTGACTGCATGACTTTTATGAAACCATCACTGGAAATGGTATGGTTATAAAGAAAGGGGATGTTATGTGTGTGTGTGTCAAAATGAGTCAGGTCTAGCAACAAAAAGCAAGCTTTAATTACGCTGCTAAGAAAAGCCCGAAAGGCTGGCCCAAAAAAACAGGAAACCAAGAATAAAAGGAGGGCAAACTGATGGAGACACAAAATGGCACAAAGCGCTGATTGAACACAGAGATGAATAGATGAACACATCTGCAAAAGCAAACCGCACCAAGGGGGACGAACCAGCACAGGTGTGAAAACACCCTAAGTGTTAGCGTGTCACCTTTTTCTCCTCTCACTGTCGTTCCTTTTCCTGTTTAAGCCAACTTTTCCACAAATCAGCATTCTACCTACGCTAAACATCACTGCCATCAGACTACATGTGGAAAGAAAGGATGCTTCTGTACCCTTGTCAGTTCCAGCAATCCCGCCTCTCTGTGGTTGCCTATGCAGGACAATCAATCCCACATAACACATTAGCCAAATCTCCCATAGGTGTTCACTTTCCTAATCACCCTGGAAAAGACCACATGAAAACAAAGCGATCACACAGAACAGCTTGGATCTGCAGTGAGCCTTCCCTCTCATGAAAAGACTACAGCAAAGGGTTCCCAGCCAAAGTGATTTCTTCAGTGTAGAGCTCAATGGTTCAAATCTTTCTGTTCATGCTTTAATTTTTCACCAGCCTTTTAATGATCAAATTATACATTTAGTGTTTATACTGTTTGTATCATTCCCTTGAATCGTATGTTGTTGATATTTTAATCTGAGGCCTACTATTCAATTCAATTCAATTTAATTCAATGTAATTCAGTCCAATTCAGTTGTATTTATATAGCCCCAAATCACAACAACAGTCGACTCACGGCGCTTTATATTTCAAGGTAGATCCTGCAATAATACATACAGAGAAAACCCAAGAATCATATGACCCTCTATGAGCAAGCACTTTGGCGACAGTGGGAAGGAAAAAATCCCTTTTAACAGGAAGAAACCTTCAGCAGAACCAGGCTCAGGGAGGGGCGGAGCCATCTGCTGCAACCGGTTGTGGTGGGTTGTGGTTGGGAGCTGTTACTAAGGTAACAGTGTTGGCTGTGGCACAAAGGTTATTGTTCATGTACTTTTCCACTTCAGTTGTTATTTAGATTTTTTTTTGCATACTTCTATTATAATTCTGGTAAAGAATTATCAAAAGGATTTCATAATTTCATTCAAGTGGCAGTGCCACTGTCAAAACCACTGGCTTCATCTCTAATTGTTTAAATATGCTATTTGAATGATCAATTATTAGAATTCATATTTTTGCTGATCTCTCTCAACTTTTTACTCAACAAATTTGGACTTGTCACATTGTCTTTCCCTTTGGGGAGCACTCACTTTGTTTTATCACTGTCATGGCTCACTGGGTCACCTAATTAAACGGAGCCGTCGTTAATACAGCTCATCACTGGACCCACTTCAGTTTGCCTACCAGCCTGGCATTGGAGCGGATGATGCCGTCATTCACCTCCTACATCGTTCCCTCGCTCACCTGGAGACCGCTGGAAGCACTGTGAGAATCATGTTCTTTGATTTCTCCAGTGCCTTCAACACCATTCTTCCCTCGGTTCTAAAGGACAAGCTGGTGAACTCTGGAGTGGACCATCACCTCACTACCTGGATCCTGGACTACCTCACCGACCGACCACAGTATGTGAGGACTCAGGGCTGTGTGTCGGACAGGGTCGTCTGCAGTACGGGGGCCCCACAGGGAACGGTTCTGGCTCCGTTCCTCTTCACCATCTACACTGCAGACTTCTCCCACAATTCCACCCAGTGCTTCCTGCAGAAGTTCTCTGATGACTCTGCAATAGTCGGCCTCATCACTAATGGGGACGACAAGGAGTACAGAGGTCTGACCCAAGACTTTGTGGACTGGTGCCAGCTGAACTACCTCCAGATCAACGCCAGTAAAACCAAGGAACTGGTGGTAGACTTCCGCAGGCACAAGCATTCTCCACTGCAACCACTGAACATCCAAGGTATGGACATTGAGGCTGTGGACAGCTACAGGTACCTTGGTGTTCATCTGAACAATAGACTGGACTGGACTCATAACTCAGACGCCCTCTACAGGAAAGGGCAGAGCAGGCTGTACCTGCTGCGGAGACTCAGGTCGTTTGGAGTGGAGGGCCCACTCCTGAAGACCTTCTATGACTCTGTTGTGGCTTCTGCTATCTTTTATGGTGTGGTCTGCTGGGGCGGCAGCATCTCTGCTGGGGACAGGAAGAGACTGAACAGGGTGATCCGAAGGGCCAGCTCTGTTCTAGGATGCCCTCTGGACCCAGTGGAGGTGGTGAGTGACAGGAGAACGGCGGCTAAGCTGTCATCCCTGTTGGACAACATCTCCCACCCCATGCAGCAGACTGTGACAGCACTGAGCAGCTCCTTCAGTGGGAGACTGCGGCACCCACGGTGTGGGACGGAGAGATTTCGCAGGTCTTTCCTCCCCACTGCTGTCAGACTCCATAATAAAGACTTTAACTGATCAAGCACACACATCCATACATATGCAATAATACTAAGTGCAATAATCCTTTCTGTCATCGTTGTATTTTTACTCAGTTGTATATAGTATTTGTATTCTATTTTTATCTTATTGTATATTTTTATTCTATTTTATTCTACTGTATATAGTATTTTATTTTATTCTATTCTGTACAGCTGTGTACTGTATTTATTCTTATTGTATTCTAATTTTTGCCTCATAACTTTTGCACTGTCCACTTCCTGCTGTGACAAAACAAATTTCCCACGTGTGGGACTAATAAAGGTTATCTTATCTTATCTTATCTTATCTTATCTTATCTTTCTCTATTGTGTCAAATCAAAACGTCCACTATATTACTAATATGCCTGTTAATCATACAAGAAACACAATCTTCTAGTAGTTGAAGAGCATGAACAATTTTAACAACTGTTCAATAATAAGATTTTGGCTCCTTTAACTCGATGATATTTTTAATACTACCTTAAAATACTTTTTGATACTTACTTTGTATACTTTAAATTTAATTTCACAAATTGGTGTAAAGTAATTAGTTCATTACAGTTTTGCACATACTGATGATTAACAATCTTTGTCCCCAAAGGAGTGGTTGTGTTAAAAAGCCCCCAAACTACAGTTTTGCAGGCAGTGCTAAACTACAAAACAAAATGGTCTCAGAGACACTGGATGGGTTCAGATGAAGACTATTATAACACTGAAACAGGAACAAAGTGTTCTTGGAGGTTTCTGCCGAACATCACATCTTTTTCAACAGCAATCTTCCCCTGTGCTGCCCCTGCACAGACATATCTCTGAGTCCAACCTGCTTGCCTCACACAAGGTTACAAAAATCAGAAGATGCACAATAAGAAAAAAATGACACAACTTCAGCATGTGCCACCAATCGAGGAGTCACTTTTGCCACTTGCCACAATTCACAATGACAATGAACTGAACTGAATCAGCTTAAAGGAGTCTCCCCAATTACCCCCTGCAGCCTACACTGAAGCGATGGAAAGGAGTAGGTGCTCACGAATGAAAGCCTGTATGTATTACTGAAGACTGTGCAGAACACGTGTCAAACTCGGCATCCATGAGACAAATCCAGCGTTTTGTAAATTTTAATCCAGCCGCATGTCAGTTTTGGTCCGCTTGGTTGTTACAGCAGTGTGCACGGTGACTGCTCAGCTACTCTTAATATGTTTTTAATGATATTTCCTACACCACCACTAAGATGTCATGTTCAGGCATGTGAAACATTCGATTTAAGACCCATAGAGATATGTGAAACGAAAAACTTAAAGATTCATTATTATGCTTTACCATCGATGTGTATTTGTTTTTTCCAACCAAATCACTGTCAGTAGTTGTTACAGTGGGGCAAAAAAGTATTTAGTCAGCCACCGATTGTGCAAGTTCCCCCACTTAAAATGATGACAGAGGTCAGTAATTTGCACCAGAGGTACACTTCAACTGTGAGAGACAGAATGTGAAAATAAAATCCATGAATCCACATGGTAGGATTTGTAAAGAATTTATTCGTAAATCAGGGTGGAAAATAAGTATTTGGTCAATAACAAAAATACAACTCAATACTTTGTAACATAACCTTTGTTGGCAATAACAGAGGTCAAACGTTTACTATAGGTCTTTACCAGGTTTGCACACACAGTAGCTGGTATTTTGGCCCATTCCTCCATGCAGATCTTCTCGAGAGCAGTGATGTTTTGGGGCTGTCGCCGAGCAACACGGACTTTCAACTCCCGCCACAGATTTTCTATGGGGTTGAGGTCTGGAGACTGGCTAGGCCACTCCAGGACTTTCAAATGCTTCTTACGGAGCCACTCCTTTGTTGCCCGGGCGGTGTGTTTTGGATCATTGTCATGTTGGAAGACCCAGCCTCGTTTCATCTTCAAAGTTCTCACTGATGGAAGGAGGTTTTGGCTCAAAATCTCACGATACATGGCCCCATTCATTCTGTCCTTAACACGGATCAGTCGTCCTGTCCCCTTGGCAGAAAAACAGCCCCATAGCATGATGTTTCCACCCCCATGCTTCACAGTAGGTATGGTGTTCTTGGGATGCAACTCAGTATTCTTCTTCCTCCAAACACGACGAGTTGAGTTTATACCAAAAAGTTCTACTTTGGTTTCATCTGACCACATGACATTCTCCCAGTCCTCTGCTGTATCATCCATGTGCTCTCTGGCAAACTTCAGACGGGCCTGGACATGCACTGGCTTCAGCAGCGGAACACGTCTGGCACTGCGGGATTTGATTCCCTGCCGTTGTAGTGTGTTACTGATGGTGACCTTTGTTACTTTGGTCCCAGCTCTCTGCAGGTCATTCACCAGGTCCCCCCGTGTGGTTCTGGGATCTTTGCTCACCGTTCTCATGATCATTTTGACCCCACGGGATGAGATCTTGCGTGGAGCCCCAGATCGAGGGAGATTATCAGTGGTCTTGTATGTCTTCCATTTTCTGATGATTGCTCCCACAGTTGATTTTTTCACACCAAGCTACTTGCCTATTGTAGATTCACTCTTCCCAGTCTGGTGCAGGTCTACAATACTTTTCCTGGTGTCCTTCGAAAGCTCTTTGGTCTTGGCCATGGTGGAGTTTGGAGTCTGACTGTTTGAGGCTGTGGACAGGTGTCTTTTATACAGATGATGAGTTCAAACAGGTGCCATTCATATAGGTAACGAGTGGGGAACAGAAAAGCTTCTTACAGAAGACATTACAGGTCTGTGAGAGCCAGAGATCTTCCTTGTTTGAGGTGACCAAATACTTATTTTCCACCCTAATTTACGAATAAATTCTTTACAAATCCTACCATGTGAATTCATGGATTTTTTTTTCACATTCTGTCTCTCACAGTTGAAGTGTACCTCTGGTGCAAATTACTGACCTCTGTCATCATTTTAAGTGGGTGAACGTGCACAATCGGTGGCTGACTAAATACTTTTTTGCCCCACTGTATGTTGGGCAGACGAATGAGGTTGTTATACACTGTCTGTATGTGAGAGCCTACTTGTAAAACTGTAATCAGGATGCATTATTAAATGTGTGATTCACATTTTTTACTGTGGGCCTTAATGAAACTGAGCGCGAGAGGCATGATGTGGAAAGATGGATGAGTGGAGAGCGAAGATGGATGGACGGGGGGGTAAAAATGCATAAGAGAAAAAAAAGGAGAAGATATTGGAGAGAGGGAAAAGAAAAAGCAAGTGAAAATAAAGATAAAAGACAGAGAGATTAAAAGTGGATGACAGGTAAGTGAGAAGACAAGACAGGTGAATGAGAACAGGGGGAATGCAGTCAGAATAAATGGCACATAGTGTGTGGGATTTCACTGATGCATGCAGGCGCTTGCTGTGCTGGACTGTAATGTGCTGCACTCTGACACAGAGCTACTTGGTCTACAGATTGCATATTTGATTTGATCTATAGTATAAAGCAACTATTCTGACCAAGCAGAAAAGGTCAAGGTATTTAATTCATATAGTTTGACCCTGTAAATCTGAATCATCATTGATTATGACTCTGTCATAATATATCATTTTTCATTTGATTTTAATTAATCTCTTGACAAGTCTTGACATTTGTGAGACAAAAAACAACTTGTTTTTGCTTTCCTGATAAACATAGGCTTAGACTTCATAGCTAGGGCTGGTTTCATCACCGATGACCTCACAGGTTAAAGTTACTTTTTGTAATTATTGTATGTAATTAAAATTTTTTACCAAATATTTTTGTTTTGCTGCCCAGCTCTGTAGTATAATGCAAAAAGGAAACAGGTGATCAATAGGTGTTGATGTGAGAGTGTCTCTCTCTATTAGCCCTGTGAGCTATTCACAGTCTGTTCAAGGTGACTATCAATGATCCCACAGTTTACAGCTGGATATAAAGCACTAATCACATAGAGTAATTATATTTGTCCCACAGCATTAATAAAAAGCTAACCAAGAAAACATCTCAGCACTGTCGGTAACAGTTGGCTCCATTTATCAGGGTTCATCACTTTTACCTCACCAGTCTAGCAGAAATGTTGTAACTTGAGTGCCAACACTCTTTCTAGCAGTGAAATGATAGTCCTTTTTTTTTCAATTCAATTGAATTCAATTTTATTTATACATCGCCAAATCACAACAGTCGCCTCAAGGTGCTTTATATTGTAAGGTAGATCCTGCAATAATACATACAGAGAAAAACCCAACAATCTGATGACCCCCTATGAGCAAGCACTTTGGCGACAGTGAGAAGGAAAAACTCCCTTTTAACAGGAAGAAACCTCCAGCAGAACCAGGCTCAGGGAGGGGCGGGGCCATCTGCTGCGACCGGTTGGGGTGGGAGAAGGAGGACAGGATAAAGGTATGCTGTGGAAGAGAGACAGAGATTAATTTCTTTACCATTTTCTTTCTCAGCATAGTTTCTTTTTGGGATGTGGTGCTTGTGGTGATACGCGTCACTTTCCAGGGGCCTTAGCCATTATTTGCTTTTATATTAACTAGAATAGCATAGGGCATCCTGGATTCTGCACTGACAAACATCTTGTAGGACAAGTTCATTTTGCAATATATCTCATCCCTGGTTTATCTTGCATTGATGTCTCTGTAACAAAACTGATTTTTTTCTTCTTTTATTATCTGATCAAGAGCAGACGTGGTTGAAAAAGTACTGCTACAGTGAAGCAATGAATAGAAGAATTGGAGTTGTGCAACTGTTGATTTCATTGCGTACGGACCTTGTGGACATGAAGTCATGGTGTTTTTTTCCGTTACATTGTGTTTACAGCTCTAGTTAGTTTTTGAAGGTTTTACTCTGTTTTTAAACAAAAGGATTTTCAATGACTTGAGGACCTTGTAAAAAAAACCCAGCACAGTTGAATCGAGCTTTTATTTTAGACCATAAGATAAAGAAAGTGGATTTGTTTGTTTTCTGTTGTTTCATTACGTTACTGTTACAACAGCCTGCTTTATCTAAACCACTTAGGGAAAAACAGACGGTTTGAAAATTGCAGGTTATGAAGGTGTAATTTGCAGTTGAGGCATGTTTGTACCCCATGCCAGCAAGAAAATTAGAAATCAAGTTTCTTCCCCGATCAACACAATACAAGTCATTTTTTTCCGCCAGACGCCAGATACCTGTGCTACACTTTCATACCTGCATCTGTGTCACGTAGACTGGCTTGTTGATGAGTATCCACGTGGATGTCTCATAGCAGGGAGGAATGGTGATGGAGCCCTCGTAGGTGATATAACGTGTGGTGTCGGGGTAGAGGTCAGCTATGTTCAGACCCATCAATAAGAAGGCATCGTCTAGAGAAAAGAGAAAAATGGCAGGGGGAGCCCGTTAGGCTGTGTGTGCAAGTTCGCTTATGTTCTAACCTATTAACAGAGACACCAGTCAAATGAAAAACAGAAAAATGTGCGTCTTTTAGTGCATTCATCACATTATCACAGTTAAATTAGAACTTTAAAAATACAAGTGCTGACGAGATGCATCTTTACATTTTAATATAAAGACTCATGCTTTTCCAGTTGCATATGTCTATACCAAAACTCCACTATTTTGAATGTGCAAGTGCTCTGAGTACCCAGGTGGTGTATTCATAGCACTCAAAATGCTAAGTGCACACTTGTGTTGGCCATGTAATAGAAAGAGAAGGACCAACAAACAACTTCACCCGGCAGAAGGAGGCTATATGTCAACCTAACATCTGCACATTTTTAGCAGGTATTGTTGGTACAAATAATGTGCTGAGGCATATTTTATGCACGTTAAATTATCAGCTTCACTGTGTGCTCAGAGGCACTATAACTCACAAATCTCATATTATATAATAGCAAGTATGATAATCATGGTCCAACATTGCAAACCTAAGTATGCGGTACTACATGAAAGTGAATCAGCAGAAGTATCCATACTCAGACTCCTGGTGTAACGTTGGAATAAAGTATGGGTTAGGGTTGGGTAAGAAATGGTTAGGGTAACTCCTCACTACATCATTAAACCCTCACTGAATTTATTAGACACAATAAATAAAGTGTTGACTGGCAAACATGGCCTACAATTGGAGGGTTGCCGCATGGCCGACACTTTTTGGGCAGTTCCTCCTACAGCCGGCCAATCTCCAGCAACTGTGTGGTGCTATCATGTCAATATGGATCATACGTTTGAGGGATATTTCCAGCAACGCAATGAACCACATAAAAGGGAATCAAACCCAGCATTGGCAAGATCTAACTAATAAAGAAGCTGGTGAGTGTAAGTCCGTGTAAAACCTTTCTGAAGTGACTGATCCACGATTTCTCTGCTTGCATAGGGTTATTTCAGGACCATTATTAGGTTTTAAAAGAAGTAAAGCAATTGCTGGTCTTTTCTTTCTGCGTTACCTTCAAAGGTTTGTTTTAAAGTATTAGGGTTAGGGTTAAATGAGAATAAGGTTTGGTTTAGGTTATGGACTTTGATGTTAATAGCCAGGGTGAGTAAAAAGCTCAGGAATGCATTTATCAAAGGTTAGGATCGTGGTGTGAATGTACAGCTCAGATCTATCACATGGCCAGATTACCATGCAACTTCTAAATTTTGGAATAGCCTTTCTAAGACCATCAGATTGGCTGAATCGATACTCATACTGTTTCCTTTTCCTTCATTTGCTCAGTTTTTGGGGAGGTCTATGACACCATGTCTGCATCCTGAGACATGTACATGTTTGTTTTTGTCCAAATAACAAAGCGCTTAGTAACTGTGCTTTTTATGAAGTGCTATTCAAATATAGTTGCTGTTCTTATTATCAGTTACATTAGTCACATCTAATTTAAGAACTCACTGCTGGTTCCCACAGGTAGTCCTCAACATTAACTTGAATTGGATCTTGGTTTAGATTAGTATAACCTAAGTTTACGGAGAATAAGGATAAGCATATGGATGTCTTGTGGTTAGTCTGTGTGGTTGTTATGTAGCTCTGCTATGTTTAGCCTCATTAACAGGAAGAGAGTTCATCAGAGGACTGTACATCTTCACAGCAGAGGCTGGAAAGCAGATTGTGGGCAATATAGCACTGATTCATATGTAATTAATGAAGCTTTCTTTCTGAAGACAGATTTAACTATCAGGGAGCATTGTTATGTAAAACAAGATGTAGACTGATTTTGTAGTGCCAGAATGAACTGTTGTGTAGCAGCTTTAGAGGTTCAAGACAGACTCCTAAGTCCGTCGTGGTGTATTCAGACCAAACAGTAGTGAAGCTTTGCTTCATGTTACTTTCATGAATATAATTAGTGAACTGTTTCCAGACCGTTTCACTTTCACCCAGGACAATGAAAGAACAATTACCTTTACTTACTCCGACCAATAGCTGGAATAAAGAATGGAGTAAGAGGCTAAACTGAAGTTGAAGCATTTTCAAAATGTACCTCTAGAGTGCAGTGAAAAAGTATTCGCCTTCATCACTTTTTGTATATTTACTTAAATGTTTCAGATCACTGTAATGTAAAATGTAAGTATTAGACAAAGATAAATACAAAATGCAGTATTTAAATGTTTATTACATTTATTCAGAGAAAGAAGTCCAAACCTACCACCTGTTAAATCATTCTCAAACTGTGAATAACCTCTTTTTTTTGGAAAACTAAGTTCAAATTCAATAGCCACAGCCAAGAGTTATTGTCAAAAGACCTGATGAATCAAGAAATCACTTACACTGAATTTGTCTATCAAAGTGAAGAAAGTTAAAAGACTAAAAAGTAAAACATATTATGCCACAATCTAAAGAAACTGCAGAGAAACAAAGTCATTTGCTGTTTATCTACATATATGTACAAATGTACAAACTGCAATGTAGACTGTGCTCTGCAAAAAGTCCTCAGACGTAAACTTCAAATCCAAGATCTACTTGCAAAAGAAGCTGTCATGATCCTGGGTCTTTTGACCTAGCGTTTTTAGTTTGAGTTTATTTTGTTCATTAGGTTATCTAAGTTCATTTGGTTATTAGACTCCTTGTGTTTTCTTCCCCTGTATTTAAGTTTCCCCTCACCCTTCGTGTTTCATGCTGCGTGTCTTATGTTATCAAGTTTGTATTATCATGTCTGTCTCATGTTTCCTGTTTTATTTTGAAGGAGTCGTGTGTTCTTTGTTCATTGTATTTAGTTTCACTTCCCTTGTCCTGTCATTAGGCTCATGTCAGTCAGCTGTTCCTCCATGTGTTCCCACTTCCCCTAATCACCTCCTGTGTATTTAAGTCCTCTGTTTTCAGTGTGTGATTGTCAGGTCGTCTGTTGTCCACACCATGTTTCCCATGCTTCCTAGTTCCTTGTCCCTTGTCCCTTGTCTAGGTTTTTCTTATTGTTTGTTTAGATTTCCCAGTTTAGGTTTGTGTTAATTTTGCTTCAGTTTGCCTTGCCCTTTGTTTGTACCTTTTTTACCAGCCATATTAAACGGCTTGTTTTTTGTTAACATTCAAGTTCTGTTCCCTGTTCCTTGGAGTCTGCATTTTGGGTCCTTTTTTCAATTCATACAGTCTGCCCTCGCCAGACTGTGACAGAAGCAAAAGTCCTAACCACTACATCATTGTGCCACTTGTTAACACTCTGCTCAAAAACTTTGCATTGGTCTGAACACAGCATAAGATTTGGTGCAAGTAGAATGCTGATGACCTAAAATAAAGTGAGGCCCTATGTTTCTGTATATATGGTTATATAGAGATGAAAATTCAAGAAGCAAACATCATAGAAGGTTATATATAGTACACATAAAGTTTTCAAGATTTTATTTAGTCCAAGAACCAGAGGTTTGTAAATGTTCTGAACTGAATTAGCTCATCTAAAGACAAAAAGAATAAGTGTGTATATGTGTGTGTCAGGTAAAGACTGTGCATCTTACGTTTGTAGTTAATTCTGGTGATGGTGTCTCTATTGAGCATACGGTTGAGGAAGGCGTTGGAATTTTCAGAGAGCTGAAAAGGAGAATCACAGACAATCACAAACACATAATGCTATAAAACATGTAGCAAATGCAAGTTTTTTTTCTTCCATGCACTCTGACTATTTCATTTAGATAATGACAATAAATAATCCACAACTGAGAGGTTTTAAAGCCGTATGTTAGAGAGTACATGGTAAAAGCTCTTCTGCAAGTTTAATTCAATACAGTGTTATACATACATAGATACATACAGAGGGATATAGATGATAGTCTGATTCTCTGACCGAATGCTCAGTGTCAGGATAAAAGCTCACAGTCATAAATTGTTCTTCGGATTTGGCCAAGATTCAAGAGCAATTACACTCAACACCATTAAATCAAAACAGCCATCTTTCACCTCTGTGATGTCACTGGAAAAGAAGTGGATGAAGATGCAAAGAAACACTCTTGGTTGTTTTGTTTTTTCAGAACTTCAAGATGCATCCCATCAGATTGTGTCAGGTATAAAATACTACATATGACAAACTAATTTGTCGTTATGACAGAAGCTGCAAACCAAGTGGTTAGCTAGCACAGAATAAAACAAAAAGGAAAGTTGAAAGCAGATTTCAACTGAGGAGTCAGACACTCAGTGAGTTGCCATGTTTAAGCCTGTGAAAGAAGCTGGAACAGACTTGCATAAATGTGTGCAACAACAAAATTAAAGATTTATTACTTTGCTTTTACATCAGGACACATCTCGTGTTATTATGTGCACCGTACTGGTAGGAGCTGTCAGGCTGTTGTGAGCCAGCTGAATGGAATGCATCTTGTAGAACTGCAGTCAGAATACATTATTCTGCATGACTAATGTTATAAAGACTAATACGCCTGTTCTGTGGACTAGTTATGAGGGCTATATTTGGATCAAACTCTGAAAGGGCTATATAACACACACACACACACACACACACACACACACACACACACACACACACACACACACACACACACACACACACACACACACACACACACACTTTCAATTAAGTTAAAGCATGTCAATAAACTCTATACTGTATATCTGGCTCTTAATGAGATTCTCTCTGTGTGGCCCTTAGTGAAACTGAGTTTATCACCCCTGCACTACACCTCTGTATTCTGGCTGTTTTTTGTATGAGTCTTGGGGTGTCTGAGACCAGCATTAATTGCTTTTTTACTCTATTGCCCTGTATTCCCAGAAGAACAAGCAGACCTTTATGAAGATGGAAACCACAGCAATTCCATGAGGGCTCTTAGCTGCCTCGCTGTAGTTGGCATACAGATCTTGATTATAATGGATCAGCTGGACCTGAAAGGAAAAAACAAATTTACAGCAATTTATAGAATATTTCTAGCAAAGATGCAGCTTTTACAACTTAAATTTCACCATAATACAAAAAAAAAATAATTTTTTTGCATACTTTCCTTTTTTGACGAAGGTGCTTGACTGACTGAAGGAAGGGAAAAGAATTCTGAGGTGTGTAGCATTAGCAACAGCCTTCTAACATGTATGTTTTGGAAAACTTCTAATTTGACAGAGGACATGGATGACTGAGAACCTTCACAGACGTACTGACAGAGGACGTTAAAGTATAATGATCATGCCACTAGTCTTCAAAAGTCAGGGCTATCTAGTCATAGTCAATTTTCACAAACTTTTAAATGCAGGTATAACAAGGAAGAAACAAACACAAAAAAAAGAGGGAAAGCGCTGTGCAATAAATTAAGCAGACATATTTATTTCCTAAAACAAAAGAGGTATATCTATCAAGGTCTCCTGGGAGCAGAGTGAAAAATGAGAAGCAAAGAATGCGTCATAACATTTATTTAATTTTATTAGGAAAATAGCATATCCAAACTACAACTTACAGTATACATTGTGATTTTACTAAAGTTTCAAAGCTTGCTGGAGAATTTTTCAGTTAGTGTTTTTCTGATAACGAGGCAGCTTGCTAACCTGGTTTGCAAGACGCTAAAAACCAACAGAGTTTCAACAAAGATTCTATTATTAAAAAATAATCATTTAAAAATGACAGCAATGCCCATGTTTTATGCAATCTATGCTTCCTTTCCTTTTTAATTCCAGTTTTGATGTAATTCCTCAACAGGCTCTTGGGTTGGTCCAAATGTCTGAAAAAACTACAAAGAAAGGCTTCTGGGGCCAAACAATATCTGATGTGTGTCCACTCAGCCACCCTATAAAAGCCATTTGACCGCATGTATTTGTGCTGCCATTTGTTTGGCCCTGACCCGAAAATAATGATCAAAAGTGAAGACTGGAACATAAGCTGACTTATAAATCAAGAACTGCGCCTTCAGGCTGAGCTCCAGTTCAATCCCCAGTTAATACTGCCTGACCGATTCGATTTTTGACTCACAAACAAGAATCGGAAAAACTTTTTTCTTTTAAAAAGTATCTGGGGGTGTGTTACTCTTCACTCCTATGGCAGAGTAAGCAGGTTCTAAATTATGATCAAAACTCGATATTGATATGCTTTAAAAGTATATCAATATATCTAACTCTGACAAGTTAATGAAAAGCACTTCAAATCACGACCTCCACAGTTACACCTTCCCTCCGATAAACCATAGGCAACAACAGAATGTATAAGCGATGAACTAAATTCATTTTAACCAAATAGAAAGACAAAAGAATTACTCATCTTCTTTGTTTATTTTAAAATAATGCTTTTGTTGTTTTTCAACATTTAATTCAAAAGTTTAGCATTTGAAATTCTTTTTTGGAATTCTGAATTTCTGAAATAATAAATCAAATAAAATCAGTCATATTATCCAAACTTATAAGAACTCCTGTTAAATTGAGTTTTTCAGTTATAGAACACTGTGGAACTTAAAGGTCTTTGGAAAATTGCATCAAATATTTATACAATTCTACCAACACAGAAACTCATTTTCTCTTTCTCTCTATTTTAAAATGGCCAGAAGACTTTTTTAATGGTACCGATGCTAACTTCTTAACTCAAATTTGCATTAACATCTCTTCAACACACAGTTACATTTTATACAGCTTACGAGTTCTAGATAGAACAGACTACACAGGCGATAGATAACATATTAGTGAATTAAACAAATCTACACACTGCTTTCAGTACACCCCTGACAAGTACTGGCATGTTATTTGTCACTGCTTCAGATCACCTTTCGCACTTATTGGGCTGCTGCATCCCCACAACTCTGCATCTCAGGCAACTTATTATTCCAATTCCAAGCTTCGTCTGCTTTGGTTCACCTTGCAGTTCTAAGTATTGCCGTGAATGTTTTTTTAAACAAACGAGGCATGATCATTAGTTATCGATAAATGTTGCCTGATTCTTAGTGCCAATGAGAAACAATTATCTTTCATTTTTACTAGCATCTCTAATTTCATTGTTACTATTATTGTATAGTTATTATTACAAGTAAAATTTACATGTTCTTGTCATCATCAGTATTAGTATATCCTAATCCTTCTATTTGCCATCGTCACACTACATGAATATTGTGTCTTGACTACTAAAACCTGTTGTTCATAGGTTGTATAAACACTGGCTTGTCTCCTGAACAGTATTTACAGTTATT
The DNA here is from genome assembly GCF_057382095.1 of Aulonocara sp. 'chitande type north' Nkhata Bay. Classification (NCBI taxonomy): domain Eukaryota; kingdom Metazoa; phylum Chordata; class Actinopteri; order Cichliformes; family Cichlidae; genus Aulonocara; species Aulonocara sp. 'chitande type north' Nkhata Bay. The sequence goes on along the minus strand of NC_141347.1, from coordinate 1,620,303 downwards.
TAGAAAGAATAGTAGTAGCTCTTTTGCTCTGAGTTTTGATTTAGTGAGTGAGATTACTGATTCTTCCAGAACATCTCTGACAGAAGTGAAATCACAAATAAAATTTGCATAACAAAACCGAGAAGTGTCTCAGAAGTGTACACTTTCATCTCTGTGGACAGGGTGGATTTACAAAACAAATGCACCATTGTTATTACTGTTTGGTTAAAGACAGACAAGCTTGGGGTCTCTCCACAGAGCCCCAAACTGAACATTTTCAATTTTGGCAACAAGGTTTGAATTTCCACTGAGATGGATTACTGGCTCAGTGTTCAAGTCTAAGGTTTTATGTATCATGCTGTATCATGTTCTATGTGTCAAACATAGAAGATAGCCTCTTTTAATCAGCTAAATGTGTTTATTATTACAGAAACATCATCCCAGTGGACACTCTTTCAAGGATGAGGATGTACACATCCTGACAGGGAGGAACGCTGGTTTGAGCGCGGAGTCAAGGAGGCCATTTACGTGAAAAAGGAAAGACTATCTCTGAATCGAGGAGGGGCCTAAGGGTACATCTTTCACCATCTTACAATGCTGTGATTGCAGCCATTCCCCAACTCTCTGTGAATGGTACTCATGGCCATTGATCAGTGGGCTTTGATCAGTGGGTTTTGGTCAGTGATTGTTGATCAATGGTCATGAGAATTTGCATAATTAAGATTAAGGAACTGACCTCACAGCCCATTGTTCCTTCAGTCGGCTGGTTTCAGTCATTATGCAAATGTACTGTTTATAAGATTGAAACCTGCAGTCAGCTGAGACTGAAGAAGTCACTTGGATGAGTGATGAAACGTTTCTCCCACAAAGCGCTATGTCCAGATGAACACAATCAACTTTTGGAGATTTACTTACCTGGATGATTGAGAATGCATCAAGATGTAAACACTAACACACTAGTGGTTGAGTTCAGTTTAATTTTTTAGTTTTTCTGCTTATAGAAACATCTGATAGCGTTACCTGTGTGTCGTACAATAAGATAGCTATAGAACAACCCTGCATCTAAGAGGTGTGATAACATCACTTTTAATGGAAACTCATGCAAACTTCAAAGTGTAAATTACAAAGATGCAAGTCGACTGCATACAGGCCTACAATCTTATATTCTTTATTTATAGGCATATTTCACTAAAGCAGTATATTTACATTTTACAGCATTTACACAAGTACTAGGAGAAAACACAAAGAACATATGTTTAACAAGTTGACAGGTGCAAAGTGCGACAGGCAGACAGGAGAGACATGTTCTGATAAAACCGATGCATTATCACTGAGACACATGATCCCTTTAATAAGGAAACAATACAATAAAGGGATAGTAGTCTGAATTCTAGACTGAAACTGCAAAATCAGTTAAACAATCCTATCAGTTATAGCTTTTATAGTTCATATAACAGTAGGCACACCTGGACATTGGCTTCAGGCAGACCAGGTGTCATCTGTAGAGCCCACTTTGCAGCATCAGTGTCTTAGAGATTTCCAGAGTTGGAAGCTGCCATAAGCTATCCTCACCTCGGAAAATGTCCAAAGCCACAGTGAGTGGTTTTATCAGCAATGTTAGTAAAGGAACCAATACACATTGATGGAGTCAACGGCTAGTCGGCTACAGAGATTGTTCAAAGCTTGCGTGGGAATGTCTGTAACGTAGGATGGGGCATCATAACATCTGATTTCTATCTCGTTGTTGTCGGCACAGTGAGTTTTTATCCAGTCCAAAGGCCAGAGTATTTTCCTGTTGCACTTCTGTACACTGATATGGACTCTGATATGTGTTTGCTGTAAGCCATTTGTCAACATCATTACTTGAAATTAAGTTTAGTGTGTATCTCAGGTAAAGGGGGAGAGAAAAATGTCCTTGGTCAGTGTCAGTGGAGCGCACGTTTCCAACATCTGTGAATGTCACAGCTTGTTCTTCATCCTCTTCATCAGAACCTGATGCTGTGGGCTCATACATCTTGAAAGCCTTCAAAAAAATTTGTTCCATTGTCAGTGACAGTTGCCGTGTCTTTGCGTGACAATCCATAAACTGAATGAATCAGTTCAATTTCACTAGCTATAACATCGTATGTGTGTCGTTCTTTCAGTTGCTTGCAGACAGTTGCAGCTTTGTCATAGTGAAAGTTATTCGTGTTAATCCAGTCACAGGAAGCTTTTATTGTGGCAAGTCCAAATGTCAACAGTCGTAGACAAACATGCAGAGCTCTGAAATGTTTTCTTTAACTCAGTTTCCATTGCTAGTCGATACATCTGGAGAAACTTTTCCTGTCTGAGACTGGTCTTTTTCCTGTTTTTGGTCATTTGCTAAATAGCTTTCTGAAAGATGGCCATCCCATCATAAAATATTTCCTCCACTATGTATGATGCCACCGGCCTGTTCATCTCTGCTTTGGTTACCTGCTGAAAACAAGCTTTGGTTGCTTGCTTGGGGTCACCATACACCGTCTGAGTGTCACTCTCGCTCCTGCTGTGGGACTCTTTGATACCAGCTTAGTGTTAGTGTAAGTGCTTGGAGAGATCGGAAGTCGTGTTTGCAGCAGTGGGGAGTTGCTTCTGACCAGGGCACAGTTTACATCTTGTCCTTTCAAGCAATAAATTATAAAGAGTAATGTGCATATCTCCCTCCATCAAACTCAGCCATTTTGGGCTCCAAGGAATCTGTTCAAGATATTGTTGCACAAGTGTGGATATGAAGTGGATTTTGAACTTGGGCAACAAAAGTAAGTAATGTATTTTTTTCAAATTAGTAACTGTAATATGATTACTAGGGGCGATCGTGGCTCAAGAGTTGGCAGTTCGCCTTGTAATCAGAAGGTTGCCGGTTCGAGCCCCGGCTCTGACAGTCTCAGTCGTTGTGTCCTTGGGCAAGACACTTCACCCATTGCCTACTGGTGGTGGTCAGAGGGCCCGGTGGTGCCAGTGTCCGGCAGCCTCGCCTTTGTCAGTGCGCCCCAGGGTGGCTGTGGCTACAATGTAGCTTGTCATCACCAGTGTGTGAATGTGTGTGTGTGTGAATGGGTGGATGACTGGATATGTAAAGCGCTTTGGGGTCCTTAGGGACTAGTAAAGCGCTATACAAATACAGGCCATTTACTTACTCTTGGACAGTAATGTGTTACATTACTGTCCAAGAGTTAAAGGAAACTGTAGTAACAGTAATGAGTTACTTTGTAACAACCATCACTTATGCTAACAATGAGACATCAGCAATGATCCTAAAAAGGTGTTGCCCATCAGTCTGGGAATCGTTAGCGGAACATTTCCAAACAAATACAGGGAAAAAGATTATTCACATGGAACAATCGAGAGAGTTGCCAATCTTCCCAGAAGTGGACATTCCAGCAAGTTCAATCAAACCATGAACACCTCCAGAGTTAATGTGAGGTCTTATGTCCGACAGGTAAACTTTTTCCAAAATTACATCATATAATGATTCCAAGCACATAAGCAAATCTACAAGAAAATGACTGAAAAAGACAAGAATCATAGTGTTACAATGCCCTAGGCAAAGTCAATACTGCAATATTGTGGTGGGATCTTAGGAGAGCTATGTATAAACAAATGACCACAAACCTTGAAGAACTGAAGTGTTGTGAGAAGGAATGGGCCAAAATTCCTCCGCAATGATTACTCCGACTTATTGTTCCCTAAAGTGGTTCTACAAACTATCAGATCCTGTGGTGTGCCTTGTTTGTCCTTCAATACATATTTTTCTTTTTATCTTGTTTAAATAAACAGTAACACAGTGTAAAATCAGGCTGTATTGGCCTAAAATTCAGGTTGTATTGACCTAATTTTAAAACCTTAAAGCAGTGTAATTTTTCTCTTTTCTTTACCATGGTTGCATGTCTTGTCTCTTACCTCTCCAGGAAAGCCCTGTCCATTAAGAAGGTGCTCTGAACCTTGAGAGTCTTCACTCCCAAAGTGGACACGGACCTCTTCCAGACGGTAGCTGTATCCCAGTGGGCCCCCAGAGATGTTCACCAGGTGGGCTTTGTCTGGCCGCAGGGACACATGCTTCCCAGTGTTGTACATGGTGCCTCCCATCTACAGTGAAACAGTCAGAGGGGGATAATTAGATAATGAGATGATAGCTGTCATTTCACCAGTACATTTTTGTTAGATGGGAGCACACAACAGAGTAGAAACTGACTGAAAAATAATAAGTAGATCAACATAACGAGTCTTAAGCCCTAAATGGCACCATTCACAAAGCTAATGGATATACATGGTTTGTTATTAACAAATCTTGAATTGCATTTGAGCTACTAGGATCCAGTCAGTGCTCTGAATTGTAATGAGGTGGTAGGTAGGATTTTTTGTACAGACACAGTACAGTAGAGGTGCTAGTTTTTATGGCTTGTTAATGAATATCATAAAAGTCTGTCAGGCTCTTTCCTGAAATCTCTGGTTTAATCTGTTTGACACATGTTTTTGTGTGTAACTTGACAGAAGCTGAGAAAATCAGCAAAGGGATGACATTACAAAATGCATTACACACATTATTATTATGGAACCTTGTATTAATGAATGCATAAATCCACGACTGTATCAAACACAGTCATTTCTAAAATACATTAAGACTGCTGTAAAAATACATTATGGCAGTAATAAGTACCAGGGTTACCTGCATCCTCCTCCTGCTCCATCAGTGATGGGCTTGGCATTTGCCCAGTCTCAAACTAATCTGTTATGAAAGCAAACAGATTGGCAGCACTCACTATTTGTGGTAATATTTATTGTTCAGGTATGACCCATATTTTGGGGTTGATTTAATTCTATTGTGTTTATATCCACTCGTGATTTTTCGGTCGTAATGTTAGAAAAGTGTCAAATGTTGTAAAAGCAAGACAATGCAACAACCTGCAACATGATTTGCTACTTTTTTACAACACAAAAATCAGCACTACTTAAAATTATAATGACAGCACTGGCAATAAACTGCAAAACATTATGGAGTTTTAATGTGGGTGTTGCTTTTATTATTACTTTCATGAGTATAACATATGCCACCTCTTAACTCTTTCAGTGAAACTGTTAATAAACCACTTATGTATTTTTAACATGGATAATCCCATTGACCCCAGTGCGTAATCCCCCACCACCTGTCATTTAAGGGTCAAGCTAACCCTGGAAAACAGCCACCCCCTTCTACTTGCAACTTATTTGTTGTTAGCAGATATCAGGACAGCGATTGAGGTTTGGGTTTTTTTCACAAAGTAATAATAAGTCTTGAAATGTCAACAACACAACTGATCATAACCACCAGCAGGGGTCTGCTGCTCATTACTATACCAGGCCTTTTATCACAGTTTGGCAGGCAGGGAGTGGATCCAAGTGACAGATGGTCACTCAAAAGGTTACTTTACTATAATATATATATATAAAATATAAAAGCTCAGAGACTACAGAAGAAACACAAAACACAAGGGGCACAGAAGGAAAGAGCATGAAAAACGACTTGAAAGAGGACAAGGGGACACAAAATAAATACATAGCAGGTAATGTGGGAAGATGGAAAACAAGTGGAAAACACCGCGGGAGCAAATCAGAATTAACGAGACAAGTTAAACTGAACAAAAACCACATGAGACAACAGACTTATCTGTTAGTAAAACGTACAGGAAACATAACTAAAACCAAGACGGAGACTAAGACTGTTTAAACAAACATGGAAACATGACTGACTTCACAAAGGAGACGCTAAGGGACAAAACACAGAAAGGGGACAAAAAGAATAAATAACCTAATCACCTAGTCAAAAGTCATCTATAATTAACCTGGAGACACAAACTAAGCCACTTCTCAAACCCCAAAAACGTAACGAAACTACAACAACTACTGCTGTGAGAATGTGATGAAGTGATGAAGTAGTCAGATACCCTAAAGACGCCATTGGCTATTATGATTAAAAAGTAAATCCTGTCTTGTATATTTAAAAGAAATTGACTTAATCTACAAAGGCAGATTAGCAAGTAGCAGCTCCTGCTACAGTTATGGCACAAAGGCTCCTGTAATGCAGCACAAGAAATCACTACAAGAGTAGGTGGAGCAATTAATAGAAAACAAGGCAAACTAAAATCACTAAAAGCCTACAAAGTAAGTCATTTAAATAATGAATTATAACATTTAAATAAAATTTAAAAACTGTTAAATTAAATGGGATACACAGTCAATGACAATAACAACAATAAATGAATATTAATATGCAACTAACAATATGAAACTGGTGTGTAATTTTCTTTGTGCTTGTGGTACATTTCTGTACATGTTTGTTAATATTTCTGTAGTTTTGTTGAAACCAGAGAAGAAAATCTTCCAAACCAAACTTTCTTCTTGCTTTCTGCCACTTCAGCCTCAAATCATTCTTTTACAAAAAGTGTCCAATGTCCAGAGATGCATATTTTTTCTGTCTGGTTAACAGTGCCTCAGTCACCAAACCTTTATATTTTGTGCGTGCTAGGTGCCCTTATCCCTTCCTCTGTGTATGAAGAATACAGCGAATATGTTTGTGTGGATTAAAACAGCTTTTCGTGTTGCTAAAACAGCCCCAGAGCTGTATGTTGTCAGCTCCTCACAACACCCCTGGCAACACGTAAAGTATTAATGCTCTTTACCCGACTCCCAACCATATTTATCATACATATTATATGACACTGCAGCAATCACATATTCATTACCGCTGTTTGTATATAATAAATGAGGAGAAAGCACTCAGCTTTAGTTTAATTGTGACACACCACTGCTGGGGTAGTATAAAATTAAACAATTACTCACCAGCCTGGAATCTATTCACAGCATTAATCCTTGAAGAAAAGCACGGAAGGGATTTAGAATCTAAAAATGGATGATTTTCACTCTTCTACGTCACTCGACAGGTTCAGGAAGCATAAAGATAAATGCATTTTCATTTACACATGTACCAGTATTGTGCTGGAAAATTTGCATAGTCTAATCTTAAATCTCCAATTTGAATTCAGCGAGCTACGTCGAAGAATGGCCTGTTTATAAGAAGGTGTGTGAGTTACATCAGCAGACTGTTGGCTACTGGCCCAAACATTTTCACAGTTCACCAGCATGTTGTCTTAATTGAACTACCCTCATCAGGTCATGCTACAGCTAGGCTGAAAATGATTTTCCAACCATTTTGTTGTTGGTTTACATGTGTGATTCTGGTCCTGTGGCATTAACCTTTCCAAAGCTCCAGGTCTTGGACTGCTGCCCAGACATTATTTTGTACAATGTCTTCATAAAGCTTTTAATTCCTTGTTTATTCCAGGAGTGTGACAGTGTCACTGTCAGTCACAAAGTGCATAGCTATGGCTGCAGCAAACTAGTTACTGAGGGGAAAGAGAGCAGCAGTAAAGTGGATAGTGGATCTGTAACAATAAAATTACTGGCAGGTGATTTTTTAGCATGTTTTTTTTAGCTATGCTTAGCATGCATAGTGTGCTGCAAATTTACAACAAACCAATTTGAGATTCAGTTTTGGTGTACAGTACCTTTTCCTCCCCCTAACCACAGTGCTATATTCTTGCTAAATAACTTTACCCTTTGTCTAATCTGTCTAAACACCTTGTAGTAAGTGGGAAATGCTCCTTCAAGTAGTCTGCAGCATCTGCAGTGAGGTGGAAACTGTACCTCTCTACTGAGGCAAAGAGAGAACTGAGCGTAAAGGTGAGTAGCAACCCAAAGATCAAAGATACAAGGGGCAGAAATTAGCTTTCTCCAAACGGTGTCTGGGCTTAGCCTTATAGATAGTGTGAGGAGCTTAGTGATTCGGGAAAAGCTCAGAGTAGAGCAAATGGTCTTCCATGAAAGGAGCCTATTAAAGTGGTTCCGATATCTGTAATTCCTCGTGGGTGAATCCAAACTAAAAAGGGCATGCCTGACCCCCAGACAGATCAAGAACACACTAGAGACATTACATCTGTTTGGCTGGCTTGGGAACACCTTCATATCCCCAAGAAAGGATAGAGGAGTGCGATCTAACCATCTCTGCTTTGACTATGTTGCTGTGACCTATACAAGTGGTAGAACATGGATGGTTCAAAGTATCAAGATAAGACCAAGTTATCAACCAAAAATGCAGAAACTTTCAGACTTCACCAACTTTTTCTGTCTTTGTATGTTGGTGAAAAATCCTTAAGACACAGAGTGCTCTGATGTTACAGCAGAGAGGCTGTGTGTACAGACAGACAAGCTAAGATCTCAAGTCACTTCCACATCTTCTAACAAATCTGCATTAGACGATAGTGTTGTTGCACAGCAACTGGGACTTGCCAAATGCATGTAGGAGTTCCTTATACTGGATTGATGAAAACCAATCAAACATACTTCAAGTAATTCTGCACAAACAGGTTACCGCTGTGTGGTCTTAGAAAATCAAAACAGCATGAGGAAAATCTTCAAAGCCTTTTTGTGGTTTCCATCAAGCATATGATTGCATCAAATGTATATACAGGGAGAAGCGTTGGGGTTAAAGATAAAAATAACATGAAGTGACACAGAGATTTTAAAGGAGAACTTGTAGGAAATGGAAATATGAGCGGAAAGGGGGAGCATTTTTGGAAATAAAACTAATGGAACGAAGAGAAGAGAATGGAGATGGTTTGGTAAGCTGAAACAGAAAAAAGAGAGATGCGATGGTCGAATGGTTAAGGCACTGGACAGGAAATTTAATGAGGACCTCGGAGCACGCTCAATCCCCACTAACAATGAGATGAAAAGGAAAAAAATTAAAAGTTTTTGGTTCATTATCGGTAAATGTTCTGAGTGAAGTGGTATTCATGTGAAACATCAGAACTTTGGTTGAATTAAACAGATATATAAAGTTGGACCCTGATCTTGCAAAGAAAAGCGTCTGGACTTCTTTAAGTTACTTGAAGACGTTTCACCTCTCATCCGAGAAGCTTCTTCAGTTCTAAGGTCAAATGGTGGGGAGTCCCAGATTTAAACCTAGTGGGAATATCTCCCCAAAGAGGGACAAAAGGACCCCCTGATGATTCTCTAATTGCCTGAGCCAAGGTGTGAAATTGGGTGTGGGTCACAATCAGTCAGGGTTTCGGGTGAGCTCACTGTGAAACCTGGCCCCACCCTACTGTGATTTCCTGAGGTCAGATGGCCCAGAATGTGAGTGGGCGTTAAGGCGTCTCCTCTCTCTAGTTCCACAGCATTTTGTGCCTGTTTGAGGGACCAACTAACCAAGTATGACTAGGCTAGTTGGTGGGAAATAAGCCCGGTACAAGAAGAGAAAGAATGGAAAGCTGCAGTGGAGAACTGGGGAGAGTATAAATCAAATCAAAATGTATTTATATAGCACATATTAAAACAACAGTATTGACCATAGTGCTTCACAGTCAGTAAAAACATGAGACAATTAAAACGAACAATAAAACAGGACAACAAACAATAGATAACAACACAATAAGCTAGAACAGCCAACTAGTTAGAATCAAAGGCCAAAGTAAAAAGATAAGTTTTAAGACGTGATTTAAAAGACTGGATAGACTCTGCAGTACGGACATGAACAGGGAGGTTATTCCAGAGTCTGGGTGCCACGGTTGCAAAGGCCTGCACTCCTCTCGACTTCATTCGAGACCTAGGTTGTGCTAGGAGCATGTGATTGGATGATCTAAGTGCTCTGTTCGGGATTGTATAAGTGGAGCAGTTCAGAGAGATAGCTGGGCGCTAAATTATTCAGAATTTTAAAAGTGAACAAAAGAATTTTAAAATCTATGCGATATTTAACAGGGAGCCAATATAGTATGGCTAAAATTGGGGCTATGTGTTCATAGATTCTCGTACCTGTTAAAAGACACGCAGCTGCATTTTGAATTAACTGAAGCCGGTAAAGAGAAGAGTGTTGGAGGCCCGAGTAGAGGGAGTTACAGTAGTCCAATCTGGATGTGATAAATGCGTGGATAAGCTTTTCAAGGTCCTTTAAAGCAGCGGTCCCCAACCTTTTTTGCGCCACGGACCGGTTTATGCCCGACAATATTTTCACGGACCGGCCTTTAAGGTGTTGCGGAAAAATACAACAAAATAAAACTAGTACCGGTACCGAAAAAAATAAGATTTATTCATAACACACGTGAAAAGACCCAGGAAAACCGAGTTAAAGATAAAAACGATAACAAAATAACGCTGAAAACCAATAAAAACCCTGAAAACCATACATCTCACACCTGAGCCTCAACTCTCGCTGCCTGGTACCAAATGAATCACGGACCGGTCCGAGGCCCGGGGGTTGGGGACCGCTGCTTTAAAGGAAGGAACGGCTTTGCTTTAGATATCTGACGCAACTGGCAAAAGCTGTTTTTTACCACAGTGGAGACTTGTCTCTCAAGTTTAAAAGAGCCATCCAGGAACACTCCAAGGTTCCTTACAGTGAGCGAGAGATGGCTAGCGAGAGGGCCTAGGGCATCAGCTAACTGGTCTAGCGGAGTGTGACTACCAAAGACCATGATTTCGGTCTTATTCTCGTTCAATGTAAGAAAATTATGTGATAACCAAATTTTAACTTCATGCAAACAGTTGAACAGAGGTTGCAAAGAAGCAGACACATCAGATTTCAGAGGTGAATAAATCTGGATATCATCGGCATAACAGTGAAAAGAGATGTTGTATTTTCTCAAAATTAATCCCAACGGCAACATGTACAAAGAGAAAAGAGAAGGACCGAGCACGGACCCTTGAAGCACACCACAATAAATAGGGGCAGAAGCTGAGTAGTGTTGCCCCATAGCAACAGAGAACGACCTCTCTGAGAGGTTGGATTTCAACCAAGTTAAAACCGTACCTTTGAGACCAACAACATGTTCCAATCTTGATAAAAGAATGTTGTGGTTAACTGTGTCAAAAGCAACAGTCAAGTCAAGTAAAACTAAAACCACGGAATAGCCAGAGTCAACAGTTAAAAGAAGATCATTAAAAACTCTAAGTAAGGCTGTCTCTGTGCTGTGGCGAGGTTTAAAACCAGACTGAAACTTTTCATTAATACCATTTTGCATCTGAAAAGGCCTGAAGTTGCCTTTAATACAAATAAGAAATTCACAGATTATCATTTTAGTGAAAAGAAATTCTATAAGAGGGAGCAAGTTGCATACCATTAGCCACATACATCATAACCCCTCAAAAATAATTACGAGATGATGAAAAATTAGGAATCATTCAGTCAAACAATTACAGAACCAACAAGAGAATGACAAAGGAAGCTAGAATTACCAGGACTAACACAAAGAAAGGAAAACTGTGATGGAAAAGGAAATGGACAGAGTTGGGCACTGATTAGCCAAACCAATGATTGACAGAGAAAAATGGGTTGGAGGGAGAGTTTGAGAGACAGTGAAACACTTTTGGGCAGATAAAGAAATGGGTTAGGAAGAGCTTCAGTTCCTCGGAGCAACACTAAGGGAAATGAAATGCTAATATTTAAAAGTCCACCTGGGCCTGGACTCTAATAGGCCACTACATAATGCATGTAACCCAATAAGCACATAGTGAGGGCTGAGGTTTTAATTTAAGTCCTCTGCTCTGCCAGTATCTATTAGAGACAAGCTCTCTGGCTATCCCTCTGTTGACACGATGGGCTTAATTATCACGCTGTAGAACGCTAAGTAGAAAGCTCTGCTTTCCTTGCTCTTTCACAGCATTATGCTGCTAGAGGCCTGTGATTTTCCAACCACTTTCTCCCTTAGGGATCTCTGCTACGCGCATATGATAAAGAGCCACAACACTGCAGGGCTGAGCATCTCTTACCAGGCTAATCCACACTTCTTCGAAAAGATGTTTACTGCTTCATCTGCAGCAGCCTGATCTCGTCTATTGTAATGTGAACTCTGAAATGTGATTAGCCGTTAACTTTGATGTACTCTAATTCCAACAAAAACATTTTCAAAGTTAATTTCACTTCCTCATTTAAAGATTTATATAGCGTGATTGTTTACAGTGAGCCTAAAAGTCAGTGAGTCACAGTACTAGAAATGAAAGCACGATTTTTTTTTTTGGCAAGTCATCTATTTTGAGTCTAGAAACTGGAGGCAGAATGTGCAGCTATGCAAGGTATATTGGATTAAAAAGAAAATCCAGTTATAAAAGTTCTAAACTTTGCCAGTTTCAAATCTGAGATCAGAAGTTCAGCTTTTAGATTAAGCACTCTTCAGTCTACATATGAAAATTTCTGTGGTGGATGTAAAAACATCAAAGTGTTTTTTATCTTCCAAATCTAGCATAGCATTCAACAAACGATGACTATACCATTTTTAAAATCCAGTATGGAAGTACTGGATTTAGGTGTTTCTTTGTATTACACCACTTTACAAAATTAAAATGTTAACCATCAATTTAGTACAGTTATGTAACTCAGTTTACGTCAATATTGTGGTTAAAACTGACCTCAAAATCTAAATCTACAGATGAGGAAGTTCTTATATTGTTTCAGAAGTTTGTGCATACATTTAATTAGATTTAATTTTATGAGCCATGGTAGTTATTTCAATTCAGTTCATTGATTGTTTTTAGATTTGCTCGTTCACTGAATTCCATAAAAAATTCCATTTGTGTTTTCACATGCTTATTGAAAATACACTGAATTTCCCGGAGGAAACCCACCCGAGGGATTAATAAAGTTTCATCTAATCTCTAATTTTAGAAATTGTTCCACTTCAAAACTCAGTGACTACAAACACTGAAACAAAGTTGAGATTTGGCTAAAAAGTCAAAAGTGCTGTTTAAATGTCTCTAGAAAAAGACTTTCATTTATTTGAACAATTATTAATCAGACTTTTTTAATGGGCTCGATGCTATGCAACAATTATATATAAACTGCATCTTCACTTATTTTATAACTTTTCTCAAAGTAAGTTATATTAATAAATCTTGAATTTTTGTTTATATGAGATGGAAATAAAAAACATTTATTTATTGCATTTTTTTTTTTCAATTCATAATTTATTCTTTGAACTGCCAGAGGAGTCGTTATGACCACCATTGGAAATTTTGCATGCAACAGTTGTGGCAGGCCTGGCTGCCCAGCAACACATATTATTTATGCACATTTTGATATAAAGTTTGCTATTTGATAAGCCAAAGCTAGCTGACTGATATATGAATAATTATTACAGGGCTGAATGGGTCAGAGATGGAATACTGAGCTGGGTTTCATTCCCATAGCTGAACCAGACTGTGCTAAACTAATCCGAGCAACTGAAGAGTAACTCGTGAAGCACACCGGCCAAGTCAGGCCTGAGAAGCAGAGCTGAGGACGTGAAGGGCTGCAGATGCAGCAGAGCAAATTTTACGGTGGAAAAAGAGACTGCAGCAGCTGCAGGTCTGGTGGAGGAAGAGGCAGGGCTGGGCAGAGTGATGGACTGTCACCGTTCAACTTTCACAAAAACAACTTAATTGTATAATGTGTACATATTCTGTTAACTGTTACTGTAGTTAACTGTGTATTTATTTAGACAGTTCACTCTTTTTGATAGTGAGCACTCAATTTTTTATACCTTCCTTATTTTAGCATCACTCAAACAACACATAATACAAAATTCATTTTTAACCTCTTCTTGCTCTATAATAATAAAACTATTTGGATGTGTTGGTTATTGTGTTTTATTGTACCCATTGTTCGCTAGTAGTAAAATATATATTTGCCTTTATGACCTCTAACAAAATAGTTTAAATTATTTTTAAAAATAATAAGACCCCTAAAACTGAACCTGAAACACAAAGATGTAACACATTATTAGAAAAAACAAGAATTGACATACTTGCCATTGCTGCAGTTGTTGCCGGAGGGGGTCAAACTGACTCCCGGGAAAAGCTTTGACTATTCAGCTCTAGATTTTGAAAGCCGGATGTCTTTATCATTTAGTCTGTATGTCTGTATCATTTTATCTGTCCTGATCTCCATGCTACATATTTATAGCCTTGTGTGTTCACCTTTCACAAATAATTTTTGAATTAAACGTTAAATGTTTGTAAGCACCGCTGAAGCCGTTGTTGTTGTTTTTTCTTTTGATAAAAGCATCACCATTTTTTAGTTGAAGGAGATCACTGAATGAGTTCTGTGGTTAAGCCTCTTTATGAGTACACAGAAGCAAAAAGACTAATTCTGCAGCTTGGAAACCTTGAAATAGTTTGTTTTTAATAAAGCCTTGCTTTATTCTATACATGTTGAAATAATTATTTGCTCATTAGAAGACCCAGGACATCTAAACAGTGCTTTTATGTAGCTCTCATAGGAATGGTTCGTGAGGGAATCATTAATCTGATTGATTTCTATCAGAAGAGGAGCAATGGCCCATGTAACCTTCAGCCTGGGAGAGACTACCAACATCTGCTTTATTAGTTTTGAAGATTATACCTTTTTCAGTGCTTTTTCACATCCAAACAAGTTCCTCACCATCATCCAGTTTACCCTCATCTCTAAATAAATGGATATTAGTCTTTAACATATACTGAAAGACTGTACTACTGCAAAATAACCCTCTCTTTGCAATCAGGATGATCAAATACTGCTCGTTTTTTACAATTTCTACCGTTCTGTGCTCTGAAAACCCTGCATGCTGAATATCTGTGGCCTTGAAAAGCTTTAACTGCCTCAAGAGCTTTCAGTTGAAAGTTTACTGGTCAGTAGAATCTCTCGTGGTCTCTGGGTCATTTGGTCTCAAAGGTATTTCAGCCCACTTACTGAAAACTGGCCTATTTACTTTTTTAATGTTAGCAGATGTTTAAACTCAAGGAAGATCATAAATAACAAGTACTGAGTCCAACTTAGTGGAGGGTGTAACATTTTAGTTCTTAGGCTAATTTGTGTTGAAGAAGGATAAAGATCCACTGGCTGATTTGTCCACCATATCAAATGCAAACGTGCTGTTCAAGCAAGCTTACTGGAATTCCCTCAAATTTTCCGCACATTTTTTTTCTCCCCTGAAGTAGACATCATGACTGTTGATCCAATCTATAATTACATGTTCTGTGTTCTCACAACAAAGTTGGAAAACAGTCACAATATCAGCATGAACACCTCGGAGCTGCTTAGGTTCTGCTAATCATTTTCTTGAAAGGTGCACATAGCTAGCTTAGGTGACTCCTGCGCTTTCCTGCAAATGTTGACTTCACCATTTTTCTGATTTCCATATATTGCACATGGCTTATATTGAACTGCCATATATTTGGCCAGTATTTTACTGGAAGGCTTTATTAGGAAAACGCTGGGACTGGGACTTCATACAAAAATGTTCTTTGATTTATTTTTGTCCTCAGTATTAAGTGAGATCTAAGTGGGTGTAAAGGAGATTGAAGCCAACAAGTAAGTAAGTAAGTAAAATTTTATTTATATAGCACATTTCTAGATAGAGATCACAAAGTGCTTTACAAGATATAACAGATTAAAAAGACAAAATACAAACAAAGTTAGCAAAAGGCAGTTTTAAAAAGATGTGTTTTTAGCTGTTTTTTAAAAGTAATCAATGAATCAGCGGATCGTAAGTCCTGAGGAAGGGAATTCCACAGTCTGGCGGCCACAGTAGCAAAAGCTCTATCACCCCTAGTTTTCAGTCTCGTATACTGAATGACAAGTAGGCCCTGACTACTCGACCTCAGAGACCTACTAGGGGCATAGGGCTGTAAAAGTTCAATGATATATGGTGGTGCTTGTTGTTGAAGAGCCTTGAAAGTTAAAACCAAAATCTTAAACTGGACTCTAAATTCAACAGGAAGCCAATGTAACTGCATGAGCAACGGTGTTATATGTGAAAATTTAGAAGCTTTCGTCGAAAGTCTTGCTGCAGCATTCTGAACGATCTGCAGACGCTCCAAAGAACCTTTATTTAAACAAGTAAACAGGGAATTGCAATAGTCCAGTCGTGATGAGATAAAAGCATGAATAACAATCTCCAGTTCGGTATAGGATATAATAGAGCTCAATTTAGAAATATTTCTTAAATGATAAAAGCAAGACCGAACAAGAGATTTAACATGACTATCTAACGTAAGAGCAGGATCAAGGATAATCCCTAAGTTCCTGACAGATGGTTTTACAAACGTTGAAAGAGGACCAAGAGCATTTATTATACTGGGTATATGTCTATCTGGGGCACATAAGAGGACTTCGGTTTTACTTTCATTTACAAGGTGCCTTTGACATCTATGCTGTGGCACGTCAGCCAATGACAGTCATGTTTCATCTCTGTAAGATTCTGGATATTTATAATTGAGCTATTTGTATATATTAGAGCTATTTCTTATATATAGTTCAGTCTGTTACTGTTATTGTCTTGTAACCACAGTGTTCTGACAATAGTGAGAATGGTCTTCCACTCTCAACTCATCACATATAGACATTTGTAAAGTAATTTTTGCACTGAATAAATATCAACGTAGAGGATTAATGGAGCGATGAAGCACTTTTTAACCAAAACCATTAACCAAACCATTTATCACCTAAAACTACAAAAGCAAATGAATTAGCAAAACTAACCACTGAGTGAAAGCAAAGTTAAAAGTTGGTGGTGAAATGGCAACTTAACTTGAGTCTCCAGGCTGATAAAAGTCCAACATATTCAATGGCCAATCTAACTACATCTCTACATCTAAAAGAGGACCATCGCCAACGTCCAGTATCACCTTGGCCAGATTGTGTTTCTCAGTGAATGAGCTGCGACAGAAACGTATAACTGCAAAGTTTAGCACTTGGATACATAGATGACAGCCTATAATAGCACTACATAATAAGAAGGAAAATCATTTATGTCAAGTCAAGGGTTTCCTTTGAGACAAGGGTCACATCTTTAATCAGCAGCTGGATTAAATACCCATTAAACATATTAATTAATGCTAAAAACATACATTAAACATAGTGACAAGCCCACTGGAATCGCCAGTTTGGACCCTGCACTGACTCTAAAGAGGGCAGGACAGATATTTCTGTAAATCCAATCTAAGCTTACAGCAGATAAACTGGGTTTAAGATCATTTAAAAACAGTGTCCCTTTTTTTATAGACCAGGTTGTGTTTGCTAATATACTGTTTATCAAACAGGGGCAATGCACCATCATTTAATACCAGTAGACAAAGTTGACAATTTTGTGTGAGGTCGGTTGAGAAGTCACAGTTCAGTACATTCTGGAACAGCACAGAAGACTAACGTAATGCATATAAATGACATGTTCATCATTTATTTTGAAAAATGTAAACGTCCAAAAGCTCTGACTCAGGGTTTCTCTTTATTCGTCATCTGTTTGACTGTATAAAGACCTCAGAAGGTTTACTGAACTGAAAGTCTCGAGTTTATTGTGTGTTAGTACTCTACAGCAAGGATTGGTTAAGTGGCTGAGGGAAAGCATGTGATTTATGTGTGTGTATAAATGGCAGAGAGAGGGAGACAGATAGGCTGTCAAAATGATTAATTCTCTGTGTGAATGACCCCCTGCTCACCTCTGTCTAATTCCATCTACTCTATTCCTTCATCTCCCAGTCTGTTCCCGTGTTTTTTCCTTTCTCATCTCTACCAACCTCCTCTCTAGTCGTGTTCTCCAAAACACTTTCTTTCTGTCTATTCTTTTGTTTTCTCCTTCCACTCCGTGTGCTCTTGACATTTCTCTTGTCTGGTCTTTACCTGCACCTTCTTTACTCTTCTGCGATCGCTCTCCTCATCACATGTTCAGGAAACTGAAGAAACTTTTATAGCTGATTACTCCTGAAGATTTCACCATTACTTCTTTAACAATTCCAAAATCAGGACTTTACAGGTGCAGTCTACCCACATAAAACGTGCTGAGGATTTTCTCTACAATTTTGTCCTTGCAGGTGAAGCTCATCTGCAATCATGGATAGGTGTTTTTAGAAGTGCCATGGGGCTTCTCCTACTGCACCTCACAATTACTATGCTTTACTTTATGCTTCATCTATGCTTTATATTCAAACAAGTTATCCTATTTTTCTAGATTTAAAAGATGTAGATTTTGGGGCACTCCCAAATTGTGATTCAGAATAATAATAATAATAATAATAATAATAATAATAATAATAATAATAATAATAATAATAATAATAATGAGTCTTTACTGGTAAAACTCAAACTGTTGTGATCCATCACAAACTGCCCCACTCCACTGGTGTAGTGCACAGATGGGCCCGTTTATAATGATGAAAGAGGCTAAATGAAATGGCAGGACAATGGGAAATCTTTCCTGACCTTCTTGCCTTCTGTCTAACTTCACAAGATAGTATCTGAGATGTAAACTCATTAAACTTTGCACAAATATCTGTATCATTTTTTTTAGCATGCACAAAGGAAGGAACACTTGTGATGTATTGCTATGGAGCCCAGGAAACATTAACAAATACAACAGGAGATATATAAATACAATCCATCATGAAAATGACCACAATATAACAAAAGAAACAGGCTACAAAATTCAAATTAGGCATGCTTAAATATATGTGTTTTTCTCTTGCAATACTCATTCATATACTGGCTCACTAAACTGGTACTCAGTCATCAACACTGATATAAATGACCAAAGACATTTCTATAATAAATTAGTTCACAAAATGCACAAATCGGTGCACAGAAATTAGCCATAATGTAGGAAATAAAGTGTCTAACAGGTTTCGCTCAAACCAAAACTTTGCCCATGCAGATACTGACGAGCACTCAGGTGCTGATGGAAGCTAAGCACCGTCTGGCCTGGTTAGTATTTGGATGGGAGTAATGTCACCTGCACAAACTCGGGGTGACTACGAGTCAGGTGATAGAGCAGGTTGTCTGCCAATCAGAAGGTTGGTGGACCAGTACCTGGTGCATACGATTAAAGTATCTTTTACAAAACTGAACCCGAGGTGTCCCTGATGTGTCCACTGAAGGTGGTGTGCAAGTGTTAAACAATGTGCTTAGGCACAGATCAAATCACTGTTTGATAAAATCACTTGTAGAAGCCATATTAGCACGTCTTTTCAGTTTTTTTAGTTATGATGTTCCAAGAATTGGAAAATTAGGATCCATTTCAGCTTTAAGATACAAGTTTGTTCCTGAGAAAAGCGAAGCCAATGTTAAGCCAGGTGTTTTTGTTGGCCCTGAAATCTGTGAACCGATGCTCAACAATGACTTCAAAGGAGAACTGAAGCTAACTGAATCAGCAGCATGGGAAGCACTGGTGCAAGTTGTCCAAACTTTCTTGGCAATCACAGAGCAGGGACTTATGCTGAGCCTGTGGATAACATGCTGAAAGCATATCTGCTAATGAGTGCCAGAATGTCACTGAAGATGCGCATTTTACATTCTCATCTCAACTTTTTCCCACCAAATCTGGGTGATGTCAGTGATGAGCATGGAGATTTCATCAAGATATAAAAGTAATGGAAAGCCGACAGGAAAAATTCAATCAGAGCACGATGGCTGAGTTATGTTAGTTCCTGCAAAGAGAGATGGATGTGCAGTATGCAAAAAGCAAGTGCCTCAAACATTTGTGAGCATACTAACTTTCAAACTGACAGAAACATGCTTTAACACATCTTTGGTATTGTTTACTGCTTTGTTTTCAGAATAAACGTAAAACAATTTAGGTGAGTTAAATGTTAATATTGTGGTGATATACCATACTGATATGGGGCAGGGATAGCTCAGTAGGTAGAGTGGTTGCCCCATGATCGGAAGGTCGGGGGTTCGATTCCCCTTAACAGCTACCCTGAGGTACCCCTGAGCAAGGTACCGTCCCTACACACTGCTCCCCGGGCGCTCAATGGCTGCCCACTGCTTCACTGAGTGAATGGGTTAAATGCAGAGAGCAATTTCCCCACGGGGCTCAATAAAGTACAATAATGTACACACTTTCTTCTTCTGATATTGTGTCAAATATATATAGTGTCAAAAATGCCAGTGATATATATGTCCTTTTAAACCTAACGTGCAAGCTTCAATTGGATTTCATATCTGAAATCAGTGTGAAAAAACTAAATAAAAATCTGGTCTATTCCCAGTAAGCAAATTAAACATATTTTTGCAGACCAGTGTTGTTTTACTAAATACTGTTTATTTTTAATTAATCAACAAATCATTTAGTCTATGAAAAAAATAACAAATTACCTAAAATATTACCAGAGGATTTAGCAAATGAGTCTACAGATCTCAGATTTTCAGTTTGTGTTCAGTGTCTGTCTGCATACCTGTCAGCAAGACTGCCCAACACCCACCACGCTAAATCTATTTATTACTTTCAACAAAGACGCTGGGTGAGCGTCAAAGTGCCTTTTATGCTGTTTCACCATTTCTGCTTAAGAAATCAGAAAAAGATGAATTAATTATTTGTTCTGGATTATTTTTCCTATTTCTGGGACTACAATCCCGGTTCACAATGATATTTGTGTTATTCATATAAACAAAACTGGAATGAATTTATGGAATTGTGCAATTTCACATAACTTTTGTTAGCTCTTTTTCACAGTTGTGCATTAAAGACATCTTCACAAAAACAAGCCAAGTCATCAATTATTAATTTGACCCCGTTTTCCTCAACTCGGAGCATGTTATAGCTTCTGCTTAAAGCAAGTTAAGTTCTGTGAAGGATGTCTGAATTAGTTTTTAAAAGCATTTCCTTGAGAAATAAAGTATTTCAGAAGAGGATATTTGAGCACAAGGACCCACTCTGCCACACTAACAAACTCTTCAAGGCGAACTTCAAATCAGATCAAATGGATGATGCAAATGTACCACAATCACCAATTACAAACACGGAGGAGTTTAATTTGTCTCTTGGCCTCAAAGCTTAAACTCTGCATCTAGTTAAGGAGGACTTTTTCATATTATTATCAATTAATTTTGCATCAAAATTGAATGATTTTAATAAATTCCAAATTGTGCCAGGGTTTCTTAATGAGAGATTGTCGTCACTGATCAATTACTGTTTGACTGCGTGGGTGTGTGCATGTTTCCCTTTACGTGCATTTATGCGGTGGAGTCAGATAGGAGAAGACTAATGAATTGTCACTTCAAAACCGCATGCACACACACACATGCACACGCACATGTACTGTCTAATCTATTAGTAAAATGTCAGCATGCTGCAGAGCAAGTCTTTGTGAAGATAGTCATTTGTCATATTTGGAGGTCTTATCGCACCTTTCTGTAGCGTCTCTTTGCTGTGAATGTGAAGGTCGCCCTGTCACTGCGTCGGATGAAGTTAAAGTCCTTTTCAGTGGAACATGGTCACAAGTTGACGCAAGATAGATTGCAAGGTAATATTGTTGTCGATTGTCCATTAAAGGGACAGTTCAGCCCCAAATCAAATATAGTCATCTCAGTAGAAAGAATATGCTTCATACGAATCAATTTTCAGTTTGGGTGCTTTGAGGAAATGAGGCAAATGCACTCTGAAAATCAAACTCTGCATCATGCAGCCATTATTTTACTGCACACAATAAAATGAGGAATATTTACGAATCATTAGTATAGCTAAATGCTAAATTTAGCAATCCATCTATGATATACTACATAGTGTTTGTTAATTAGTTGAAAGCATCACTTTAAATTTTTCAGTATTAATAACTCTAAAGGTTGTCAACAAATCATGGCAGAGTGCATTAATAATATAAGATATGATTATCTGATTGAAATTGTAGGACGATACAACCAAATTCTATTTGATGACTACCAACTAACAGCAAGGGATAAAAGTCGCTGTTTAAAAAAGAACAATAAGAAAGCAATATAAAGAATTATATACAAACAAAACATTTTCTTGATTGCTGTGGCAGCTAATAAGGTTCAGAGATTTTTACACTGTGAGGTAAAGATGCTAAAGTATTCCCCTGTGAGTTCTTTGCAACAGCGGGAAGAAAAAACTCCTTTTTAATAGGAAGAAACTTTCAACAGAAACAGGCTCAGGACGGGTCAGACATCTGCTGCAGCCGGTTAGGCAGAGAAAAGAAGAACGAGCGTAGGGAGACGGGACAAAAATAGGACCAAACACAGACAATAATTTAATGACATGCTGCAGTGGCGTCTAAACACACACATGGGTAAAAAGAGGTGAGCAGAGAAGCAGTGCTCACTGCATTACAATGTGTCACATGAAGTCTCGCATAACTAATGGATGGTTTAGGGTCACGTCATCCACTCTTAACTAGAAGCTTCATGACAAAGGAAAGTCCGATCTTAAAAATAGAGAGGGTTGCTGTCTCTGCGGGGTTTTGTTTTTTATCAACACCATATTGCTCAAAAGCTGACCAGTCACTGGATTTTCCTCCAATTAAAATCAAACAAAGCTTAAACGTTTTCAAAGCTGTGGAGCAGACTCATATCAGCCATGCGTAAAGTGATCCAGAGGTGAATAAGAAGATGATCCTGAATGACAGATTGCCCGCATTTAAACAAGGTAAACTTTTTTAGTAAGAAAGCTTTAATCTAATGAGAAATTCAGAATGCAGCTACCACAGAGCAGTGTTGTCTTGTTTAGCCATCATACTAGTGAAGCTAAATAATGCATTCTGATTACAAGCTTCCATGCAGACAACTGAATATCTCTTAACTTTCTGTCATGTCTCTTGCACATATTTCTCTGTGTCACAGAGCCTCTTTCAAAGTTCTGCACACCACAAATCAGTGGCTTTGTGGGACTTTTTAATAATAAAAAAGTTAAATATCTACAGTTGATCTGTTCCAGCCTTTTGACCTGCAAAAAAAAGAGCGAGAGAAAGAGAAGAAAAAAAATTCCAAATAAAGTCTGCAGTGTCTCTGTAAATCCTTGACTCAGCTATTTCCTTTGTAATGATGAAACCTGCCTTTATATCTCCATCCCTTTGAGATTTGGCTCAAGGAGAAAAAAAGTATTTGCTGTAGCTGCATGGCTCTTTCTGTAAGGTGACTTATTGAAAGCCTCTGTTCACCGCCCACCATTCTATATCTCTCCTGGTGTGTGGATTCAAAGCGGTCATGCAAATCATACGATATTCTTTAGAACAGTGTCTAAAGGAGTACGCTGTCTTAGGAAGCGCTCTCATTAAAGAAGCACTCTGTCTCCGACTTCTCTTGAAATTGTAAACCCAACGTAATATGTGGACTGAACTCAAACTTTCAAAGGCTTGAATTCGGGCCTTGATTTAAACATATGCAATAGAGAATGGCGTGGACGAACAATTCCCAACAGGGAGCAGCCCTTAGGGGGGGAAAGGGTTAATGAGAGAGGTCAGCAGAGATTAGTTCAAGCAAATATAAATCAGTAATTTAAGCTGCTACAACATAAACAAGTTCAACTTAAAATATGTCACCTTTTTAATCAAGTCTCTCACATGCATGTTGTTATTAAAGGTCTTCAATTACATGATTTCAATTTGGTATAGATATACACTGTTCCAAAAAATAGTAATGTCAAAGTATCTTACTGTATATTTTACAGTTTTGTACTGCCTTTCTAGAATAACATTAAATTTACATAAGTAGACTGTGATTTTACATGTCAAAGGTAAAATAACATCACTGTAAATATAGTAAAACACAATTTACTTGTTTTTTAAATATTTTTTTTGGACATATGTATATTTAGTTTGTAAAAATACATTCAGAAATGTATCATAATTTCACAAATATTTGTCTGTTATGTGAGAGAATGATCTGTTAAATTCAAATTTAATACTATGGAAAAATATATAAAATGATTGAAAATTAATGAGAATAATCAATAATTAAAGGAGTATTTGAATTCTAATTTTGCTGAAAATGTCATGTCATCTAGGTCTGATTCAATAATTCAGAGGCAACAAGTGAACATATAATTAATAGGAATAAAAACTTTAAAAAAAACATATAAAACATTGCACGGCCACGCTGTGCTAATTATATATTTTACAAAATAAATGTAGAGGTAAGAATTGCAATTAATATAAATCTCAAAGTATTCACAACATTCCTGAACAGAAATAGGCCTCTGCACCTGGGGTGAGGGTGTGGCCATGAAAACAATGTGACATGCCATTGGATGTTGGGACACATAATAACATGACACTAAGCATTGGCCAATGAATGTGAACTAACTACCACAAGGTCGTGGGCATGGCAGCACTGTAGGAAAGAATCCTAATATAAAAGTATTTTACTGCATTTTACAGTTTTGCTCTGTTCTTCTAGAATATCATTAAAGTTACGTAAATAGACTGTGATTTCACATTTCAAATGTAAATTAACGTTAAATCACTTTAATGTAATAAAACATAATCCCATGCAAAATTAGTGCAACAAACTATTTTCATTACTGAAAATAACCACATTTTTATGAGGAAGTTATTTTCTGTTATTTTACGGTAGTATTTTGGCGCCCCAGCTGCCGGAATATTACCGTTTTTTAATATGTTTTTTTTAACAGTGTAGCTTAGTCCTATCCCTAACACTACCCCTGGTGGTTGTTAAGAAGTTAACACAACAGGGCTCTTCAGTAAATCTGAATGCCCTACATGGGGATGCTTGAGGTGGATCAGATATATCAGAAGACTGGAAAGAGGTCCACTTCTGTCAGTCAAGAACAGGAAGTTGGGGCCGTCCCTCCTGGGTGGAGGGCCGAGGCCCCATTCTCATATAATTAATTAAGTCTGTGCTTTGGATGGCAAGACCTGAAGACGGGCAACTGCTGCCTTTTGTTATTATACATGTAATCCTCGACATCCCAAATGTACACATTCCTCAGCTGACTTTTCTCCAGTAATTAATTGGTGAGTCTATAATATCTTTTTGCACCTATATGAATGTGTGGAAACAGTGAGAATTATACAGTAAAGACTTATGTAAATGTGGTTTGTGTATTTCCAAGCAACAAAGAAATCTGCTGCTCACAGCAGGAGCCAAAACAACCAATCTGTTGTGCACCAGCTTCTGAGGAAACTCTGCTTACAAGGAGCTAGAGGCTGAAAGAGAGGCTGGCCCAGATAACTGGATAACATACTACACACGCAGACACACACAGACAGACACACATACGCACTGACAGACACACACAGTGTCAAAGTTGTCCAATTTTCTCTTTGACTCTTTAACCTGCACATACACCCAGAAGCAATCTACTGTCACACAAACACTCACGCTCACATTCCCCCTCAATCTTTGATATAATTTTCTCACACATAAATTGTACGCATGCCTGCCTCTCTCTCCCTCTCTCTCTCTCTCTCTCTCTCTCCAGCATATTTCCAAACACACACACGCATGCACACGCGCCAGCGCAGATGGTCATGTTATGTGCTCTCGCTCAGCAGATGCACAAGAGCATTAATCATGAAACAAGACTCAAACAGAGGATTTAACTCTTACTACAGTTTTTAAAGACCTCTAAGACCCCTTTAGTTTTCTTTGACCGTCAGAGAAATCCTGCCCATCTCATATGGTTAGACTGGAACATCACACAGTGTAAGTAACTGGACAGCATTGTGTGTAATGAGTCATTGTTGTCAGATGTCAGGATTTGGTGAGGGAAAAGGCAGACACAAAGCCAAATAACGCTTTTGAATGCTTCTGTCACAGCTTGGCAACCTGTCCAGGGAGTCCACTGCCTTTCACCATCACCAAATCCAAGTGACAGCAATGAAGGTCTTAAGTAATAATTATGTGGCTCACACAGCTCACAAACACAAACTACTTTGTCTAAGCATGCATCGTGCTATCTACAGATGGCAAAACTTTGTATTTAAGATCCTCTTTGTACAAGTCGTCATATTAAACTATTTTTTAACAATGCAGCCTAACACCAGCCTTACTAAAGTTTTAAAAACGGTAAACCAACACATAAATGTCAAACCCTGATTTAAAAAAAAAAAACATCCTCATCACAAAAAACGGTACTATCAACGATTTTCTTAATCAGATTACTCTGTACAAACGACCTCCCACAGAAACTAGTGTGTGTGTGTGTGTGTGTGTGTGTGTGTGTGTGTGTGTGTGTGTGTGTGTGTGTGTGTGTGTGTGTGTGTGCGTGCGTGTGTGTGTGTGTGTGTGTGTGTGCGTGCGTGTGTGCTTCTCCTGTGCAGCTCGGGAAACCTAACCCTCAATCATACACAGTTTCCCATAAATGGCACTCAGTCATCAAAACTCTGAGAACTGTAATAAAGAACTGTAGCATTGTGCTTATCCTGGGGTGACATGCAGCAGCAATAATAACAAATCACATTAAGCAGCTCTGTGGTCCTACGTAGCTCTGGCAAGGTGAACGGTATTTCTCACCAGGTACCACTACTGTTAAATTTATGCAATAAGATCCAGACATTTTTGGGACAATGACCCATTATGGCTTTTTATAAGAACAGCTACAATTTTGAAATAGTTAATGGCATGTTTTTATTAAATCCCCTGCAAAAGCCAAAAGCCACATTTCTACTGTTTAATTTAAAAAGAAATCCAGTGAGTTGGTGCACAAAGGCAAAATTACTAAAAAAAAAAACCGTGTACCTGTCCAACATTGATGGTTTTGGGTTAATTTTATTATTAATTGATTGATTATTTTTTAATTGATGTGATTAGCTCACTGGCGGACAGTAGCTTTATTGGCCAACACATGGAGAAGGGTAAAGTGTCCGAACCTCGAAACAAATTCAGAAAAAAAGAGGGTTGTTTTCTACCTTGTTGGTCTGCAAAAACTGTGTTTACAAAAACATTTATATGGTTCCATACACCACTCAGAGGATGAATCCTATTAACCTTTCCTTTGTTGTTTTCTAGCACCTCCAGCAGTTTGGAAAAAAAAAAGCAAATAAACAAATAGACGAACAAAAAAAAACAATAAAAATATGAAAGAAGCAGAGGACACAACGTTACTCAGGCATGACTGCCTCTGACAGGGAGAGGCGTTTTTATTAGCAGCGGGTCTGTTTACACTCCCAAAATGTTAATATGAATTATAAGAGACAGGCAGTGAGTATTTTGTTATAATTGTAATTTTTCCTACCACACACACATATGCATTCACAGTGGTGTGATCTCGACTGCAGCTGCACAGCCTGTCCTCCAGCTCCTGCACATGCATGCAAACAGGAGGTTCAATATTGGGATTTTCTTCTGTCTGAAAACCATGTTGTGAGACAGCCTGTCTTTCAAAGTGTTCTTCTAGCTTTTTAAGTATTCTTAAGGTAATGTCTCTGTGTTTTCAGTTAGGCTCGATATAACAGACAGGAGACGTCCTTTAACACTTAAAACAGGTGACGATATGTGGGATCTGTTTTAAACATGCAAACAAATCTTGCTGAAACAGAACTAAGCTATTACGGGTTTAATAATTAATTCATGAGGAGTTGACACACAAGCATGCACAGCATTTTGTCTCCCTAAACAGAAGAAAGGTAGCAGGGAAAATAGAAGAGCAATATAGTGATATCAAGCAGAATTGTCATCTCATTTAATTCTAATTTTCTCATTTAGAACCAGGAAAACACAGGAGAGGACACAAGAGTCTATCTGTCTGTGTAGACAGCAGTAATAACATTAAATGAGAAATGTTGTGAGTAATTATCTGATAGCAACACAGAATGCCCAAGAGCTTCACACGGTTCTGTTCAAGTATAGACTGAAATGTCATCTGATGCCAGAATTTAGTTTTTCCTACATACCTACAAGTGAAGATGCAGAAAAGGTTAAATGAAAAAATAATAATGTATTAAATTTGTTTTTTTTATTATAAAACATAAAACAAACTGCTCTTAGTTATTTACAGCTATATTATTTACAAAATAATGAATCCTGTTTATCTATGAATTATATTCCCTCACAGCATGACAACAACAACAAAAAGCCCCGAGCACCAATTCAAAGAGATTCTTTCTGCCACACAATATTGTCTTGGGATGCACTGTCACAGGTCCACATGCTTTAACTTTTCAAGATTCCACTGTCACATCTCCCCGTGTTAAAGTGAATTGTATTTTTAAACCAGAGATTTTATCACATCCCCCCTAAACTGGCATATCACCTCTATCAGCTCATAGAGGTGATATGCCAGTTTAGACATATCACCTCTAAATGCATATTCATATTTTCCAAAAGTAATGAGTCACAGATTCAGTTACTCACACAACACTTTTAAATACTTACCATGTTAAAACCATATGTATTTTTTGAAAGTGTTTGCATGAATGATTGTCCAGTAGGTGGTCATGTCATCTGCCCATTTCCCTGTTTTTCCTCTGGTCTGATACTCTTTGTTTAGTGTTTAACCTGTTTTTTCTTACCTGAGCTACAGCATTCACTACCTTGGTTACTGTAGCCCAAGCAGGTTTTTTTTTTCTTTCTTTTAAGCCGCTGTCACTCACAAGAAAACACTTTGGATAAGTGTGCTGTTTCTTTTTTGTTTTTTTTTGGAGTCTTGGAGCTTTTTGCTGTAACTACCATGCTTCTCCCCTACAACAAATACAACTATTGTTTTCTCAGTGGTCCACATAAAGGTGTTTGCTCATATGGAGACATCCACACTGTAGGAGAGCAAGCTTGTGCCTGTCACCTTAAAATCATTCTGATTCACTTTTATGGTTAAAAACAGAATAAAACTGAAATTTTTAAAAAAGAAATTTGTATGTGGCCTTATTTTATGAGCAAAGTAAATCTAGTGTACGAACATATAACCAGTCTTGTGGAGTAACTGAATACATGCACTGGCGCTACGTATTTAAAATACAAAATATGAGTAACTGTATTCCGTTACAGTTACCATTTAATCTAATTTTGGTAATTTTGCTGGCAACCCAAACAAAACACACATTAAGAAGCTCTAATGTAAGTGTCCTGTTAATGTTGGTGTCGTCAGTCACAACGGACCCACCAGTGCAACAGAGACAGCAGTGCATGGGCAGGAATGCATTTCTTACTTGGAAATTCCAACACCGTTTTACATTTAAAGAAGAAAGGGATGGGCGAAATCTGACCGTGAAATGCAAACTCTGTTTGCCAGCAGCCGAGCTGCTCTCAGCGTCAAAAGACTCCAACCTAAGGAAACATCTGGAAGTAAGTTCTTTTTTAAAAGCTAATGTTAGCCTACCACAACTACCTTGTTGTAGTTGTGCTACCTACCTGGGTTATGTGTCACTTCAACATCTTCGGTGTGCTATTGCTGTGTGATTTATTACTAACAGAAACAGACAGAAAGAAAACATATTACTGATACAGAAATAGTTTTCAATACGAGATCACTGCAAACAGTGCAGCCTTACCTAATGGCCACCCTACTGTTACTCATTTTATATAAAGATTTATAAATCTAGTTGGTGTTGCTTTCAGAGCTGCACATGAATTTTTGCAGCTAGCAGGTTGTTAATGCTTTCCATCAAGTCTAACAATCTGCAGTCTATGAACTAACCTCAGCTAACACCAGCTAACAATGTTAGCTCGGTGGCGAGTAGCCTTGAGTAATAGTAATAAATCACACAGCAATAGTACGTTCATGCAGTTGCAAAAAGCATGACAATATATCAAGTAATCCAAAGTATTTGGAATACCTTACAAACTACATTTTGGACCATGTATTCTGTAACCTGTAGTGGAATACATTTTAAAAGTAACCTTCTCAACACTGCATATAACACATAACATATAACCTCAGTATAGGCCATCAACAGCTTTGAAAATGTCTGAAGTCATCTGACAAATCCAGCATGAGCTTCCTGTGGTACAGATCACTACTGTCACAGGACTGAAATCTAAGAAGACATTATTTGCAACAAATGAATGAAAAAGAACACTGCCGACTGCTAAAACCATCCCACACCAGAAATGTAGGAAAGCCAGAGCACATGGTTTCACAGTTCATCAAGCAGCTCTGAGAAAATCCTGCATGACTTTCCCATAATACAGCTGGCCTGGCTGCCACAAAAGAACAGAGAATTCTGATCTACTGTTAAATAAGGAAGCAGAGAGCCTGCAATGAAACATCTGTGTGCTAAAGCCATCCCACAGGACAGGTTAAGCCTAGTGTGGTAAGCAACATGGATTGTGAATTTGATGCATGGGTGGATTAAGGCCCCCTGGAACCTAACTGTACACACACCACTTTGTCTGAAACCATTTCGAACAACAACACCGGAGGGATCTAAAAGGTGCTAAGAGTTTTTGCAGCCTGCAGTCACAAGCTGTTAATGTCTTGATCCCCGATTCAAGCAGAAAGCTGAACATATTACATCGTTATAACACCCTGTTTTAGTGAGGGATCGCCAGCGCTGGAATAAGAAGCTGTTGCTCATACCAAATGCTGTTCACAACCTAAGGGATGCTGCTGTTTTTCAGAGAGTGGTGGAAAGTACATTCAAGGCACTTGCATTATGCTGAAAATGTCAGTTTTAGACTACTTCATACCTGCACATTTCAGATGGAAATATTGTCCTTAAATCTAATTTATTAGTTTGAAAATCGGCATAACTTGTGAGCCTGCCTTAGTCCACAAGTCATTACCTGTGCTTGACATAAGTTAGACAATTGATAATAATAATGATAATAATAATGGATACTTTATTGATCCCCATGGGGAAATTACTTGTTTTTCTCTGCATTTGACCCATTCACTCAGTGAAGCAGTGGGCAGCCCACTAAGCAGGCGCCCAGGGAGCAGTGTGTAGGGACGGTACCTTGCTCAGGGGTACCTCAGGGTAGCCGTTAAGTGGATTCGAACCGCCAACCTTCCGATCATGGGGCGACCACTTTACCTACTGAGCTATCCCATGAGGGATGATAGGCCATTAATTGAATGCTAGTGACACAACTTAATGAGGACTCCTTTTTTATTCAAGTTCAGTTAGAATAAACAGTGATTGCAGATTGTACAGGAAAAAAGCAACACTGACATTTAGATTAGTTCCATGAGACTCACTCTGTCTATATACGTCTGTCTACAACGAGGTAAAAAATGTCCCAGGAAAATGGAACAACAAACAAACAATGAACGTCCTGCTTTGCTCCTTGTAGTTGGTGGTAACGCTTAAGAAGACAGAAAGCAATAAATCTGAATGAAAAGCTTACCACTGCCACTTTAAGCAAGCACTTTAAGAAGTAGTTACCTGACAGACAGGTAAGACAGAGTAGTATCGCTCATCCACCCCCATGGCACTTCTGTTCATTATTATTTTCCCTTTCCCGTAGTTTATGATGTGTCCTTGTATCTCAGGGTTCCACTTCTTGTTTATTTCTGGGCAAGATAGGGCAATAAAAAAGATTTTTCCTTTTTGATCAATAATTGTAGAGGATATTTGCACGATTAGCTGTGTGCTTTGTCATAGTTTCAATCACTTGCCTGTGTTAAAAAGAAGAGAAAAAAGAAAACACACAATAAAAAGCTCTATTTTTGTCACAAATTAGATCACGAAGGGACTGATATGCGCATTTGCATGCATATTAACAAAAACTCCAACAAATTTATTTCAGATGAGCCCTGGCACAGTGATTCAGTAATCCTGATATTTCATTAGCCCAGACGACCTACATTCCCTGGTGCTTTGGATTAGCAGAGCCTGAGCTACTACTGTCAGTCATCTGATCTCATATCATATTTGTCTGAACCACAGCGTGTCACAGTGACTGTGATTAGTGGTTGACACTGCTCCCTCTGGGAATAACATGGGGGCTCAACCCAGTGACACTTCTTAGCCCTCATCACAATGAGCAAGTCTCATGGGGAATTATAAGGATAGACCTTTTAAATAGAGCATTATGGGGTTAATGTTTCTTTAAGATTTCTCTGTGTCCTATAGTGAAATGTTAATCACTATAAATTGAAATAAACAGAAATGAAACAAAAGGACCCAAGAGACGTAACGCATGCTTAGTTCAGATTTAAACAGTGTACGATCCTGTTCAGAATTTACACATAATAACTTTAAACACAGAGCAAATTCCAAAGGGAACAATTTGCACTAAGCTGACAGGGGCTTGAAAGCTTGATTTTAAAACTTGCAGGATTAAGTATCACTGCTGTCAATACACAAACCTCAGATAAGAGACTAGTGATAATATAAGAGCTAAGTGGATGAGTGGCCTGGCTTTGCTATTTACCAGATGAAGTGGGCACTTTCTGTTACACTTGTTGTATTAAGAGTGTAATCATCCCTCTATCTGTCTCCACTCGCCTACAGTCTTTGAAAGACTTAGGAGGGTGACACATACAGTAACAAACATAAAATACACTGTAATGCAGGTATAAGTGTAAATTTAAAGATCCCAAAAAAAGTGTTTTGCACAGAAAAATCAGAGACTAAAATTGTCATTGTGCAAATATGAAAATGTATTTAATAGGTAATAGATTACACAGAGCATAACCACTGTAATGCTCACTGATCCTAAAAAATATGATCAGGGTGTCATTATTGATCCCTGCAGGGAAACCTCTTCTCTGAATTTAGCCCGTCCCAAGTATCAGCAGCAGCTATCGGACTGCTAACTCCAGTATAAGTGCACAGAAAGATGCAAGTGCACACAGAGGTTTTCTGCCATGACCCAAGCATAATGAATCTGAAGTGATCAATGTTTATCAAATAAATTAGTCTAACATGCTTTTAAGCAAAATATCCAAGAGTAGACAAGCATAAGCATCTCACCTTCATATATATGCAGTTTACATCTATATGTGTCAAGATGTGTCATCACTCCATTTAATTATATTTAACATTAGTGTGCAGCATTGCCATAACTAGTACATTAATTCATTTTTTGTACACAGACTGAATATAGATTCGATTTCATCAATGAAACATGATAATTCCAATTTGTAAATTACAGTAAGGCTTCATTTAAAACAAATACGTAAAGCAAGATATGCTTTAGGGTGGAAGATTAGCAGGAGCAGGTATTACAGACAAACAGCTTTGTAGTCAGATTCACCGCCTGCTAATCACGTTTTGCTTTAAAGCTTGAAAATGACAACAGACAAAAAATCCATTAGCACCTTCAAAACTGGAGGTACACGCGTCAGTAACTGACGTCTCCACGGCAACATCCATCTATGTTTCTGTACGTCACACTTGTCCTGATCTTTAAACCACAGAATTTTAAATTAGTGTATGTTTAAGCCATATGTAATAACATCTCCTGAGGTTCCTGAAGTATTTGGTACGCACAAGAATGTCAGCCCAATCTGGAATGCCTGCGTTCAAGTACAAAAATCTTGGCAGAATTTGGATTCCACATATCCATTCCTTTTTAACCTTTAGCCATGCTGGGGCACAATAACCAAAAATCATCCTTCAGAAAATAATACTTGTCAGAGGCTGCCGCTTGGGGCTAATGCTGTATCCTTATTCTTGATTTAAACCCTGGTGTCTGTGGTGGAAAAGAGTCTTCTTCTGGAAAGTGTCTGGGAACAACACAAATATGCTGACTTTGATATTTTCTGGAGGTTTCAAAGAACACCTACAAAAGCTTCTTTAAAAGGGAACATGATGGGCGAGCTAATAAAGAAACAAGCTACATGGATATATGTTTAAAAATATTATATCAGCAGTGTTTAAGTACTGTGTCTGGGGGTGGGCGTCCGGGTACACACCGGCTCACTCCTTGGCGGCCGCTTATCAGGGCCTGGAGCCTGGGGCTCGCTCGGGCCACTTCGGAGGTGGGGTGCCCCCGGCCTCTCAGCCTGGGGCTCGGTCACTCAGGCACGGCTGACTGCCGGCGGAGCTCACGGACGCGTCACTGCAACTCCCCCTGGCTTCTGCTCCGCGGCTGCTGAGTGAGCCCTCATCTGGGACTCTCCTCAGCTCTTACTGGGACAGTGGCGCGGCTGCCCCTCTGTTGGTCTTCCTTGGTCTCTTGTGTTCTGGGGGCCTCTGGATGTCTGGAGTTTTGATCTCCTCCATACCTGCTTCATACCCTGGAGGACGGGGCTATGGCCCCCCCACACCCTCTAGCAGATCGTTACATGGAGAAACCTTTGGAATACAAGCATGCTGATCCACACAGGTATGCACACAGGTGTACACACGGGTATGCACAGACGCGGATTACAGCTTTCTTGGCTGCTGCCTCAAAGCATATTGTGTACTGTCTATCTTGCGTGCTGCACAATATCGTTTATTATTTAGTATCTACTGATATCTACTGCTAGCTAGTTTATTGTGATGGTGCTGTTTTTTTTATTATGTTGCTCTTTGTTGTTTGCTTTCTCTTCTGTTTTTTTTCTCCATACAGGTGACCCAGGTGTTTTGTTTTTTTGTTTTTTCTTTCTTCCCCCCCTTCTCACCGTCTCTTCTCCCCTTTGGTTTTCTTTCTCTCCCTCTCTTTCTTTCATTCTTTCCCCCTGTCCTGTCCCCCAGACATGTCTGTCCCGTTTGTAGCAACTGAAAATAAAATAAATTCATAATTATAATAAAGGTCAATCAAATGGACCAATATGGCAAGGCCATGATGATCCACTTGGTAAAATAAATCCGGCATCTTTCTTGGCCTTAAGACAACAATTCTGATGGCTAAAGATCCAAACGGAACACAAAAAAAAAAAAAAAAAAAAAGCAGTGTTTAAGTACCAAGTCCAAGTAGTGCCACAGAGAAAGAAAAAAAACATGTAATCAATAGGCAGTATTCAGCATCTTGTAATTAAGCATCCCATTTAGCCTCGATCGTGCAGTTTCTACATAAACATAAACAATCACAAAGAAAGAACAATACAGTATCCACATCTGAACCAAAGAGTAAAACAGTGAAATGTGGATTATTAAATATTAGGTCTCTCTCCTCCAAGTCTCTGTTAGTACATGACTTAATAATTGATCAACAAATCGATTTACTCTGCCTTACAGAAACCTGGTTGCAGCAGGATGATTATGTTAGTTTAAATGAATCAACACCCCCGAGCCATTCTAACTACCAGAAATCTCGAAGCACAGGCCGAGGGGGCGGTGTGGCAGCAATTTTTCACACCAGCCTATTAATTAATGAAAGACCAAGACAGACTTTTAATTCATTTGAAGGCCTGATGCTTAGCCTCGTCCACCCCAGCTGTGAAACTCAGAAACCAGTCTTACTTGTTATCATCTATCGTCCACCTGGGCCTTACACAGAGTTTCTGTCTGATTTCTCAGACTTTATATCTAATTTAGTTCTGAGCTCAGATAAAATAATTATTGTGGGTGATTTTAACATCCATGTAGATGCTAAAAATGACAGCCTCAACATGGCATTTAATCTGTTATTAGACTCAATTGGTTTCTCTCAAAATGTAAAAGAACCCACCCACCACTTTAATCACACTCTAGATCTTGTTTTAACATATGGCATCAAACCTGAACATTTAACAGTGTTTCCTGAAAACCCTCTCCTGTCTGATCATTTCCTGATAACATTTACTTTTACAATAATTGATTACACAGCGGTGAAGAGTAGACTTTATCAAAGTAGATGTCTTTCTGAAAGCACTGTAACTAAGTTTAAGAATATAATCCACCCACTGTTATCATCTCCAATGCCCTGTACCAACACAGAGCAAAGCAGCTATCTGAACGCTACCCCAACAGAGGTCGATTATCTTGTTAATAATTTCACCTCCTCACTACGTACGACTCTGGATACTGTAGCTCCTGTGAAAACTAAGGCCTCAAATCAGAAGTACCTGACTCCGTGGTATAATTCTGAAACACGTACCCTAAAGCAGATGACTCGTAATCTGGAGAGGAAATGGCGTGTCACAAATCTAGAGGATCATCATTTAGCCTGGAGAAATAGTTTGCTGCTTTATAAGAAAGCCCTCCGCAAAGCCAGAACATCTTACTATTCATCACTGATTGAAGAAAATAAGAACAACCCTAGGTTTCTCTTCAGCACTGTAGCCAGGCTGACAAAAAGTCAGAGCTCTTTTGAGCCAACCATCCCTTTAACGTTAACTAGTAATGACTTCATGAACTTCTTCACAAATAAAATTTTTATCATTAGAGAAAAAATTACCAATAATCATCCCACAGATGTAATATTATCTACAGCTACTCTTAGTACCATTGATATTAAGTTAGACTCTTTTTCTCCAATTGATCTTTCTGAGTTAACTTCAATAATTACTTCCTCCAAACCATCAACGTGTCTTTTAGACCCCATTCCTACAAAACTGCTCAAAGAAGTCCTGCCATTAATTAATTCTTCGATCTTAAATATGATCAACCTATCTCTAATAATCGGCTATGTACCACAGGCCTTCAAGCTGGCTGTAGTTAAACCTTTACTCAAAAAGCCATCTCTAGACCCAGCAGTCTTAGCTAATTATAGGCCAATCTCCAACCTTCCTTTCATATCAAAAATCCTTGAAAGAGTAGTTGTCAAACAGCTAACAGATCATCTGCAGAGGAATGGTTTATTTGAAGAGTTTCAGTCAGGTTTCAGAGCTCAGCACAGCACAGAAACAGCTTTAGTGAAGGTTACAAATGATCTTCTTATGGCCTCTGACAGTGGACTCATCTCTGTGCTTGTCCTGCTAGACCTCAGTGCAGCGTTCGATACTGTTGATCATAATATCCTATTAGAGCGATTAGAACATGCTGTAGGTATTACAAGTACTGCGCTGCAGTGGTTTGTATCATATCTATCTAATAGACTCCAATTCGTGCATGTAAATGGAGAGTCCTCTTCACACACTGAGGTTAATTATGGAGTTCCACAGGGTTCAGTGCTAGGACCAATTCTGTTTACATTATACATGCTTCCCTTAGGCAGTATCATTAGAAGACATAGCATACATTTTCACTGCTATGCAGATGACACCCAGCTCTATCTGTCCATGAAGCCAGATAACACACACCAATTAGTTAAACTGCAGGAATGTCTTAAAGACATAAAGACCTGGATGGCTGCTAACTTTCTGCTTCTTAATTCAGATAAAACTGAGGTTATTGTACTCGGCCCTGAAAATCTTAGAAATATGGTATCTAATCAGATTCTTACTCTGGATGGCATTACCTTGGCCTCCAGTAACGCGGTGAGGAACCTTGGAGTCATTTTTGACCAGAACATGTCCTTCAACGCACATATTAAACAAATATGTAAGACTGCTTTCTTCCATTTGCGCAACATCTCTAAAATTAGAAATATCCTGTCTCAGAGTGACGCTGAAAAACTAGTTCATGCATTTATTACTTCCAGGCTGGACTACTGTAATTCATTATTATCAGGATGTCCAAAAAACTCACTGAAAAGCCTTCAGCTAATCCAAAATGCTGCAGCAAGAGTCCTGACAGGGACTAGAAAGAGAGAGCATATTTCTCCTGTTTTGGCTTCCCTTCATTGGCTTCCTGTTAAATCCAGAATTGAATTCAAAATCCTGCTCCTCACATACAAGGTCTTAAATAATCAGGCCCCATCTTATCTTAATGACCTTGTAGTACCATATCACCCTATTAGAGCGCTCCGCTCTCGCTCTGCAGGCCTACTTGTTGTTCCTAGAGTAATTAAAAGTAGAATGGGAGGGAGAGCCTTCAGTTTTCAGGCCCCTCTTCTGTGGAACCAGCTTCCAGTTTGGATTCGGGAGACAGACACTATCTCTACTTTTAAGATTAGGCTTAAAACTTTCCTTTTTTCTAAAGCATATAGTTAGGGCTGGACCAGGTGACCCTGAATCCTCCCTTTGTTATGCTGCAATAGATGTAGGCTGCCGGGGGATTCCCATGATGCATTGAGTTTTTCCTTTCCAGTCACCTTTCTCACTCACTATGTGTTAACAGACCTCTCTGCATTGAATCATATCTGTTATTAACCTCTGTCTCTCTTCCACAGCATGTCTTTATCCTGTCTTCCTTCTCTCACCCCAACCGGTCGCAGCAGATGGCCGCCCCTCCCTGAGCCTGGTTCTGCCGGAGGTTTCTTCCTGTTAAAAGGGAGTTTTTCCTTCCCACTGTCGCCAAAGTGCTTGCTCATAGGGGGTCATATGATTGTTGGGTTTTTCTCTGTATCTATGAAGCGCCTTGAGGCGACTTTTGTTGTGATTTGGCGCTATATAAATAAAATTGAATTGAAAATTGAATACATACAGAAAAAGAAACAAAGCTTTTTATTTGAAGTAAGTATTTTAATCAGTTTAAACCATAAACAAGTTACACCCATTGGTAACCTCAGTAGTTTATAGACATATTTCATTTGTCCAATCATATGGACATACATAGAATACCATCATTATTATTATTATTATTATTATTATTATTATTATTATTATTATTATTATTATTATTATTATTATTCAGCATTTCTCAAGTTTGAAAGTTCCAGAGGAAAATGATCATTATTCCTAAAGTAAACAAATGTGTGTCATGTGCTCCGAGAGAAAGCTTGAAGGCAGTCAGTATTCAGACATTAAACTGTGGATATGAATCACCCACAGTCATCATCACATCAAACCTTAGAAAACATTAAATCCATTTTGAGCTAGCAAAGCATCTGGATTTTGGAAGGGAACAATGAAATCTAACAGCAAAGCACCATATTGTTCAAGATCAAAGCAGCCTTTGGCAGTGAAATTTTCATAAAGACATTATGTTGTGAAATAATGACTTATGATTCAGAACAGACTACGTCCTGAATCAAAGGAAGATATGTTAAAAATGTACATTACGTTTGAAGTCGGACTCATTTTCAGGATGGATTATTGAAAATAAAGGAAATATGCAAGTCCCACAAGAACAATTATTTAATGAATGCTGGTAGTGAACTGCTTTCAAGGGAAAAGTGAAAACCAACGATGTAGATGTCAAATATAATTACATTACAGGTTAAAGCAAGAGAAATTTGTAAAATTCATAGTTCATCACCTATGATTTGTGCAATGTACTTTCTTTGCTTATTTAAGGATTTGCTCATAAGTTACACGTGTTATGTTGGCTAATGTATCTTATTACCCTGTATTCATATATATGCAGCTAAAAAGTTGTGTTTTTGTTTTGTTTTTAAGAATAAGGAACAATGTTAATGTCAAATAGTTCTGAGAACAGGCCTATAAATATTACAATCCTTACATGTTTGAAATCTGGCTAATCTCACATTCAAGATACTTTCTCGTGAACCTCGTGTAGCTCCAGTTATTAGATTTTCAGAAGTTCCTTTAAATCACAATTCAAAAGGTTTTCTCTGAATATTTATCCCTCAGATCCCTCAGGATACTACAGTAGACCTGCATGTTGACAGTTTCCCCGAGGGATGAATTCACAGTGTGCAATCCAATGAATGTTGAAATAAAGGCATTGTTCCCCCAGTGTTGTTTCTGGGAGAACCTGCCAGAACCTTCTTTGCCCAAAGGCAAAGAAACTGAAAACTGCTCAGTTATAGCTGGAGACCAAGCTCTCAACACCAACCTTGACAGAAAATTCAGGTAAGTTTAAAAGTCAAGTTAATGCTTTCTGTCTATCCCAACATATCTGAGTAGATGACCTTGAACATGAGCTTTCAAAAGTTCATGTTCTTACAGCTGAAAACCGTCCACTTTTATCCAGTAATAACAGATTACCATAGGCTGGATCATGCTGAGCTGCCTCTTTCAGCTAACGTGAACATTTTGGGAGCGCAAAAGCTTCCTTATTTCTAATGTAATGACAAATTTGGCTGATGAAGACTAAAACTAAATACCTTCAGTATTCAGTATTTGATATTTTAGTTTAGTTTATTTTGTCATTACACACTATCATTTAAGATTGCTTTTTTCCCCCAGTTTTTAATTATAATGGTTTTCTGAGTTACCATAGCAACCTGTCTATGGGCAAATTGGACTAATTTAAACGAGGAGTTAAATTGTTGTCCTGCTTCTCAATACCTTTTGATGACCTCACATTACTCTCTTTATTGCCCCCGAATAGCTACTTGTATGTCATTCACAGTGGCAACTGTAACAATGTTCTGCTATAAACATCTCATTTGTCAAGTCTTGGCCTCTTTTTACGAATCACAAGGAGGGAAGTTTAAGAAAAATTCACTATCTGGCCTTATGGGGGTTTGTTGTCCCAGCCTAAATTTCCTGCACTGCAACTCAAATACAGTCCGTATCCCTTTCAACCCCAGTGGTCCCTGTAGCAGGAGTGAGCCTTTTCTGTTATTAAACTGCAACCAGCTGCTGTTATTTGAGGGTTTCAGAGTGTGGCACACTGAAGTGAAAAAGTAGTCTGGTATTACTCCGACTGAAATGAATGCAGCATTTATTGTGCTTTCATTTCTGATGTATTACATTTGGTGGAGTTACAGGTGAGAATTTTTCAGAACAGATTTAGAAGCATCACCACGGCTGGCTTGTATTTTCACTCTAATTTACAGGTTTAACTGGGAACAATTTTGCCCCGTAGTTGTGCAGTTTGTACTTACAGTTCTGTAACTGTTCATGATGACTGAATGGGAAATTTCAGGTCAAATTTCTATAAAAAATAGCCTAGGGCTTATGTATTAACACATAAGCCCTTTCTCGGTTTCTGTCAGCTGCTTTTACAAAATATGTCCACCCCCCAACCCACCTCCAAGGCCAGCTGCGACCCCGGGACAAGGCCAGTCCAGCCCTTGAACCACCAGCTAACCCCCACCTGAGGCAGGGTGTTGGAAGTCTTGCCCACTCTAAATTTGTGACAAAGCTAAATTTGCACTCTTGTAGCCAGACCCCTTTTCCCCACACTGACATTATTATGGCCAATAACTAAAATACATTTCCAAACTGTCATAATGAATCCAGGATGAAAAGTACAACATCCCACAAGCTGTGTTTAACTGTGATTTTAGGTGCTTTAAAGAGGATTTTTCCTCCAAAGATTAACTGTGATTGCTGTGTAAAGGGCTAAAATTGTAATGCCTCCTGAGCCTTGGTGCAGCAAAATGCAGCTGGGAATTTCAAAGCCTTTGGATATAGATGAATCATTGTCTCTGACCAAAGTTTCTCTGCTTCTTGATTTAGAGGTAGTGTCCTGGTCTGTGTTCTTTCACCCTGATGAATTAAAGCCCAGCGACTGTCACAGAAGGACAGTCCTGCTTGTGTCTCGACATTTGATGAGTTTTGTCTCAAAACATGAGCTAAAGCTCCTCGATCGCTAGGTGAAAACCATTAGGAAGCATTTTCATTTGGTGACCCTTACCTTATGTCCTCCTGTATTGAGCCTGAGAGGGGTCAGGTACGGGTCAAAAATCATGTGACTGGTTTCGATGTCGATGGGAGACTGCCTTTTCCCAATGGCACACAGGTTCCAGGCTGAGTTCACCAGACCCCAGAAGGATGGAACTAGTGTTGGAACGAGAGGGAAAAAAGAAAGCAATTATTGTGTGAGCGCCTGTGCATGCCTGTGCACATGCAGGCACAAGATCAAACCATAAAAACAGAAAGAAAGGGAGCAGATGAGCTTCATTATGATGGGACAGAAGTGCTGGTGGAGTTTAGGGAGATTTAAATTTACATATGGCTTCATTAAAATCCAACTAAAAAAAGAACTTTCATTAAAGTCTCCAGGTTATTATCTGCAAGTACAAGTAAGGCGGAGAAATGGACTTCTTAAAAGTGACTCAAAAGTTCTCTCCATCGTTTTTATTGCACATAATTTACAATACCAGAACTTGGCAGACCCACAGGCTAAGCTGAGCCTTGCAACAGAAATATACCTCCCCGGAATAAAGTAGTACATCTTACTTTTACACTTAAAATATTTTCATGATGGTTGTTGAATTTTCTGTTGATAACATAATAACAGCATTAATTAACATTGTAAATATAAGGATCCTGTAATTGAGTCTGTGTTTATTGTGTGAATGCTGAGTATTAAGCTCATTCTCATTCCCAGGGTGTCAGTTATTTGGGTAGATTTGGCGTGTGTTCCGAGTGAGATGAATGGAAGGGGTGTTTCAATGTTTTCCTAAAAGTAACCAAGTCATTTTCAGCACCTAAACGTAACTCTTTTTTAGTGTATTAACCTGGCAATATAGTTTTCTTTGCCTAAAGCTGCCCTAATACTTTAGTGCCAAACCTAGCCAAGACGTTTTTGTTGCCTGTACCTAATAAGTGAATCAAAGCCACAATACAAAGTTAATAATAAAGCTAAAATCAAAACAATTAGTGAGGAAAAAAATCACTAACTCTGTTAACTGAACTGTAAAGGAATAAAACACTTTTGACATTCACTAGGGCACAAAGGCTTGTGTTTCATTGGTCCTCTAATGAACTGGAACTGAATGCTGAAAGGCATCACTGATGTCCCCTCATACCCAATATACAATGCAGACCACATGGAACCATTTTTTCTCCCTCTGTGCTCGAGCATATACACTTGGAAATAAAAGAGTAGATACTTGACTGAAGTGGCGAGACTGAGCTTCATTTGATTTGGTTTCCATTAATGAACAGTGCTGTGATAAAAGTCTTTGCCCCTTCCTGATTTCTTCTTCTCTTCTTGTCATACTTGAATGTTTCAGGTCATCAAACAATAATAGTAACATTAGACAAAGATAAGCCAAGTTTTTTTTTTTCTTTTTTAAAAAAGAAGATTTAACATAAAGATTTCACACTTTAAAAAAA
The DNA here is from genome assembly GCF_057382095.1 of Aulonocara sp. 'chitande type north' Nkhata Bay. Taxonomy (NCBI): domain Eukaryota; kingdom Metazoa; phylum Chordata; class Actinopteri; order Cichliformes; family Cichlidae; genus Aulonocara; species Aulonocara sp. 'chitande type north' Nkhata Bay. The sequence goes on along the minus strand of NC_141347.1, from coordinate 1,577,827 downwards.
GGTATCAAATAAAACTGGTCCAATGGGAATATCTCAAACATTTAATTGACTCAATGATATACTCTGATTAAAAAGACACGGCATACTTTAAGCACTTAGAAGTCTGTTGTGTCTGATCTCATTTAGCACTGTAATGATATACTTGCATATTCTACCTTGTAGTTGCATTAAACTGTACTGTGAATTTTAAAAATCAAAGTCTTTCTAGAAGTGAAGTAGTTTTATGCCTTTTATTATGACACAATATTTCATCGTACACCTCTCTGCATTTAATCATTAGTCATTATTAATCTCTGGCTCTCTTCCACAGCGTGTCTTCGTCCTGTCTTCCTCCCCTCACCCCCAACCAGTTGCGGCAGATGGCCAGCCATCCCTGAGCCTGGTTCTCCAAGAGGTTTCTTCCTGTTAAAAGGGAGTTTTTCCTTCCCGCTTTTGCCAAAGTGTTTGCTCATAGAGGATCATTGTGAAACCTAGCCCTCAGTAAATCACATGATAGGATGGGGCTAGGCTTCACAATGGGTACACGCAAAACCTTGGCTGATTGTGACCCATGCCGGTTTTCACACCTTGGCTCGTGTGATTAGGTAGAGGATCAATCGGAGGTCCATGACCCTCTTGGGGACTCTCCCATAGGGCTTAAAATCAGGGACTCTCCACCAGTTGCTCTTAGAACTGAAGAAACTTCTCGGATGAGAAGGTGAAACGTCTTAAAGGAAACTTAAAGAAGTCCAGACGCTTATCTTTCCAAGCTCCTTAAACAACTAAATTGAACATTCCTGTGTAAGAGAACAATTTTCCTCTTTTTTCCATATTTTTTTAATTTTGCAATACCTGTACTGCAGGATCCCTGCTGTCTGAAACGTTTAACCTCTAAAAGTTAGACTGTTCATTTTAAAAGGTGTTTTTTAAAAAACAAGAGCATGAAAATTTTCTTTGATTCTTGTCAAATTGCCATGTGGCTATGATAACTGCCATATCCAAGGTTTATAATGTAGCAGCACATAGTAACATGTAATTAAAAACAATATGATGATGTCATGATGAAACAAGCATGTTTTCTGAAATATTGCACCTGGGAGGGAACAATTCTGAACTTTATATGGTTGCTACGGGTTAATTAGCCAAGGGTGAGGAATTTGACTACCAGTAGATGTTTGTAATAAATCTTTTGGCTTCAGTGTTCACTTTAACCAAAGCACGTGTCAGTGATAAATTAGGCTTTGTTGTGTTATCTCAACATGTAATGCAGGATCATTGTAAACCCAAGACTCTTGTAGGATTAGATGTTCAGATAATCAGAAGAGTTTTGCTCTCTATCAGATAATCCTCTGTAGTCACATGATTACTACTATCCAGAACAGAACAAGCTGGACAAAGAATGGGACTGGAAATATGGTAATGATAGCTGATGTTTAAGGCAGCCAGATGGGGGCAACATGTGTTAGCAATGCAATTGACAGATAGGGAAAGGATGCGCACATGCTCACAGGCATACAGAGCCTTAGATGACATTACTAAATCAACTGTAATTTTGACACATGCACACAAAGTCTTTCTCTCGCCCCAGGGCTTATCACTAACTGTCATAATGCTTTTCATCTCCAGGCTTAATGACAATTCAGAGTGTGAAACAGCTGTCATTTTGCTCTAAAAAGTAATCAAGTCATCTAAGCTAAGACCCAGCTAAATGGGTAAAGAAAAAAAATTGAATGATTGAAGTTTTGGTCCACAAAATTTAGATCAGAAAACTTATTTATATAACTTTCTCCAATTGCACTCTATTTTAAAATTCATGCACACTGATTAACACCTGGGAGCTGTTCCTGACAGCCTCTACTGCTATCCCCCCACCCTTCCCTTCTTACAGTCTGTTCTCCTCTCTCTCCAGCCTCATCCATTCTTCCATCCCTCTCTGACCATATTCTGGGGAGAAGTGGAGTGACAGATGTGGCAGCCCTGACCTGCGGAGTGCAATCCTGACCCCTGCTTGGCACATATCCGCACACGGTTATATCACCAAGCTTTGTTTGTTTGTGTAAGTAGGTCTGTGTGTGACACACAGACACCCACTGTATGTCAGGAAACACATCAAGCTCTGTAGGAAACAAATAATTACTTGGGTCTAAAAAGTGGAATATGTCTATTGTGTTGTGTATGGGATTTAAATAATGGTGGCAGCTATTAGTCAGGACTCCTGTAGTTTCATTGCATCTAAAATCCAGATTGTCAACTGTGTTAGATTACATCATGTCGGTCCAGGTCTCTTTTAATCTTGAAGTGCTATGATGTAAATACAAAAAAGACTAAACATTAACACTTCATTGTTTCAATTTCAATCTAAGCTGAAATTTATTATAGAAATGGACAGCTGACAAAACAGAACCAGAGAAAAATAAATAAAGGCAAATATAGAAATCATAGAACAAAAGAACCTGCTTGAACAGTTACGCACCCAAGTATTTCACAGTATCAAAGTAAGCCATTCATACTTTTCTGTATGCCCATGGGTAAGTTACAAACATACTTATATTGGTGAAAATATGTATGAATACACAGAACTGCCTCTGCAACAGCTGGCGGCTTTAAATTCATTTGATTGTTATATTGATTTTCAAGTAGGTCAAATAAAACTTTTCCTCAAATTTCTGCTATTTTAGCACAAGTAGAGATTCCCAACAGACAGATAAAATCCAAAAAGATTATCCCACGGAAATAGTTTAGAGATCTTTAAAACACAAATATGCTGCTCTAGACTGGTTATGAAATACAGGAGGAGCATCATATTTTCTAAATAAACAGAGTTCATTTTGGTTTGGCAGAAATAAAAAATGATTCTAGACATACTGGATTAAAGTTATTGACCATGGCGCCACCCCCAGAGAAATAAATCTCATCCGAATGGCTTAAGTCAGTGGCTAAGCTAATGCTTCTATGCAGCTGTACTTAAGCATATTGATGTTTTAAGCTAATTGCTGTCAGCATGCTAATATGTATGTTTAACATGCTCACCATGTTAGGATGTTACAACGTTAACACATTTGTTAACAAACCAAAGATGAAGAACATCCTAAATCCTAAAATTATTTGGAAAAAACTAAAGCTTTTCACCAAATCTCTACAGGCCATGAGTTTAACTCATACACCACAAACTTCAGTTCTCTCAATATCTTTTAGTTCACATGTCACAGGCATTTTTCAGGATTTGCTAGCAACTGGACTACAAATATACACTAAGGATACAGCTTTGCTTGTGGCAACAAATTCCTCTTGAACATAAAAAGGGTTAAGTGGCAGCACAGAACAAGGACTAAGTTTTGATGCATTTCTGTCATTTATATCATACTACTTAGCCTTTTGGTCTCAGGTATCAGTCTGAGCTTTTGAACCGTTGACATCCCTTAAAATCATCGTAGGAATGTTAAAAGACAAAAGACTATTTAAAAAGGAAAACTGTGGAAATCAGTGAAACCAGTGGGTGATGTCACACACACACACAGTCCGTACAATCGACTAATAAAGAAAAAAAGGACACAAAGACTAAGACAGGTAATGAGAGTAGAGAGACAGAGACTGGGACGGAGGGAGGAAGCCCTGAGGACCAACCATCCTTTTTAATATTAATAAATGTAACCGGGTTCAAATGGCGGGGAAAAGAGAGAGAGACAAAAACTGAGAGAGAAAAGGGGGATAAAGAGTCAAAATGCACTGCCTGCAGATATGTGGAGCTTAAAAGGAGAAGAGCTTTCTGGAAACGTGCGTGTTAAGTGATAAAGACTTGTTTAAATCTGCACTGTAGCATGGGTTACTGTATGGTGGATGACAAAAGCTGTCGGATACTGGGTTAATCTGTATTATCAACCACCAAACTGAAAGAATGCACAACTAGTAAAAAGTCTGTCTTACTCTTCAGTGCTAAATGGGCTCCATTGTTGTCCAGGAACTATTAAAATACATCAATGAGCCAAACAGCTTTTATGGGTAATGTGTCCCTTCATTACCACGAACATTTACGTTCCCACATACACAATTCTGCTGCCCCAAATGCTCAATAAAGCATTAAATATGGATTATTCCGCCACAGATTGTAGAGCTTGAGAAACGCTCTAACTCTATCTGATTGAATAACCCTTGTTAAACATAGTAACCAGTAGTTTATGGGGTATTACACAGGTTTTGTTTTAATGTAAACAATAATCTTGTTGACAACAATTAAGAGAGGTAAACTATGGAAAAATATTGTTTTTGCTTGTTTCTCATCTTTTATTTAAACTGAAATGAACTCATGGCGTGTAAGCTCCTGTAGATCCATCCAAAGATACAGTCTCACAGTCACAAAGATTTTGAACAACCTATGAAAATATTCAAAAGTAAGGCAAAGAGATATTTTCATCAAGGGATTATTTGCTGGACTACTTTTGGTTGGATGAACGACTTTCACAAGTCTGCTGGTAACCTGACAACCCCAGTTCATTTTCTGTGTTTCTTTGAGCGAAAATACGTAGCTCATGGAATAAACCGAAAGCACATTTTACACCTATAAGAGAGACAGTCAGAAGATTATAATGAAAAATTGAATAGCAGCTGTGAATGAGCAAGGCAAAAAGAGAGAACATGAGCTCTTAGGGAACAGTGGAGTGACTGCTGTTCTGAATGGAGGATGGAGTTGCTATCAATGTGCCAAAAATGGAAGCTTAAGGGTAGATAACTGGGAGCAGAACAAAGCTGTCAGGGGTGGAGCTCACTCGTGGGGATGAGGTGTAAGGCTGTTCTGAAACCCCTTCATTCAATCAAATCAATTTGGAGTGATCCTCCTCTCCCAGATAACAATAGCCATTAAGTAGATTGGTTACTTGTACAAATATGAGTTTTGCTACTTTCAGAACTGATGTGTAACAGCGGGGAACACACGACTCAGTCACAAAGCCTGCAAACGCTCACATTAACCTTTCTTGTTCTTTACAAAAGCAATTTATCCACTGAAATGATTTCATTATCAGGTCCTGCTACAACAGAAGCCATAATGAAAGACCCTTATCAGACATACATTCTGTATCAGTACTGCAGTTTGTCGGTCTCTTTGAAATTCTACAAACATAAGCTCAACACGAGTACTTATCTCACTCAAAATTTTGAAGCACACCTATTCCTACTCGTCTTACCGTATTTTCACGACCATAAGGCGCACTTAAAAGTCTTAGATTTTCTTCAAAAAGTACGGCGCGCCCTATAGCGCAGTGCGCCCTGTGTGTTGTAAGGAGGACGTAGTAGAGAACACCATGAGAACGCTAAAGGGTGAAGTGTGGGCGTTGATCGTATATACCGGACAATCGCACATACCTGTATAAAAGGACAGGTATGTGCATTATGTGGAACATCGTTGTTTTAACAACCCTGAAAATGGCAAAGAGACACGCTTATGAAGCACAGTTTAAACTGAAGGCCATCAGCTATGCGGAGGAACATGGAAATCGAGCAGCGGCAAGAGAATTTAAGATTAACGAATCGATGGTTCGCAAATGGAGGAAGCTAGAAAACAAGCTCCGGCAGTTCAAGAAAACGCAGCTGAGTTTCCGCGGACATAAGGCGAGGTGGCCCGAGTTGGAGGAAAGACTCGAGCGGTGGATCATCGAGCAAAGAACGAGCGGGAGAAGCGTTTCGACGGTCACCATTCGACTAAAAGCAGTTTCACTAGCTGAAGAGATGAACATTGAACATTTCCAAGGAGGTCCGTCTTGGTGCTTTCGTTTTATGAAACGGTGCCATTTTTCCATCCGGACCAGGACTACGGTAGCGCAGCAACTTCCAGCGGATTATAAGGAAAAGCTGGCCATCTTCCGCTCCAACTGCAGCAAACACATCGGCGACAAAAACATCCAGCCCAGCCACATCACAAACATGGACGAGGTCCCGCTCACTTTTGACATCCCGGTGAGTCACACTGTGGAGAAGAAGGGGACCAGCACGGTAGCGATACGCACAACGGGGTATGAAAAGTCTTCTTTTACTGTTGTGCTTGGCTGCCATGCTAATGGACAGAAACTGCGGCCTATGGTGATTTTTAAGTGAAAGACTTTGCCTAAAGAGAAGTTTCCAGCAGGAATCATCATTAAGGCAAATGAAAAGGGCTTGATGGATGAGGAAATGATGAAAGAGTGGCTGAGGGAGGTGTATGTAAGGAGACCAGGTGGTTTTTTCCACGCATCACCATCGCTGTTGATCTGTGACTCTATGCGTGCCCATCTCACAGCCGATGTGAAAAAACTAGTAAAACAAATGAACTGTGAGCTTGCTGTCATTCCGGGAAGCCTGACAAAGGAACTCCAACCGCTGGACATCGGTGTGAACCGCCCGTTCAAAGTAAGGCTGCGAGCGGCCTGGGAGCGATGGATGACCGATGGTGACCACAGTTTTACCAAGAGTGGAAGGCAGCGCCGGGCGAATTACGCCACAATTTGCCAATGGATTGTAGATGCTTGGGCTAACATGTCTGCTGGGACTGTTGTTCGAGCTTTCGCAAAAGCCGGCATCATTTCCGAGGAGCCGCACGGCACGGAAAGTGACTCTGACAGTGAAGAAAGTGAACTTGGCATGTTTGATGGAGATTTAGTGCAGCTGTTCAATTCAGACACAGAGGATGAGGACTTCGATGGGTTTGATTGATGATAAAAATGTGAGTACCAAACTTTGTTTTGCTCCTGCTTTATTTTTAAATACGCACACTTGTATGCTTGTGTGTTGTTGATGATGACGATTACCGGTAATAGAAATGTGAGTAAGGTACCGAACTCAGGTTTGCTCCCGCTTTATTTTTAAATACGCATACGGTACTTGTATGCGCCCTATAATCCAGTGCGCCTTATGTGTGTGTTAAATACAGTAATGGCACACATAACTGAGACTGCGCCTTTTAGTACAGTGCGTCTTATGGTCGTGAAAATACGGTACTTTCATCTAAATGTATGTCCTTTACCAAGCATTCATGTTGCTTGCTAAACCCCATCTCACAAGCTTCCTAAAAGGGTTGATTTGGACAGAATAGGGCTGCTCGATTATGGCAAAAATGATAATCACGATTATTTTCACTGAAATTGAGATCTCGATTATTTGACGATATTTATTTAACCCTTTAAGATCTATCATAGGACCAAGTCCACCAGAGCTTATATTATTTTTTTACATGTTGTAGTGCCATTAGTGGGAGCATTTCAAGTTGCTATACATCAATACAACTGTTATAGCCCATATTTTAATAATATGTATGCATTAAGTCCATAGTAACTACATCAATTACAAAAAAGTGCAATAAACTACAAAAAAATTGAAAATCGTTTTTGTTTTTTTTTTACATATATTTCTACTTGAGGAAATTTAAGAGGTTTATCCCTCAAAACTTTAAATACAAAAAAGTTGCAAAAAATAGTTTACAACAACAGGAAATTTATTTTGAGTGTCTTCATAGTTTTATTTTGGAGATACACCAATTTTTATATACTGCAGGAAAAACGAAAAAACAATCCTATGATGCAAATTTGCAAAGAAAACAGCATATGCATCAAAATAAACTATTTCCAGCAGTGCAATTTGAGTTCTAAGCATCCCAGAAACTATTCAGAAAAGTCAAACATGACTTATAAAAACACCAGTATAGGCTTTTAAGGCCTACAAGTAAAAAACTACATTTTCCGCGAATATGGCGTCACTTCCAGTTTCGGACAGGAAATGGTGGACATGCGATAGTTTGAGCTGACGTCTGTTTCACTGTGGGAAGTGTTACGAACAGCTGATCGGATCGGCAAAGCGTGTTTCTGGAATATTATGTTTTCCTGCAAGCGGTTTTTATGCAATTTTTGCAAAGCTTTATGTGGAAGGAAATCGTGACCTGGGGCAAGCTGATGGCATAAGATGTAAGTTTCATATGCAAAAAAAATTATTGCGCTAGCTTACATGGTTCAGGTTCTACAGGGATTTAAAAATAGTTACACAAAACGGAGCATGCCGCTCTGACCGGCTTTAAAGGGTTAACAATAACAATGTATTGAATAATGACTTTAAAAAATAATATAAAACAGTGTGCAAATACTGATAACAGTGCAAATGTTTGCAATATAAGAAATAAATGAAAAATATAAACATCTATGTTTAGTGAACTTTGCAGTGTTGCTCTGTGGTGCAGCTACGACACCGTTTGCACACTATGTCTACTTGATCCACTTCTGACTCCGCGAACCCATAATGTTTCCACACCACTGAAGTTTTGTTTTTTTTTACCTCTCTTTTCAACCAACGGCAGTCACTCTCCTCTCCAAATAACTTCTGCTTAGCTTTCCGAGCTTTCCGATCTTCCCTGGGGTCCTCTTAATTGTTGTGACGCCTGTTCGAAATGCAGAGAGGTGCGCTTGATTTGCCACACGGAGCAGCGCGAGAGTAAAGCATGCGGGAGGTGCTAATAATCGGCTCAGTCATTTTTAATGATCGTTGAAAGCCCAGATCGTAATCGTGATTAAAATTCAATTAATTGAGCAGCCCTAGGACAGAACAAAGTTAGCTTCACCTGGGGCACAATAAAAGATCACTGGAATTTTAGATGGTTGGTTGCACAGTTGTCATATCAGATCATCAGATCATCAGAAACTTTATTGTCATTGTCATGAGAACAACGAAATTAAGAATGGTCCCCGATCATTGCATCATCCCTAGCAATATCAAAATATAAATAAAACAATAAAATTCAATAAATAAAATAGATAGAATACTTAAAATACTAATAAGATATAACAGTAAAACATTCACATACATTCCCACACACATGCTTCAGACCGTGCATAGATTAACACAAGAGTGGCGTGATGGACATTTTTTTGTAGTATTCAGATGTGTTATTGCAGTTGGATAACAGCTGTGTTTGAGTCTATTAGTCCTTGCTCTGATTGCCCTGTACCGTCTGCCTGAGGGCAACAGTTCGAACAGGGAGTGGCCAGGATGTGAGGTGTCTTTTATGATGTTTTGGGCCTTTTTAAAACAGTGGGCGTTGTGTAGAACTTCCAGTGTGGGGAGAGGGCAGCCAGTGATCTTTTGGGCGGTGTTAATGATCCCTTGGAGTGCTTTCCTCTGAGCCCCTGTGCAGCTAGTGTACCAGATGCATATGCAGTAAGTTAGAACACTCTCAATGGTGGCTCTGTAGAAGGACACCAGCAGTCTCTGTGTGATGTTATTCCTCCTGAGAATTCTCAGGAAGTACAGTCTCTGTTGGGCCTTTTTCAGCAGCTCGGAGGTGTTCACACTCCAGGAAAGGTTCTCCTCTATATTGACTCCCAGGAAGCGGAAGCTTGCCACCCTTTCTACACAGTCCCCATTTATGAATAGTGGTTGGATCTCTGCCTTTTTCCTTCTGAAGTCTATTATGAGTTCTTTGGTTTTTGAAGTGTTGAGGAGGAGGTTATTGGCCTTACACCATGACGTCAGCTGCTCCACCTCGTCTCTGTACGTAGACTCGTCTCCCTTGGAAATGAGCCCCACCACTGTGGTGTCATCTGCAAATTTCACAAAGATGTTGCTGTGGTGGCGAGGAGTGCAGTCGTGTGTGTAGAGAGAGTAGAGCAGTGGACTGAGCACACAGCCCTGGGGTGAGCCAGTGCTGAGACTCAGGGCTGAGGATGTGTGATGGCCAACTCTGACTCTCTGTCTACGGCCCGAGAGGAAGCTATTGATCCACATGCAGGTGCTGTATGGAAGCCCCAGGTCTTGTAGCTTGGCCACCAGTTTGTGTGGAAGGATGGTGTTAAAAGCTGAGCAGTAATCCACGAAGAGCATCCGCACATAGCTACCATGCTCTTCCAGGTGAGTTAATGCAGCATGGAGTGCTGTGGCTACAGCGTCTTCCGTGGATCGGTTTGCTCTGTAGGCAAACTGGTGTGGATCCAGGCTGCGGGGCAGGGCTGCTGTGATGTGTCTGCGGACCAGCTTCTCAAAGCATTTCATTACCACTGGGGTGAGTGCCACCGGTCTGTAGTCATTCAGGCCGGTGATGTGGGGCTTCTTAGGCAAGGGGACTATGGTGGAGGACTTCAGGCAGAGTGGGACAGTCGCCTGTGCGAGGGATTTGTTGAAAATCCTGGTGAAGATCCCAGCCAGCTGTCCTGCACAATCCCTCAATATTCGACCTGGCACACCATCAGGACCCGCCGCCTTCCTCGGGTTAACAGCCTGCAGCATGCGCCTCACCTCGTGCTCTTCCAGGGTGAGGGTGGTGCTGCTATGGGTGGCGTGTTGCTGCTGTGGCTCCAATACCTCCGGTACCCTGGTCTCAAAGCGGGCAAAGAAGATATTCAGCTCCTCTGCCAGCTCCAGGTCACCGTCCGCAGCTCCGAGATTGATCTTATAGTTGGTTAGGTGCTGGATGCCTTGCCACACCTGCCGGCTGGTATTACTCTTCAAATGGTCCTCGATCCTCCTCCTATAGTCCCCCTTTGCCTCTCTGATGCCTCTCTTCAGGTTGGATCGGGCTGTGGTGTAGTAATCCCTGTTGCCAGACCTGAACGCAATGTTCCTCTCCTTCAGCAGCTGCCTGACCTCCCGGGTCATCCAGGGCTTTTGGTTGGATGACCCGGGAGGTCAGGCAGCAGAAAAAATCTGTTACATATACACATAAAACAGAACGGAAGTTTAAATCAAGCTCAAAGACTGCCTCGTAGTTCGTGCTGGAATACATTCAGTGGCTCTGGGTGAGATAAGAGCACCTAATGACTCTCTTTATCTGTATTTTTCCTGCTTTCTTTTCATGCTTTGCATTTGTATTGACAAACATTTTCTAATCACCAATGAATTCATAGAAATCTGATTATTTTAGTTGAATGCCCCCAGAAAGTAACAGGTAAGCATTTAAAAAATATTCTTGGAATTATGCTGGCTATTGCTTGACAGGGTGACACTAGTAGCAATCTAGAGAGCTAACTATGAACTGAAAGATAAATTGCATCAATAACATAGATTCTGATACTCTGGATTCAAATAGCCACATTCGTTACAATGACAAGATAGCACCAAAGGCCCTGGGTTACACTACCATCTTCTCTGTGCATGCTTGAATACATGCAGGAGCCAGCAAGAAAGAAGATTATCTGCACCTTGACGATGGTGCCCGAGTACTTTCTCATCTAAAGTACACTGAACACATTGTACAATGGATGAGTTAAGGTTTTTAAAATTTCAGTAAAGATTTCGCTACATTTAATAAGGCGGTCTCACTGGGTCAGTCTCAATCTGAGACTCAGCTTTGAAGACCCCAACAATCTCATTGGTAACAGCAGATGTTACAGTCATAGCTACATCTCCAGGTTAAGCCTGCTTCACCACAGACTGTATAACTGGCCCATCCGCATCCAGCTATCCTATGTAGTCTAAAGTCATTAAAGGTATCCCAGACAAATACATAACGGAGCAAAAGCTTTGACAGATGCACCTGAGGGGTTTATGGTGAATTGCTTATTCCTCCTAAACCAGCCTCTGTGCAAGCTGTTCAACCATTACATTCTCCTGGGAGAGATGCGATGTGCATGCCAACACAGATTTACCAACCTTTGGTAGTCCCATGCAAGTGTAGAGTGTCCTAGAAGGATGTGTTTTGCTATCGTTGGAATGCTGGATAAATCTAATCAGAAATGATTCAACCACCTACTGTGTGACTCCTGGTCAAGTAATCTGTGAGTAAGCCTTTCCAAAAAGGCAAGCCTCTAAGTGATGGAAGAAACACCGGTACTGATGACTCAGTAGATGTTTTAGGCGAAAATGCTTTAACATGGAGTTGTGTTTCTTGTTTAATTTCAGAAATACATCATTCTGCACCCTAACCCTACAAGAGTTGGGTCTACCTCACCTTTGCTGTATGTAGTATCTAATGGAGAACTGTGACACCAAGATTTTTTATTGTATTAATTAAGCTTGTCAAGCTGTTGTAGGAGCATATGTGGTTCATTCCTTTCATGCCCAGGGAACACTGGCACTTGATAAATTTTCATAACTGTTTAGTTTGCAAAACTGTGGCCTAAGCCGCTTATGTAAATTAAGCCACAATAACAGCACGTTTGTGATCAATACACTTGTCACAGAGTGTCTGATTCGTAGTTTAAGTATGAGCTGAGGGAAGATGTGTGCATAGGGATGCTGTAAGTAGTATATATATATATATACCTTTGAATGATAATAATATACCAAACAAGGTGGTATATTATAGATTTGCTAGATTTGGTTTAGACTTTAAGCTGAACATGACCCTAGCTTTCAATTTACTACAAGAACCACTAGTAGACCTTCAGGACAGCATTTAACTTAGCATGAATACTTGAAACTCAAAAAAGGCAGGAGACAGATACACCTCTGCAACCAGAATCCACCTACATATGAAATGGACTATGTAAATAACACATCTGTTCCATGTTCAAAGCATAAAAATACTTAACTGCCAATTTTACAAAAACTATTAAAAGTTTTATAATTTCAGTAGATACAATTTATAGCCACTATATTGTTAAGATAGCTAGTTGCTATGGCTGTCGGTACACATTTACTCAGCAAGCGAGCTTAAAATCTACAACTAAGGAGGAATTTTTGGTATGTTGGTAGCCACAGATCTTAGATGGATTGCTATATCTTTAGATTCACTAACTAGCAACACTAGCTAACACTAACTAGCAAGCGTCAGCATTATTTCTAGGCTGCTGGGATTCAAAAGCACATTTTCTTTGTACAGGTGGAAATAAAATCACCAACCTACTGCTTTATTTTACTTCTCATTAAGTCCACTGAAAAAACACTTCAAAGAAGTGGATTTCTAAGAGAAATTATCTTGAAAGAACTGCTTTAACTACATAAAAGTTGCTGAAAATGCAAATGTGTATTGCAGGTGAAGGAGTGACTCATGACCTCAGTGCGTCTACAATCCTCGCTACATTTTCTGTTATCAGGAAAGAGGGTAGTTAAAGTAATGTGAGCCAGGTGCACATGTTTCATTCAGAAGGCATCCTGTTATCCATATATTAACCCAGCTCAAAGCTTGAAAGCCTGTTACATATGTCTCAGTCACGGGTACAGAAAGATTTCCCTTTGAGTGTATTGACGTGTTATATGTTTAAACGGAGAGCAGAGATTGAGATGCACTGCATATACGATTTCCTAAAGAGTATGAGCGATACGGCTTTGATGTGCTGTTGGCACGATGTATGATATGTGTGTGCCAGAGGGATCAGTCAAAGCTTAAATAACTTGCACATCATGTACGAGGGGTTGGTGCAATAATATTAGAAGATAATGTTAATGCATTTGTAGACATTACACTGACTGTGATTAAGTGGATAAAATGACCACAAGCACAAAAGTCAATGTCAAGAGTTCTGCCTCTGTTTTCAACACAAGGCATTAGATTTATCATTTTGAATAGACTCATGCATGACAGTATATACACCCATATATAAACAAATACAATATTAATGACGTATCTTTCTAAACCTGGAACACAAGCTACCAGGATTATTGAACCTGTTCTCACCCAGACCATTCTCATTCCCAACGCACAACATACCGATGATTGGTCACGGCCTGACACAAAAGGTACCCCTCTGCGTCCTTATGAAGCGTTCTTGGAGATTGAAGCACGGCTTTCTATGTGCTTCCCTTTATATTCGCTTTGCAGCTTTCTATTGTAGCCCTAACCCTAACCTTACCCCTAACCTTAACCCTAACCTTACATTTATAGATTCATTCCAACCTGCTTTCGTGCCTCGAAACGCACAACATAGCGACGATTTGTCACATAGCATTGTTATGTTATGTTTTGGGTTGAGAACATGTTGTCTCACCTCAGCGTGTCAATTCCAGCTGTTCTCTCAAATAGTGCTATTCTATCAGTACACAAAATGTCTCATTTGGCATTTCCTTGACCCACAGGCTGCCTAAATATTGGACACCAGGAGATTATTAACAATCAGCAATGCTTGTCCGCATGTGGAAGTTTAAGGGACGGTGGTAGAATATCACTTGATTTGTTGCCACTGACATAAATGCTATTGTGTACATGTGCACTTGTTCACTGGTGTATAGGCATTGCTCCTCTCTCACAAGCTAATAAATCCTGAACTAAGAGCTGTTGCATTTAGGAATATTTCCTTTGTTTTAGCATTTTGTGAAATGATTAACATCTTTCCTTACTTAACTGTCAGACGTGCTAATCATACCACTCTAATGGGGTATGGTTCAGCCCACACTGGAAGAGTATTAGCTGCATGAGGACTGTAAGTAGATAAAATACCAGTTTGACTATGTTAAATTCTTGAATTCTTCAAGATGGCGGCGCGCACAGACGCAGCGGCTCACTGCTCCTCACGTTCGGTGTTTTGTTTTTTACTTTCTCTACGTGTATCTGTGTGGATGTGTGTGCTTTTTATCATTATACATCGAGTAGAGTCCACCTACAGTCGTCAGGACCTTTTGAGTTTGGGATTACGCTGTGCAAGGAGCATTACATCGGACTACCACCACTTTCACAGCATTCCGGAGGACATAATAAGAGCTCCAGGGTCTCCGTGGTTGGTTCTTCCCAGCGGCAAGACAAAGAGGAAACGTAAACAAAGGAGGCAAAAGCGTGGCTGCAGGGCGGGTCCACTAGCTCGGCTAAAGAAACAGCCATTTAAGCCACCGCTTCCGAGTATTTTCCTCTCCAACGTCAGGTCCATAACCAACAAAATCGACGAACTGAGATTACAAATTGCAGTCAATAAGTGTGTACGGGACAGCAGCATAATATTACTCACAGAGACTTGGCTGCAGCCATCAATTCCGGACTCGGCTATTGAGCTAGCAGGCCGCACGGTCCACCATCACGACAGGAACGGCCACTCCGGTAAGATCAAAGGAGGGGGTTTATGCATCTACACCAATGACAGCTGGTGCAAAAACACAAAGACTGTAGACAGCCACTGTTCCCCGGATTTGGAATACTTGACTGTGAAGTGCAGACCCGTCTACATACCTCGCGAGTTTACTGTTGTCATGGTAACGGCCGTGTATGTACCACCCGATGCTAATGCTAACTCTGCCATGGAGGAGCTGCACAAGACAATAAGCAACCAGCAGAACTCCCATCCAAACGCAGTGCACATTATAGCTGGGGACTTCAACCATGCTGATTTAAGGTCAGTATTCCCCAGATTTGAACAGCATATTAAATGTGCAACGAGGGGGAAAAACACATTGGACAAAGCCTACAGCAACATCCAAAAAGGCTACAGAGCAACCCCTCTACCACATCTAGGTTTGTCAGACCACATGTCCATGCTGTTGATCCCTGCATACACTCCCATTAGGAGAAGAGCCCCCCCAGTCACAAAAACTGTGAAAACCTGGCCAGAAGGTGCATCACATCAGCTGCAGGACTGTTTTGAAAACACGGACTGGAGCGTGTTCGAACATCAGGACCTTGAAGAGCACACAACATCAGTGCTCTCATATATTAACTTCTGTGTCAACAGTGTCACTGTGGACAAACGTCTCCGGGTGTATTCCAACCAGAAACCCTGGATGACTAAAGAGGTCCAGGTCCTGCTGAAGCAACGTGACGCCGCTTTTAGATCCGGTGATGGTATGCAGTACAGTGCAGCCAGATCTCAGTTGAAAAGAGGCATCAGAGAGGCCAAGGCAGCGTACAAGAGAAGGATCGAAGACCACTTCACCACCAACAACTCACGACAGGTATGGCAGGGAGTTCAGCACTTAACCAACTACAAACCTGGCAATACCCCGTTGACTGAGGGTAACGCGGAGCTTGCAGAGGAGCTGAACCACTTCTTCGCACGCTTTGAGGTGAAGGGACCAGAGGCAGCAGCAGCAAAAACATCGGACAGCAGCAGCCCAAGCCTCATAGTGCAGGAATATGAGGTGAGGCGCACACTGAGGGCAGTGAACCCCAGGAAGGCCACCGGACCAGATGGGGTAACCGCAAAGGTCCTAAAAGAGTGTGCAGACCAGCTGGCTGGGGTCTTCACTAAGATCTTCAACACTTCACTGTCCCAGTCCTGCATCCCGCCGTGCCTAAAGTCAGCCACAATTGTCCCACTGCCAAAGCGTACTAACATTAGCAGCCTCAACGACTACCGACCAGTTGCTCTAACACCTGTTATAATGAAGTGCTTTGAGAAACTGGTCCGACGTCACATCATGTCCTGCCTGCCACCCACACTCGACCCGCTCCAGTTTGCATACAGAGCTAACAGATCAACTGAAGATGCCATTGCTACAACGCTCCACACCACCATCTCTCACCTGGAAGTGCAGGGCCATTATGCCAGGCTGCTCTTTGTTGACTTTAGCTCTGCTTTCAATACAATACTCCCGGACAGACTAATAGATAAACTGCTGGAAATTGGACTTCCTTCCACCACCTGCCGCTGGATCAGAGACTTCCTCTCAGACCGTGTACAGAGAGTTAGAGTGGGGCCTCATCTTTCCTCAGCCCTCAGCCTCAACACCGGCTCTCCACAAGGCTGTGTACTGAGTCCCCTACTGTACACTCTGTACACACATGACTGTGTTAGTTCCCACCCAGACAACACAGTCATCAAGTTTGCAGATGATACCACTGTGGTGGGGCTCATCTCAGGGGGAGATGAGACTGCATACAGAGCTGAAGTTCAGAGGCTGTCAGATTGGTGTGCAGACAACAACCTGGACCTCAATACCACCAAAACAAAAGAACTGGTAGTTGACTTCAGAAGGAGGAAGTCCGAGCTGCAGCCTGTCAGCATCAACGGGGAGTGCGTGGAAAGGGTCTCCAGTTTCAAGTTTCTGGGTGTGCACATAGACACAGACCTCCAATGGAGCTCTAACACCTCTGCGGTCTTAAAGAAGGCCCAACAGCGTCTCCACTTTCTGAGAATCCTCAGAAAAATGGACCTGAAGAAGGAGCTGCTGACCGTCTTCTACCGCTGCTCCATTGAAAGTGTGCTGACATATTGCATCGGTGTGTGGTTCTCCAGCTGCACCACAGCACACAGAAAGGCACTCCAGAGGGTCATCAACATGGCCCAAAAAATCATTGGACATCCTCTTCCCTCCCTGAAGGACCTGTACAGCACTCGCTGTCTCAAGAGGGCACGCAGCATCCTACGGGACTGCACACACCCAGGACACCGGGTGTTTAAGCTGCTGCCGTCTGGCAGGAGGTTCAGGCTGCTGAGGTCCCGAACAAATAGACTCAAGGACAGCTTTTACAACAGGGCAATAGCCCTGATCAATGTAAATAGCTGACCTGACTGGATACCTCCCTGGACTTTTTAGGGGGAGGTAACAATGTTTAAAACGATAACAATAATATTTATATTTATAACAAGGTGCAATAATAATTAATGTGCAATAATAACAGTGTGCAATACACATACACTTATTCTTCTTTTTTATACTAAGTTAATATACTGTGTTGTGTTGTTTGTTACGTTGTGATGTGTCATATCGTGTCGTGTTGTGTTATATGTAGTGCCGACGTAGGACAGTTTTTCCAATTTCATTGTACTACTGTACTATGTATGACTGTGCAATGACAATAAAGAGTTATCTTATCTTATCTTACGACACATTATTCTTAGGCTAATTAATGTAGCGTGGTTGCATGGAATATTATTAAAAGTCAAATGTCCTGTACAAGATCAAACATATTCACAAGAAAGTGATTTAATTTCATGGGAGTAGGTGTTCATGCAATGAAATCCTTTGCTCATAAATTTATATTAATATTTGAATAATACTCATTCACAAGCATTCTGCAATGAAACGCACATGCTATCAGTACTAACTGCATTCTTGATAAACGACTGACCGAGCCACAGGCAGCATTAAAATTCTTTGTAGCTTTGGCCTGCAGTGGCACTGCAGGTCTCAAAGAATGTTTGAACTAAATAACTAACTGGCAGAAAAGTTTGTGTTAGCTTTGGGTTGCTGCAGAGAACATCAAGGAATATTTAAGAATGGCCTTGCAGTGCTTGGGCATCTGCATAGCGGCACAAGCTGTGCAGGATTTTCTCATGACATTTCAGAAATGTTTACGATGGGAAATTTTGTCACTGACAGCAGATGTCAATACAAAATTATGATAATAATGTGTGTCAAATAAACTGCCATGCTGCATTCAAACAATGATGTAACTCCACTGTAATCCACTTTGTGTACTCTCTCCCTTTAGTGTCTCTCTGTTCATCTGCTGTGCCCTGTTCTGTATCCAGCTCACCAGTGTCTTTACCTCTGAGGACAGTGGTAGGCACAGAGTAGACACAGCATGACAGACATTGACAAAAACAGACATGAGAAGATTTCTGACATGCACATGAATATATTGTGTCAATAATCTACGTACTTATCTGACATTTTTATAGCATGTTGATATAAATTACCAGTGCAAACACTCCTGTTTATATTTTTCTTTTCTTTTTTTTTTAAATTCTAATTCTGAAGAGAACATGCTTTAGTTGAAAAATAGTGAAACCTCCCATTGTATTCTAAAAGATGGGTGCAGCTTCTGGTTCTGAAAAACAATTGTCCCAGAAGTGGACTCCCCAGCAAACTCTCCCTCATACACTGTGTGTCTATACTTGTTGTTGTACTAGGGTTAGGGAAAGGTTTACATACATATATATTAATTAAGCATTGTACATCAGGGCATTTCTGATTGGTCCCAATTTCATCCCACAGCATGATGATGACTTCAAACATGATCGTAGTGAGACAGATCTAGGCGTGCAGCATAAAGTTTGGCACCAACAAAACAGAAAAAATCAATTTAAGAAGAACGAGTTCTCCAGGATACTTGGAACAACATATCTACCGAGTTCCTTCTAAGCTTCCTAAAAGTGTACTGAGAATAACTGGTTTTCAGAACAAACACAGATTTTTTTGTCTTTTCACTACACCCCTAAACTTAAAAAGAATAAATACATGAAAACTCTTCATGCCATTGTTTTTGAAAGTGATTTAACTGCACTTTTAGAGCCTACAACTTTTTCATAGACCCTCTTCCTAGCAAAAAACCCTAAAACAATCCGCAGGCAGTTCATGGAGAAGTGTACAGGCTGTACAGTTTCTTTTAACTTTCTTTTATTTTAATTTCTAACCAGAGTTCAGTCTTATATAAAAACATATCTAGTCACCTCCAGCTGCTTGAAAAAAATCACATAATAGTCACATTATCTCTGCTAGTAATTTTCTTGTTTTGCTCGATTTTATATTCTACCGAGCCCAAAGCAGACTGCACACACAAACACAGTGCACACTCACAGCACTGTGATTTCTGAGCCATCTCACTCGGCCTTCTGGAACACATTTACAATGCCCCACTCTCTAACACAACATAATAATTTTAAATTCATATTTAAAGTTAGATTTTAGTTTTAAATAAAAACGTTTTCTGTTACATTAAATAATCTGTTCAAAAATCTTAATTAGCAATAACTGCAGGCTGTATGTGTCATTTTCTACCTTCTGGCTCATTCCAAGCAACCTCTCGTTTATATTTACTGCAAACTAGTATATATTCATGTTTTACAGCAATGTTCAGCATTATGAGTGCATGATAATTATAGAAACCCTGAGAAAATTTAAAATGCATGAATAGCGGGCGGTAAATATACAAGTTTCCATTATGGCTGCTCCCGCTGAAACAGAATACCTGATGACTGGTTTACCTATATGCTGCTTAGAGGTGTACTACTAGAGCTGTGTTTGATCCCTGTTTAGCTACACTGAGAATATAATTGGCAGGTGATCTCGTATGGACACATATCTCCCAAGGATCCACCATCATCCTGTCATGGACTAGTGGGCCTTGTTAAGCAACTATATCTGTACGTTAAAAATATGAACATGGTTCAAGCTAATTTTTTATTATTTCTGATAAAATTATTTGTGATTATTTGAGTAAGACATTGAGTAAAACAATGTATTTCACTGTATGTTATCCTGTCTTCCTTCTCTCACCCCAACCGGTCACAGCAGATGGCCGCACCTCCCTGAGCCTGGTTCAGGGAGGTTTCTTCCTGTTAAAAGGGAGTTTTTCCTTCCCACTGTCGCCAAAGTGCTTGCTCATAGGGGGTCATATGATTGTTGGGTTTTTCTCTGTATGTATTATTGTAGGATCTACCTTGCAATATAAAGCGGCTTGTGGCGCCTCTTGTTGTGATTTGGCGGTGTATAAAAAAAAATTAATTGAAAAACATAAACATTTAGTTTGGGATAGATTTTTTCTCTTTCTAAATCAGTTAACACTGAAAACTGCATTTTGTATTGTATTATATACTCAAGTTATCTTTATCTCATGTTAAAATTTGTTCGATGATCTCAAACTCCTGCTGTGTGATACTGAAAATTTGGTATTGATCAGATACCAACTAAATTCATTGTTAGTATTCCCAATATCAATGCCAATACTCATACTTTTAACCTATAAATTCAGCAGTGTGTCATGACATATGAGATTAATCATCATGAATTTGCTCATTCTGAACACATTTTAATGACCACTAAATCAAGTAATTTTTATTTTCCAAATGAATCATTAATACAACAAAACACAGCTTTCAGCTATTCATGTATTTTAAAAATTGTTTTTTGGAGGCCTGGAATGTAAATGTGTAAATGTCTCTAAAGCACTTTCCACTTCTATTCTTTAAATGTGCTGTTAGCGCTACACACAATAGACGTGATAGACAACGCAAAAAGGTTCAGACATTTTTCATAGTGCATGTTGTGCAGGTAAAAAAAAATTTAACACAGTGAGCTACATATGTCACAGCGGGGTACACCGGTGTGTTCTGACAATGGACCCAAATTCAGACACTGAGAGAGGAACTGCAGTCTTGAACAAAGCGTGTCGTTTATTTTGGCTGGTAGACGTGAAAAAAACCCTCAACCAAAGGCAAAACAGGAGCGACAACTGAAACCTAAACTGTAAAAAACGAAATCTATGAAAACGGTGATAACTATGAAACAGCTATGACAACTGTGAAGACTAAGATGACTATGAATACTTTGACGAGACGAAGGAAAACAGACGACCTCACAACTAATACACACAGGAGGTGATCAGGGGAAGTGGAAACACACGAGGAAACAGCTGACACACATGAACATAACGACAACACAGGGGAAGTGAAACTAAAAACAAGGACAAAGACACACAGTCTTTCCAAATAAACCAGGAAACACTGAGAAAATAACAATAATCA
The DNA here is from genome assembly GCF_057382095.1 of Aulonocara sp. 'chitande type north' Nkhata Bay. Taxonomy (NCBI): domain Eukaryota; kingdom Metazoa; phylum Chordata; class Actinopteri; order Cichliformes; family Cichlidae; genus Aulonocara; species Aulonocara sp. 'chitande type north' Nkhata Bay. The sequence goes on along the minus strand of NC_141347.1, from coordinate 1,556,573 downwards.
AAGAATGAAACTAAAACACACAAAACACTGGGTCACAGACCCAGTGCCGTGACAACATACTGAACTTAACGGATACAAATAGTGTATCAATACTATTCAATTCAATTCATCCATCCATTCGCTTCCGCTTATCCTTTTCAGGGTCGCGGGGGGCGCTGGAGCCTATCCCAGCTGTCATAGGGCGAGAGGCGGGGTACACCCTGGACAGGTCGCCAGTCTGTCGCAGGGCCAACACACAGGGACAGACAGCCATTCGCACTCACATTCACTCGCACATTCACACCATTCACACAATGGCAATTTGGATTTTCCAATTAACCTATCCCCTCAAGCTGCATGTCTTTGGACGGTGGGAGGAAGCCGGAGTACCCGGAGTGAACCCACGCAAACACGGGGAGAACATGCAAACTCCACACAGAAAGACCCCGGCCTGATGTTGGAATTGAACTCAGGACCTTCTTGCTGTGCGGCAACAGTGCTAACCACCGTGCCACCGTGCTGCCCTCAATTCAATTCAATTCAATTTTATTTATATAGCGCCAAATCACAACAAAAGTCGCCTCAAGGTGCTAGTATTGATCCAATACCAATATCAGCATTGGTATTGGTATTATCGATTTAGTAAGTATGACAGTCAAAAACTAGGAAATCGAAAATACTTTTTCACTGTATATGTCATTTTCACCAGGGCCCAACCACGAGACTCATAATTAGTTTTCTACTCAAGTCAGATCAAATGGATTTAAAACTTTTCAGAGACAATGGAAAGATTGAAAGAAAATTGGAATCAGGGGTCCTTGATTGATGTGGCTATGAAAAAGGAGTATTTTCACAATAATAAACTAAGATAGGTGCAATTATTTTTTAAATGAATGTGAATACTGTTGACTCTAGACAGTGAGAAAAGACTGTTTCACTCCTACAGCAACCAGCATGCTTTGAGATCTGTTCCTTCCAAGGCCACTGCCCAGACCGTTGTCGTTTTGATATATGACCCAAGCATCTAAGGAGGTGTGCCAATAAAGAGAAAGGCGGTACAATAGTGCATTTTTAAGACAAGTCTAAATAAAAGAAGGAAGAAGCAATAAAACATATTTTGTGAAAATAGAAACGGTGTTTAAAATTTATAGCTGAATATTCACTAATATTAACAATCATGTTAGGATCACAAAGCAACACATTGAAGGAGTTTAACCTTTTTTTGGTTAACACATGACAAAAGCATGAATCACCGGCCCTTTTCAAGACACACCCCACCATCCTTATACACATCACTCTTGGTTTGTGGTTACACCTAGAATCAAGAACAGAGGGTTTGTGTGTGTGTGTGTGTGTGTGTGTGTGTGTTAGGGCTGCATGATTAATCGTTAGAAAATCGCAATCTCAATTCATACTTATGTGCGATCTCATTTCCAAATGACAACGATTTAAAAAAAAAAAAAAAAAGACGATGACGATTTTGATCCGGGACGTAATCTACATGAAAACAAGCGCTCAAAAAACAAAAAACAAAACAAGCGCTCACTCTTCCTGCTCAACAAATGACAAGGGCGGAGCCTTATACCACGTGATACAGAAGCTGGCTGCTAAAATTGGCAGGGAAAAAACAACAGAGAGCACGTCAGGGATGACGAGAAAGTGACAGGAGAAAATCCGTCCTGGTCAACCACCCAAACATCAATAACGGGAACCTTATACAGCGCTTCCCTATACCCGTCGAACTCCCGCAGGCACAAAGAAATTACGGAGGCTAGCACTTATCACCTGGCCAAAGATATGGCTCCCATCAACACTGTGCAAAACGAGGGATTTAGGAAAATGATCAACACCCTAGACAAACGATACACAGTGCCGTCCCGCAACTATTTTTCTATTGTTGCACTGCCTGCTCTATACACGCAGCGTCGAGCAACGGTGGAGATGGAATTTCAAGCAGTACAACATTTTGCGGCAACGACAAAATGTGAGACATTTGTTGTTTTTATGTTTATTTATTGTTTTTATGTTCAGTCTCAACTGTTACGAAGTTGATGTGCAGTTAATAAGTGCAATAAATATTTATATTGGAAAAGAAAATCGTGAGAGAATCGTGATCTCAATTCTAAGCAAAAAAATCGTGATTCTCATTTTATGCAAAATCGTGCAGCCCTGGTGTGTGTGTTTATCAGTGAAAAAAGCAGGTGCAGTCCTTTGTAGTTCTTTGTATTTCTGACCCAGGTGTGCATGTTAAAAATTTTATGACCCAGAAATTCCTCTGATGATTTTTGCAGATGACATGAAGTACGATTAAACACACTAGCAAACACCCTCTCTGCAAGCAGTTGTTGTCAGGCCTTTAATTACATAAAGGTGGCGTACATTTACGTTACATGTTAAACAAGGGGGTGATGAATATGAAAGTGTAAATAATTGGAACTTATAAGAATGTTTTTACACATATAGATGTTGATAATTGCTGTATGTGTGACAATAAGTTTTGTTCAGACTGACCCATTCATTACAGAGGAAATACATGCAGACATACATATGGTGCACTCATTATAGTAAGATACTCATCACACATATGCAATATGAAAGAAAAAAACAACAGACTTACAGGAAACACATTATATAACATCAGAAAAAAGGGATGAAAAATGATCTGTGAACCCAGTGTTATCAGCTGACTACTGATAAACAGTTAGATGCTCATTGTTAAAGCAGAACCTTATTAATCTTTGAGGAATAAAATCCATTCCCATCACTGGAAGACTATTATGCACTGCTACTTTATAGCATCAAGTGATTAAAAAAACATACCAACAAATGCAGACAAGTGGCTGTGCTTTAATCCCTGGTTAAAATATGAAGACTACATGTGCTGTAGCTGCAACAACCTCAAGCTATAAGGACCAACACTGGCTGAAAGACAAAAAGCAGATCCATAAAGATTATCAAAATGTATTACTCAGAGCAGTTATGACATCACAGAGTGAGATGAAATGGTTTGAAGTGATTTTAGTGAGTAAATGAAGCAGAATGTTTAAAATGGTATGACAAGATCTAATAAAATTATGTTACTGCCAAACATAAGTGTATTTACACCACAGTACACAGTACATCTGAACTGCCCAAGGAAAGGCTTTTCTTTGAAAATTAAGTCTTACTCAATTTGCTATTTAAATAACAATCTTACTTACCAGCTCAGTTAGCCCCTACACAGATGGGGGTTGAGTAGTTTAGCTTTTTCCAGCCCTCAACTATCTAAAACTAAAATCTAAAACATTTAAAATTAGTCATTAGTCAAAAGTAGTCATTATCCAGTGAAATCTAACAATACACATAAATTAAACTGTACCAAAGTTAGAGCTAGCAACACTCCTGTGATTTATCATCTTACATTATATATTACCAGTTTTCTCTTTCTGATCACCTTGGTCAACATGAAATGTAGAGTTCATCAACAGACAAAGATAACCCAGGTACGGTAATTACAAAATGAACTTTTTAAATGATGACACTCCCACCCCCTCTTATACAGGGAGTGCAGAATTATTAGGCAAGTTGTATTTTTGAGGAATAATTTTATTATTGAACACCAACCATGTTCTCAATGAACCCAAAAAACTCATTAATATCAAAGCTGAATGTTTTTTTGGAAGCTTTTTAGTTTGTTTTTAGTTTTAACTATTTTAGGGGGATATCTGTGTGTGCAGGTGACTATTACTGTGCATAATTATTAGGCAACTTAACAAAAAACAAATATATACCCATTTCAATTATTTATTTTTACCAGTGAAACCAATATAACATCTCCACATTCACAAATATACATTTCTGACATTCAAAAACAAAACAAAAACAAATCAGCGACCAATATAGCCACCTTTCTTTGCAAGGACACTCAAAAGCCTGCCATCCATGGATTCTGTCAGTGTTTTGATCTGTTCACCATCAACATTGCGTGCAGCAGCAACCACAGCCTCCCAGACACTGTTCAGAGAGGTGTACTGTTTTCCCTCCTTGTAAATCTCACATTTGATGATGGACCACAGGTTCTCAATGGGGTTCAGATCAGGTGAACAAGGAGGCCATGTCATTAGTTTTTCTTCTTTTATACCCTTTCTTGCCAGCCACGCTGTGGAGTACTTGGACGCGTGTGATGGAGCATTGTCCTGCATGAAAATCATGTTTTTCTTGAAGGATGCAGACTTCTTCCTGTACCACTGCTTGAAGAAGGTGTCTTCCAGAAACTGGCAGTAGGACTGGGAGTTGAGCTTGACTCCATCCTCAACCCGAAAAGGCCCCACAAGCTCATCTTTGATGATACCAGCCCAAATCAGTACTCCACCTCCACCTTGCTGGCGTCTGAGTCGGACTGGAGCTCCCTGCCCTTTGCCAATCCAGCCACGGGCCCATCCATCTGGCCCATCAAGACTCACTCTCATTTCATCAGTCCATAAAACCTTAGAAAAACCAGTCTTGAGATATTTCTTGGCCCAGTCTTGACGTTTCAGCTTGTGTGTCTTGTTCAGTGGTGGTCGTCTTTCAGCCTTTCTTACCTTGGCCATGTCTCTGAGTATTGCACACCTTGTGCTTTTGGGCACTCCAGTGATGTTGCAGCTCTGAAATATGGCCAAACTGGTGGCAAGTGGCATCTTGGCAGCTGCACGCTTGACTTTTCTCAGTTCATGGGCCGTTATTTTGCGCTTTGGTTTTTCCACACGCTTCTTGCAACCCTGTTGACTATTTTGAATGAAACGCTGGATTGTTCGATGATCACGCTTCAGAAGCTTTGCAATTTTGAGACTGCTGCATCCCTCTGCAAGATATCTCACTATTTTTGACTTTTCTGAGCCTGTCAAGTCCTTCTTTTGACCCATTTTGCCAAAGGAAAGGACGTTGCCTAATAATTATGCACACCTGATATAGGGTGTTGATGTCATTAGACCACACCCCTTCTCATTACAGAGATGCACATCACCTAATATGCTTAATTGGTAGTAGGCTTTCGAGCCTATACAACTTGGAGTAAGACAACATGCATGAAAAGGATGATGTGGACAAAGTACTCATTTGCCTAATAATTCTGCACTCCCTGTAATGGAGAAAATATGGAACATGGTGAACCTTTCCAAGAGTGGCTGACCTTCCAGCATGTCAAGGAATCATCCAGGAGGTCACAGAAAAACACAGAACAACATCTAAAGAACTGTAAGTCAACACTTGCCTCAGTTAAGTTTATGATTCTGCAAGAAGAAAGAGACTGGGCAAAAATAGCATCCATGGGAGACTTCCAAGACAAAAATCACTGCTCACCAAAGAGAATACAAAGACTCGACACATGTTTTCCAAAAAACATCCTGATGATCTCCAAGACAAATTTTTCTGTGGACTGACAAAGTAAAAGCTGAACTGGAAGTTTTGTGTCCTCTTTACCTAGCATAAAACTAACACAGCATTTTATAAAATGTACATCATGCAAACAGTCAAACATGGTGGTGATAGTGTGATGCTCTGTGCTTCTGTTGCGGTTTTCGGGACACATACAACTTGTTGTAACTGATCACAACAATGAATTTTGCTTTCTACCAGAAAATCCTGAAGGAGAATTTTTAGCAATCTGTCTGTCCTGAAACGGAACTTTATTCAGTTTATGTAGCATGACAATGATCCAAAACAAACCAGACTGGTCTGAAAGGCTCAAAAACATGTGGCAGGATTGAGCAGGATATTGGCTCACTGATCCACCGTGCTAGGACCTACAATAATGGTATTAGAACGGCAACACCCTGAGGCTCTCTAAGCAAGTGAAAGAGGACGGGTGAGGATTAGTAATTGTCAGAGCCACAATCCAGAATGAGACAAGGAACATTTACAAATACATCCGAAAGATTGTCTCTCAAAATGAGCTGCTCCAAAAATACCTAGGCAGGAAGACAGTAACAACCAAGCCCCATCATGGGATGTAACATTAACAGAGGAAGTGGCTGATTAAAAAAGCCAGTGGAAGAAGAAAAGGCCGGCTTAAAACACACCACATGGGCTCTGATCATGGCAACACAAAAACAGATTCACCTCAGACATCAGGACCCAGGTTGCAGACTGCGCAAAGGTGCCTCCAAACCTATCCAACACAATGCAGCAGGATGTAAGATGCAAGCTGGGAGTGCATACACTGAGAGGCACAACTAAGTGGCTGAGATAGTACAAAAGAATATCTGTGGTGCATATGGACCAGAAGATCTCAAGATCCAATGGGATTATTCTGTGGTTTTGGTTACCTTGGGTGTTTGTACTCTTCTGTTTCATGGTTCATGTTCCTATGTTCTGTGTCCCCCAGTCTGTGTTAAGTTGGTGTGTTATGTCATTGCGTGTATGTGTTTCCTGTTTTATTGTGAAGGTCTGCGTCTTATGTGAGTGCTTTCAGTTTGCCTCCCTAGTCTCGTCACATTAATCACTCCCAGCTGTGTTCCCCACCTGTGTGTAATCTCCCTGTGTTCTCTGAGTGTATTTAAGTTGTGTCTTCTGTCATGGTAGTTGCTGGTTCGTCTGTGTTGTTTCCCCTCGGTCTCCCTGCAACTCTCCATGTGTATTTCCCCGGACCTCCCTGCATCTTCGTTTCTGGTTTGTTTTGTTAGTTTTACCCAGTTTAGGTTCCAGTTTCATGTTCCCAGTGCCTTGGTTGTTTGTTTTTCCCTTCGTTAATAAATACTCACCTGCACCAGAGCTGCCGCGTGCTGGTCCTAAATATTCCACAGTACGAACCAGGCACCATGGACCCAGCGGCAGTATATCCGTCCGAGGAGCTCCGGGACGACGTTACATATAACGTGGAGATTCTCCTCGGGCTGTGGCTAGAGAACCCTCCAGAGGAGCTTCGCTGCACCGTGGAAAGTCGGCTACAACAGCTCTTTTCTGGCCTGCCATGGCTTCTGAAGTCGCTTCCTCCGACCATGCAGGCTTTTCTCCAGCACACACCGCACCTTCTCTCAGCCACTCCTGCCTCGCTGCCCGACTCGCCGGATGTGATCTTGCCGGGCCCGTCGGAGCCGTCTGCGGGGAGGAAACGCCGATCGCGCCGCCGGCGCGCCACCCCACAGCCGGACGTTCGGGCTTCTAATTCGCCGGCTGTGGTGAGTGAGGACTCTTTTCCGTTTTCGGACTGTGTGACTGTTCATTCAGGGGCTGTGTTCTGTGCGGCGGATGATTGTGTGAACAGCGTATCACCTGCTCAGCAGCCACACACTTCTCAGTTAGCTGCCCCGCAGCCACACACTTCTCAGTTAGCGGCCCCGCAGCCACACACTTCTCATTTAGCGGCCCCACAGCCACACACTTCTCAGTTAGCGGCCCCGCAGCCACACACTTCTCACTTAGCTGCCCCGCATCCACACTCTTCCCAGTTAGCCGCCCAGTAGCCACTCGCGGTCCAGTCCCGAGCGCCTCCAGTGTCACTTTCAGTTCGCGCTCCTGTGCCTCCAGAGTTACCTGTAGCTCAGGCCCCCGTAGCTCCAGTGCCCCCGCTACCCGTAGCTCCAGTGCCCCCGCTACCCGTAGCTCCAGTGCCCCCGCTACCCGTAGCTCCAGTGCCCCCGCTACCCATAGCTCTGGCTCCAGTGTCACCGGTCTCACACACTCACTCTATGCAGGGAGAAAGTCTAAGTTCCAGTCAGGGTGTTTCTCGCGCTTTAGCTGCTTCAGGCACCATTCTGCACTCCAGGGCTTCCCCAGAGGCTAGGTCTCAGTCCCCAGCTGATTCTGGACCCCTGAAGTCTAAGCAGCCGCCTGAGAACTGCACCATGTCAGCGTTGCCTGGGCAGAGCCAGTGCTCAGTGCATTGCCAGTCGCCTTTGTGTCAGCTAGTGGCCTCCATGACTGCTGGCTTAGTGGTGATTTCTGCTGGAGGGTCCGAGGGACCGCTCCGGCCTTCGTCTCCTGTCGTCACTGTAGGGTCGAAGGGATCCGTCCAGTCTGCGGCACCTCTGCTTCCACGCCGCCGTGGCCTTCCGCACGGCCGGTCCCCAGACCCTCTTCGTCTGAGTGGCCGCCGTTGCCTTCCGCACGGCCGGCTCCCGGACCCTCTCCGCCTGAGTGGCCGCCGTGGCCTTCCACACGGCCGGTCCCCAGACCCTCTTCGTCTGAGTGGCCGCCATTGCCTTCCGCACGGCCGGCCCCCGGACCAGTGCTGTCGTCGTGGCCGTTGCCTTCCGCACGGCCGGCCCCCGGACCCTCTCCGCCTGAGTGGCCGCCGTTACCGTCCGCACGGCCGGCCCCCGGACCAGTACTGTCGTCGTCACCGTTGCCTTCCGCACGGTCGGCCTCCCGAACTCTGGTGTGCTTCTTTTCTTTTGGTTTTGGACTCGTGTTTTGTTTTTCTTTTTGTCTTTTGGCCTTCTGGTGCTCCTGTTTTGTTTTGCCTCGTGCCCTCCGTCCTGGACCCCCGCCGCCCTGGTTGGGTTGTTTTCTGTTTTTCTTCTGGCTGTTTTGTTTCTTGTTGGTCTGTCTGGAGCCAGCCTTTGAGGGGGGGTCCTGTCATGGTCCGGAGTCTGCGACTCCGTGTTTATGTTTAGTTTATTAGTATTCTGTGGTTTTGGTTACCTTGGGTGTTTGTACTCTTCTGTTTCATGGTTCATGTTCCTATGTTCTGTGTCCCCCAGTCTGTGTTAAGTTGGTGTGTTATGTCATTGCGTGTATGTGTTTCCTGTTTTATTGTGAAGGTCTGCGTCTTATGTGAGTGTTTTCAGTTTGCCTCCCTAGTCTCGTCACATTAATCACTCCCAGCTGTGTTCCCCACCTGTGTGTAATCTCCCTGTGTTCTCTGAGTGTATTTAAGTTGTGTCTTCTGTCATGGTAGTTGCTGGTTCATCTGTGTTGTTTCCCCTCGGTCTCCCTGCAACTCTCCACGTGTATTTCCCCGGACCTCCCTGCATCTTCGTTTCCCAGTGCCTTTGTTGTTTGTTTTTCCCTTCGTTAATAAATACTCACCTGCACCAGAGCTGCCCCGTGCTGGTCCTAAATATTCCACACGGCTTGCCCCGGCAAACCGTGACAAATATCCTGCTGCTGGCCAACCAAACAGACACAGTGAGGGTCAACAATGAAGAAGACTGCAGCTGCGACAGATGTGGACAGTTGTGTACATGAGCACACTATCCAGTTTGAAATAAGTTGAGAATCAGTTTTGTGGCATTTAAAGGCTTTAAAATCTTGATGTAAAAGCTTGCCGTATGTGTATCAATGTGTATGCATTAGAAATAAATGCGATACATACTCTTAAAACTCAATTTTGAAGCACTGCCAGTGGTAAAACCTTCACACATTTGCCAGCTTGAAAAAAGGAAAATAGAAGTTCTGTAGAATATTTCAGGCAATTTCGGTTACCCATTTTGATTACTAGTGGCAAAAGGTAGTTGTTTTTCATAGAATATCTAAAATATCTATTTCATTGCTCATCCACTTTTTAACTAATGACCATTTGTTTTACTTTGACTTTGTTTTTTCATTTTGCATGAGAAATACATTAACACTCAGCTGGAAGGAATAGGTATTCCAATTTTCCAGACAGCAGTCTGGAAAGTAGCACTCAAAACTGGGGCAACTTGGTACCTGTGTGTCTGACTGTCAACACTGCAGATAGGAAGTAGGAAGAGGGACTTTTAGCTCCTAAAGTTTCTGTTAAAATATGGGTTGGATATACCACTTTCTTGCTTTCAGCCCAAGACCCAATTTTTTTACTGACATGACATTCAGTTGCATTCTTGGAGCTAAGAACCCAAAGAAAAATGTGGGTGCCTTTGGCATATGGAAACACTTAGACCTGCAACACATTTTTCATTCATAGCTCAGACAATTATGCAAAAGTTGAACCAATACATGTATTATGAGACAGTGTCATAAAGCAAGATTAAGGTTTTATACATAAAATATATTAAGATAATCAGAAAGTGTGAATCCTGGTTTGGTGAACTCAGACTCTATTTAAACATTACAAAGTGTGCAGACTACATGTTTCCCAGGCATTTTAACTAAGCATTTGAGCACACTACTGTAACCATTAACATTTAAGACAAAGTAAAACCAAGTGCTAACATGAAGGGCATCTAATGGTCACCTGATACTGGTCCCAAAAGCAATATGGCCACTTCTGGTTCGGAAAAACTGGCATGATGGCCAGTTTCAAAAAGTTAAAGTTTCAAAAAGTAGAGTCCAAAAGCAATGTGTAATCTCTTAGTGGTTATTTCCATTAGTTGAGTACAGCTGAATTATAAAGCTGCTGAAGATTTAAAAACAATTCACCTAATGTTTATCAAAATAATTCAAAGATAACAGAAAAAAGGCAAAGGATGGACAAGATAAGAAATTAGTAGATGAGAGGGACAACTCCGATGTACTATTTGGACAGAGTATAGTGGATATACTGGATAAAGGGTGTTGAATACAGAAATGAAAGAAGGAGGACAAGAGGAAAACAATAGAGAAGACTCACAGATGTAGTGAAGAAGGTGACAGAGGAGAAAGCTAGGGACAGGGTGAAATGAAGGCAGATGATCCACTGTGGCAACCCCTAAAGGGAGCACCCAAAAGAAGAAGACATCTGGTAAATTTGAATAGAGTCTATCCAGAAAGTATTCACTTCACTTCATTTGCTACACGTTTTGTCATGTTACAGCCTTATTCTAAAATGGATCAAATCCCTTTTTCACATTCATTTACCCCATAATGACAAATTCTCACCCTGTGCACAATACTATTTTGAAGTACATTTGGCAGAATTTACAGCCTCAGGTTTTTTTCAGTATGATGCTACAAAGTTTGGCACAACTATTTTAGGGAAGATTTCAACTATTCCTCTTTGCCGAATCTGTCAAGCTCCATACGGTTGAATGGGGAGAATGGGAGAGTCACTGCACAGCCAATTTCAGATCTCTCCAGATATGTTCAATCAGATCCATGTCTGAGCTCTGATTTGACCACTCAAGAATGTTCACGGGGTGGTCCCAGAGTCACTTCTTTGCTATCTTGGCTGTGTGTTTAGGGTAGTTGTCCTGCCAGTCCAAGATCCAGAGCACTCTGGAGCAGGTTATCATCAGGAATGTCTTTGTATAATAATGCATGTTTCCCTAGACCATGACTAGTCTTCCAGTTCATGCTGTCCAAAAAAGAATGGGAGTCATTCCAGTGTCTTTTGGCAAACTCCAGGCAGACTTTCATGTACCATTTACTGGCCACTTCACAATACAGGCCTGATTAGTGGAGTGCTGCAGAAAAAGCTGTCCTTCTGTAAGGTTCTCCTCTCTCCAAAGAGCAATGCTGGAGCTCTGTGACAGTGACCGTCAGGTTCTTGGTCACTTCCCTGAATAAAACACCCCTACCCAGATCACTCTATTGGCTGGAAAAGTTGGTGGTTCCAAACTTCTTCCATTTATGGGTGACAGAGGCCACTGTGCACATTTTGACCTTCAACGCTGCAGAAAGTTTTCTGTCACCTTCCACAAACTTTTTTCACTTTGCCATGATGGGGCAGTAGGTGTAGAATTTTGAGATAACAAATGAATGAAATCCATCTTGGAATAAGGCTGTAACATAACAAACTGTGGAACAAGGTAAGCGCTGAAAATACTTTACACTGTAGGTTATGATGAGGTACAACCTGGACAGGATGCAGGTCTATCACAGAGCTAACACAGAGACAAACACTGACATTTACATTTATATTCACATCTATGATCACTTTAGAATTACCAGTTTACCTGCATTTGGCTTGTGTCTTCTTTCTTCTTTTTTATTTTCTCATAAATCCACTTCACACAACAGCATAATTTATTATTATTTTTATCATCACTACAACATACAGGAATTCTTTTATTTATGTTGTTTAGGCTGAATATTGTCCAGACAGTTAACTCTCAGATGAGAGATTAGACTGGAAACAGAAACAAAAGTCAGAAATAACATTTTAACAAGATAGGATATTCTATAAATTTAGTCTTACATTTGACACTACTGTACAAAGCACTTTTTGTTCCAAAGTGGAGGAAAGCTGGATCAAATACCACACTCCTTTTGTTGTGTGCTTATAAAGATCCAGTTGCAAAGGAAATCAGAAAGGCCTGATGGGTGGATGGACAGCTTCAGAAACCGCCTCACCCAAACAGCTATACAATATTTGACAAGAAAAGCTCTAAAAGCTTTATTATACAGAAAAAAACGCATTTCCTACATTTGCTTTGTAGGTGGTTGTTTGTAAAAATTTTGCACAACCCCCCTTCTCCCTAGTCAGGACAAGGGTCATGTGGCATGTTGATATAAAATAACCTGAACAGGGGAAAAAAATTGCCAAGCTTTTAATTATTATTACATTTTTCATCGTTTGGATGATGACAAAGGATGATGTGCATCTCGTCTTCTCCTTATCCATCTCATCTATTTCATATCTGACATTACAGAGATAGACTTAAAATAACACTGTCTTGGGAGATTTCAGGGTGCTGTGTGTCATGTGGTAATCTCACATTCTTAAGAAGATATAAAGGGGGTGGGAAAGTAGTGTGGGTGTTTTGAGTGCTTGTGAGGATTGTTGAGGAATAGCTGAACTGCGCTGTTCAATAGGAGTCTTTACAGACTGCTATCAGCAGCTCTATAAGGGTGATACAGGTCAGATGCTAATCCTACAATGCCTGGTGAGAAGAGACGGTTCCACATAGATGACATAAAAAGGATAAGTCAGGGGTCAGGGCTCTTACAGCTTTATTCCTTTTATTTCTGCTTTACTGAACATATTATACCTGAATATGAGTGTGCCAGCCAAAATATACAACTTGATGCTCTGCCTAATTCACATTTTCATCAAAGGACTTTTTGTAGCTACTGGAGTTACATAGTTAAAATTACAAAATAAATGAAATCCTAAATCTAATCCTACACTATAAAAATGGAATTAAATATGGATAATAAGTAAACACACAGACCAAAAAGAATTAAAGGTAGAAAAGCTTACTGTTATTACCTAAAATGTCCCGTTCTCTGTTTGTTGCATTATTTTTATTATTACTGTAAGTTGCTTGGGTTATATTTTTGCAGTTTCTTTAGGAAATGGACAAATTGTGGAATGATTTATTAACATTTGAAAACATAAAAATAAATACACTATATAAAGCAAAAACAGAGTCTGTATAGTTCTACCAGGCTTGGTCCTCAGCCAGAAAAGGGTGGACTGCCAACTCTGGGTCAGGGACAACTTCCTGCCCCAAATGGAGGAGTTTAAGTATCTCGGAGTCTTGTTCACGAATGACGAGAGAAGGGCGATCGACCGGCGGATTGGTGCTGCGGCTGCAGTGATGCAGACGCTGTGCCGGTCTGTCGTGGTGAAGAGGGAGCTGAGTGTGAAAGTGAAGCTCTCAATTTACCGGTCAATCTATGTCCTTACCCTCACCTATAGTCACGAGTTGTGGGTAGTAAGGATGGGTACCGGTAATGGCATAAACGGTAGTAACCAGACCGAAAAGAAGCGCACATTTCGGTGTTTTATTTCTGTTATAGACAGTGTTGTTGTTAATGTATGTTTGGGGGCGTTGAACCCCGGAACCTTCAGAGGTTTTTCAGGGTTCTCCCTGCCGGAATGTTATGTGTGGGACAGTTTCCTGTATGTGTGCGACTAGCTGTGGTTGTTTCTAAAAGTGGTCAGTAAACGTCCTAAAACTAGCACTTGAGTTTCCGAGCATTTTTATCCTGAGGTTATAACACCTTTTTGGCGACGAGGATAAAAGCCGAACGCGGACAGTTTTGAGTTTTTGCTACGGATTTTGCAGTCGGACTACCACTTCGCATCTATGGCTACGATCGGATCGCTCACGGAGTTTGCCGAGGGAGACGGCGACTGGATTGAATATGTCGAGAGGCTTGAACACTTTTTCTTGGCAAACGACATTTCGGACGAAGAAAAAAAAAGGTCAGTTCTTCTCAGTGCGTGTGGAGCGAGGACCTACAAGTTGATACGTAACCTGACGACGCCTCGGAAGCCCGGGGACTTCAGTTTCAAAGAACTGGTGACGTTGGTGCAAAATCATCACTGCCCGAAACCCTCCGTGATTGTTCAGCGGTTCAAATTCCACACTCATTCACGCAAGCCGGGAGTTTCGGTGGCTGCGTATGTGACGGAGCTGAGACAGCTATCAGAGCACTGTGAGTTTGGAGGCGTGCTGGATGACATGCTCCGCGACAGGTTGGTGTGTGGTATAAATGATGATGGCATGCAGCGTCGGTTGTTGGGGGAGCCCACACTGGACTTTAAGAAAGCTTTGGAAATTGCTCAGGCAATAGAAACGGCAGCTAATAACACTAAAGACATTCGGAAAGCTAACAACAATATGCACTCAACCGAGGTGCATCATGTATCTCGGAGTGTGAGGGGCAAACTGAGGGAGCTTTTGGAGTGTTACCGGTGTGGGGGGGCACACTTTGCCAAGGACTGTGTTTTCAAAGACAGTACCTGCCATAACTGCAAGAAAAAGGGGCACTTAGCCAAGAAATGCAGGGGCACTAAGGAGAAATCAAAGAAGGAATGGAAGACAAAACACAAACTAAACACTCATCACCTGCAGGGCATGGCGCCTGAGGAGGATGAGTGTGTTTTCAACATGTTTAATCTGGTTGGCTTTAATAAGTGCTGTGCGGAGCCCATCTATGCCACTATCCAGGTAAATGGGAAGGAGCTACGAATGGAGGTGGATACAGGGGCTTCAGCTTCGGTGATCAGCCAAGCCACCTACCACAGCTTGTGGCACTCGGGCGGGGCACCAGCCCTCCAAGCGACTGAGATAAGCCTTAGACAGTACACAGGTGAATGCATTCCCCTGCTTGGTGCTATAGAGGTGCATGCAGCATATCAGGGTCAAGAAGCTGCAGCAACACTGCTGGTGGTGAAAGGGGAGGGGCCTAGTCTGCTGGGTCGTGACCTTCTGCAGAAAATCCGCCTGAACTGGAGGGAAATCAGGTATGTAATGGTAATAGCAGAGTTACTGGGAAAGTATGCAGATGTGTTCAAGAATGAATTGGGCACTCTCCGGGGCACCACTGTGAAGCTGTGTGTGGACCCTTTTGCCCGGCCACGCTTTTTCAAACCACGCACTGTACCATACGCCATGAAGGCCAAGGTGGAAGCAGAGTTGGAGAGACTACAACAGATAGGGGTCATTGAGCCAATAGAGTTCTCGGACTGGGCAGCCCCGATCGTACCAGTGTTGAAAGAGGACAGAGGGGTGCGTATATGCGGTGATTACAAACTGACAGTGAACCAAGCCTCTCAGCTCGACGCCTACCCTCTGCCTCGAGTGGATGACCTTTTTGCCACACTGGCGGGTGGTCGGACATTCACAAAGTTGGATATGAGTCATGCTTACCAGCAGTTGCTGCTGGATGAGGAATCAAAAAAATATGTGACAATAAACACACACAAGGGGCTGTTCAAGTACAACCGCCTGGTGTTTGGCGTTGCATCCAGTCCGGCTATCTTTCAGCGCACTATGGACAATCTTCTGCAAAACATTCCTGGTGTTGCTGTTTACTTGGATGACATTTTAGTTACAGGTAAAACAGAAGAGGAGCATCTGCGTAACCTTGAGCAGGTGTTGAAGAAGCTCTCAGAAGCTGGGTTGCGTTTGAAGCGCAGTAAGTGTGTTTTCCAAGCCCCTAGCATGACATACCTGGGTCATCGCATTTCTGCACAGGGCCTGTCCCCACTGGAAGAGAAAGTGAGGGCAGTAAAAGAAGCCCCGAGTCCAAAGAATGTAGCTGAACTAAGATCATTCTTGGGCTTAGTGAACTATTATGGGAAGTTTTTGCCTGACCTCTCCAGCATGCTTGCTCCCCTGTACGGGCTGCTGCACAAAGACAGTCAGTGGAGGTGGTCCCAAGCACAGGAGAAGGCCTTCAGACAGGTAAAAGAACTGTTACAATCGGCACCACTCCTGGTGCATTTTGATCCGGAGAAGGAGGTGGTCCTGTCCTGTGATGCCTCCCCGTATGGCATAGGAGCTGTTCTTTCCCATCGTATGGAAGAGGGGGAAGAGAAACCGGTCGGATATGCGTCACGCACGCTCACAGCAGCAGAAAAGGGCTATTCACAGCTTGAGAAGGAAGGCTTAGCAATAGTTTTTGCTGTGAAACGTTTTCATCAGTACCTGTATGGCCGCCCATTTACTGTTGTTACAGACCATAAGCCCCTCCTGAGTCTCTTTAGTGAAACAAAAGGCATCCCACCCATGGCTTCAGCCCGGGTTCAGCGCTGGGCATTAACACTGTCGGCATACCAGTATCGCATTGTTTATAAGGCGGGACCTGAAAATGCGAATGCAGATGCTTTCAGCCGCCCCCCCCTCCCGGAAGTCCCCGACCAGTCGAACTTGCCCCCAGAAACTGTGTTTTTGCTGGACAAGCTGGCGAACTCTCCGGTCTGTGCTAAAAACATCAAAGCATGGACTGAACGGGATCCAGAGTTATCTCGGGTTAAACAGTGGCTGTTGCAGGGCTGGCCAGCAACAGTGGAGCAAGATCAGCTCAAACCGTATGCCAAGCGTCAGCAGGAGCTCAGTGTTCAAGATGGCTGCATCCTGTGGGGTTCCCGAGTCATTATTCCGCCTCCAGGTCGGTCACAGATCATTGAAGTGTTGCATGAGGCTCATCCAGGGATTTCTCGGATGAAAAGTCTGGCAAGGTCATTCGTGTGGTGGCCGGGAATGGACAGTGCCTTGGAAGACAAGGTAAAAGCCTGTTCTCAATGTCAGTCAAACCAAAAAATGCCACCACCTGCCCCACTCCACCCATGGGAGTGGCCTGGCCGTCCATGGTCCAGGCTTCATCTAGATTTTGCCGGCCCCTTTTTGGGCCACATGTTCCTGGTGTTGGTGGATGCGCATTCAAAATGGCTGGATGCCCACATAATGCCCACCATCACAGCCCCAGTCGTCGCAGACACACTCCGGAGAATCTTTGCAACACATGGATTACCAGAGGCAGTGGTCACGGACAATGGGCCCACGTTCACAAGTGGGGTTTTCCAAGAATTTATGGAGAGAAATGGGATCCGACATATCTGCACAGCACCCTACCACCCTGCCTCCAATGGCTTAGCGGAGCGCGCCGTGGAGACGCTGAAAGACGGTCTAAAAAAAAAAAAAATGCCAGGTCTTTCCATAGAAAAGAGGCTCTGCCGTTTCCTGTTTCAGTATCGCATCACGCCTCATACAACCACAAGCTTGTCCCCAGCGGAGTTGCTGATGGGGAGGAAGCCCAGATCTCATCTGGACCTTCTTCGCCCAGATGTGGGAGCCAGAGTCGCCCAGTCACAAGGTGGGCAGAAGGTGAGACATGATCTACATGCCAGAGGCTGTGTTTTCAGGCAGGGAGACCGTGTGTATATCAAAAACTTTACGGGTGGCTCACGGTGGCTGCCTGGCGTCATTCATGCAGCCTGACGACGTCACATTTTGGTACCTGCGTGGACTGAAACCCCAGGCGAGCAGGTAATAAAAAAGTACCTCGGACCAGTTACTATGACCTAATGGAAAACCCTGAAGCGCATGTCAGACCCTGCCGAGTTGATCCAAGTAGGTACTAATGGAAAAGGGAATGACGTCCAGTAATGCTTTTACTTAATTGGGACTCTGCCTGGTTTCATTGTCAAGCTGAAAAATGAAGCCGTTACCAATCAGATGCTTATGGTATTGCATCTTAGTCTTTGTTGGATTCCTTTCTTGTTTCTTAAGGACTTTCAAATACTTTTCCCCGGCTTTACACGTTTTCGTACTCCACTTGACCAGTTTGCTCAGATTTTTTAAGGATACATTGCACACCAGGAGTTTTCAGCTTATAACCCTTTTTGAATGATCATTTTGTTACAAAAACACAATTACACGCCTATCACACTGCATCATATTTGGCTTTTTTGTTGTGTAATCTCAACTAAGGAAATAGGAACAGATGATGCACTTTTGCACATAGCCACAACACAAGTTTATCCCTTCATTTAGATTGTTTTTTTTATGCTTAAATGATTCATAGGTCAATGTTAAGCAGCTTAGCAAAAAAACATATGACTTATTAGCATCTAAATTACAAAACTAGGAAAGCTAATTTATGTGTGTAGGTACAGGTACTTAGACGGCAATGGATTATTTATCAAAAGTGACAAATAACTGTGATGACAAAAAAATAAACATTCATTTTTCACTTTTCCTTTGTAAGAATTTGCTATTTTGTGGAGAACAGTCGTCAACAAATTCAGGACAAAATGCAAGTGCCACAACATCAAAATCATCAGAATTTACAAAGAACTCTCTCAGCTCCGTATGCCATCTTTATTTTAAAGGTTTCATTCATAAATTCATAAAGTTTAAAAATAATTTCTAAAGCAGTCAGATTTCAACCATTAGCTTTAAAGAGTTTTTCGTTTTGTTTTGTTTCGTTTTGTTTCGTTTGTTTGCTTTTTTAAAACCTGAATTGCCTCTTATCCGAAAATCAAATGAATGAATTCTCCTTAATCCTTAAAAACCCACTGGAGCGCCAGCGATCCCATTTGCATAACTATTTTTCAATCCTGGTAGAATTCAAATAAGCAAATAAGCCAGAGCAATAATTTTGGGGGCATTTAAAAACAGAGTTTTTACTTACATATCTTGCATGCAACTTGTCTTAGGCTGCAGGTTTCCTTCCACTGTTTCCAATGGCACTAAAGCATATAAAAACGTCAAGATGAGGTCTGGCAGACCTTCGTCTGCAATGACAAGCCAGCCGCCCAAGGCCATATTGTCGAGTAAGAATGCCTTTCAGTGTTAAAATTCAATATTTTCCTACTGAAATCAGAATAGGACTCTAATATTACTGCACAATGTCAAGCTTGTTAAGCAGTGCAGGAAATGCTGCCGACACTGAATGCACGGACAGAATGAGTGATAATGAAATCCCATCACTGATGGCAATACTAATTAGCTAGTATACATGGCTCAGATGATTTGGCAGGATGAATCATATCAAGCAGTATTACAGTTACAAATATCAAACAACACACAGGAACTGAGAGAAGGAACACATTTACTAAAACAGATAAACTTTACTACAAGCAAATAGGTCATCTATATGTATGTCTAATCAGGCCCAAAAGACTTCTTAATATTGCTAGAGCTGTGTTAGAATAGTTCATTCAGCCTGTTAGTCTGTCTCTGTGTATAATGTGTGTCTGTGTCATTCTCACTGTGAAAAAAAAAACATTTTTCCAATAAATTTCACAGAATGTTCCTGTTACTTTTAGATTCATGAAATATGATTAAAATACAAAAAATATTATAAGTAGTTTCTATAATTTAGAATTCCTGTGAATTAAAATACATCCAGTATCAATGTTGAGGTTGCCAACATCTACCTCATTACTCATGTCTACGCCCATCAGCCGGCGAGCACTGTGAGGGTAATAGACGATGCTCAGGATTTGCTACAAGTCTGTTGTGGTCAGTGTCATCCTCTGTGTTGTTGCACGCTGGTGCAGCAGGTTGAGGATGCCAACAGTCTCAATAAACTGATCAACAAGGTCAGTAACATTATTGGGATGGATCTGGACTCTCTTAATGTGGGGTCGGAGAAGCAGATGTTTTCCAAGATAAGGACAGTGCTGGATAATGCCTCCAACTCACTCCATGACATACTGACCAGTCACAGGAACATGTTCAGTGAGAGACTAAGATTACCTAAATGTACTATTCCTCCATCTGAAGTGCAAGTACACACTGCAGTAGTTTCTCACCCAAATATCTGCACATTCTCTACAGAGAAAATATCAAATTATATTATGATAATAGAGGCACCTCAATGTCATTTGTGTTTAACTTGTGTAGTATACTGGGATATTTATAATTAGAGCTATTTGTATCTATTAAAGCTTCTTTGTTATATTTTGTAACTGCAGTTAATTGTATTATTTAATGTAGTTTGGTGAGTTACTGTTTTTACTGTCTTGGAGTAACTGTAAACAGATAACTTCTTCAGGGATTAATAAAGTATTCTGATTCTGAAAGTATATTACAGTGGACTCCAAATTTCATCACTGATTACTAATTGTTTGGGGTTTTTTATTATTTAATTCATAAGAAGATAAATTCCAGCAAAAGATCAAAAAATGAACGACACTTCCAGCTGGCTCCTGGCAGTCAATTTTTCCTTGATTAATGACATTGTGTGAACCTGCTCCCCACCTGAGAAGAGAACAGGAAGCCAATGCCGTACCAGCTAGTTCTGTTTCCCCCTATCTCTGGTGTATGATAATCAATCTGGATGGCTACAGGCTATAAGCATGATTCCAACTAAATGGCTAACAGTCTTTGTTCTGTTCTTCCTCGCACAAACAACACACAAGTCACATGTGTTCTACAGCCCTATCCTGCTCTCCACATTTAATCTCCTGGCATCTTTACCACACTCGGAGACACTGCAAACCTTCTTGCAACTGCATTCTGGTTGAGCTGGACTCCTTGTGCAAAGTGAATGGACTGCTTGTACCTTCTTATCCTACCAGTATGTCAAGGACACAATCAAAATGCAAAATTAGATAAAAAATCAGTCAGGATGGATTAGGATAGAGCAATGGTCTTTTCCTTTGCTTGAGTGTGGACAATCGTTTCATGTTTCCCAGTGAACTGTACTTAAAACATAACTTTACTGTCTACAAGTGTTCAAATACCTTCATGTGTCTCCATTTTATTTATCTAGCTCATTAAAAGTGATTTGGAATACAGCACTTTCATAACAAAATGTTAGGAGCTTTCTTTTATGGTTTATTTATTAACAAATTAAATATTGAGACACAACTCTTAATTGTTTAAGAGTTGACACTGAAAAATTAAATCTTCTTATTATGTAATTTTTGGTGAACCACAGTTTAGGTTTAAATAACTTAACATTTATATGAAGTGATGAAGGTTTTAAGGAAAAATATGTGGTATTACAGCAGTATTGTGATATTATTAAGCAAAGTAACAGTAATATTTTACTAAATGCAAATGTTCATATGCATTAAAGACACATGATTGCACGTGGAATCATATCTAATCAATCAGTATGTACTTGCATCACAGGGGACCAGACATGAAAGCAGTCAACCAGCACCTTCATTATAAGACAGTTTATTTCACTAGTTGGTAAAATAAACTGTCAAACTGGTCTGGGACCAAAACGTCCAGTGTCATTATAGTTCAATAATAAAATCAAATTACTTTTTTCTATATTTTTTTTCATTGTGAGCAATGAACAAGATCCAGTCCAGTAGTTATTGTTAATATGATTAGTGAGTCAGTCTTGAGTTTTGATTGTACCTTGCACTTGGTCCAGTGACAGGTGGGATAGGCTGTATTCTGGAGCCTGGAGCCTGGAGCCTGGATCTCCTCCATGCCTGCTTCATGCCATGGGAGTGGGGCTATGGCTCTCTATATCCTCTAGCAGACCATTACATGGGGAAACCTTTTGAATAGAAGCGCGCTGATCCACACAGGTGTGCACACGGGTGTTCACTGTTCATAGACATAAACTACACCTTTATTGGCTGCTATTTCCAGGCACATTGTGCGCTGTCGGTCCTGCTTGCTACACAACAACATTCAATATTTAGTATTTACTGCTGTTTACACTTAGCTAGATTAACATGATGGTGTTGTGTTTAGTATGTTGCTCTGTTTTTTTGCTTGTTTTCTCTTCTTTTTCTCTCAACAGGTGATCCAGGAGAGTTTTTTCCTCTTCTTTCTCTTTTTAAGTGCCCTTTCTCACTGTCCCTCTTCCCTTCTGTTTTTCTTTTCCTTCATCTTTCTTTCTCCCTTTCCTATCCCTCAGTCATGTCTGTCCCATCTGTAACAACTGAAAATAAAATAAAATAAATAATAACAACAAAGATTGATCAAATAGACCAATACGGCAAGGGTATCATTGGGTATACTTGTTGGTCTTCAGACAACAATTCTGACAGCTAAAGAACCAAATGGGACAGGCAAAAAAAAGGAATTGTAAAGCAATTCGCTGATGAATTTTTAAATTACAGCCAAAACATATTTTTGAGGTCATAGTGATCTTGACTCTAAGTGAACATTATGCAGAGACACTCCATTCACCAGAATGAGTACGATGTCACTCTGACACTTACCTCTGACCATCAGTTGGTTATTTTTAGCATTCTATATTAGAAGAATTTCCCTGAAAATGGTTCAACACATTTTCATCATTCCAATAATTATATTGAATGAAATTGAGCTCAAAGTAATACTTACAGTCTTCAATATCATTAAACTAGTAGAAATAAGTATACCAGTCCTGCTGCCTTGATAGTAATTTCCAGAAATAGCAGAGTGGAGTACACTATATTAAATTTATCATTATCTCTCTTTTTATAAAATTCAGCTAGTCAAAGCAATTATTCAGATCTCAAAATATGATATGAGAGTTGATCAAGAGAATATCCAAGCTTGTCAATCTTATTGAGGGAAGTAAGGCAGAGGTGGGAAACTTGTAATCACTGTTTACTATTATGTGTTTGCTAAAAGGTCCAAGAAATAGTGATAAACTGTGAAATTACTTTTGAAAAATGGCCACACATGTCAATGCAACTTCTGGGATGATTCTTTTTGGAACACTGGGCGAAACGGTATTAAATGATCTAGAATGTCATTTGGGTGAGCAAACCCAAATCCAGCTTGCTCACCCAACAGAATTCCTTTATTTTCTGGAAATAGCTTTAAATGTGAATGCATGAGTATTTTTACTGTATATGTGCCCAACGAGGAATTTCACAGGACTGAATACGATGCATATATCCATGAACATAGATTCCATTTTTTAAATATGTTGGGCTTAATTTTTCTTTAAATCTTAGCTGGCTTACTCTTTTAGTATCCAATAGGTCAACAGAAAACCTCTTTGGCATTAGGTTAGGTTTGTTATAAGACTTCCATTCAATGTAAACAGGTTGATGAGCTCAATGGTAGAATTAAACACTAAGGCAACCGATAAAATCTCACCAGGGCTCTGGCAACCTGGTGATTTTAAGAGGTTGAGGTTAAATAAATAATTACATAGCAAAACCTCAAATCACCTCTTTAGTTAAGTAATCAGCTGTTTACTTTTGCTCCTCAGTCTTTTTTATAATAATATCATTACCCTCTACCAGTTAACAATCACATGTACATATAATAAGCTGTTAGAGTCCATATTTTAACAGTGACTGCATGAGATGACTAAAGAAAAAAGCAGTATATGTGAGTACTGTTGCAGACATGTGGGAGAGCTGATCCTTCCTCTAAGAAATGAATATATCCAAAGTCTTTCTACGTCAGCATATCTAAAGAAATGGCAGTGGGTCGTTGAGTTCACTGATGTGTGGAGGGCCATATCATTCCACTTACAGTGCAGAGCTCTGCTCGCTGCTGGAGTAAAGCAGTTTGAGTTGGTTTAGAGAAATAACCTGCCATACCAGCTGTTCGCTCTGTCTCGTAATTGCCCTTATCATATGAAAGTCTACTCCTGACTGCCTTTAAGCTTGCAACTAGGGAGCCTCTGATTATCTGAAGGACTGCAACCTCATAGTTGGTTATTGGACGTATTCGACTATGGAGAAGATTAGAAGAAGGGGTTCCCTCCCTCAGTAAACATGGAAAAACTTTGATAGGTGTGCTAGTAAAGAGTCCAAGAAAAGACATGAATGAATGACAAATAGTTTGTTAAAAGGACATTTACTCTGTGTTCTATGTTATATAAAAGTTATCAGTTACCACACTGACTGAAGAAAGGAGGGTCAAATTTAGAATCTGAATGAGGGAACTGTAGAACTGGTTTCACGATAGAAAAAAGGATTTTCCAGCTCCCATACAACAATTCTCTGATTCTAGCTGGCTTTTGTCCAGTTTTCCTCACCAACATGTTTCCTAAACACTTTAACATGTCTATTTTACTTACGATCCAGCTTAGACTGCCAAATTTAATTTTCAAGCATACCGATCTGCTGCCAAATTCAACAACTGGAATTGACTGTGCAGGTGTCCAACAATAGTAATTACACTTTTTAGAGCTGTCAGTAAAACAGCATACTTCTACAAAGCTAACCAAAACCAAACGGCCTAACGCTTGAATACTGGCCAAGGAGTCGCTCCATGCAAACAGCAAAAGCTTGACATTAGACTTTGCTACACAGTCTGAGAGCCAGGCAGAACTAAAGTACTGATTGTCAGGTAGGTTTATGCAACTCTTACTTACTATTCATCTTTATGGGCACGGCACAACCTGATATTACAGCAGAGTGTGTAATAGACATGCGAGTCCACTGTGTCCGTTTCAGGTTTTGACTCTCTAAGGCGTGAAATGGACACGCATGCAGACGTTGCAGTACCAGCAGGGGGAGATTTAAGGCCAGGAAGTTGCAAGTGACCAGGGTCCTTCTAGGCCAGAAACATGTACTTACATGCAATTATAATTGAAATAATGTCTGTTTAAAACATTTCCTGTGATTTTTTTCATTCATCTTCTTAAATAAAATATCTCCCTCTGCTGGTACTGCAGCTTCAGGAGATTACACTACAACACTAAAAAGAAATAGTCTTCAGATGGATAATGGATTCTGTTTTTTATTGTTTTTCTTCTGATCACCTCTTACTTGTCATTAGTTTCCTGTTTTATGCTAGCTGGTGAAATAATAGTGGTTTTGGAGCCACAGGTGTCTGTGTCAAAATTTGGTCTATTCAGTAAATATCAAGAGATTTCACTTTATAATTCAACACTTTATCTTGTGATGAAAACAAATGAGCTGATGCTCAATGGAATCATTTTACAGAGTTTTGGAAGTGACAATGTAGCCCATGAAGCTGAATGAACCAAGCATTCAGCCAACCTCCCTACTGCCTATGCTGGATCTCTCTATATTTGCTAAAACATCTAGTAATAGAACAGTTTTTAGCATGTTCACTTTTATATCATTATTTACATTTTTTTCTTTATAATGTTACAGTATAAGTTCTGAAGCACTGACTCTGATATAAACTTGACAGGAGGTTTTAAATCCTTCCCACACTGACTTCTAAATAATCTGACTCTCTGCAACCAGAAGTTATATCTCTGGTGGCGATGTGAAAGAATGCAGGTTTAAATTAGTTTGCATTTGCTTCTTCATCTCTCGTATACAGTGTATGTTTTAACATAAACTATAGGACCCCACTGTATTCCCTTGAATCCATAAGCAAATCCATCCATCTTCTAAGCAGTGACACTGCCTACAGCCGCGGCCGAATCCTACGGGCATGGAGTGAGTGAGACTGTGAGAAAACAGTGAATATGTACAACATGTGCAGAATTATAAGCACCTGGAGATAAATTGAAAGCCCTAAACTGTCGGTAGATGCTTATTGACATACAGCCTATCTGATGTATCAGAACCTGTGCCGGGACAAGTGATGATATTCCAAGGTCTTGACTTTCCAAGAGCCATCATGGGGGATTTACAGCCATCTGTTGCAGGAGCTTCTCTTCACCTCCATTTTTGGACGTGTGTGTGTGTGTGTGTGTGTGTGTGTGTGTGTGTGTGTGTGTGTGTGTGTGTGTGTGTGTGTGTGTGTGTGTGTGTGTGTGTGTGCAGATGGGGATCAGTTCTCTCTGACGACACTGTTGTCGCTTCTCTTTGTATTCTTGTCACTCATCCATCTTTACTACATCTCGTTTATCTTGCTGACTTTGACTCATACTGTGATGATGCTCAACACTAAGACAAAGGTCATATTTAAAGAGTCAGTGAGACAGCGTGACTGTAAAAACATCCCGCATGATCTCTCATGTGTGCTGGAAATATCTCAGCTCATCATCCATCAACGATTATATCAAAACAGAAATGGAAGGCAATTTTTAAAAATGACCTGATGCTACTCTACATTACACAATCTACAATAACACAGCTCAGCTCAAATTCAGTACTAATGACATACATCTAATTACCATATAGCACTGTGAAGTCTTCAGCCACTGCTAATTTCTTTATATATAATATAATTTCCAAGGAGTTAGGCTTTCTTGTATGCTCTGTTGTATACTATATATATACAGTATACTGAATATGAACACCCCCATCCTGTCACTGGCACAAGAATTGTTAACATACCACAGGCAAGCCGGCACAAGTATTATTTGACTGAAGCAGCCAAATATAAACTTATGAAGTAAGCATGTTATATTGTTTTTTACTTATCACAAATCTTTCTTACACATTTAGTCTCTGAGCGTTTTTGTTAAACTTGTAATGTTTTGTGATGAATGTTGTAGACAGAAATTGTACTTAGAGTTTGTTTAAACCCCCAACAAAACAGTTAACAGAAACCAGCAAAATGCCCGTCTAATAACAAATTTGGACTTTTCCTGTCTTTTAAGAACAACTTTGCATCTTACAGAAGAACACACATAGCAGAAAGTAACTGAGCTGCTTGTTAACCATCTTCACAAGCTCTTATCCGGGGCAGCCAGTGTGTCACATAACTAATCTCCTCATAAGATCTCAGATGGAACTGAGGAGGGATTAGAGCAGAGGATCGTGATGTACATTATGCACACCTGGAAGTGCCATAATATCCGTGTGGTAATCAGCAAAGATAACAGTAAGTATAATTTCTTTGATACATCGCTTGTTTTATGATACGTGCTACGGAGCATCACTTTACACTTACAGTCTCTTCATCTTTACAAGGACATTGTTTGTGCAGTAGCTGCCTTCTTCAGGTATGTCTCCCACTGTTCAAACTACAAGCAGCAGCTTCAGTAAACAGAACTGTGATGTAACAAGCCAGTGGGCTGCAGAGGAGCACAGCACAGAGATAGAGGCAGAGCTGCACTGCCATACATCTAAACCAAGCAGCAAGTTCAGTGCATTGTCGATTCACTGCAACCCTTGAATCCTTTTTACACTGTGGGTAATAATAGAAAGAGAGCCTTTTTATTAGCACCCATCATGCAACAGGAAATGCAGTGCAGAACAGACGAGACACTTAGAAGAAATAAAAATGGTGAGATAATGACTGGTGCGGAGGTAAAAATATAGCATACGTAAAATAGAAATGGTTCCCTGTATTAGGTTT
Organism: Aulonocara sp. 'chitande type north' Nkhata Bay; assembly: GCF_057382095.1. Lineage (NCBI taxonomy): Eukaryota > Metazoa > Chordata > Actinopteri > Cichliformes > Cichlidae > Aulonocara > Aulonocara sp. 'chitande type north' Nkhata Bay. The sequence goes on along the minus strand of NC_141347.1, from coordinate 1,529,460 downwards.
CGTTTCAGAAGCTGTTGGAACATTAAAAAAAAAAGAAGAAGATTTTTCAGTGTGCTCTTTGGTAGTAAGAAATGTTTAAAACTGGTCAAGTCTGTCTCCCTCCCACCTTTATATTTACATCTACGAGTTTTCTCAAAGGTCGCGCTTTTAAAGCTGCTAATTTAATGGTTCACACATGCACACACATCATTCCACTACCCTGACATGTATCTGACGATCGCTCGAACACACACACACAGTGAAAAAGACACATTGTTCTTCTCTTTATTACACCTGTGGTTCAAAGTGTGGGAGGCAGGAGGACTGCTCTGTTTTTATGTTAATGTACACTTACTATGAAAATAAGTGTGCTGTGTGCAGGAATTAAAATATGTAAATTAGCACCGATGCTAAAGAGCAGACTAGTTGAAGATGCTCGAAGTCATTTGACGCGGACTTTGAACTGCAACAGAGACATGACAGCGTGGTGGTGCAACTGAAAAGCAATCCAGCCACATCAAGGGCATATACAGCATCCTAACATCTGGGGTCTGATCAGCCTAGTCTCACCGCAAAACGGTAATAACTACTTTGGTCCACATTGCAAACGATAAAAAAAAAGGTAAATGGTAAAAAAAAAAAAAAAAGCTGACATTTCTATGCGCAGTAATTCATATTTTGCAGCATGAGTCATTGCCGGACCTGCCCATCCTTCTGTGTGCATACCTGGAATTCATGAGATCGAAAGAGCAGCAGCAGCAAGACCCAGCACAGAACAAAGCAGCCAAGAATGACAGGACTCTGATTAAGTTAGAAACAGAATGAAAAAGGGGAGTGAGGGTGGAGGTGGGTTGCAAAGCATGTTGTTGATACACATAGACTGAGGGCAAGCTAAAGCAAATTAAACAGCATGGACTGTTGAGCCCGACTTTGACACCTGGATGAAATGCTGAAAAAAACGATGATCTCTCACAGTGATTGAAAATCAAACCAAAGAGTGAATGAAAAGAAACAATGAGTAAAGCATCGCAAAACAAAGTTCTAGGCTGACCATAATACCTGGTGTCATTTGATGAAATTCATGCAACTTCTCTTTTTAATTCATATTGCAATTTAAATATTAGGTTAAAACATAATAGGTGACAATAGAGTTTTGGTCTGAGGATGAGTATAAAACATGAACATATAGAAAACAGCTGGTAGGAGAAACTTCTAAACTTATAAAGCTCCTTTAAAAACAGAAAATGAACAATTTTGTGACAATACTGTAAAAAGCACAAGTGGGGATCAGGTAGCCAGGCTGCAATTGTTAAGGGGACTGTGGATTTAGGGGAGCCGCCCTACTGATCAATAACTGCACACAAAGAGCATTTCAGTTGTGATGCAGCAGAGGGCACATGTGAGGTAGTCCTCAATGAAAAGGAGTGAGTGGAGTGGCTAAAATAAATAATCACAACACCCACATTTTATTTTCATTTTTCTAAATACAGTATAATGTGTGCACATTTGTACTTTACTTTTTCTTACAGGGAAGACCATCTATTTGGACACACACACCTCATTGCATCTCTTTCCAAAATGTTAGAAGTTGAGATAAAGGAGCTTACTTTGATAACAGGTAAGTATTATAATAAATATGTGTGCCCTAGTGCGCTTTAGTAATGAAATGTGTAGGATAATCTCTCATCATTAGGAAGAAAAATCTGTTCTAAATATATTAAAGCAGCAGGTAGGAAAATGATTTGTCTTAAATGACGCCATTCCTTCAAATTAGTCTGTTAAGAATGGGGAAACAAAGCAGGTTGTCTGAGTGTGCGGTGCTGTTCAACTAGAAAGATAGATACAGTATGTCATGTGCAATACAGACTCAAGCTGACATCAATGCTGCTTCCCTGTCAGTGTTTTGGCAGCACTCATACACAACCCAACAGACAATCAGCAGTTCACTGTGTAAAATGAAAAGGAGAAATGCTTAAAACAGTTTTGCTTTGGGTCACACTGTTTCTATAAACCAGATTGATGATTGATGATTGGGCACTCCACAGATTTACACATCAGGGTTCATTCACTCGCCTCGAGCAGCACTACTCAGCCTGTCGTAACGCTGAAATCCTAAAGGAGCTTTCTTAGGTTTGAAAAAAAGCACCCCATGATGTTAGAGATCCAATAAAATGCACTATCAAGTTAAATGACTTTCCCCACATTCATTCTTTTCTACTTGAGTTAATTTAATTCACATTAATCACATTTTCCGACTCCAAAGTGAACGTGTCTTTAAACAGCCAGTGGTGTCTGCAGCAGCAAGGTGTGCCAACGTCACGGCCGCTCCACAGTCAGACTTCTGCAGTGGTCTTGCCACTTTGACTTTAAGTTGCACTTTGAGCGTAATTCAAATTCTGCTCTCCTATGGGTGTCTCTGGCGAGCAGCTAGCAGGATGTTCCCTTCCAGCATCTCAAATAAGCAGTGGGAATCTTTCCTTTGAGTCAACATCTGAAGGGCCATCTCAAAGAGGAGTGGGGGACACTGTTCCATCTTACGTCCATCAGCTTGTGCACGCTGACTGAAATGAGTCCCACAAGTGTCTGATGGCGCACAATTTTCAGCCTTCAGCTCTTTTCTGCCTTCAAAGACTCAGACATCCTCACAGTGACATTGCTGTTCTTATGGAGTTAATACTATGATTACATTTCTTCCAAGAAAGAAAGACTAAAGGCAAAATGAACCAAAATATGTCATGGACACTGTAAGCCCAAAGAAGTTAGCAGAACTTAAAGAAATTAAGGCAACTGATTACCTGAAGTGTTTATGAACTTAAAGGTTGAAGCTTATCAGAACTGCAATGTTTTGATTACATTTGACATGTACCTTTTGACTAAAATAAAAGTAAACTGTTCTGTTTTTCAGTTACGTCACCCATAGGAATAAGTTGATATAACTAAAAGGAATGAGTACAACAGAGTCACCTTTTCTGTTTAGGAAAACTCAGAATTTATTGTTCACTTTTGCCATCTTTTTTGAATAAACAAAAGTCAAACATCAACTCTTAAAACTCAAAGGTCGCAAATCGTAATAAAAAATAAGGTGACTAACTGCCTCAATTACATCCAGTACTGCTCAATTAAAATTTCCTCACCTCAACAGTTTCACCACTAACATACTACACTGTGAGTATCCAACAAATATTAAAATAAGTCCTTATAAAAAGAATTCCAAATGCTAAAAACATGATACATACTCCTGAAGATTTCAATAGCAGATTTGATTAATTTCAACAATTAAACTGTTGAAACTAAAATTTGCAGCTATTGACAAATCCAACATTTGTCAATAGCTGCTTGGCTAACTTACATGTTCAAAACAATGTCTATCAGTAATTTCTTGCAGTCCAGTTATTGCAACAAAAAACAAACCAAGACACTGTCTGATGCAGCAATACGGCAAAATACTCCATACAGTGGTTTTTGTTCTTTCATGCAAGTGTAAGGAATACTCTAACTTTTGACCTGCCAGCATCTTTGCTAGGTTGAGAACAAATTGAGTGAACTGGCTCGCACATCTGGTTTCTGGCATTTTTGCAAGAGACTGAAACAAGAATTCTGACTTTCAAAAGGCAGAGATGGGCAGTAACGCGTAATCCGATTAATTTTTACAAGTAACGAGTATGGGCAGGGCGATATGGCCAAAAATATATATCACGATATATAATTTCTGCGAGACAAAATACAACTCCACAACTTTACTAGCGCAAAAAAAAACCATCCATTTATTTTACTTAAACAAGCAGCTGTTTTTTTATGTGCATTAAAGCTATATAAACATTTACCTGTGCAAATGCAAATTCCTTGCTGAAAGTTTAACCAAAAGGCATTTCCAGTAGAAATGGGCTGACATATCCTGAGCATAACCATGTATAATATCCACTGAAGTTAAAAAGAGGTGCTTTGCAACATGAAACTGCAGTGTGCCAAATAAAAACGTCAAATAAAATAAAAACGTTTTCGGACCATAAGGTGCACGGGATTACTAGGCACATTAAGCGAAACAAAGCAGTCAGATGAATCAAACTTTATTCAACTCATTCTTCTTGCTTCCTCCACTTCTGTACCATTGATTCAGTAATGCTGTATTCTATCACAGCTGCTCTATTCCCATGTTGCAGTATATTAATGACTAACCTCGTATTTTGGATGGATTATCTCAGTTGTTCTCCTGACTGAAGTTTGGTTCGTTTACAGCATCCTGCCATGCGATTGCATTTGTCTCTAACCATCAGGAACCTTCACGTTAACGTTTATCGAGTGGAAAAGTGTGAGCGTTCATCCTCCAGCTTCACTGTTTATGTTATGCTAACACAGCTGTGTCGCTAGCGATCACGTAGCACATCATTATATACCACCTTTTTTAGAAATCTCTGTCAGAACATGCTATTTTCTGTCTCTTGCTCTTGACGAAGGCGGTCGCACTTTTCTCCTCTCCTACTCCTCTCCCTTAGCTTCCCTGCTTAGCCTCTTGTGTACTTGTCTAGTCTCGTGTTTTTTGTATTACTTTTCCCTGGAACACTCTCTCACAGTCTGTTCTCTAAAACCTAAAAGAGGAATTATGGATTTGATCAACTGGTCCCTGAATGCAATTGACACCCTTTTCTCAACGAGAAGTCTGGGCTCGGGTGAGCCTGAGTGATGAAGATATCTACCTATTCGGAACCATGATAACAGGGTTCTTGCTGATCGGAGCTGGCTTGGCCCTGACTTATCGAAGAATTAAGAAAGCGGAACTGGCTGTTCAAACCCCCACAAGGCTGCCCGGTGGGATTGAAACGATGGGACGAGGCGGGAGTTTCTCAAAATGGGCTCATTGAGTGCAGCATGGATAAGATCTTGGAGAAGCTTACGGCTGCCGTGGATACTCAGAATAAGATCTCTGAGTACAAACTGGATTACATCTTGGAGAAGCTCACTGTGGTCGTGAGTTCTCAGAATCGGCTCTTTGAGCACAAGAATGACAACATCACGGAGCGTAAGGTTGATAACATCATGGAGAAGCTCACGGCTCTCCAACGGGAGATTGAGAGACCAGTGTTGGACTGTTAGAACAGCTTTGAAATTCTCATGAGCTGTTTGCACTAAAGTAAAAACCACCATCACTTCATGCGGATACCCCTTTGGCGCCAGCTGTGGGCTCAAAGCTGGAGCCGAACAACAACACCCTGATAACGACTGTGTTTAGACTGTTCTTCCCATTCTATGCAAGGTCACCTGGGTTGGCTGGAAGACTGTTTACTTAGCCTGGCAGGGGGAAGGACACTGTCTCAGCTGAACTCTGGACACATACACAGACACGCACACAGACATATATATACACATGTAGATGTACACTCATCCCCCCTCCCCCTCCAAACGCCTTCGACGCTTATTCCCCTCCGATGCTGACGGTGGATCAAGGAGACCAGCGGTTATGCTGCAGGCTCGGATGTACTGTCTACACTGGCTGTCTCTCACCCTTTACCCATCCCTGTTGCTTGTCATGTGTTTCTTTGGTGTATTAAGAGTTTTTTCATGTGCAGAGGTGGGTTTTTTTTCTGTTCTCAAACTGATCGCCCTGTTGGAGCTCAGTCTGGGGGGAGTTATTTTTTCTCCTTATCTTTCCTCATGTGGTGCTTTTTCCATTGTTATACCTCTCGGACCTATCTTTTCCATGTGATGTTTTTGTGTAATGTATGTATGGTTGGAGGGTAAGATGGCACCGCCATTGCGTGCAATAGGTCGGCAGCCTTAACATGAAATTTCCCCTTGTGGGACTAATAAAGGTATATCAAATCAAATCAAATATCATGCTTAGGTAACTAGTGAAACTAGCGAGCTAACTTCCGCTAACTTCCTGCTAACTTCTAACTCTGTTAAATGTAATGAATTCTGTTTTCATGGATGACTGGATGTTAAACATCATAGTTACACCTGGTAAAGCAGCAATGCTGATCGTTTTATTAAAGATGAAAGAATTTAGACAGTTTTTAACTCTCAGTGATGTTCGTTTGACTTCGGGACCTTAAAGGATGGAGTTTAGGACCCAGATCGCTCCCAGATTTACGAGCACGTTAGTCCAACAAATACGGCAATAACGACGGCCCAATTGCAAGTTCTACAGAAAAAATGTGCTTTGTTGTGTATCTGACGGACAAACACCAAACCAGTTAAGTTGCACCATTTTTACAAACCAATTCTGCTTCATCCGTTTCACTCAACAATTTCACTCAGCATTTTACCCAATATCTATCGCGATATTTCATTTTCTTATCGTTGCCTAGCATTGTACTGGTATTACCGTGAACGGTATAATATGGCCCAGCCCTAGTAACGAGTAATGTAAGGGATTACTATTGCAAAAAAGGTAATTAGATTACTGTTACTTTCCCGTAAGCACGCCGCATTACTGCGTTACTATAACCGTGATTTTTTTGCGAGAGTGTCTCATGACAATGATGTAAGCGAGTGCGATGTTCGTGGCAACAGCTGTGTGCAGATCAACAATGGATAATATAACGAGAGTATGACCTTACTTTGAGTTTGATTCTGTAAAAAGTGACAAAAACAGCGAAAAAAAACCCTAAACTTCCAAGCAAGCACCGACAGTACACTGCCACGGGAATGTGAAACTCCCAGATCCTTCCACTGACTGTTACGACAAACCTGCACCAGGGCAAACCTCCGCCTGCCCAACTCCTGCTATACAGGTGAAAATAGAGCAACAGGACCACTGAGTCTTTGATTTTATTTATTTTCTGCTGTGTTTCACTTGCATTTATTTGAAAGAGTGAGTGTAAACGCAAAAAACTATTTTATTTTATATGCTGAAATATGCAGAAAAAAGGTTTAAATGTTAAACAAATTTCTTCCAGTCAGAGAATGTTGCATATAATTTAATGTTTGCTTCATGCGTATTTTACTGCGGAAAGTTCTGTGTTGCTACAAAAACGGCAAGAAAAAGGCAATTAACAATGGAACAGAGACACATCATCATAATACTTAAAAATGTCTTTCCTACAGAGAAATTGCGAAGAGCAATCGTGGCTCAAGAGTTGGGAGTTCGCCAGCCTCGCCTCTGTCAGTGTGCCCCAGGGTGGCTGTGAGCAGAAAGCTCCTGAAGCATTTGAGGTGTCAGAATGTGGAAATTTCAACATCGCTTGAAAAAACTGCCAGCTAGCAACGTCCCTCTCACCAGTAGGATAACTGATTCTTAGCCAATTACAAGTTGAATCTGGTAGTTGGGGTTGTTAGCTAAGATACCGTCATTAGGAAGTGGCACAACTAATGTGTCTATGCGAGCTCATTTGCGATGTGCACCGCTGGCCCGGCCATTTATTTTTTAATGCACCTTCTGAGATTAATTCACTGTGTGTCTTGCCCAGGGCTGGACTGCGACAAAAAAATCACCCGGGCATTTTGACTAGAGACCGGCCCACCAGGTATTATGGGAAAAGCCATAAAGCCTTTGAAAGAAAACAAACACTGTTGTGACAGTGATGTACAGTCTTGTTGGTATATGTATGATTTCTAACGTGGTACATCAGATAAAAACTTTGGTTGCAAGATTCAGATAATTATTTAATAAAAGCGAGACATTTTAAAAAAAGAATAAGAAAGAAAAGTATTTCTTTGTGCCCCCCTCTCCCTGTTAATGCCCTACCTGCCCCCTGGCAAAACTTTGCTATCCGCCCCTGCACAGTTACCAGCTGTCAGCTACTTAGAAAAGGATCCTGGTGTTATTTGTCTCTCAGAAACAGTTCATAACTTCTCTTCAACTCATTCATGTCACCTAAAAGGTAAACCTGTTTCTCCATCACCTGTTCAGCTCTGATGATTCAGTAAGGACGTCTCCTGGTTTCATCTTCATGTTTCCCTCTCACCACATATCCAAACCGACATCATGACCAGCAGCTTTTACAGCTTGGCTCCAGCAAACATCAGCTGATACTAGAAATTAATATTAAATAAATTCTAACAACAGCTGATCAGCTTAAATATGCTGCTGTTGTTTAGCGCGACATCCGCTGGTTTCCTCTTTCTGGCACAAAGTGGGCGATAAACAAATAAGAGAGAAAAGCCGATCAGCTGATCATTGATCAGTTTCATGACTGAATGAGAGAAGAAGAGGCAGCTGACAGCGTAAAGACACAGAATAAATCCAGCTTTGTGTCTTTTTTCATTCTAGCTGAAGTACGGGACAAACTTTGTTTCTTTTCAGCTCAATTCGAAACACGTAATATTTTCTCTGAATACAGGACGATTCCATTTTTTAGGGGACTGTTGGCAACTCTATAATAATTAACCTTATGAACAAAATAAAGTTCACTATCAGTAACATCATAGCATCCACCCAGCAGTATATAAACTCCGTCATGCTAGCTAGAATGCAGTCCGAGTTATTGTAACTGACTGTAAAAAGTCAGCACAACGAAAATAAACTCCACCTAAACTTGGTTTATATCTGACCCAGATAGACTGCAGGTTATAACTTCTTACCTGAAGTTCAGTTCACCTGATACTCGGACCGGCAGCCGCCTCGGGTCTCTGCTCCTCCTGCCTCCCCTTTCGCTCATCCACCTGGCCTCTTGTGGCAGCTCCGCCATAGCCACCACCAAACAACTGAGTTATTTGTACACATCTGCCAGCATCTGGCCAATCCACCAGCTTTCATTGTTTATACAGTTATAAAAAAAAATAAAAAATCATCGGCCCATTGGCCCACCGGGCGTGCCATCAGTTAACCCTTCCCAGGGTTGTATGATTGCTAAATGTTACCGTTCCAATAATACAGTTCTAATAATAAAGGTTTTATTGCTAATCAGTAATATGTTCTTTTATTTTTTTCATTTATATTGACACCCTGTTAAAGTTTAAAATCTATAGCTTTTCGAAGCATCTGGATTAAAGCAGGCCATTAATTCAATCCAATTCAATTAAATTCAATTTTATTTATATAGCACCAACCCACAACAACAGTCATCTCAAGGCACATAATGTTATGAAGGCAAAGATCCTACAATATTACAAAGAAACCTCAATAGACAATAGACAACCCCCTATGGGCAAGTATTTTGTTGGCAAGGAAAAACTCCCCTTTAAAAGGAAGAAACCTGGCTCCGGGAGGGGTAGCCATCTGCCACAACAGGCTGGGAGCCGGACAGGACAGGAAATTCATGACCAAGTGGATGATGGAAAACCAGACCAGTCAAGGCCTCATTCACCCATGCTTACTCCACGCCAAGCTAAGTTGTTATATAAAAAAACATTAAAAAAGGAGTTTCTCCATCTCTATTCATTATTTATATGCTTCCTCTTGGTTATATATTCCGAAAATATAACATAAATTTTCACTGTTATGCCGATGACACCCAGCTCTACCTTTCTTCTAAACCCAATTCATCCCTCCCACCTACCTCCCTCTCAGACTGTCTTATTGAGATTAGATCCTGGTTCTCCTCCAATTTCCTCAAACTTAACAGTAATAAAACTGAAGTTTTACTTGTTGGTACACCATCTATCTTAACCAAATCCCACAGCTTTTCCATTAACGTTGAAAATTCTCCCACCCTTCCCTCCCCTCAGGTTAAGAGTTTGGGTGTCATACTTGATAATACTCTTTCATTCCAGTCTCACATTAATTACATAACACGGTCTGCTTACTTCCATTTACGTAATATTCACCGACTCCGTCCCTTCCTTACTCCCCATGCTGCTGCCATCCTTGTCCATAGTCTTATTACATCCCGTATTGATTACTGTAATTCCCTCCTATTTGGTCTCCCTAAAAGGTCCCTTCATAAACTCCAACTTCTTCAAAATTCTGCAGCTCGGGTCATAACTTGCACTCCGTTAAGTGCTCATATTACCCCAGTTCTACAGCAGCTTCACTGGTTGCCCATAGAAGCCAGGATAAATTTTAAAATCTTACTTCTTGCATACAAGTGTATCCATAAATCTGCTCCTTCATATTTGTGTGACCTGCTCCATATCACCACTGTTTCCCGCACTCTCAGATCATCATCTGCTATTCATCTTACTGTTCCGTCCTTACACCTTATCACTATGGGGAACAGAGCTTTCAGTCGCTCTGCTCCTCGGCTCTGGAACTCTCTTCCTCCTGCACTAAGAAATATTGACTCCCTCTCCGTATTTAAGACACAGCTCAAAACACATCTGTTTAAACTGGCTTATTCGCTTTAATGCTGATTTTATCTGTTGTCACGCTCTGTTTTGTAATTTTAACTTATTTTATGTATTTTATGACTACTGTTCCTTTTATTAATTGTGTTTTTTGTAAGGTGACCTTGGGTTTCTGAAAGGCACCCTCAAATAAAATGTATTATTATTATTATTATTATTATCTCTCTGGCAGCCAGCTTAACAGCAACTAAAGTTTACAGTCAGGCATATTTGTTTACCCAGTTCTTTAAAATTCAGGCTTCTGTGTTTCTGGTGACTAATTTTTTAATAATTTTAATAGCTATAAAAACACTTAATTACATTACTAATTAATCGAATCTTGTTTTAATTGTTGATATCAGGTTAGTTTCCAGAGTCTGGCTAACTTTAGCAGTGCTAGAAGCAGTAGCCTTGGTTTCTTCCATGCTAGCAGCATGGAAGAAACCAAATATTGTTACACCTGGCTTGAACCGCTTGACTGTATTCCATTATTGTGAAAAAGTGACAGTTTTTATTTATTTATTGTTAAGCTTTAAGGCATTGCTTTAATCCAAATAGTAAATTTTCACAAAACAGTATAAGAACAAAAGACAATGTATTTAGTGGGTTTAGGTTATTTTTCTATCTAGAGTCGGGTTGAACTGCTGAATTTTTATGCATTCAGTGTGAAGCTTAACATCATCCAATATGATCTGTGTTTTAACCATCCCAGTTACATGAGATAGCTTAGAAATAGATTTCAGTTGAAGACATGGAGATGTACGAAGACCAACTAAATAGATAAACCCAGTGGTGGTTTTCAGCTACTAAATCATTATTTCTACAGACAACTTACTTTTTTATAAAACCTCTAGGGTTAGGCATGAAGTGACACATTTTTTATACTATATTTAGCATATTTTAGCTTTTTTTGTTTTAGATTTAAAATGTCATTTACAAGAATGCCCTGGCCCACCACAGTCAGCAGCTCAATCAGAAATAGTTACAATACACACAATATGCACACAGCAAATAATTAATGGAATATTTAATGATGTGAAGATACATCAGGATTAAAAACCAAACAACAAAGCCCATTAGAATGAAAACAGGAGCAGTAGTGATCAGGTATAAGATGTGCAGTCAGATGTGATTAGAGCTGACTGCATTCATTCAGCAACACCGTCTCCACGAGACTTAGTCAGCCTTTCACTGTAATTTTTTCTTACAGTATTGCAGGAGGGAGAGATTCAGAGTATGAACTACGAGTACGTAGTTATAGACTGATTAGGCTAAACTTTCCTTTTCAACAAAGCAGATAGACTGGATCAGGTGATCCTGTATCTTCCCTCAGCTACGCTGAAACAGGCCTAGGCTTCTGGGGGCTTCTGGGGGCTGATGCACTGACTGTTTCTTGTTCACTGAGTGGTTCTCCTCCTGTCCTGCTCCCATCACTCCCATTATGTTGTGGCAGATAGCTGCCCCTCACTGAGCCTGGTTCTGTCAGAGGTTTCTTCCTGTTAAAAGGGAGTTTTTCCTTCCCACTGTTGCCAAATGTTTGCTGAAGGAGGATCAATTGATTGTTGGGATTTTCTCCGTATTATTGTAGGGTCTTTTATATAATATTAAGTGCCTTAAGGTGACTGTAGGTGTGATTTGGCACTAAACAGAAAAAAAACTCAAATTCAATTGAACTGAACTGAAATAAATTATTGATTCTTAGCAGATAATACGATGTTTCATGTTACGGTACCTTTGCAGTGACAATGCTAATGTTACTATCTGGACTGACATGTGCTTTTGGTGTCTGTGCCACTTAACTCTATGGTTAAAAAGTCTATATTATGTTTAAGTGTTCAGACAGTTTTGTATCTTAAAGCAAATAAAGAAACTAATTCCACAACTGCTTCATGGATCCCGCAACTAACGACTGGAATTAAACTTTAAACTTATGCATCAGATTTTCTGGTTTAACCTAATTTTAAGTAGTACAAAACAATTTGAGCATATTATCTTTAATTTGTTGCAAGGTCACAGGTTCAAGCCCCATACCAACCTGCACATTCACCATAAGATTACAGCTGCAGCTATGATGGAAAATGGTTCAGAAAATGCACCCTAATGACACACTTTGTACCTGGCAAGCTACCTCATCTCATCTCAGCTCTGCTGGATTACACTATATTATATTAGATGATGAATCCAGTGAAATCTTTAACTACGGCAAACAGGTCGTCTCAGAGAGCACATGCCCGTCCATTACAGCGGCCTGCGGCAGCCCAGCTAAATAAGAACAAATAGCAGAGGTGCCATAATCACCCCCTGCATTAGCTCTAATGTTGTTACTGCGGTGAGTAATTGCAAGAAATGTAGCGGGCAGCCATCAGGCATGGAGAATGTGGATATGTAATGATATCAGGAGATTATTGAGATTGAGTAGCATAACTTCATTCCCATACTCAGTCTTTTATGTCTTTTCCCGCTCTCTCTCACACCTCTCTCTTTCCCTCTCTCTCGCTTGCTCACACGCGCACACACACACACACACACACACACACACACACACACACACACACACACACAGCCTGTCCTTTAGTTCCATCTAAAATTGCTCATATCTCCTCTACTGCGTGAGAGAAATGTAGTTTCCTCCTCCACCTCCTCCTCTTCCCCTGATCTCGCTACTTCGCTTCATTTTTCCCTCTCCCCCTTGTCTCTTGTGACTCTGAGTCTCTGCACTGTGTGTGAGAGACAGATTTTATAAAGAAAGAGTAAGCAAGTAGGAAGCAGAAGTAGGAAAACTGCATGACAATGACATCGACAGAAAAATATATGAGTAAAAGCAATGTTTGTGCATGAGGGTGAAAGAAAGAAAAACGAAAGAGAAAGAGAGAAAGAAAGAAATAAAAAGTGGCAGGGGCTCCTCTGATCACTAGTGTGGTGTCCTACTTACTCTGCAGCACACCCAAATAACAACCCGGAACTGTGATGTTACAGTATATAACCAGCATACACACTTACAAACACAGACACAGTGAACATCATTACATCGTGTACAGGCACACGCCTCCATCTTTACAATACTAAAATAACACAAGAGGTGTGACATATATATAAGTTGCACAAACACCTCAGTGGAGGTGACACCGTCTGTTTTGTTTTGTTCATGTTTTAGTGACCTTTAAGTCACTCCAACATTGTACACTTTATTTGAGTAAATAACACCCTAATTAGAATTAGAAGAAGAAATGTTGTGGCGAGTCTTAGTGACAAAGGAGCACTCGGGTTCCTATTCCTTATGAAGCTGCAGCTACAAAGATGCGTTCATAGACGTGTGATATGCATATTGCTGATGTATCCCAGTGAACATTTTTCCGTGGCTCCATTTGAAAAACTCCTTGAGAAAATGCAGTGGGGACTCTTAAACCCGTAACCTGCTCTGTTGGCAATAAACACTGAGAGAACAAAGAATTTGAATGGCAATTATTTTTTTGATGGCTTTGCTTTGAAAAGCATTAACAGATAGACTGTTGCTATGAAGATGCAATAGAAGGGATTTTTTCCCTCTGCTGTGATAAATGGAGTGCATTTGGTGGTTGACAAATTCTGACTCCATACAGCCATTTCTACACAGAACTCATTTATTAAGGCACCTCACGCATTACTCCTCTTACGGTTCTGTGGAACCGAATACTGTTGATTCATTAGTCAAGGTGTTGCTAACTGGCAGCATAAGTTGATGATCTCGTGTTGCCAGATTTCACCTACCAGCAGCTAAAACTCTGCTACTTGCATGCAAACCCTGCCTGTGGTGAACTTGTGCAAAATAATATATCAAAGATGTGTTTGTGTAGGCCAACTTAAAGTGACTAATACCTCGGAGTGGATACTGTATGTGTTAGCGTGATCTCCTTGCGATGGACTGGTGACCTGTCCAGGGTTTACCGGCGTATCTGTATAGCGCCAGTTCATCATAGCACAATACTCATCTCAAGGTTCTTTAGGCTTGGGCCACACAACCAGAAAACCCTGCGTTGCAAGCTCCAATTATAGAAATCATACATGCTCTCTAGCAAGCTCTGCATTTGGGGGGATTTAGTGTGAAGTTCCACAGCCGTTACCCAAACCTTCTAGTCCATAGGTGTCAAACTCTGGCCCGCGCGCCAAATTTGGCCCGCAGCCTAATTACATTTGGCCCACGAAGCCACACCAAATTACTATCAGAGCTGGCCTACTGGTATTATACAGCTAATATATATATTGTTTATTATTAAGCTTTGCTTGTTCCATATTCAGTTTTTCAGCAAAACGTGTTTTAGTCCATAAGAAAAGATTCATTCTTATATATTGCTCATGTTCATTTCAATAAATATTAACGTTAGCCCGCGACTTTGTTCCAGTTTTGAATTTTGGCCCACTGTGTATTTGAGTTTGACACCCCTGTTCTAGTCTATTTGAAGTCGCAGTTGTAACAGGTACCAACTGGAGCTGCTATAACTTCCAGCTCCACCTGGGGATTCCCAGCAGTTCCTGAGCCAGCAGAGAAATATAATTCCTCCAGTCTTGGGCTGGTTCTGGGGCCTTCACCCAGGTGGATAGACAAGGGAATTCACATCAAGTACCTTGTAGGCTTCCTCATTGTGGAGGAGAAGCACTTTTACTCTGGGCTCTTATAGTGGATTTTAAAGAATAAGCTTGGTCAATCTAGCTATCTAATTTGATAATTTGCTCATGTTCATGACTCTGTTCTTGTAGTTGTTACCATAATATGCCATATGCTCCCCGTTTTGTGAACAAAACACCTCCCCACCTTCATCTGAAGGAAACACGCCTGCCTCTTTCAAGTAGAGAAGCACTTTGGTGATGTTGAGCATTCCAGCTGTATGACTGTCAAGTCAGCACTGAAGAACCTTGTGCGATGATGCCAAAAGGACATCACTGCATCCCCATCATGTTTCTTTCCTAACTTACACTAGACCTTGAAATTCTGTCCATAAATAGGAAGCAGAGTGTTTTAATAGCCTCACATAGTGCCTGCAGACAGCCGTGTTGATAATAAAATTATTACAATTTAGACTTCCGACTCGGATTTCACTGCAGAATGCCTTGCTTAAAGTGCTGTAAGAATTTATTTAGAAAAGAGACACCATTTTAAGGTAGAGGTAGTCAGACAGGTTTCTATAATATGTCACAGGCTTTATGGAAAGCTGTAATTTTCCTGGAACTTTAAATGTGACCCAAAGTGCAAAATTGTAAAAATATACCTTTCATTTGTTCTTCCTCTCTTTCCCGTTGTTAAATTTGCCTTTAATCACCTCCTCGCTGCAGCTACCGAGAGCTAAAAGGTAGACTCTCAATTCCCTCAGCTCTCCTTTCTTTCCTCACCACCCGGCCCCCTCACTTTAAGGTGGTCTCACACACACATGCGCACGCACGGTTAGAGCTACTGTTGAGATCCATCAGCAGGAAAGGGCAGCTCCCCTGAGCTTTTGCTTTTCTTCTTTCCTCTATTCTTCACCCGCTCCTCAGACTTTTTTCCCTGTCTTTCTTCCCTCCGTCCTTTCAGCTCCTCATATCAAGGCAGGCCCAGAAACACATACAATGACAAAGTGAGAGAAACCACACGAACATGGTGTCTCGCTAGCTTCCTGTCATGTTGCCATAACATAATTCAAGTGTCATCAAGACCTCACAACACTTCATTTGCATTTGCTTGATCTCTATTCCAAGCATAGAGAAAGCCAATCAAAACATGGCCGTGGATGGGCTCTTCCTGAATGAAATGCAGACTGCAGAGTTAGCAGGGGAGACATGGAACTTATTCTCCTGACTCAAATAATTTACCTGGCATTTGCTTAAGAAAAGACCAATTATTATTTGAAGGTCTTCCTTGACTTTCTGTATGTCTAAAGCAAAAACAGATATTGTTTGCTATGTCCTCTTAGAGGGATGTAGCAAAAAATGAGGTACTTCACAAAGGAAACACACACGTTGCCACTTCTAACAGAAAATATGTGTGTTGGAGAATGGCAGCTTGACAGTTTATTCAGTTTGCTGCACGGAGCCAAGGAACTGGAAGTTTAAAAGGAATACAGAAACCAGTCTCACCAGTTTGCAGGCAAAAAAATAAATAAATACACATTTATAGCACAGCAGATTCTTTTTGAAGAATTCAGATTTGAAAAAAATGAAAGGATTTAGTACAGGTGTCACGAAGTTTGAGTTTATTTGAAGAAGGTTCAAAATGGCAGAGCTGAATGTAATTTTTATTTCTTATTGCAAAAGAAATACATCAAATCAAGTGTTTACCTCATTTATCCTTCCACTGTAGAGTGTATTCACATAAACAGGACATTTAAATAATTTGAGACTGCGTTTAAATCTTCCAAAAAGACATACAAGAGAATAATATGTGGTGTGTGCTGTGTGATACTATACTACTAAGAATGTTGAGCCTTAGTGTGAGTGAAAATTTAGTATTTTCAGGTATCGTCTGTTAATTTGCATTAAATTGCAATAAAAGGTGGCAGACTAAATGCTGACGTTGATGCAGTGTTCCATCTTTTATATACAGTCTATGGTAACACCGCAGTGATAATCTTATAATGCTGTGCCACTAAAGGAACAATAAGGTACTTTTGTATCTCGATTCGCTGTGCTTACATGTTCAAAGGTTTTAAGTACAACACTGTTAATTATTCCATTGGATCTCTTATTTGTAGCAGACTGTAACTGAGAATGATGGGAATGTCCTAAGTTATTAACCTAAGTGGGCAGAAGAAAAAAGCTCTTCTAGTCTTTGGAAGCTTTTCAAAGAATGAGATAAATTAATGTGATAAACTACTTTTCCTATGGTATCCAACTGAAGTTCAGAAATATACTGAAATTTGAAAATAAAAATGTCAACCTCAGAGTGGGACTAGAGCAAAGGTCAGAGATTCATCAGAGATGAACAAAGACTATCTGCTTTGGTGTGATGAAAATCTGTTAAACACATGTTTAAATATTTCCAAAGATCAACAGACTCAAACTTTTAGCCCCAGAATCAGTCGACATAGCTAAGAAAATTAACTGAAGTAACACAAGCAGAGATTTCCTGACTTAGCCTGCAGTATGAGTCATACTCAAAAAGTCTTTAAATCTCATAGTTCTTATAACAGGTTTCTCTCCTTGGACTGATAAAGGCCCATTTCAATTACATGCTTGTGTTTGCAGACTCCGATCCACAGCGCAGATAACCCTGACGAACTCATACTCAGACTTTAGGAAGAACGACCCCAGAGCCGTAGAAGATAAATGGGACTCACCATGGCTACAAGTAGTCATTTTATAACATAAGTAGCTGAACACAAGTTTCCATTCACTGTTCACTGAGTTCCCCTTATTTACCCAGGATGAGCATTTAGTCATATTACTGTTACTACTTTACTGCACTGTAGAAAGATCTGAAATCATTCTGACATATATACTGCACAAAATTCAAGATTCTCATAATGACACTCCCTGACTAAACTAATATTTTATTCAGTTTTTTTTATATAAACCATAGTTTTGACTGCTGCTGTCAAAACAAGCCAAAGTTAACATTAAAAGGTCCACATTAACCTAAACCAAAATCCAATCAAGTCATTTTCATCCCCAAACAAAAATTAAAATTACTTATATAAAATAAATAGAATAAAGTCAGAAAATAAAGCTAACAGTAGAAATCAGGACTCTGACATTTTGTTCCACGCAGGATACAAACATCAGTCAACTGGTATTTATAGACCTACAAAGTCTGTATTAAAAAGCTGGAGGTGGCATTAAGTAGCAGCGTTACCCGCTGGGAAAATCTGCGTCTTGCACTTTGTCTTGCTCTTTTCCCCCACCTGCTTTCAGGTGCAGTATATGTAATAAAAACTAATTGGTCAGCGTTTGGAATGGAGATACAATTTACATGTGTATGTCCTATGGGTAATTATCTGAGGGCCATAAAGGTCCATATGTGCCCCTAAGCAGTAAAAGGTAAATGTGTACACCATCTTCACTATATTTTAAGGCACCCCTGCACAGAGTTAGCAATTAGCTGGAGTACAGGAGTATTTGACAAAACAAAAGGTTATGCTATGAATTTTGTTGAGTGTGCAAAATGTGTCATTTTTTTGTTAACACGTTTAATGTAAAATCTTTAATTTGATACTTGCTAATGACTTTAGCTACAGTGCGTCTTCACTGCTACCACACAAATTACAGTATCAGTTGGATCATTAATTTACAGCACATTTTGGGTCATCTCTGTTTTCTGCATTGCTGTCATAGGTGAAAGTCTGCTCTGTTACTCTTTAGAAGAATAATCTTAAAACTTGTGATTTCAGTTTTTGTTCACGCTCAGACAGGCTGCTTGAGTCTGTTTGCTTTTAGCTTATTGCTAGTCTTCCACATTAAAGATGAAATACACCAAGACCAACATGGTGTTTTCTGTTACCATGACATTTTAGGTTAGTGTGACCTACAAAATATAACCTCTGTCTATTTTCCACATGTCCACTTAAATGTTCACTGAGGAAATGGCCTTATCAGCCATCGTCAACCACTGCGCACAGTCCAGGTTTCCTCTGGCTCTGAATGGCCCTCAAGATGTGAGCAAATTCAAGTGAATGACAGCAACATCTCTTGGCCACTCAGGCTAGAATGAAGACTGAGCTGCAGGGAACAAGCAAAAGGAGAGAAATGAGCAGGATAACAAAGAAAGAGATGGAGAGAAAAGGGTGGGTGACTGGGCCAGAATCTGGATATGCTGGAGAAAAGGAGACAGGAAAATAAGAGCAGAGGCAAACGAAAAGCAGACGAGTGGACCAGCCATAAGCATAGGGGAAACCAAGGAATGAAGGAGGAGGAGAGAAGCTGAAAGGGCAGAGGAGATGAGAGAGAATAAAGCCAAGGGGAGGGAGAAGATGAAAGGAGACAGGGAGACAACCAAACACAGATGTGATCAAATATATATAAGAAATGTACAACGAAAGGATGAACCTGGCGCCCCTTAGAGTCTGATGCAAGGAAAGAGAGATGGGGAGAGAAAGCATGAGAGAAAGTTGAAGCCTAAAGCTCACCGAATAACTAATGCAAATATCAAATTGACTGTTAAATTGTTAAATTGTTAAATTGTTAAATTGACTGCCCACTGCTTCACTGAGTGAATGGGTCAAATGCAGAGAAAAACAAGTAATTTCCCCATGGGGATCAATAAAGTATCCATTATTATTATTATTATTATTAAATGAGTTCATATTTTTAGGTTGATTCAGAAGCACATTGTAAAACATACCTTATCATTATATTAAAGTGAAATCTCATTGTTAGATCACTTTGAAACCTAGAAAAATTAGTTGTTCTAACTTGACGTCCTTTGAATTGAAAGCATAATTGCAATGCAAAGACACTGCGAGCAGCTTAAAGCCGTCTTTGTAATGACTGGTATAAAAGAAAGGAACGGCTGCAGCTGAAAATCCTTCAAACATAATTAGTTTTTCTCGGTTGGAATCAGTATAAGTGAAAATACAACAGCTTTACACAACTGGCCATATAAACCACTCAAGCATTACAGCAATATCAACTGTGATATTGGCTCCCTGTGTGAGGCCAGATCACCTTTGACTCCTTGGAGGCAGGAACTCTGAGGACTGTTTTGTCGTGCCATTGCAGCAGGTTCTTTGGATCCTGTGGGTTGTGGGGTGGATCATCCTTGTTATGCCACTTCTAAAGAAGGCTCAGTCAGCCTGTGCTGGGTCACGCACCTCGGGCTCTCTTTCATGTTTCTTGAGTCGCGCTTTAACAGTTTTTGCGGCATTTTGGTACATATCGTCTTGCTGGGAGAGGCTGCTGTTGCCATGGGTGTGTTTGTGTGTCCTTGGCTTGTAACTGTATTTATGTGGGTGGTAGGTGTCAAAGTAACTTACACGTGAATGCCAGGACCCAAGGTTTGCCAGCAGAACATTGCATTGTAACTGGTAGTCAGTATTTTTCTACTGCAAAAGTGCTTTAATGTTAAGATTGATTGGAACTGAACTACCAGAAACAGTGGCACTGTCAGCGGTTGGGTGGAGGCGAGGAAGAAGGAACCCAAACGCAGGACTCGCAGGTAGGTGACGATTTATTATAAGGAGTGGATGAACAGAACAAAGGGAGAAAATGGCTGGCTGGACGACTGACTGAAGCACTGACTGACTAACTGAACATACAGACGGAGAGACAACACCACAATAACATCAATGACAAGACATTGGACTGGTTGAACTGAGGGACATAAATACACAGGCTGAGTGATGAGAGATTAGAACCTGGTGAGTACACAGCTGAACATAATGACCTAATGATAAACGGGAAGAGGACGGAACATAATGCACATGGACCAAGGCTAACACAATAAAACAGGAGGTGAAGCAGACAGAAGATAAACAGTGAACATGAACTAAGAATACTGGGTCAAAGACCCAGAAACCCTGACAGGCACAAGTAGCATATTTCAAATCAAACCAAAAACTAGAACGCTTCAAAAATATTTTTAACTAGGCTAAACCACCAAAGAAATATCCAATCAGAATACTGCTTAATATTGTTAGAAGAAAGTAAAAGAAGATAATTTGTTACAGTTTATCATTATTTTTTTTCTCTGTAGTTTTTTCACACTAAAAACTACTTTTGGGTGCTTGGTTAGCAGATGTGCCTCACTTTTACCATAACCAGGTCTGAAAAGGACGCCTTGTACCACCAGTGCAATAATATACATCCTGGGAACGAGAACAGGCTCTTGCTTCTTTTTACTTCAAAAATCGATATAGGGTAATCAGTTTACTCAGGGCCATGTGAACATTTGCTTTTTGCTTTAACTTGGAGATCTAGCGGGCTGCGCCAGTTAACCAATCTCCAGCTTCGAATAAGTCACATCTGATGATTCATTAACTGTTCATTTTGACAGTCATTTCTAGCTTGGTGAGCCAAGTATGGATGCAAAAAATAAGTACCGTTTAAATTATGTGACATCTTGCTGGCGTTCCTGGTGGATATGAGATTATTTTCTCAGTATAGGTGCTGTTGGTTGAACCTGTGAAGTGAAGTGGAGGACCAGAGATACTTGTTGCCATATACGTCTGCCAAAGGCTCTCCGGTGTTGCATGGTTTCTGCGGTGCATACTGTATCTCGTGTTATATTTAGTTTTGTATTTTACGGTGCCAAAGAAATAGCTCATGAGCTAACCACAGTAGCAATGCCAGACTCCTTCCTCTCTGCCTCCTCTTATCTGTTATTCTGAAAATCTCAGTGTTTACGACAAAGTAGCCCAGTAGTTGGCTCATTTGTGCTCCCTACAAAATCTGGTGGAGCATCTCACAGTAATCTCGCTCTAGAGGCTATATGAATTTGTGTTTCTCTTTAGAGGTTGCAGACACTCATCTCAGTCCATTTTCCTTTTGAAAAACACCCACAGCTGTGTCCCTCTCTTATCTCAGCCTGTGTATCTCATGAGGGTGCAAAGGTGATCACAGCAAATACGCACAAGATGACAGTGAACTGAGTTTTGAATACCATTCCATTTTCTTTCTTTTTTTCTGCTGACTACATTCCCACTTTACTCTCCAAAAACAGCTTGAAGCAGGCATTTCTCCTGTGCTGGCACAGCACTCACACAAAGCAAGAAGAAAGGTGCCATGTGAAAGTAGATCGAGGGTGAAAAAGCAGTAGTCAAAGTCGGGCTACGCTCGCTGATGTGATGAGCCTACTGACAGTCTCAAATTTCCCAGAAGGCAATTCACACATGCACACACACACAATCACACTTCTTCATTTGGAATTATTTCAGTCTCATTCTAAAACAGGAGGCGCAGCATCTAAAAGCACGACTCTTGCACGAGCATGAAAGTACAACTCCAAATTAAACTCAGCTGATTTCAAAGTAATTATAAAATTATCCCAGCTCCTTCTACACGTGCAGAGGCACAGCGAGGAAGACCAGCTGCAGTGCCTCGGCAACTCCATTACCTTGGCTCGAGTTAATTAATTGCATGTGACAGGCAGAAGTATAAAGGTGAATGAATGTGCCCCTCATCTACATCATCTCCAAAGTCATTTACTAATACAGTCTGTGATCGCTGGCCCTGATGTCAACACGAAAAGAATGTTG
Organism: Aulonocara sp. 'chitande type north' Nkhata Bay; assembly: GCF_057382095.1. NCBI lineage: Eukaryota > Metazoa > Chordata > Actinopteri > Cichliformes > Cichlidae > Aulonocara > Aulonocara sp. 'chitande type north' Nkhata Bay. The sequence goes on along the minus strand of NC_141347.1, from coordinate 1,507,141 downwards.
ATGTTGAAAGATACTGCAAAACCCTGCATCACGTTGAGTGATGAAATCTCTCCAGTAGCTACAGACAGCATCGACACCAGAGTGAAGAAGAAAAAAGGGAATGTATGACTACAAGGACAATAAGCTTCAAACCCCTTATTTCGGGGTCATGTTAGTAAAGCATTGGATCGTACATATAGGTGTGCTTTCCCCTTTCTCACGTTACAGAAAAAAAAATCACTTACTTGCATTAAGAACATTTGTACCAGAATCAAAGAAAAACCACCACATGGGGCTGCTTGAATCTTTTAAAAAGGACCTCAAATCAACACGCGACTCTTCATTATTATGCAGAACAACAACCAGTACATATTAAATTTCTTCAAAACCTTTTTTGTCATTATTGTTAATGACTATTCTGTTTGTTTATGATTTCCTTCTTTGACTATTGTGCAGTCAAACACAGGCAGCCCCTTTTCTTTGACTCTTTGCAGCGACAGTAAAGGCATTCATTAACTCATTATACATATTAAAGACACAGCAGGCTTCCGTCATGAATGCATAAAAATAAAAGTAACTGTAGATTTCAGTGTGTGCTTGTTTGTCGGAGTCAAAACTTAATAAATTGAGTGAACTCAGCACGTGCTATTCAGACAGAAAGACACGAAGCAAAAGGACTGCAGGAAGTGAAACGAAAGCCACTTGTTGCTGCTGAATTAGCCTTTCAGCTGTTTTTTAAAGAAAAAGCAAGTTATTGCTTATGTTAACAAAAAAAATAGTAAAAATGTAACTTACAAAAAAAGGCACTCCTTCCTACCGAGGGTAAACTTGGAAAAAGATGTTGAAAACACAACTTTCCTCAAAACAATGTGAAGATATGGCTCAAAAATTGAAAAGTAAAAGGCTTTTAAGATCACCAAAAAGACATTTAGAAAAAGACAGCCCTTTTCATCCAAGTTTCTTTGAAAAGATAAAGGGCACACTTCCTCCTCAACAGCTCTACAGACTCCTCAGGCAAACAGCAGATTCAGCCAAAGACCTTCCTGTGATGTGACCTTGTTAAACACTACATCACAATGCTGTTGTAGCATGTGGGAACCATAAGTTGTGATTGTCCCGAGGCTTGTACAAATGAGCTCCCCGTTCAGCACACACTGAGCAGAACCACATCAGAATAAATGTACATATGCATTTAATATTTTAACAAATGCTGCTGAGTAACATTACCTTGTATAACTGGAGTGGATGTCTAACACCACCCCACAGCCAAAAAAGCTTTTTCTTTTAAAAGGAGGAAACATAAAATGTGTTTGTAATTTTATAAAAAATATAGTTAGGTGTCTAATTAAATGTAGCATTACTTTAGTAGCCCCCAAAGTCAAGCTTAGCATCAATCCTGGTGGATCAGCTGACACCTTTCTCCATATCCAATTGATAAATTTCATATATGGCCAACTTTTTGACCTGCTTTAGCTTGCCTATGATTACTCCACACTCCAACCCACTATGCAAACCACCACCACTCCAGTCTTTCATGCTTGGTTAGGCCCAGTCACACCGGTCTAGAGACCAGTCGGCAACTGTCTGGAAACCACCTGTAACCAGGGAAACACCTATGGGTACATCACTGTTGCTAAGTTCTAAAGACTTTAATGAAGCCAAATTTTGATTGGGTCTAAAATGCAGTGTTAACAACACACATGCATGTGTGGTACACAAATATGCAACTTAATAATCAGCTTCATTTGTTAAATTCAAAGATTTTGAATTTTATTTAACAAACTATGATCCAAAAAATGAAACCCTTGTGTCAGTGACTAACATCTTTACACATTTGATCTGGTGTTGAACCATTGTATTTGACTTTGATGGAGATCATTTACCTGGAACAAAGCTCCCCTGGACAACATCCTTATATGCCCACCAACTGTCATCAAGCTTGGATGTAATAGGCTGAGCTGCAGGGAAAAAGAGAAGGAGACAACATTTTATAGCACTTTCACGCATCAATCCCACATCAGTTTGACTCTGCTTAACCTACAGACTGGAATGAAATAGGTTACGCAAACACTGTTAACGCCTCTGCAGCTGTAACACTGCAGACAATGACATGGACGTCACTACCTGACGCAACTCCCTTCTCCCTAAATAGTCCACAACTTTAGTAAATTTAGCACTACTATAAAAAAAAGTGTACCCCTTGTTTTGTACAAAATGATCTGTATAATATAGAATCTGAGGATAAAAAGATGGAGTAGTTAGTGCTGTTCCCTCGCAGCACGAAGGTCCTGTATTTGACTCCACCACCTGCATGTAGGGCTGTGCAATATGACCAAAATCTCATATCCCAATATAAGACATTTCTCATCCCGATAACGATATATATCACAAAATTGTGCTTTTTCTGTCAATTCTGTGAATCTCAGGCAACTCAACTTGTGTGAAGTGTTTTCAGCGGGACGTCGTCTACCTGGAGTCGAGCGTTTTGACCAATGTTTATATATTTTTAGATATAACCTGTAAAGGCCGCCATTTTCTTTGTGAGTATTTATTACACGGCGTGCTGCTGGTAAAAGCTTGTTCTAACGTTTGAGTCTAAGGTTTATTTTGAGCACCTGATGGCTCTTTTTTGCTTCTCATCCATAAACTCTATCCATACTCTTCTACAGGATTCTTGCATAGGTGGTAGAAGAGGTTTGTCATGTTTGAGTCTGTGGTGGGGATCAGTTTGCAGCAAAATTTGCATAGTACAGCTTTCTGGTCCATGTCAGACTTTTCATAATCAAACCATGTCCATGCTACAGAGGTAGCCCCTCGTTTAAGAATAAGGTCCTTGATTTGTTTTGACTGGTCCTTCTGTTTGGAGCTACCTGGTTCTGCCTCATCTTCACTGGCCATGCTGGTATTCTCTGTCCCTGCATCCACATAGTGACCCATCCAAACGATGAAAAATTATTGCCGTAAACAGTGTATTTTGCAACACCACGAAACAAACAATAGTGTATAATATGAAACGATAAATGTTTTCATTTCCTCATCCAATATATTTCATCATATCGCACAGCCCTACCTGCCTGGGTTCTCTCCAGGTACTCCGGCTTCCCCCCACAGTCCAAACACATGCAGTTAGTGGGGTTTGGTTAAAGGGTGATTCTAAATTGCCCATAGGTGTGAATGTGAGCGTGAATCTGTGTTGTTCCTACATCACATTGGCAGATTGTCCAGAGTGTACTCTGTCTAGGGCTGTGCGATATGGCCTAAAATCCATATCGCGATATAATCTGAAGCACATGCGGTAACGATATATATCGCGATATATTCTTTTCTTCTGTATAACGTATTTTCCACACTATAAGGCACACTTAAAATCCTTTAATTTTCTCAAAAATCGAGAGTGTGCCTTATGTATGAATTCTGGTTGTGCTTACTGACCTCGAACCGATTTTGGCGTGCAGAAATCTGTTAAAAAATGTTTTGATCGATTGTCACAGCATTACGGCTGCCGTAGTGAGGAACTTCGCGGAGTAATCTTGGTCCAAAACTCCGTCCGCTTCAGGTCCCAAATCAAACGAACACTGAGAGTTAAAAACAGTCTAAATTCTTTCATCTTTAATAAAATCATCAGCATTGCTGCTTTAGCAGGCGTAACAATTAAGTTTAACATCCATGCATCCATGAAAACAGAATTTATTAAATTTAACAGAGTTAGAAGTTAACAGGAAGTTAGCTCGCTAGTTTCCACCTAAACATGACATGCCATGTTCTGACTGAGAGATTTTTGAAACTAATTAAAACGTACAGCTCTGCTATCACTTCCAACATAAATGAAGACAGGAAACTAAACAGCAGTGGCATTTGCAGGGTTACTGAAGTTGGACTACCTGGTATATAATGTTGTGCTACGTGATTGCTAGCAACACAGCTATGTTAGCATAACATTAGCACAGTGAAGCTGGAGGATGAACGCCAACTTTTCTTCCACTCGATAAAAGTTAACGTGAGGGATTCTGGTCATTAGGGACAAATGTAATCGCATAGCAGGATGCTATACACGGGCCAAACGTCAGTCAGGAGAACAACTGAGATTATTCATCCACAATACGAGGTTAGTTATTAATATACTGCAACAACATGGGAATAGAGCAGCTGCGAGAGAATTCAACATTAATGAATCAATGTTACGGAAGTGGAGGAAGCGCCGTTTTTGGCTTTTCACCATATTTCAAAAGTGCTTCATCTCTTTGCTATGACTGTCGCCCGGCATAATTTGCAGATGATAATGGTTGGATGCTTCCGACCAAAACAGGCGCAGCTTGATTACATCATCAACATGCGCTATCGCAATAGACCAGTATAGTCAAAATCTCTATTGTTGGCCAAATTTATATCGTTTCTATCGTATATCGTTTCTATCGCCCACCCCTAACTCTGTCTAATACTGAGAACTGAAGACATGAATGGGAAACAAACAGTGCAGAGAGACAACAGCAGCCCAGCGGAAGGTATCTAAGGCATAAACAGATGTAAGTGTTGCAGCAGAGGCTGATGAGAAACAGGAAAAACAGGAAAAATAGTAAGAATGTGCAATAATCCTTTCTGGCATCGTTGTATTTTTACTCAGTTGTATATAGCATTCGTATTCTATTTTTATCTTATTGTATATTTTTATTCTATTTTATTCTACTGTATATAGTATATTATTTTATTCTATTCTGTACAGCTGTGTACTGTATTTATTCTTATTGTATTCTAATTTTTGCGTCATAACTTTTGCACTGTCCACTTCCTGCTGTGACAAAACAAATTTCCCACGTGTGGGACTAATAAAGGTTATCTTATCTTATCTTATCTTAAGAAGTGAACTGCAGTTTTTTTGTTCATCCAATTCCCTGCATCACGAAAAAAGAAAATGTAGTATGGTCCCAGGATAAAAAAAAAAACTGGCTTCACTCTGGCCCTGGCTTCTGTCATTCGAAGAGAACTGCATCTGATCGTGCCGGCAATTATTTGGCGCCTATATGTATAACTTGGAAAACTAGAAATGCATTAATTGTAATTTTTAATTTTCTTGGCCAATCCTGGTTTCCTGTTTTGCTCCTGCCAATTCCAATTTTGGCTGATTTAGATCTTTCAAGAACTACAATCCACTGCTTACATAACTTTAAGATTTCGTTAACAGAATTTTCAATTCATGTACACAATAAAACAATGATTTCTATTGTTTTCTATGACTGCAACCAATTACAGTGACTATCAAGAAAATCTCACGAGTTAGTCCAGGTTACTGGAAAGGGCTTTTCATATAAATAACATCCAGTGGCAGTGAGAACACTATCCTTTGGTTTGAGTTTGTTTCTGTGCTACTTTAACTTTTTATTAGCTAGCTAGCTTTGGCACTCCATCCTCTTTTCCATTTTCCTCTTTTATCGCAGCAAAAATGCCAAAGTTTGAGCCTTAAAATCACACTCCAAAGCAGGTTTTTGACATCATCGTAGCTGCCTCCATCTTTTATACTTTCTGTTTATTCATCTATCATAAGAATCGCATATTCTTCCTGTTTTAGTAAGGTCTCAGTCACACAGGTCTAGAGACCAGTCAGCCATTCCCAGCAACGTCTCCTCTCAAGAGAAAATTGTATATCAACCAGTTAGCCTTACCACTGAAATCAACACATTTCAAAAGGTGGAACTTTTAGTTTGGAGGCAAATGGTCTCCAGTTGCACTTTGTATCAGTCTTTTTCAAGTTTCACTACGACTCAGTGGTTAGTTACCGAACATTTGCAGATAAGTTGATGTCTTCCATGCAAACTGTGTAATCGCAATCGCAAGGTTTTCAGTGCACTACCTCTTTCCAAATGATTTCACCTAGCAACAGCAACCACTCTCCCAGAACCACTCACCAATTCCTCAGGGAAAACTCATTTTTCCCTAGCAACCACTGGTTGCCAGGCGGTCACTAACCGTTCCCTAGGCCTGTGTAGCTGTGCCCTGAAGAGTAGCTACCTCCAACATGTGTGCCAAAACTACTACATCTGTTCACTGGAAACACTGGCACCAGATTGATGTCCAGTCCCAGGTAGACAGCAAACAAGTTGGCCCAGCTGGGAACAGTGTTGTGTTCAATATTATTAAACTGGGAAACTGGGAATGCATACAGACAAAGTAAAAACTCAAATTATACTTTAAAGCTAATATTATAAACAGCACACATTTCTAACAAACTTAATGCTAGCAAACTGACATGTCCTAATCTAATGATCACATTAGGAGTAAAGGTGACAAACATGCTGCATAAACAAGTTGAAAGTAGTAGAACTTTGACAGTCTGGCAGAAGGTACAGCAAAAATAGCTGATATTTAAACTAGAGGGCTAAATGAAGAAAGCAGGTGCAGGTGTGCAAAGAGGGTGCAGTCAGCTGTTTGAAACACTGAGGATGTCTCGGGCACCTTCAATGTGCAATGTTTGGCTACAGTTAAATGGTATGTTTTAAAGTAAACATGACAGACAGGTAGGGAAAGAAATAAGGGATTATGTCACCATGACAGATAAATGAACCAGAGTCCTGTAAATGATTTGAGGAAATATAATAACTACAAGTACTAGAATTTCATTCATCCAAAACTCTTGAGACCAGCCTGCAATCACAACTCACATATATATATATATATATAAGACTATCTATCTATCTATCTATCTATCTATCTATCTATCTATCTATCTATCGATCGATAGATAGATAGGTGTGTGTGTGTGTGTGTGTGTGTGTGTGTGTGTGTGTGTGTGTGTGGAGAGAGAGATGTAATTAAGCTTTCAGTGTAAGTCAAACTGGAGATTTGCTTATGCATGATACATTTATTCCTATGGAAGTTGGTGGTGCACAATTCCTCACACCGTGTATTGTGTGTTTCTAGCCTCAGGCTACCTCTGACTGGGGATTTGCTCAGTTACCATCCAACTCAGCACGTTGTGATCAACCTACCTGGCAGCAGCAGCACAATTAAAACAGGGCTGCCAGGATGTGATGGCTACTTCAGAATAGCAGAACCAGGACACTGACATGTTACAAACGAATTGCAACATGTCAGAAACAGTCGATGCGAAGTCGATGCAGTTAACTACTGAGTAGGTGTGCTATCCTTTCCAAGGACGACTCACATTCCCCATTCTAATGACCTGCATGTCTGTGGACTGACAAACATATTCTTCAGATCTGAACACTGATGTAATAATTCTATTATATTACTACTAACTGGAATCCGATGCTGTAACTAATAATATTATTATTATTATTGAAAAGGTGTGCATACTTTCTTCAGGTAAAATGCTCGGGCCTGATTTTAGCACAAAATTGACTGCCCCTGACTGATTTCAGAATTCATTTCAAGCACAGTTGGATGCCTGATTAACTCCTGAAGCAGTCCCCTACTTTAAAGAACAAGTATCAGCCAGTACTGTCCCCTTGCACCAAAAACATATTATATTTATATTTTATAAATATAAATTATAAAGGTTTTTTCTGCTAGAACCAAGTGTATGCCACCACTACTCTGCACACATCTGTAAAGATGTCGACACAGAGAGCCGCAGCCAGTAGCTGTCTGCTAGGCCTCACCTTCATTAATCAGCAGGTGCTCATACCTTGTATTTTGCATTTTAATTTAATTATCTGACAAATAATATGACCTAATGACCTATGACAGAGACCATTCAAGAAGTTTGTCTTTCCGCTTTGGTGATTTCATTTTCTTTGCATTTTTTAATCTGTAACTTAGCATTAATTAGCAGGTACATATGTCAGTTGCATCCATAAAGTTAACAGATACAGCTTGCTAACAACCCCGAATGTGGTCATTTGTCAATATGGAAGAAAAAAAAACATGGGAACAACCAAAATGCTATCATTCATGGTTTAAAATGCAGTTTCTAGGAACCAATGTGGCATCCACTGTTGATATACAGTCTACCGTTTTTCCACTTTTAAATGCAATCAGTCAATTAAAGCACCTTCCATGCAGGTTAGTTCAGTTACTTTACAGATGACTATTGAAGTGAGACACTAAATCACTACTACCTCTTTAAAACTGATCATTTGAGAGAAGAGTGAAATTAAAATATTTGACTCTGAGCCACCCGGTTAGCCCATTAACATGCATGGCTTACAACTCAAACGTTTCTCCTTTTTTGCCATGTTTTATCACAGTGTCTCCACCGAACTGGGTAATTTATACCCAGCCTAATTTGAAATGAAATGAAACATGAAACATGGGCAATGTGTGGAGTGGTACTGATCAGAATGGCCTTTATTGGGGAATTGACACTGTTGTTAGCCTATTCTTTGAGCATCTTTATAGTTTCATTCTGATTTGGAACTATTGTAATGAAGTTATGATACATTATAACGTGTTTATTTGCATTGTTTTTCTTTTGAAGCCTGCAAATCAATGTGAAAATATAATTATGACCAGGCCAGCCAGTCATGTTTTGTTAAGAATCTAAGGTTGGCTGCCTCGACACTGATGAGTAGGAAGGCTTGACTTGTGGGAATCTTGACTAAATGGGTGGTTACCCCTGCTGACAGCACCGCACAGTAGAGCTCTCTGACACATGGGCAGTGAAATTCATGAGCTATATATACTCACAGAGCCTTTGTAGTTTGGGTTCAGGCCACTGTGAGTAGCCTAATCTGAGCTACTACCTCTGTAAAGTGCACGTGTGTGTGTGTGTGTGTGTGTGTGTGTGTGTGTGTGTGTGTGTGTGTGTGTGTGTGTGTGTGTGTGTGTGTGGTTTTGATGAGAGTTCTGCAGCATGCATTTCATGGTCAGGCTCACACCAGCGTGCTGCCGTATGTCTCTGTGCGAAGAGCCTGTTGACTCATAAAACACACTCAAAGATGAGTAGGCGATGATTTACCTAATTGGCAGATTACTATAGGTCTTTTATCAGCAGCCTAAGTCACTATTATGTAACATTTCAGCAGAGTCTATCTTCTATCACACATGAATGTAATGTACCCATGCTCCCTTCTATTCCTCATTTGTTAAAAGCTGTGAAGGATGCTGGCTTCTTTCGCTTCCTTACCTGATGAAGTGCAGATGATATATGTTTGCAAAATCACAGCTATATCCCAAACGACATGCATTCTTCGTTTAATTCCTGCTCATTTTCTGATGCTGCTGCTGAGTCGCACTTGTAGATAACAACACGGCCAAACTTTAAGCATTTTCCCCCTCCTCTTCTTCTTTTGGAGCTCGTTATCCCCGTCTCGCTCCTCCCGTGGAGCGCCGTGATGGTTTCAAGCCTCGTAGGACAGATCCGTTCTCACAGCTTCGTCCTCCTTCGCTTTCCGGTTTGGTGTTCGGGCAACATTTCGGTCTTATATTTTTAACAAAATTATTTTTACCAGCGTTCGTCATACATTTATCTCTTAGTCAGTGTGTTCTGTCCTTATAAAATGTCAGCCGTGAAATCCGTTCATGATGCACGCTCCGCTTGTGTTTGGGGCGGGTGGGTGTCTGTGGCGCACCGCCCGCCTGCAGCAGATCAGCAAAACTTCACTGACGACGCAAAACGAACCGAGAGCGCACAATCTGACAGAGAAAGACGCACATTCAAGATAAAACTACATAACAGGGTTATGTCTGAAAAACCAGTGCTCTGTAAATAACTGCTTAAAGAAGGATCATTTGAAAAATAAGCTGAAACATGTTTACTCTCACTGGCAAGCCGTGCAAAGTGCGTTAGAGCAGGTCCACATGGATAGATGAAGAAAACTTAAAAAACTAACAGAAACAATAACTTTCACATTGTTTTATTCCGACTTCCACGTTTAATAAGTCAAATTCCTGACTGACATGCTGCCACAATAACTGCTGACACTCACTAAGTTAGACCAAGATACAACAACATGCCACAAATCATCCAACTGGCTGCAGCGTGCTGTCTGTAGATGGCCTTGCTAGATGATACTTTTGGCTGTACTGACCTACATAAACACGCTCCGACTTTGTCCCGTGGAAGTTGTGCGACCTCTGGCGTTAGCTGTAAGTTACTATAACTAAACCCCGTCTCGATCCACGCCTTGCTCCTCTCATACAACAAACAACATGGCGACGGAGAAAAGGCTCAGCGTGTGGCTTCATAATAAAAGTTCGTTAATTGGCGTGATTTCAGGATGGAGCAGCGAAGGATTGAACCACCAAGTAGTTCATCATTTTTGGACTACAGCTTAGATAAGAGTTCATTCTCCTCAAACACATGGCAGGTTGTGAATTGTATAACTTAGAATTTATATTACGATTTCATTAAGTGTCACAAAACTGCCATCATGATATTGATATCATCAGTATCAGTGATCATACATGGGTAGCATGTATCAGTCACTTTTTACTAGCATATATTATTAAAAATGTAACATAGTGCACCAATAAATATTAACAAGAGCACTTTGAGAAGCAGGACAGTCTGGATTGCTAAGGTCAATTACCAGCTACAAGCCAGGGGGAAAACACACCAAGGTCAGAAAGATGTTCACATTATTATTTAAAACTTCTGTTAAAAAATAGCCACGTTTTTTGGTTTGTTTGTTGTTTATTTATAAAGGTTTTACACGAATGTGAACTTTGTTTCTCTCATGATAAATTATGTTAAACTAGTCAGCTAGTTATCACTGGGCTGACTTAAATACATGCATCTTTTATTAGGACTGTTCATTTCACAGGTTGTAGTTGTGGATGTGATGCATATAATTACTTGTGTAGCACAAACTGTTTGGCATTTTAATTATGTATGTTAAACTCAGTGATAGCACAGCCCAGCTCTTTGGAAGTCCCACTGTGGGGTTTTATTTGTTTTGGGGGGGTCACGTGCATACTTTAATGCATTTTAAGATGAACACAAGGATCTTGTGTTCTTCCTTCCAAATACTGATATGAATAAGAGCTGCTCCAGATAATGGTGTATAGTTGGAGTTGCTACAGCAGCAAAGGGCTGTTGCTGCTGTAGCATACACATTGCACATTGGTCAAAAATAAGACACATAACACACTGCCAGTACTTTAAATGATGATTTATATATGGGTTCTGTTTTCATGTAGCTTCAATATTATCATCAGTAGTATCATCATGAACCAAAGATTTACGCTGCCCGAACAAGAAACCGAGCTATGGTTCGCCAGCCTTCCTATAGAGGAGGAAAAAGGAGGGTGTGTTAGCTTTTCTGTAAGTCACACATTTATCCATTTTCCATCCACATCTTTCTGTAATACACAGATATGACTTTTTTTTTACTTCTGTTACAAATCAGCCTTCTCTACAGAGACATACAGTGACCTCATAGATGACGTGCTGAAAGATATGTGAGAATAGTGACCTACATTGACAGCAATGCAAGATTATGCCTATTTCTTTTACGTCTCACTCCGTCTCACTTGACACTCCGTCGCACTCGAAGCTATCCCTACCACTTATTATGTCTGCGGAGAGCAGCTTTGTTTATCTCCTTCAGCAGAGTTTCCTTGTTGTTCTTCACATTTTCTTTCGCCGTCTCCAACACAAACTTGATTTTTTCCTGGCTGAAGGGACGCTGGAAGGTGGAGAACTCATCCATCTTTGCTTTGAACTCCTCTGCATCTATCAAAAAAGCAGTAAAGTGCCTCAATCACCTATTCTGTTTATCACAATAAGCTTCAGTTTGCAGCACTATGTAGGTTCCTCATCCTTTTAGACCTTTTGGACCTCTTTGGCAACAAGAAATAGCAAATAAAGCTATATATTTTTTAGATATCTTTTTTTTATTTTTTTATTTGCCTGTCCCGTTTGGCTTTTTGGCATCAGAATTATTGTCTAAAGGCTAAGAAAGATGCCCAATGGATTTACTTTACCAAATAGACCATCCCAGCCTTGCTGTAATGGTCTATTTGATTCACCTTTTATTGTTTATTTTATTTTATTTTCACTTGCTAAATACGGGACAGATTTGACTGGGGAAAAGAAAGGGGAGAAAGAAAGAGGGAAAGAAAAACAGCGGAGAAGAGGGACGGGGATAAAGGACAAAAAACAAAAACCAACAAAATAAGCAGACAAAAAATACATATATCAATCACCTGGATCACCTGTTGAGAAAGAAAAAAGAGAAAACAAGCAGAAGAAAAAAGAAAAGAGCAACATAATAAACAACATCACGATGATCTATGTGAATATAACAGTAAATACTAAATATTAAACATTATTGTGCAGCACGTAAGATCGACAGCGCACAGTGTACTTTGAGGTAGCTGCCAAAAAGGGTGTAGTTTGTGTGTGTGAGCACCCGTGTGTACACCTGTGAGCATGAGCGTGCTTCTTTTTAAAAGGTTCCTTCTAGAGATGGACCGATCCGATATTACGTATCGGTATCGGTCCGATACTGACCTAAATGACTGGATCGGATATCGGAGAAAAATAAAAAATGTAATCCGATCCATTAAATATCACGAAAGCACCTCACAAAACTTGCAACACGCCGTAACTCACCTCAGAAAGTTAGCACGTCAGAGCAGTATGCATCACGTGATAGAGCGGCTGTGGCATGCAGGACCTGTCGGTGGTCTGGATAGCATTTGGAGCTTCGCTAGCAACCTGGCATTTCATCTCCGACAAAGTTATCCCCGAGAGAAGTAAAGCAAGTGTGTAAGTCCATCTCTGAATGTTTGTAAAGCATTCCTGCGTTAAGCTTAACGAGCGACTGCCTCTCGCTCTCCGGCTGCTACTTCAATCATGAAACTGCTTAATGATCAGCTGATCGGCTTTTCTGTCTCGAGTCCGTGTCTCTGGTTTGTTTTTGGCCCACTTTGCACCAGAAAGAGGAAACCAGCGGCTGAACAACAGCAGCACGTTTAAGCTTGATAAGCTGTTGTTAGAATTTATTTATTATTACTTTCTACTCCAGGATCTTTTTCTACGTAGCTGATGCTGGTAACTGTGCAGGGGCGGATCTAGCAAAGTTTAGCCAGGGGGGCCGATAGGGCATGAACAGGGAAAAGGGGGCACAAAGACATACTTTTCTTTCTTATTCTCATTTAAAATGTCGAGCTTTTAATAAATAATTATCTGACACCCAAAGTTTTAATTTGATGTAAAATGAATAGAAGTCAATTACTGTATATAGTAACTATTAAGTCTAATATATATACCCTAGTAAGCTATAGTACTTTTTCCTTTGGGAAGGTACCATCTGTGCAGTCTGCAATTTTGTTGAAGTAAGATGTTGAATCTATTTAATATTTCTTAAAAAATAATTGATTTCTGTGCATTTTTTTTCACACTGCATCAAATTAAGGTTGATTACGTCGATTAAGCATCATGAGGTGGCGCGTGAGGGGTGGTTCCCTATTTTTTATTTATTTATTTTTGTTGTTGCTGGGAGTTGGAACCCTATTAGTTGGGTTGCTTAATATTTATGCTAAGTACTCTTTAAAATACCAGAATAGGGAGGATGGTGTAGGTCTAAGTTTATTAGATTGATCAGTATTGCTGAACTATGAAATATTTTTTTGTATACAGGTATAACAGAATAGCTTTAGTGTAGTTGTTGTTTTAAACTGGAGTATGAACTTGCAGACTTGCAAAATGCAGCAAGATATTTTAAAAAACAGTTTTGTTGATTAAAAAACACTATATCGGATTCATATCGGTATCGGCAGATATCCAAATTTATGATATCGGTATCGGTATCGGACATAAAAAAGTGGTATCGTGCCATCTCTAGTTCCTTCATGTAATGATCTGCTAGAGGGTGTGGAGGAGCCTCAGCCCCGTCCTCCAGGGCATGAAGCAGGTATGGAGGAGATCAAAACTCAGGACATCCAGAGGCCCTCAGAACACAAGAGACCAAGGAAGACCAACAGAGGGGCAGCCGCGCCACTGTCCCAGAAAGAGCTGAGGAAGCCCCAGATGAGGGGTCACTCAGCAGCCGCAGAGCAGAAGCCAGGGGGGTTGCAGTGACGCGCCCGTGAGCTCCGCCGGCAGCCAGCTGTGCCTGAGTGACCGAGCCCCAGGCTGAGAGGCCGAGGGCACCCCACCCTCAAAGTGGCCCGAGCGAGCCCCAGGCTCCAGGCCCCGACAAGCAGCCACCAGGAGTGAGCCGGTGTGTACCTGGACGCCCATCCCCGGACACAAAGAACCACCTGCCACTGGCAGGGGAAGTGGTGGGGGAGATAGGCCTCCATACCTTGGAGGGCCTGAGATGTCCCCAGAGAGGTGGCGTCTGATACCCAACCTGACATATAGACACAGACATACAGGCACACACAGATACAGACATCCATTCCCACCCTCATGCTCTCATATGCAATTACTCAACACTCACCCAACGTGGAGACAGACATAGAGAGACACTGTACACACAATCACACTCCCAAAGCGTACTCTAAGCCCCAGGTCTAGGTACCTTTGCCCCTGGAGGGGGAAACTGCACCCAGACCCAGGTAGTGTTACCCTTTTCCCTGCGGTGGAGAGAAGCAGACTGCCCGACTCGGCAGCAGCAGGGAGGCCCCACATTCCAGACCCCAGTTGGACAGCCAACTCCTCCTCCCAGCCCCCCCCCGCTCCAGCAGGCCGCAGAGAACGGGGGTGTGTGAAGACTCCAAACCTCCCTCCACCCGCTCATTTAAAACCCAGGAGGGCATGGAGCTACCTGCCAGAGAGCAGCAGGTAAGCGCATGGTCCCTCCTGCTGGCCCTCAATGTCTACATGTATTTAAAATTGAGAGGTGGGCAACGGCGCCAGGGGTGAGGTGTACACCCTGATGGTCTTTTGGATTCCATGTAGCGTGCCCACCCCCAAGATCCTATATGTATGTGTTATGAGAGTGTGAGTAATGTGAATGTCTAAGTTGTGGGATAAAATTGAGGCACAAGAAGCCAGAAGGGGACAGAGGGGGGTATGCCTCCCTTGCACCCTGGTGACACACCTTTACCCCAAGGCCCTGCATGTGTGGGTGATTGTGTTGGAGCGGGAAGAGGGAGGCAGCTGGAGTTAGGGAGGGAAGGAAGGGGCAAGTGACCCCTCCCTGGGGCCAGCTCCCCCACTGACCCCAGTAGGCACCCCCATACTCTGCAACCCGCCAGGGAAAGGGGGCCCAGGCCCATCCGGACCGGGGCCCAGTTCAGCAGCGCCGCCTGGCCCCACCTCGGAGAAAACTTCACCCACCCCGTCATCCACTCATCTTCCAGACGACACAAGACAATAGACGCCCAGGCTGAGATCTTCCTCCACCTCTCCTATATCTCCCCCTCCTGCAGAGAGAGTCCCTGAAGAGAGGAGACCTCCTGCAAGATGTAACAGCCTCCCCCATCAGTTGAAGAGCCCCCCAGATGGCTCAATGTACTGGCAGTCCCCTGCGCCAGGGCTGGGCTCCCATACACCCACCCGCCCACAACCCCAGCAACACACCAACCAGGACCCAAGCCCCCAAGGCCCAGCCAGGTCCCCAGCCCAGAGACGGAGCACCCCCAGAACCCCACGCCCATCCCGGACCCACCCAGGGGCAGCCAGGCTACCAGGTCAGTAACTCACATCCGTCAGCACAGACCCTCCCCTAGCCCCGCTGCACGCAGCCACGAGGAAACCATCACCTAAGAGCCAACAGAGCCCTTAATAGGCCATGACCGCAACCCCGGATTGAGCCCTCCAAGGAAGATGCTCCTGGGAACCCCCCGACGCCCCAAGCCTGTCCCTACCCCCACACCAATCACAGCAGTGAAGGTGGGACCAAACTATGACCACCCACCCCTGGTTAGAATTAAGATTATTTTTATTTTTCCAGTTCATGAGGACTGTTTTCTTGGCTATGCATAGGGCAGTGAAAACCATATGGGCTATATTCTTTTCTGTAGTGACATTATCTAAGCTGCCCAACAAACACACTAAAGGGAAGTTGGAATGTTAGATTTCAGACACTTTGATAAGTCTTCACATATCTCGCGCCAAAACTTCTGAACTGGTGAACAGAACCAAAGAGCGTGGATATAATTGTCCGGTGAATTGGTTTGGCAGTGTGAGCAGTTGTTGGTAGACGTAAAGCCCATCTTGAACATCCGATGACCTGTATAGTGCACTCTATGTAGTATTTTGTATTGAATTAATTGAAGACTGGGATTTCTAATTAGATGAAAGGTTTTTAAGCAAATCTGAGACCAGAAGTTTTGGTCTAAGTTAACTGATAAATCCGCTTCCCATTTTGCAATAGGAAGTGATATTGATTCATCTGTTTTAGAAAGCATTCTGTATATTTTGGAAAGTAATTTGGGGGGTTTTAAGAGTAAGAAATTGAACCACACTTGGTGGTGTTTGTAGTTCAACTTGACCCGGTTTAAATTTCTTTTTTACTATGGATTTAATTTGTTGATATTCTAAAAATCTTTTCTTCTTGATCCTATATTGTGTAACTAGTCTGAAGCATTCATGTCGTTGGATGTTTGAGCTGATAAATGGTAGGTCTGAGATCTCTAGATTATTGCAAAGTGCTTGTTCTACATCTAGCCAAGGTTCATCTAAGAGGGTATGTTTTAGCCATCCTGAGATAAACTGAAGCCTGTTGGCTAAGAAGTAGTGCTGAAAGTTAGGTAGTTCTAATCCTCCTTTATCCTTGGTCTTTTGTAGTGTTTTTAAGCTTATACATGGGGGTTTATTTTTCCAAAGGAATTTGGACATGCATGAATCCAGAGATCTGAACCAATCTTGTGGCGGTTTAGTTGGGATCATTGAGAATAAATAATTTATTTTTGGTAAGACCGTCATTTTTATAGCGGCAACCCTTCCCATGAGTGATATGGGTAAACATTTCCATCTAGCCAGATCACCTTCTACCTTCTTTAAAAGTGGGATATGGTTTCATTTAGTCAGATCTGCAAGCTTGGGAGAAACATTAATACCTAAATATTTTATATTTCCCGATTGCAGTGGTGTAGAAGAGGAATTATGGAGGGAGCAATTAATCGGTAGGACTGTAGATTTTGACCAGTTAATTGAGTAATCTGATATTCTTGCAAAAGAGTTTATCAATTCAGTCACCCCAGAGATATTGGTTTGTGAGTTATGGAGAAAGAGTAACACATCATCCGCATAAAGGCTGATTTTATGTTCCACGTTCTTGCATTTTATGCCCTTAATTACTGAATTCTGTCTAATTGCTGCTGCTAGTGGTTCAATAAAAATTGCAAACAGTGAAGGGGAGAGTGGGCATCCCTGCCTGGTGCCCCTCAAGAGACAGAAGCTGGAGGATGTCTGGTCATTTGTTCTGACACAAGCTGTTGGGGAGTTATATAATATTTTTAACCAGTTAATGAAAGAGGATCCAAAACCAAATTTGTTGCAAAGTTGCAAATAGAAATTTACTCTATCAAACGCTTTTTCTGCATCTAAAGAAAATATTGTAGTTTCAAGGTTTTTACTGTATGAGTAGTCTATCAAATTAAGTAATCTACGTGTATTTGTTGATGAGTGCCTACCTTTTATGAAACCAGTTTGATATTTTTTATATATCTTTAAAAGATGTTTGAGCTGAGTAAAGGTGCTGAAAATGGGGTTTTTTTTGTGTATGTTCAATGTGTTAGACTTGTACATAGTTGACCATATATGATTAAATAATGTTGAATCCTGGATATGGATTTGTAAGCAAGAAATTTGAAATAAGGGGGTAGGAACAAGAAAAGTGTAAACTTCATCCTACTCCTTTTCGAGCGCACGCATTCTGTAGACAGATATATACATGAAAACTTGATGATTTTTAAGTTTTGGTTTTGTTTTTTGTTTTTTTCTGTTGTTATTTCAATTATGTTTGCATGTTCGAAATAAAATGATATCTATCTATCTAAATTATCAGTAAAATGAGATACAAACTGCTAACACAGTTGCTCACCTTGAACCAAAATAAAGGTTATAAAAGGTTTTTTTTTTCCTTGAATTTATGACCAGCACCATTTCTGCTGTTCCGGAATTCTCCCTTAGAGTGTGGTGTGTCTGTCTATGTTTTTACAAGTGTTTGAAAACTGTTTAGTCAGTTCAGTGTTTTTGTCTCTTTGTTGACAAGCTGCCATTTCAGTAATTCCTTTGTTCATGCTTAATACCTTTGGATACAACCTGACACCTTTTATTTTATGTCTGTAGCTCAGTTACAATGAAAGCACAGCTGCACATTTGGAAACAGACCTTTGCAGTTCCGTCTGTTGAAGAGCGGCATGTAGATGATTGTGGGCTCCTTCTCTTTCCCCTCCAGCACATAGCAGTCCTTCGGCCAGTCACTGTCCTCCAGGATCGTGTCATTTATCTCGGGGAAAGGCTTTTTCATCTCGGCCGCATAGTCTCGGGCAAGAGTCAGAGTCTGATAACAAAGCAGCAGTTGAACACAGTTTCAGACGCAGCACTAAGTACTATGTGGGCATCAAATAACACCCGAGGGATTGTGGCTGCTTTATTTTTTATCCCTCACCTTGAAACTTTCTAATAAGGCACACTTGAAACAGAATTTTGAAGTTTTAATTAGCGCCTTAATGGTTAACAAATTCTTTAAAGATTGTCAATAAGCTATTTCTCAGAACGAAAACAGTTCATTAGGACTTATCAAGAATTCTAATTGTCTACAAGGTCTCCCTCAGGTATTTCCATTACCCCACAGTCTATAGACATGCACATCAGATTAATTGGTGATTCTTAATTAATCAGTTAGCTGTAATTAGTTGTCCAACTCTTTGGTGATTTTTGAAAAATATTTTTGCATCTCTTTTGCATTTGAGCATAGCTTCTTTCATCACTGCTTCCTCTGCCTTTCCATTCAGGCCACACTGTGGTGCAAATTGGTCTTAGATGAAAGTATGGCCCAGCCTTAGTTTAAGGCTGATACACTTTGAAGATGAAATATTTGGGAACTAAATCATTGGCAGTTGTTTCTTCACAGTAAACATATCAATTAACAATGCATTTATTAAAAGAGGATAATTTAGGAAATTTATGTCCAAGTTTTGGTTTGGATGCTTTGCGGTTGATAAATGGTGTTTAAACGGTTAAAAATTTAATAAAATAAAAAAATAAAAAAATAAACTGTTTTCCCGTAATAAATGAAAGCATCATATATAAACTGCATTTGTATTTACTCGGGTTATCTTTGCCTAATATTGACATTTATGTGATAATTTGAAATATTTATTAAGAAATCAGGAAAGGGGGCAAATATCTTTCCACGCGGCCTTGTTCCACATGGCTGTGCACAGTTATGGCTGTTCAGTAAAGGGCTGGTTGCAGTATATGCAGCACGACACAGTTTCAGGAGAATATAAATATTTGTATTAAACTATAAAAATGATCGATTAGTTACACACACACATCTTACAGTACCTCAAACATATTTCCAGCACTATACTCCGGGGCTATGATCAGGTCAATGTCTCTCTTGTCTCCTAAAAATGAAGGGTACGGTACGTTGATCACCAGTCCAGCATCTATGAGCTGGAGTCTTTCGTTAGAGTAGAGGCAAGCTGGAACAGAGGACTCTGCCCAGAACCAGAGACAGAGAGAGAATCAGCTTTTCTTTCACTAGGTTTCTTCATTGCACTTGCAACCATTATGGATGTCACTGTGACCATTAACACTACAAGCTAACACAAAGCCGAGGGCTACAATCAATTTAAAATGACCAGTTAACCCAACTTCATGCATGTATTTGAACTGAAAAAAACCAAACATGTAAACTGAATTCTCAGTGAATTCAAACCCAGGGGTTTCTTCCTGTGATGCGACAGTGCTAGCAATCCATTTTCTTCTGCTTATCCAATTCAGAGTCCCTGGACACCTTCAGCTCTGTCACCCCCACCTCCTGTCTTTTGTTAGTGCCACTGTCTCCAACCCATACATCACTGCGACTCTCACCACCTTGTAGACCTTCCTTTTCATTCTTGTTTCTATCTCTGTGTCACAAATCACCACTGACACTCGTCTCCTCCCACTCCACTCTGCTAGCACATTCTTTTCCAGCTTGTCCTTCGTTGTTTTGTTGATTGATTCGTATGGCTGACCCCAGGTATTTATTTCACTACCTGTAATCATTGACTGAGCTTTAGATGTGTTTAACTGAATTTGGCTTGTCCAAACAGGCATTTGGGTTATCCAAGCTCCAGTGTACAGCTCTAACTACTTTTGTGAGGTGGTCATTCAGAGGTGGTCTGGGCTGCATACAGCCTCATTCATTTATTAGTAGGTATTCCAGCGTATCCTTGGTCACATTAAAGGACCACCTACTCAGCTGACATGTATGTCACTGGAAAAAGTGCAAAGTGGAAAGTGCAGTAGCTTCTGGACCAAGACAACCCATCAGACTAATTACAAATAAATAAATAAATAAATAAAACCCCAAAGTGAGTAACGCTTTTTAAGGTTGGAGGGCTTGATGGGAATTCAGGGTAATAGGTTGGTCTTGGTAGCCTCTTGAGCTTTGTAGATGTAGATAGATGCAGGTTTACAAAAGTGGACAAGTCCCACTTTTGTAAACCTGAATCCTAATTCAAACATTAGGATTCATCTACTCTGGGAGTAGATGAATCCTAATGTCAGAATTTCTAATCTTAAGTGTCACGTATGTCCAATAGGAATAGTATCACTAGTAGTCCTTTTTCACTTTGCCATGATTTTGTGTGAGAAATGACTCATTCAGTGGGAATGGGTCATAATTGTTGCTTAAATTGTCTGACTCACCTTGGTATCGGTAAAGGAAGTTTCCAGTTGTTCCCCACTTCCATTCAGCAATCAGGGGAATTACTTGGTTTATTAGGAAAGAAACTGGGAGAAATACATTTACATGAATAGAGTACAATAAAAACTGTCTTTTCCTCTCCAACACTGACAAGACTGTGTGCTTATCACCTATACTGTACACTGACCGTCTGTTTTGAAAGCTCCATCATCCAAACTTTGGCTCCACGTCTCAACTGCTGCCAGCAGCTCCTGACTCCACTGGTTAAAAAGAGTTTTTCTTTCCTCCATACTCTCTGCCTCCACAGACTCAGTCTTGCTATGATTTACCTTGTCTGGGAAAGATAAGAGTCTAATAGGTACTGCGGCATTTTCAGATAGACATTTGCTGCATGATTACGCCATTACAAAGAAATGTCATAAATCTTTCACGTTCAGTTCTATTTTCCAACTTTTTTTTTGGCCTGTAAATATCAGTAGCTACACTCTATTAATTCAGTTCAATTCAAATTTTTTATATCGTGCTAAATCACAACAACAGTCACCTTAAGTCACTTTATATTGTAAGGTAAAGACCCTACAATATTAAAGAGAAAGCCCAACAATCAGCTGACCCCCAATGAACAAGCACTTGGTGACAGTGGGAAGGAAAAACTCCCATTTATCAGGAAGAAACCTCCGGCAGAACCAGGCTCAGGGAACGGCGGCCATCTGCTGTGACTGGTTGGGGTTCTGCTCACATCTACCCAAGTAATGTTCTTTAAGACATTCTTGGAAACATTTACCTTCTAGGATTTTCTGCAGCTTATCCAGGTACATCAGAGCAGTAGTGTCCTTAACAGTTATTCTGGTCAGAGCTATCACTTTATCAAGGATGATCCATACGCGCAGGTACTCCTTAGCAGCACTGTCCAAATGCCCAGACACTATAAAACACACACACACACACACACACACACACACACACACACACACACACACACACACACACACACACACACACACACACACGCTGAGCAGGTTAAGATAACACAGTCAACATACATGTAGCAGGTATGCTTTTCAAACTGTGATTACCATTCAGCCATTGAGGGACAAAGTCTCTGAGAGTCTCCTCATTAGCTATCGCACAGCCTAAAATACCTGTACAATGAGAAAATGATTTTAGATGTTTGTATTTTACACCAGACACTGAAAATCTTCTGTATTAATATTTAGGAATGAAACCTATTTCTTCCTACAGATGAGGAAACATCTACATTGACTCGTGCTTTACATTATATTCCTGGCAGTGGAAGTCGCGTACACCATTGTTCAGTGCAGGCTGCCTCTATGCAATCATACTTTCCAATTAGTTGGTTTCATAGTTCTTTTTTGGCTGGTTTCCTCTAATGTGTTTTAGATGTATAAAAGAATGACAGTCACTCTCACAATATTTTACTAGTATTTGTCTCCAGACCGATTAACTGGAAAGTGCTGTTGAGTTTTCATGCAATAATTTTCAGAAGGATCTAAAGTTATCAGAGTAGTGAGAAAACTAGTCTGGGTCATTGTGGTTGCACTGAAATTTGAACGCTATTTTGTTAGCAGCGGACTGTTGCTTGTCTTGCTTGTTTTGTTGGCTCTGACTGCTGCATTTGACACGGTGGATCACGATCTGCTGATCTCTCAACTAAAGCCTTGTTTGGTCATTTCTGGCTTGGCACTTTCGTGCCTCAGGGATCTATTCTTGGGCCACTACTGTTTTCATCATATCTCCTGCCATCAGGAACAATTTTTCCAAAAACACTTTAATTTCTGACGATTTGCCAGCTCTATCTAGCTTTGAATCACTCTGATAGCTCTTCAGTTGGACTCCTGCTTATTTGTCTTAGCAATGTCATAGATGGCTCTAAATTTGTTATTATGTGCCATTAATTAAATAAAATTGCAAATAAATAATTTATTTATTAAATGTTTTAAATGAAATGAATCAGCATTTAATAAATTATGTAATGATATATTTATTTAATTCATTTTGTCACTCCTGGCTGTCCATATCCTGGCTCCATGCACTGGCTTCCAATTGAATTTAGGATCTATTTTTAAATCCTTTTACTGGTTTTAAATCTTTAAATGGTCTGGCGCCTGTATATTTTTCTGATTTTCTGCAGCCATAAGATCAGACAAATGTACAGCAGCTCTTGTTCTCAGTTCCTAAATCATTTTCTGGGCTGTTCCTACTCTAAGTGCATGGGTAAATAGCATCAGAAAGATGTCTTCTCTTTGTTGGTTGGTTAATGGGCCACTAAATGAAACCACACCCCACTATCCTGAAGCTACAGTTTAGTTTTTCTGTATAAACCCTAATAAATAACAGCAAAGATGATAAATTAAAACAACTTACATTTTCACTAAAAGTCATGTGGCCTTGTACCTTCCTGTTTTCACATAACCTGCAGCCCTGTGAAACTGTGATGTAACATTTGCAAGCATAAGAAGAATATATAGACTGCACAAAATTACACTGTACTGACTTGGCAACAATAGAAAGCACTGAGCCACCATGTTGCCCTTTTGATACTGACAGTTTTGGTGGTTCTCTTGGTGATTTAAAGTGGAAAAGCTTCATTGGATCCGTACTTGAAAGTAAAATCAGCTACATATTCTAGGCATCATCAAACCAATCTCATATTCCCTGTTCAGCCTGTAAACACTCACCCTGTAACTTGACCATGTCCATCTCTTTCTTTTTCTCCAGCAGCGTTCCATTTTGGAATTTGCTGCCCAGGAGAGATGTTTCGATAAAGAGACCCAACTCTGTGAATCCGGCCTCGTGGGGGCTTATCTCAAACCATTTTCCTAAAAGATGCGAGAGTGCATTATAAACCACTTAATAAGGGGCTAATCTAACATGTCTTTATGTATGTATGTACCTTCTATAGGTCCTTGAGTAAAGCAGTGCTTTTCAATAGCACAGTAGATGGGATAAGGGTTTGTGGCATTCCTGTTGGCCTCATCTGAAAGACACCGTAGGTCCATCTGATGGAACACCAGAGATTTCACTGAAAGCCTTAGTCTGTATAGCAGAGAGAGAACTGAATTTCAAATGAGAATTATATGAACTATAGTTTGTCTTTGTGCTTGCACTGGTACCTGTTTCATAAATCCAGCTGAAGTTAAGACCCCCCAGATATCAGCAAGAGAGAAGTGCTCTTCTTTTGCTCTCTCACCCAACCAATCCACAGCTTGCTCAAGTTTAACACTCGGGGAATCAAACAGCCTGGACACTGCCGCATCCATGTTGGTGCTAAATTGTGAGTCATTGTACAAGGAGGCCATGGACCTAACAGATAAAGCAAGTCAGGCAGGTGTATAAGACAGACGTCAATAGGAAAACAATTGTTGCAGATAAGGTGATTGCACCTTGTAGTGATCCCTTTGTTAATTTTTTTTCTTCTTGTCTTCTTTTTATGTTAGACTTGATAATGATGTGTCTACCTGTAAACCTGTAAATTTGTAAAAGGCTGTCCATGATTTAGTGTCTTGCTGTAATCAGTGATTTTACCAGAATAACACACTATTATTCGTTCACTTTTTATATTTTCACGACTTCTTTAGCTGGTTTCTGTTGCATTTGCAGCCTGTTTCACAAGCACATGCTTGTGATTTGACAGTAAATAAATGATCCTGAATTGAACTGAGGATCTCTTTGCTCATTCTGAGCCAAAGAAATGAACCAATAAAACTAATCATACTAAAACTAGTCCCTAACTGGTACAAAAAGGGGTGCTAGGTGCATGGAGGTGGTAATCACAAAATAATCTAAAAGAAATATAAATCTTATTACGTCAAGCCAAAAGCTAATTAACATAAACAGAAAAACATCCCATATATCAATTAACATGCATGTATATGCACTGTATATATATATATATATATATATATATACACACTGTATATATTGTTTCTACTTGGCCACTGTAATGACTATTTTATAATATATTCTGGTAAAGAAAGAATTATATTTAATGTTTGTGTCATTGTTTATACCATGTAGACCCCGAAACTCCTCCTAGGTAGAGCAGTGTGTCCAGCAGACCTTCCTTTTCCATTTGATGGAGGGAACCCACCAGACCCACAGCTGCTCGCTGACCCCCACCTGATGCCAACAGAGCAATGTGGGGAACTGAGTCCTGGATGAAAATATGAAGGAGAGATATTATTTGATAGCTACACTGCAGTTTTTGGATGCAACAATTAATAACCCTTTCACATCTTTATAGTAAATCTGAAGCTACAGCCATCTGTCTGTAACTCAGTTTGTCATAAAATGTCCAAACAGGAAAACAGCTAGCGGTTCTCTGCTTAAAGCCAAAAAAAATCCCCTAATAGCATCTCTAATTAATGCCAACAAAACGATGTGGGGAACTGAATCCTGTTTTCTTCCTGTATACTGTTTCTTGTGTTTCTCTCTGTGTTTTACTCCTCTGACTTTCTCTCTTTACATACATTTTTGCCTTGATTGAGTTTGTTTGTGTCTAATTATCTCCCTGGTGTGTATATAGTGTTGTTGTCTTTTCACCCTTGAATTACTGTGCCTTATGGTGTTTTTTCCTGCTGATTTCTTGTTTTTAGCGTTCCATTTATCTAGCTGTCACTCTGCCCCAGTATTTTGTCTGCATGTGGGCCCACTTTATGGACTACTGCAATGTGGCATGTAAATTATATTCCTGACTCATTGTGCATTGAGATAAAAGATCAAGGCTTCAGGGGTGTCTGCTAGAAAAGCTTTCAAGAAATTTAGTTTTTCCTTTATGTTTTTGTTTGTTTGGTTTTGTTGGGTTTTTTCAGTTCTCTGTTATAGCTTGATTAGCTTGAAGTATGAAAACTACTTGGTCATATTTACCAAAACATCAATTGTTTTTTTAAAGCCCATATATAAACTACACTCATTCCTCTGTTGTTGTTCTCCCTTTGAAGCCCATTTATAAAATACAACAAAAGGTACTGTACAAGACTGCCAGGAGAAGTCCACAAATCCAACAGAGAAGGAAACTAACATAAATGCAAAGAAACAAATTGAAAAACAAATGCATGCTGAGAAAACAGCTTAAAAACACATCCTAAAAAAGTGAATGACAGAACTATAAATATACTGACGACTATTAACACAGATGAAGATAATTACACAAAAAGGAAGTAAACACCACAAAAAGACATGATAGAAAACCAGATATCAAATTCAAACAGCTGAGAACAGAAACAGGAGGACACAACTAGGCCTAAACATGATAATAGTGCCCGCCAGACAGAAGGACAAACAGACAGGGTGACACTAAGGGAGCTCAAACTATTACTGCTACTGCTTATAATAATTCATCAAGACATGAACAAAAACACAAGGTTAGAAAACCAAAAAAAACTGGATCCAAAGCTCCGCACCAAAACCCATAACAGTTTCTATACTTTGCAATGAAAACAAGAGGCTATTAACCAGTGATGTCCTGTCAGAGAAAGCAAAGCAAGCAGTACTTGCTCAATGAAATCTAAAAATGTATATCAGTTAAAACCAAAATAAATTAGTTTCTCTCTTTGTATCACTTTACAAAAAGTGTTCTGTCCAGAAGCTTTCTCTCATCGTTGGCTCGTGTTAACTTTTCACTTACGTCCAAGTTACGTTAGCTTGACTGTAAGGCAGGCTTGAATCTTCCTGTCTCCAATTCCCTCAGAATCTGTAGCATCTCTTAATTTCATGGGCATATCTGGGTCCCATTAACAATCGTTTTAGCTGTGCAGCTGAGAGGTCGGCAGCTTTGTTGGCTAGCCTGGCATATGATTTCTCATTGCTGCTCCAATGCTTTCAAATTAGAATTTATGAGAAATCACCTGGTTGACCTAATATTTATATTGCTGTTTTGTTAACAAGCCACCTTCATTTCCCATCATCATCTCTGCTTTCCTTACTATAAAAGACATCACATGCTTTTAAGTACAACAGTATCACCCACTGTATTTTCCTTTATCATATACACTCAACAAAAATATAAACGCAACACCTTTGTTACTGCTCCCATTCCCCATGGGATGGACGTAGAGACCTAAAATTCATTCCAGATACACAATATAACCATCCCTCCCAAACAGTGGTCACAAATCAGTCCAAATGTATGGTAGTGGGCACATCTGCTATATTGAGATAATCCATCCCACCTCACAGGTGTGCCACATCAGGATGCTGATCTGACATCATGAGTAGTGCACAGGTGTACCTTATACTGCCCACAATAAAAGGCCACCCTGGAATGTGCAGTTTTTTGCGTTATTGGGGGTCTGGGGACCCAGAACCGGTCAGTATCTGGTGTGACCACCATTTGCCTCATGCAGTGCAACACATCGTCGCATGGAGTCTGTCAATTGTGGCCTGTGGAATGTTGGTCCACTCCACTTCAATGGCTGTGCGAGGTTGTTGGATATTCGTGGGAACTGGTACACGCTGTCGTATACGCCGGTCAAGCACATCGCGAACATGCTCAATGGGTGACATGTCCGGTGAGTATGCTGGCAATGCAAGAACTGGGACATTCTCAGCTGCCATCTGCCCTGAACAATGTGAACCATGATTCATCCGTGAAGCGCACACCTCTCCAACGTGCCAGACGCCATCGAATGTGAGCATTTGCCCACACAAGTCTGTTACGGCGACGAGCTGGAGTCAGGTCAAGACCCCGATGAGGACGACGGGCATGCAGTTGAGCGTCCCTGAGACAGTTTGTGCAGAAATTGTTTGGTTGTGCAAACCAATTGTTCCAGCAGCTGTCTGGGTGGCTGGTCTCAGACGATCTTGGAGGTGAACCTGCTGGATGTGGAGGTCCTGGACTGGTGTGGTTACACGAGGTCTGCGGTTGTGAGGCCGGTTGGATGTGCTGCCATATTCTCTGAAACGCCTGTGGAGACGGCTTATGGTTGAGAAATGAACATTCAATGCACGGGCGACAGATCTGGTTGACATTCCTGCTGTCAGCATGCCAATTGCACGCGTCCTCATTGCTTGTGGCATCTGTGGCATTTTGCTGTGAGACAAAACTGCACATTCCAAGGTGGCCTTTTGTTGTGGGCAGTCTGAGGTACACCTGTGCACTACTCATGATGTCAGATCAGCATCCTGATGTGGCACACCTGTGAGGTGGGATGGATTATCTCAATATAGCAGATGTGCCCACTACCACACATTTGGACTGATTTGTGACCACTGTTTGGGAGGGATGGTTATATTGTGTATCTGGAATGAATTTTAGGTCTCTACGTCCATCCCATGGGGAATGGGAGCAGTAACAAAGGTGTTGCGTTTATATTTTTGTTGAGTGTACTTTAAGTACTACACACATTTGGTGAAAAAAAATGTATGAGGTAAGTCGAGCTGGAGATTAAAGTCAAAGGGAAAAAAGAAAGGGGAGGGGGGAAACAGAAGGATGAGGAGACAGTTTCTATCTTACAGCTGTACAGTTGATTTCCAGAGTGTTGAGTGAATGCAGAACTATTTGTTTCCTCTTGTGAACATACTCCTTTTCACCAGCACACAGAGAGTGGGACTGACGGATAGGTCTCTGCAAAAACAATCAAGACAGAGAAGCACTGACTTCAACCCAGAGGTAAGCTGACTCAGACACTGAAATGTGCTACACATATTGTATATTGTACATTCATATGCTGCAGCAGAGTAATATCATATGAAACCTTATAAAGAAGGCATATTCACTTTTTTCTCACATTTCCCAGGGAATATGTTTATGATAGTATATATGAATGCTAATATCTTTCAGTTCATCCACACTGTATAAACGGAAATAAGAATAATCTAATAAAAGGCAAAATAGAAATTTGCCAGGATAGAAATGATATACATCTGTAAATGCATAATTTCTATAATAATAACTAGTTGACTTAATATTCTTCAGGCTAGCTCCTTATTTTAAGTCTTCTTATATATAAATATATCACAGATTATTTGTATGTTTTGTATTATCTGCATATGTCTGTAAAGTAACTACAGTTATGAATTGTATTTTTAAAAAAATACAAAATAGATCTAAATGGCACTTTAACTTAATAATTTAGATGTTCAACTACGACATAGACCATGCAACATATAGTCAATTCAAATCTATTCTCATTGATGCCTCACCTCAGACAGAGCTACATTGCCCTCCATGTTGTCCGCTGCCTGTGAAAGAATGACAGAATTCACAAAGCAAAGACAAACCACTGCATTCATGAAACCTGTTAGTCCTGTTTGCATGTTGCGAAGCCAACCTTCTTTTCAAATTAAAAAGTTCAATTCACCCCGCAGGGAAACTTCTTGTTTCTGTCAGCTTCCCTCTAGCTAAATTTGTCTGTGCAGAACAAGAAGTCAAATGAGCCCAAACACGCAGAGGAATGTTAATTCCTACCATGTGTGGGACTTTTACACAAGTATTGCCTAATATGGAAATACTATGGTAAAATCAAATGTCAACTTTTTCTTCTTCACTCACATTTTTCACTCACAATGTGTTTATACACCGCCCTGAAATCAATCATTATTTTTTTATTAAACTCAGTCTGTCTTCCACAGTGTGTCTACTATCCTGTCTTCCTCCCATCACCAGTCTCAGCAAATGGCTATGCCTGAGCCTCCTAGAGGTTTCTGCCTGTTAAAATGGAGTTTTTCCTTCCCGCTGTGCTTGGTCAAAAGCAGTTGTTTGATTGTTGTGTTTTGGTGCTATGTAAATAAATCGAACTGAACTCCCACATCTCCATATATACCAGTATTTTGGTAGGGAAAATAAAAATGTGCAGGCAGTTTCACCAACATCTAGCCTTCTTTTTAATGGCTTGTAACATAGTGGAAAGCTTTATTTTTTCTGCTTCTTTTGGAGAACATAGCAGATAACCAACGATAACCTTTGTCATGCCCTACAGATATTTTACCCAAATCATTGTTTCGAAAAAGTTTTAATTCTGTTCGATCGTATCTAATAACTTTGATACATTTTTCAAGAATGTCCCTGTTGAACCATTGTTTTAAAAGTCTCATCTACACACTACCTGCAAACTTCTAAACGGCCCCTGTGGGGCTCCTTAGGGGCCTCTGCTTTGCTTGCTATATATTTGCCAAGTTTTCATAAGATTTCCTAAATTTTTTATGCTGATGATATTCAGCTGTGTTACTGTTTTAAAGCACATGTCCTTTCTACTGTATTACCGTGTTTGGAGGTACTAAAGATTACCCTGCTGTAAATTCTTTGCAGTTAAATGAAGAAAAGCTGAGATTCTGCTTATTGCTCCTGACGGTTTGAAGATTAAAGCATGTGTTGGATCCTTAGGTTCTTTTGTCTTTTTTCTGTTAGTAAGCTTTGTGTTGTACTGGATGGTTGTGTCTCTCTGGGTGCATTCAGTAAGCAGCTGACTCATTCTCCTTTTCTCCATCTGAACAATGTTGCTCAACTGAGAGATGTTGTGTCTTAAGCTGTAAAGGAAATGGTTATCCATGATTTCATTTCCTCTCATTTAGATTATTGTGTTTGTAATTCTCTTTTTTCTGTATTAGGAAAACATCTTAAAATCTCCTTCAAATTGTTCAAAATGCTGCAGCAACAGTTTTAACCAGGACTAATAGGAGCTCACACATTACTCCCATTTTATTTGCTCTCAGTTAAGTTTAGAATACATTTTAAAATTTGCATCTTCACTTTCAGAGCCTTGCACTAACATATATTGCAGACATATTCCTCCTCTCACTGTGTCAGGTCTTCAGGTCGTGCTTCATACTCACCTAAAGACTCATGGAGACCATGGTTTCCAGGCCGTAGCACCTACTCTGTATAATGCTGTCCTTTTAACTATTCACTCTGCTATGTTATGTTTAGATCATAAAACATAAAGATGTTATTTTTTACCCAGGCTTTTAGATAATCATATACTTTCTTTTATATTTTATTTAGCTTGAATTACAGTTTCTATATATATTTTTTCTTTCTCAGTTTGAAGCAGTGAACCTTTGTCTGACAAAAGTGCTATACAAATCTTTGAATAACAACTTGAGGCAGAACCCGGCCTATAAATGACTGAATAAATTCAAATGTAAAATAGTTAAAGAACTTTTTTCTCCAAAACCTTTACCCAACAAAATAAAGGCTTTATTTAAATTACAACACAAGAAAAAAAAGTTATGTTTTGCTTTGCAGATAAACGCACTGTTAGAGTGATATGAAGGACAGTTAGATGTGAACATACACAACTTGTTCTGCCTCCATATCATTTTCTGATATGTCTGTTTGACGTCAGCATTGTTCTAATTTACCATGAAGTTGCCTGATAGCAGGACATAAAAAGGACTTCTGAGCTAGACGAGAATCTTTAGTCTGCTCCGTCCACATCCAGCCATGTTGTGTGGATATACCAGCCGGGCGACTGGTCTGCTCTGTGCTTGTATTGTGATGATGGGATCTATGGGACTACCTGTGGACAACAGGAGGAACCTGTGGACAGTCCCTCAGCAGAAGAATCCAGCTCTTTCAGAGTTCAAGGTGAAGAAAATCATTCAGTCCACAGAAGCTAAATGTCTTCTGAAGCAGGTCTTATGAGTCCTGATGTTTCATATTTAATCATGTACAGAGTGGTTTGAGTGCTCTTGTTGTGTTTGCATTATGAATCCAAGAATGAGATAGAAAGATATGATGTTTGGCTTTTAATGGATGTGTAACTCATGATGTTCGTTATGAAACAGTCAAGATCCAGAAACAGTCAAACATTAAAGAGAAATTCAATGTTTTTACACATGTTTATCTAGTTTTTTGTCATGTTTTTTTAAATGGCAAATCTTTTAAAGTGTATATTTAAAATGACACTTTACATAGTTAATATTTATGTTGTAGATCCAAACCTTAAAGTTTTCTTATGTGCGTCCTGTAATACTTCCTTGTGTGTTGCAGAAGTATGTACATCAGTCACAGTCCTTATCTGCTGGAGAGCAGGAGTTTGTCCTGAGGAGGAAACAAGTAGTTCAGAAATCACTCAATAAACTGGGACTCACATGTACACTGGTGAGAAAACTCTCAAATACATAAGTCATAAGTCTTTTTTTCTTCCTTCCCTTTTTCTTTGTCAGTAGCTTATTTTTCAGTGCCAGCCAGCTTTTCAGCTTTTTTATATATACAGCATATATATAAACTAGAGTACAATGACATAAATTTCCGATCACTTTAAGATCTCTTGACTTGTCTGCTTGGCCATTTCCAGGAATTATTAAATAGGATAACATGCGCATTAGAAATCAGAGAAATCTGGACCAAACAGAGCACTTCATTCTCATTGGACTGTCTCATCTGTCCACTGGGTAACTTTATTTTTCCATCACCCACCTGTTTTTCTCTCTCTTTTCACCAGGATATGGTTCCTCACATTGCACTGTTGGGGTCAGGCGGAGGTCAGAGAGCAGCTGTGGGTCTGATGGGATCCCTCTTTCAGATGGAAAAAGATGGTTTGCTGGACACTGTGCTCTACCTGGGAGGAGTTTCTGGGTCTGCCTGGTAAACAAGTACAGACAGAGTCACGCTATACATAACTGGTTAGCTAGACTTTACTAGCTAGAAGGCTGAATAGTTCATTATAATGTGCGTGGGCTGAGTATTTTGTGGTCTGACTGTTTCCCTCAGGTCCATGGCCACCTTATACAGTGACCACCAGTGGAGCACCAATATGGACAATGCTGTGTCCAGGCTGTCGAAGCCTGGGATTGGGCTTACGGATGTTCTGATCTTTTTGGCCAAGAGGGCAAAAGATGGTCACTTCTCTCTCACTGACATCTGGGGGGTCTTAACCTCTGGTTTCATCATGAAACAGGTAAGGCCAAAAGAACTCAACTGGACTCATTTTATTCTGGAAATCCAGAAACACGGTAATGTGGCTTCACACTGCAGGATGCCTGTGAACTGAATAAATGAATGAATGCAAACATTATGCTAATAATGACAGAAAGGCTTGTGTCTCCATACAGCATACTAAAAGTCTGCGCTAAACCACCAGGTGTCAGTGTACTCGCTCTATCACAACATGATAAGAATACACTTTATTATGATGCTTTAAAAAAGACATAAATATTGTTATAACTTGCCCTTAGGTTACATCATAGATTTAACACAGAAGTCTAAATTAAGCTTCAGGAGAAGCAGAGACTTTACGCTGTATAGGGTAATGCTGCGAGCTACACAAATGCAAATCAGGGAAGTAAGATTACAGCAGAATTCCAGAAGACACACCTGATGACCTAAAATGCACCGACTTCCTTCTAAAATCCTCTCTGGTATAATTTGATTACCATAATTAAATTCTACAGATGAACAGATGAAGAGCAAAACGTCAGTATGAGCCTAAACCAGAATCAACCTTTTCTAACATTAAAAAAATCATCATGGGAAAAAAGAATGAGTAGGAGTGACGGGTGAGATGGAATCCAGTTCAGCAGGTAGTTCCGCTGCTGGTCCAGGGTGATTTTCCAGCTAAAAAGCCCATCTTCACTTTGTGACCATGTTATCACATGCTCCATGTGACATACATACTACTGCATCCTTTCCACTGTGTCATTCCTGATTCTTCTGTCTGTTCAATGCATTCTGGGGGCAATCACTGATGCGTATGAAGTGACGCAATGCTCTGCAATGCAGCTGGTGTGGATTGCTCTCAGGTCATTGTTAGGTTATTAGGCAGTTACAGCAAGAAAAATGCAATATCACGTAAGAATTCAATAAGGTTTTATCAGACTGCAAATAAGAGAGGTCTTGTTAGTTTTCATAATTTATGTTCCTAAAGCACACGATCCATCCCGGTCTTAATTTTATATTTATTTCATTTATCTCAGTTTAGTGTTGACGGTTTATTTATTTATTTATTTATCTGGTTCGTTGTTTTTGTCAGTTGGATGTCCGAAGTCTTTCTGAGGATGGCACAAGCATCACCAATCCTTATCCCATTTATAGCACAGTGAACAAAAACTGCTTGCAACATGATTCTGAAAAAGGTACTAAAAACAAACAATTACGCAAACATACGTCTCCAAATGTTATTCATGTGTATATTGCTCTTCTTTGAGTCACTGACTCAGTCTTTTTGCTTCTGTTTTTCTGTGTTTGTCTCAGGCAAATGGTTTGAGATGACTCCTCATCAGGCTGGCTTCATAGATCTGGGTCTCTTCATTAACACTCCAAACCTGGGCAGCAGAATTCATGGAGCTGGTTCTGACGTCAAAGGGCCAGAACTAGACATGGTCACGCTGCAAGGTGCGTCCATCTCTTTGTCTGCTAGAAACACCAACTCCGTCAAACAAAGGAATGTAATAATAATAATAACTTTTATCTTGTGTCATGAGCATTGTTGCAAAGGTCACCAGCTGTCACAAACCTCAGACAAAATACACTTGGCCAACAAACACTAAATTCATGTATTTTGTTATTTACAGTTCAAATAGAGATCAAATAATAATTAAATGAACATTTGTTATTGCTGTTAAGAGGTCATGCAAGATGCTTTTAGATCTACTTGTCAGATCTACTGACAAGTAGATGCTTGTCAGTGTGATGCAGGTACCTGCGTGTGGCTCTCTGTGGAGCCTCAGGAATATCTGTACCTGTATACAACTGCACTGCTCATGTGATGATACTGGATCGTGCAAAATCCTGTCCTCAGACTACTGTACAGTGCCAAGAACCTCCGACATGTCTTCCACTATTCCCTTGCCCTAATATTATTTTTATTTACAGTTTTCCTCATAGGTATATTGTTCTATTTTTATTATTAATATTAATGTTTTCACAGTGTGTCTCCTTTGTGTGTCTGGTCTGTTCTGCAGGCTTAGTGGGGAGTGCTTTAGCAGACGATGAGAGTGTGGTGACCTATATTCTTGACTGGTTAAAAGGTAGAAATCTGAATGTGTCTTGTTATGAGAAAGCATTTGCTAAATGCATTTAATATGCGACAGTAGAACTAAACAACTGTTTGTGTGTGCTCAGTTCTAGTGGGGAAGGAAGCTACTGATGAAAACAACCCGTTGGAGTTTCTCTGGACTAAAGGTACAGTCATTACATGTTACTATAACGGGATCATCCATCCATTTTCTTTCCTTTATCCAATTCAGAGTTGTGTGGCAGGTCACGGAGACAGACAACTATTCACGTTCACATTCACACCTCGAGTTTCTTTAGAATCGCCGGTGCACCCCATGCGTGTCTTTGGACTGTAGGAGGAAGCCGTCGTACCCAGAGAGTGTCCACACAGACATAGTAAGACCATAGAAAGTGTGGATTCGAACCCAGGACCTTCTGGTCACCCTAGCTTTTTTATTCCATTTGAAATTATTTTAATCCGAGTTTATGTTTTAGAGGTTATATCCTGAGTGTGCACTTCATATGAATATCATGAGCAACCTGTAAACAGTGTTTTATCACAAGTATATTAAGTTTGGCCGGTGCCATAAAATCAGTCCAGATCAAATTAAATTTAAATTGAATTAATTTAATTTAAAGAGTCAACAACAAACCCAAAACATCTATATTGCTGGTGTTTGCCCAAATAATATGTGCCACAAGACAACTTCAGCTATGACAAAAAGCGATGGATAAACACCTGAAAGCTGTTTTATTGTACCAGTACCACCATTGCAGTTTTTGGACTCATTACAAGTGATAACAACAGACTCCTGATCTACAGACGTCCAGAAAACACTTTACTGTTTGCTTCAGTTAATACTGACTGTTAATGTGAAAACGATTCATCTAAAAGTGAACATATGATCTTATTTTTTAGAGGGCATCAAAATAAACTACACTGCATCATCTGAGATGAAGCTCTTAGAACTGCATAATGTGATCTTTAAGGACTGGTGTCAGAAAACTGTGGCCTCCTTACAGTCGTGGAGTCAGAATATGGATGAAGGACCAGCCAGATATTACGGTCAGTAATATAAAGTTTGTTATTGTTGATCAACACAGTTTTAGCAGAAAGAAAGCTGAGAGTGAGACGGTATGGGCACAATGTCTGCTGTGACTATTACTTTAATTCAATTCAGTTTTATGTATATAGCATTTCCATCTGTTTTTGGTCTTTACCAAATCCAGAGTTAAAGATACAATATACTTCTTACTTTCTTTAAAAAACAGTCAGAAGCTGGCACATTAATGATTGTAAAATGTGCCTGTGCAACAAAAAATGAATGAGAGCTTATGTAAGGAACTAAAACAGAACATTTATGAGTCACATATCCAAACGAGTCAAAATCCAATACAAAACTGAGCCCCTGCTGTGACATGCATTGACTCTGACAGCTCCATGCAGTTCACTGAAAGCGTCTTGGCAGTACATTATCTGCCTGCAATGGTCAGAAAGTGTGGTATGGTGTATAAATGGTCAGCATTTTAGGTATATGATGTAATCAATACCAGTGGGACATTGCATGTCCTGAATCAGTCACACTGCTATCAAATTCACACCGATTTTCATCAGGCATTGATATTACAATGGTTTGTATGCTGTTGTTGTGTCGTAAATTGACATATTTACTGTAATAATCATTTTCTATCATGTGTGGTCAGAGGCTAAACAAGTCTCAAATATCTTTAAAATGTGTGATGGCAGAGGGGCATGCTGGGTATTTCCTGACCTCACTGCCTGTCACAAAATGTAACTATTTATTTTTCAGCATATGTAGCAGCAGAATTATAAATTATGTTTAGGATGGCAAAGCAAAAAAAAAAAAAGAGAAGAGTACGAGGCTCAAAAGATGGAGTGCTGATGAGTGAGTAGTTTGTGTTTTGGTAAAAGATTCAAACACTGTCACCACTATGAAACTACGTAGTTATATTCTAAGGAGCTTTGAAAGAAACGTCTGGACTTCTTTAAGCTTTCTTGAAGACATTTCACCTCTCATCCGAGAACTTCTTCAGTTCTAAGAGCAACTGGTGAAGAGTCCCAGATTTAAACCCTGTGGGAGTGTCCCCAAGAGGGTCATGGACCCCTTATTGATCCGCTACCTAATCACACGAGCCAAAGTGTGAAAACGGGTGTAGGTCACAATCAGCCAAGGTTTCAGGTGGGCCCATTGTGAAACCTTGACCAACCCTATCATGTGATTTCCTGAGGGCAGAAGGCCCAGGATGTGAGTAAGGCATCTGGGAAGGATCTCAAAACTGGATTATCGATGGCAGACAGTTAGTGTCATAAACCACCATCTCTGTTCAAAGATGGTCGTTCACACTGGACATCGATTGCCTCTTTCAGCCCTCTTTCAAACCGTCTGTCTTCTCTGTCCAAAATGTGAACATTGGCATCCTCGAACCTTTGACCTTTAGATGCAGATGGACAGCCGAGTCTTGTCCCATCAAAGAGGCTCTTCTATGTTGTGCTTCACTTCTCTGATGAGAGGTGAAACATCTTTAAGGAAACTTAAAGTCCAGACGCTTTGCTTTCCAAGCTCCTTAGACTTATGACCCAGATGACCGAGAACCTTCACAGATATATGTACTTATATCATAATACACGTATGATAAATAGAAACTGGTCTGCAG
This sequence comes from Aulonocara sp. 'chitande type north' Nkhata Bay, assembly GCF_057382095.1. Classification (NCBI taxonomy): domain Eukaryota; kingdom Metazoa; phylum Chordata; class Actinopteri; order Cichliformes; family Cichlidae; genus Aulonocara; species Aulonocara sp. 'chitande type north' Nkhata Bay. The sequence continues at coordinate 1,469,869 of NC_141347.1, read as the reverse complement.
GTTTTTGAATGAGGAATTCTGCAAATGAGTGTGCTTGCTTGGTATGGTGAAACCATCCAGTCGGTCTGTGAGGACCTGTGGTTAATGGGTTTGTGTCTTTTGTTCCATGGTCACATTACAGTTTGTTTTATCCCACTTTTCCAAGGACAAATCTGTGTTGGCTTTCTGGTAGGCTAGTTCAAGAAGATGGTGTGAGATAAGCAGTGTGGTTGATACCCTGAGCTCTGTTGTTGTCCACGGTGCAGCTCAAAAGCAGGAGTGATGTTACGATATGATCATGACCATCTGACAACCAGAAAATGACTCCAAATGAGCACGATTGTCACATATGTGGTGCATGTATTAAATGCAGATAGCAAGTTGCAGTTTTCAGTTCTTCATTATGTTGCTTGGTTTGTTTCCCCAGTTTCTTGGTTTATACAAACACTCATCACACAGATTAAAAAACTGGAATGGGGCAAAACTGAAAACTTCCTCTACCAATACCCAGGTAGACTGATGTTCTTAAACTTTACCATACATTTATTTTTTAGAGTACTATGTTTTGCTTGATAGATGATAAAAACTGGGAACTGAATGATATATTGTTATTTATGTTTTTTGGAAGATGTCAGAGTGCCATCATGCATTAGAGTTAAAGAGTTTCTGCAGCTCATAGATGCTGGTGTGATGATAAACATGCCCTACCCCCCCTTCTTGGGAGAAAAGAGAGACACTGACCTCCTTATTGCTCTGGAATACGGAGCTGACGAAACCTTCAGGGTAAGGTGCGAGCATATGTGATATGTCACGTAAATGTATCCACACAGCTTCAGGAAAAACTAATGTGAAATTCTCCACACAGACTCTGATTCTCGCCAGAGACTATGCAGCCAAACTGAAGAAACCTTTCCCAAAGTTAGAGGAGAAATTCCTGAAGGAGAAAGACTGGCCAAGGCCCTGCTATGTTTTCAAGGGGAAAAAGAAGGAGCCCACCATCCTTTACATGCCACTCTTCAACAGGCAGAACTGCAAAGGTTCATCAAACACACACCACACATAGAGAAAAGGAAAAAAACATCACATAATGTCAGCCATGATCATCAGCAATTCTCTTCTGGTCCAGATGAGAACGAGTTCAAAGCAAAGATGAAGGAGTTCTCCACCTTCCAGCTTCCATTCAGCCAGCAGAAAATCGAGTTTTTGTTGGAGACGGTGAAAGCGAACATGAAGTACAGCAAGGACACTCTCCTCAGGGAAATAGCCAAGGCTGTCATCCGCCGACACATCAAGGCTTCAGATGGCGTCCCGGTGAGCATTTAGATGGTGGACACATCTTCCCCCATGCATGAGAAAAAGTACATAAACAATGTTTGTCCTCTTTTAATTTCTCATCATCCCACCCCAATCTATCCATTCATCGTCTTAGTCTTCTGTTTTGTTTTCTTTCTTCCATCCGCCATCCTCTTATTCTCTTTCTTTTCATCTTCTTTCTGTCCTTCTGGGATTATTCTTCATTTTTTTCTCTCAACCTTTCCTTCCCTTCCTTTTCTCTGTTTCCTTGTAGTTAATTTTCCTGTATTAGATTATTATGATATTTTTTATTTTCTTTCTTTCTCTCCTTCTTCTCATTCTCTTTTCATCATGTTTGTTCTTCTTGTTCCTTCATTTTCTTTCTTTTCCCTTTAATATTCTGCTTCATCTCATTTCTTTTCCTGTCATCCTCTTTGTCTTTTTTCCTTCTTTTCCCTTGTCAATTCTTCCTTCTCCCTCTTTTCTCCCTATATAGACTTTCTGTCTTCATTGTTTCCAGTATTATGCGTTATCCGTTAAAATTCACACGTCATGCATCACACCAGCTTTATTTTATTTCTCGATTACTGAATTACCTCAGAGGGCACTGTGAGAGTGCATACACAAATCTCAAGGCCGGTACCCAACTTATTCTTTGAGAGGAGACTCCAGATACACACCAAATTGAACAGTTCATTAAATTGTAGTTTTTGCGTTACCTTGCTGACAAGAGAGGCATACAAGGGCTAAGTCCTCATTGCTGTTATTTCAATATAATTTTGTAGAGGAGACACTAGAGGTCCCCCCATGTTCACTTATCCCAACAACTGCTCTAAAGTGCTGTTCTCTGTGGGGAGCTTAACACTAGTGAGACTAGTGCAGCTTTGTGTTCAGATTTGTAACACACGTTCTTGCACAAAAAACGGTGGATTCTGCCCCATCACTTGCATGAAAACAACCTTTTAATATCCAGTATGAGTTAAATGTCAACCTGTGAACCTTCAGCTCAGAAGTACGTGTAAACCTGCCCTCTGACAGCTAACAGGCCTGACCTGCAGCATCCAGTTCAGTTCAGTTTTATTCATAAAGTGCTGCTTCACAACAACAGTGACCTAAATGTGTTTTACATTGTACACTCATAAAAGATTCTTTTGCAGTAATTTTGTGTAAAATGCAACTGATATGTTTGATATAAACTGAATCTATAACAATCAAGTAAATTTGAATTGAACAGATTTCACCAGATTTAACTTTTTATATTGTGTTTTTGTAAGAAATTTATATTTTATTAAAAGAAAAACAGATGCAATCAAATTTGGGGCATGACTTCTTTTTGAGCACATTAAGCACAAACCTAGAGAGAAAATCCCATTGATCTAATCATCTCTGATGAGTAAACATTTGATGACATTGAAAAAAAAGAGCGCTTCTAACCCTCTGAGGTCTGTTTTCATTCCAGCTATGGTCACTGGCTTCAGATGTTCAACACTTTACTAGAGTTCTGAAAAGGAGGGACAAAGGTGACAAACAGGAAGCAGCTCAAGCCTAAACCTGATCCTACGACGGTTTTGAAGTGCTTATTATGCGTCTTTTTGTTTTAGCAATCACAACCGCCGTGAGGCACCAAGCAGGGGGATTGAAAGGGTTCAAGAATCCAACAATTCAGGGTTTAAACAGTAAATGTTTTGTGGCTCAATGTAGCAACTTCACATGTCCACAGAGGAATGAAATGCAATGACACTATTGCATTATTATGTTATACTGACAGTGCTTATATGACTTTGTGTAATGTCTTGTACATGTTTTGTTTTTCTCTGTGAAACAAGGTTTTTCACTTTGCAGTTATGGTGGTTTTAGAAAATTATTATTGTGATATCTGTAAAAATATGTTTACAAAGTTGACTGATGCTAAAAGTAAAATGAATCTCTAACTTTGTTTGTGTGTAGTGTTTTTTAGTACATTTGTTAACCTTATTTTTTATTTTTGGCCTGTCCCATTTGGCTCTTTTGTCATCAGAATTATTGTCTAAAGACAAAGAAAGATGCCCAACGGATTTACTTTGCCAAATGGACCATCCCAGCCTTGCCGTAATGGTCTATTTGATTCACCTTTTATTCTTTATTTTATTTTATTTTCACTTGCTAAATACAGGACAGATTTGACTGGGGAAAAGAAAGGGGAGAAAGAAAGGGGGAAAGAAAAACAGCGGGGAAGAGGGAAGGGGATAAAGGGCAAACAACAAAAACAAACAAAATAAGTAGACAAAAAATACATATATCAATCACCTGGATCACCTGCTGAGAAAGAAAAAAGAGAAAACAAGCAGAAGAAAAAAAAGAGCAACATAATAAACAACATCACGATGATCTATGTGAATATAACAGTAAATACTAAATATTAAACATTATTGTGGAGCACATAAGGTCGACAGCGCACAGTGTGTACACCTGTGAGCATGGACGCGCTTGTATTTAAAAGGTTCTTTCATGTAACGATCTGCTAGAGGGTGTGGGGAGCCACAGCCCCGTCCTTCAGGGCATGAAGCAGGTATGGAGGAGATCAAAACTCCAGACATCCAGAGGCCCTCAGAACACAAGAGACCAAGGAAGACTAACAGAGGGGCAGCTGCGCCACTGTCCCAGAAAGAGCTGAGGAGAGTCCCAGATGAGGGCTCACTCAGCAGCCGCAGAGCAGAAGCCAGTGACGTGCTCGTGAGCTCCGCCGGCAGCCAGCTGTGCCAGAGTGACCGAGCCCCAGGCCGAGAGGCCGGGGGCACCCCACCTCCGAAGTGGCCCGAGCGAGCCCCAGGCTCCAGGCCCCGACAAGCAGCTACCACGGAGTGAGCCGGTGTGTACGCCCATCCCCGGACACAAAGAACCACCAACGCACCGATGTCTGAGGGCGTCTGCCCTGGCAGGGGAAGTGGTGGGGGAGATAGGCCTCCATACCTTGGAGGGCCTGAGATGTCCCCAGAGAGGTGGCGTCTGATACCCAACCTGACATATAGACACAGACAAACAGGCACACACAGATACAGACATCCATTCCCACCCTCATGCTCTCATATGCAATTACTCAACACTCACCCAACGTGGAGACAGACATAGAGAGACACTGTACACACAATCACACTCCCCAAGCATACTCTAAGCCCCAGGTCTAGGTACCCTTGCCCCTGGAGGGGGAAACTGCACCCAGACCCAGGGGGTGTTACCCTTTTCCCTGCGGTGGAGAGAAGCAGACTGCCCCAACTCGGCAGCAGCAGGGAGGCCCCACATTCCAGACCCCAGTTGGACGGCCAACTCCTCCTCCCAGCTCCCCGGCCCCAACAGAGAACGGGGGGGGGGTGTGAAGACTCCAAACCTCCCTCAGCCCGCTCATATGTAGTGGTTGACGCTTGTGTGTTCTAAGGTGCATTTAAAACCCAGGAGGGCATGGAGCTACCTGCCAGAGAGCAGCATAGCCCCTCCTAATAGCTGTCAATGTCTACATGTATTTAAAATTGAGAGGTGGGCAACGACGCCAGGGGTGAGGTGTACCCTGATGGTCTTTTGGATTCCGTGTAGCGTGCCCACCCCCAAGGTCCTATATGTATGTGTAATGAGAGTGTGAGTAATGTGAATGTCTAAGTTGTGGGATAAAATTGAGTGAGTTCCTCACTCTTCCTCACTTTTTCTCACCTAAGCCTCCCCCACCAGTTGAAGAGCCCCCCAGGTGGCTCGATGCACTGGAAGTCTCCTGCGCCAGGGCTGGGCCCCCATACACCCACCCGCCCACAACCCCAGCAACACACCAACCAGGACCCAAGCCCCCAAGGCCCAGCCAGGGCCCCAGCCCAGAGATGGAGCACCCCCAGAACCTCACGCCCATCCCGGACCCAACCAGGGGCAGCCAGGCTACCAGGTCAGTAACCCACGTCCGTCAGCACAGACCCTCCCCTAGCCCCACTGCACGCAGCCACGAGGAAACAGTCACCTAAGAGCCAACAGAGCCCTTAATAGGCCATGACCACAACCCCAGACTGAGCCCTCCAAGGAAGATGCTCCTGGGTATCCCCCCGACGCCCCAAGCCTGTCCCTACCCCCACACCAATCACAGCAGTGAAGGTGGGACCAAACTATGACCACCCACCCCCACTAGGTGATGGAGCTGATCAAAGGAGCCCAGAGCAATTTATCTGATGTGGTGGCAGAGGCTGTATCAAGACTAATGTAATCTAATAGATAATTTCTATATTGGTTAGAATTAAGATTATTTTTATTTTTCCAGTTCATGAGGACTGTTTTCTTGGCTATGCATAGGGCAGTGAAAACCATATGGGCTATATTCTTTTCTGTAGTGACATTATCTAAGCTGCCCAACAAACACACTAAGGGGGAAGTTGGAATGTTACATTTCAGACACTTTGATAAGTCCTCACATATCTCGCGCCAAAACTTCTGAACTGGTGGACAGAACCAAAGAGCGTGGATATAATTGTCCGGTGAATTGGTTTGGCAGTGTGAGCAGTTGTTGGTAGACGTAAAGCCCATCTTGAACATCCGATGGCCTGTATAGTGCACTCTATGTAATATTTTGTATTGAATTAATTGAAGACTGGGATTTCTAATTAAATGAAAGGTTTTTAAGCAAATCTGAGACCAGAAGTTTTGGTCTAAGTTAACTGATAAATCCGCTTCCCATTTTGCAATAGGAAGTGATATTGATTCATCTGTTTTAGAAAGCATTCTGTATATTTTGGATAGTAATTTGGGGGTTTTAAGAGTAAGAAATTGAACCACACTTGGTGGTGTTTGTAGTTCAACTTGACCCGGTTTAAATTTCTTTTTTATATCTTTCTTATTATGTTTTTTTTTCTTGTTTTAAATCAAGTTTCTTTTTCTTCTGATTGAAGAAAATAAGAACAACCCCAGGTTTCTCTTCAGCACTGTAGCCAGGCTGATAAAAAGTCAGAGCTCTTTTGAGCCAACCATCCCTTTAACGTTAACTAGTAATGACTTCATGAACTTCTTCACAAATAAAATTTTTATCATTAGAGAAAAAATTACCAGTAATCATCCCACAGATGTAATATTATCTACAGCTACTCTTAGTACCATTGATGTTAAGTTAGACTCTTTTTCTCCAATTGATCTTTCTGAGTTAACTTCAATAATTACTTCCTCCAAACCATCAACGTGTCTTTTAGACCCCATTCCTACAAAACTGCTTAAAGAAGTCCTGCCATTAATTAATTCTTCGATCTTAAATATGATCAACCTATCTCTAATGATCGGCTATGTACCACAGGCCTTCAAGCTGGCTGTAGTTAAACCTTTACTCAAAAAGCATCTCTAGACCCAGCAGTCTTAGCTAATTATAGGCCAATCTCCAACCTTCCTTTCATATCAAACATTCTTGAAAGAGTAGTTGTCAAACAGCTAACAGATCATCTGCAGAGGTTTATTTGAAGAGTTTCAGTCAGGTTTCAGAGCTCATCACAGCACAGAAACATCTTTAGTGAAGGTTACAAATGATCTTCTTATGGCCTCTGACAGTGGACTCATCTCTGTGCTTGTCCTGCTAGACCTCAGTGCAGCGTTCGATACTGTCGACCATAATATCCTATTAGAGCGATTAGAACATGCTGTAGGTATTACAGGTACTGCACTGCAGTGGTTTGTATCATATCTATCTAATAGACTCCAATTTGTGCATGTAAATGGAGAGTCCTCTTCACACACTGAGGTTAATTATGGAGTTCCACAGGGTTCAGTGCTAGGACCAATTCTGTTTACATTATACATGCTTCCCTTAGGCAGCATCATTAGAAGACATAGCATACATTTTCACTGCTATGCAGATGACACCCAGCTCTATCTGTCCATGAAGCCAGATAACACACACCAATTACTTAAACTGCAGGAATGTCTTAAAGACATAAAGACCTGGATGGCCGCTAACTTTCTGCTTCTTAATTCAGATAAAACTGAGGTTATTGTACTCGGCCCTGAAAAGCCTAGAAATATGGTATCTAACCAGATTCTTACTCTGGATGGCATTACCTTGGCCTCCAGTAACGCTGTGAGGAACCTTGGAGTCATTTTTGACCAGGATATGTCCTTCAACGCACATATTAAACAAATATGTAAGACTGCGTTCTTCCATTTGCGCAACATCTCTAAAATTAGAAATATCCTGTCTCAGAGTGACGCTGAAAAACTAGTTAATGCATTTATTACTTCCAGGCTGGACGACTATTCATTATTATCAGGATGTCCAAAAAACTCGCTGAAAAGCCTTCAGCTAATCCAAAATGCTGCAGCAAGAGTCCTGACAGGGACTAGAAAGAGAGAGCAGATTTCTCCTGTTTTGGCTTCCCTTCATTGGCTTCCTGTTAAATCCAGAATTGAATTCAAAATCCTGCTCCTCACATACAAGGTCTTAAATAATCAGGCCCCATCTTATCTTAATGACCTTGTAGTACCATATCACCCTATTAGAGCACTTCGCTCTCGCTCTGCAGGCCTACTTGTTGTTCCTAGAGTATTTAAAATTAGAGTGGGAGGCAGAGCCTTCAGTTTTCAGGCCCCTCTTCTGTGGAACCAGCTTCCAGTTTGGATTCGGGAGACAGACACTATCTCTACTTTTAAGGTTAGGCTTAAAACTTTCCTTTTTGCTAAAGCATATAGTTAGGGCTGGACCAGGTGACCCTGAATCCTCCCTTAGTTATGCTGCAATAGACTGCTGCCGGGGATTCCCATGATGCATTGAGTTTTTCCTTTCCAGTCACCTTTCTCACTCACTATGTGTTAACAGACCTCTCTGCATTGAATCATATCTGTTATTAATCTCTGTCTCTCTTCCACAGCATGTCTTTATCCTGTCTTCCTTCTCTCACCCCAACCGGTCGCAGCAGATGGCCCCGCCCCTCCCTGAGCCTGGTTCTGCCGGAGGTTTCTTCCTGTTAAAAGGGAGTTTTTCCTTCCCACTGTCGCCAAAGTGCTTGCTCATTAGGGGGTCATATGATTGTTGGGTTTTTCTCTCTATCTATGAAGCGCCTTGAGGCGACTTTTGTTGTGATTTGGCACTATATAAATAAAATTGAATTGAATTGAATTACTATGGATTTAATTTGTTGATATTCTAAAATCTTTTCTTGTTGATCCCATATTGTGTAACTAGTCTGTCAAATGGAATAAATTCTGTTCCTTCTAATATATGTTCTAAGTATTTGATTCCTTTACCACTCCAATCTGAAAAGTTTATCATATTATTGTTTTGTAATATGTCAGGATTGTTCCAGATAGGTGTACGTTTGCATGGGATTAATGAAGACTCCGTCAATGTTAGAAACTCCCACCATGCTGTCAGAGAAGAGCTGATGTTGATGCTTTTGAAGCATTCATGTCGTTGGGTGTTTGAGCTGATAAATGGTAGATCTGAAATCTCTAGATTATTGCAAAGTGCCTGTTCTACATCTAGCCAAGGTTCATCTAAGAGGGTATGTTTTAGCCATTCTGAGATAAACTGAAGCCTGTTGGCTAAGAAGTAGTGCTGAAAGTTAGGTAGTTCTAGTCCTCCTTTATCCTTGGTCTTTTGTAGTGTTTTTAAGCTTATACGTGGGGGCTTATTTTTCCAAAGGAATTTGGACATGTATGAATCTAGAGATCTGAACCAATCTTGTGGCGGTTTAGTTGGGATCATTGAGAATAAATAATTTATTTTTAGTAAGACCGTCATTTTTATAGCGGCAACCCTTCCCATGAGTGATATGGGTAAACATTTCCATCTAGCCAGATCGCCTTCTACTTTCTTTAAAAGTGGGATATGGTTTAATTTAGTCAGATCTGCAAGCTTGGGAGAAACATTAATACCTAAATATTTTATATTTCCCGATTGCATTGGTGTAGAAGAAGAATTATGGAGGGAGCAATTAATCAGAAGGACTGTAGATTTTGACCAGTTAATTGAGTAATCTGATATTCTTGCAAAAGAGTTTATCAATTCAATCACCCCAGAGATATTGGTTTGTGAGCTTTGTAGAAAAAGTAACACATCATCCGCATAAAGGCTGATTTTATGTTCCACGTTCTTGCATTTTATTTTACATATATTTTACAGCATATATATTTATGTAACTGCACTATTTGCAGTTCATTTGAGTTTTTAAGTGTTTGGTCACTTGAATCTGCACCTTTTTGTTCCTAATAGTGTGAGTAATATTTTAGATTTAACAACAGAGTGCCAATTGTCAGCTTAATTTTGAGTAGGCTTACTAAAAAGGTTAATTCAGAATGAGAATAACTCACAAGTGGTTCAGACCCAAAGGAGAGCTGCCATTCAGACTGAGGCGGAGTTGTGTGTCTGTGAATAATGTCTAATATATGCTCTGGCCAGAAATGTTGAATGTTAATCCTCCAATGTATTTCAAGAAAATATCTTGACGATTTTGAGGTATGCAGAGCTGCATGATTTTTCCTCAATCACTCTTTAACTTATACAAGAGCCTATGTATAAAAAATGATTGTAATGCTTAATGAGTTAATACTCATAACAATACTCATAATAATACTTTTGCACAAGCACTGTGTCCTTGTCCAAATGGACCTGACATGATAGAGTGCTGGAAATATACCTATCCACCTATCAGGTAAAAATGTATAAAGTGTTTTTGGGGAGACAATAATATGACAGCCCAACTCCCAAAGTGCCTAATAGCATGGATTTATCTACAGTGTTATATGAACCATGCGATTAAAACACACGTCACTTGTGCAGCTGTTCTGTCACATTACTGCCTCCCAAAACCAACTATTCCAAGTGCTGAGTGCACAAGTGCATGCAAATGTTTTTAAGAATTTACATGTTTTTATTATATATGATTTATGTGTATGTTTATTTACAGTTAATTAAGCATTTAAGAACTTAAGCCTGGCTTGGTTTATTATGTGTAGTCACTGTATCATGTTATGTACTGTTTTATTTAATTTTATTTCTTTGTCTTTTAGTTTGTCGTTATTGTGGTTTTTAGATGCAAGATAACTAAATATTAAAAACTATGCCCCGAGAAAAAACCCACCAAAAAAGACATTTCACGGTCAAACTCAGCATTTGGACACACTCAGAAAAAGAAGAAGAAGAAAGAAAACAGAATGCAATCGCATAAATGTATAAATATTTTGCATGGTGAAGGAAAATCCCTTTATAGCTATGCAGCAAGTCAACAGTGCTCTCCAAGATGTAGGCCGACAGGTTTCCTTGTCAACAATCAAGAGCAGAACCTCAAAGAATTCGTCACATGATGCAAACCCCTGGTAAGGCTCTAAAACAGAATGGCTGGCTGCAGATCAGGACAGCATCCAAAAAGAACAAGTTATGTGAATGATGAAACATAAACCAACCTCTATCAAAGAAAGTATTTAGAGGAAAAGGTGGAATATCCCCAAGTGGCCAAGTCTGTCACACAGTCTCAGTCTGCCTGAGCTCCACTCCACCTGCTGAACATCAGACAATAGAAAACCCCTGGAGCAAGAAAGAGGTGGAGGAGTTGACTACACGTCTAATATTCCAATTGTTTTTGAAGATATAAATGTGTAGATATGTGCAGTATGTCTTCAACAAAACCCAGTCAAATGAAACCTGGCTTTTAATAATAATGTATACTTTATTGATCCCCGCGGGGAAACTACTCTCTCTGCATTTGACCCATTCACTCAGTGAAGTAGTGGGCAGCTACTAAGCAGGCACACCAGGGAGCAGTCTGTAGGGATGGTACCTTGCTCAGGGGTACCTTAGGGTAGCCATTCAGTGGGTTTGAACCCCTGACCTTCTGGTCATGGGGCAACCACTCTACCTACTGAGCTATCCCTGCCCGAAAGAATGAATGCTCATTATTTTATACTGTAATAATGAACAGAGCCTATGGTTAAGCATATATGTGTGCAAAAGGTTTGTGACAGTATAAACTGAGCTTTACATTTGTTTGTATCATTATGAAACAGCATTCTGGCCAAATGTCAGAAAAGATGTGTGAACTATAAGTGTCCTGCGTTGGCTCATTTCCAAGTAAGACCAATAACGTTACCTTTGTTGGCTCTCAGTTAGCATAGCTTTTTTGCACATATACCGCATTTAGTACTTCACCACACATGTCTATACATATGTGGGGCCTGAAGCCTAATCCCAAAGCATCCTCTACAGGGTCCCACTCCTTGATGTGTGTAATCTGGTGTGTAGTGACATTGCTGAAGGGTCTCAGAAGTCAATAAAAAAAAGTCCCAGGTTTTGGGTTGCCTTTGTCATTCCCAGATGAGAGCAGGAACTTCCTATCATCCTCAGGACTGTATACTGCTATCAGATAGACGTATTGTGATTATGTCCATGACCTTTTCGAAATTTTGCATTCTGTTTCAGTTTCTTTCAGGCCTTCACAACATCCTTAAAATACTCTAGTTTTGTATCTGTTTTTCCTTCTTGTTTTTTATTATCAGAATTCATAACAGAGAAACGAAAAATTACACTGACAGTCCTTCTAAAATAATCATGCATCTTGTGACACACCAAATATGACAGTAATTTGAATCTGTTTGAAAATCTTTATTTTCTTTTGGGGTTCATATTTCATTTAGAAAAACAACACAAACAATCCATCAGTTAAGCAGATACAAGCAACTGAAAGAAAAAAAGAAGACATCAGGAACCGCAGCCAAGCATGGACACAGTTGTCATTCATCGCCCGGCGAGTTTATGGCATTACTAACCCACCGACAGCGATGAATGTGAGCCGGAATCATGCACTGGATTAGAACTGGCCAAGGCAGAGCTTTATACAATGTAACAATAAGCAACAGTCAATCAGAAACAAAGTGATACATTATTCACAAAACAATTGGATACATGCTTCCTGTGTGTGATAAAAAGGGTGAAAAACATATTAAAGTACAACTTGACCTGGACACTTTTTGTACAGAAAATATTATTTGATTATCTTTAGTAAAGTTTATAAAACAAATTATTACTTTTAAAAAATGTGTGGGGAAACCCAGATTTTGGTATACAAAGATACTGGAATAAAACCTAAATTAAGCACAGCTCAACACACCCACAGAACAAAAAATAGCTTTTTATTGAGGCTCATTGACATCATGGACACGGTGCTCAAGGGTTGTCCAACAATATTGTACGTTATACAACCACACTTTGCTGCTGAAAAATGTTTTGATGCACTGGTGATGCACTGAAAACCTTGGCTCCTAACACACCGCCACCACTGACTGTACTTTTTCACGTTTGTCTGCAAATACTAGCTAGCTACTAGCCCTGCGAAAATCCAAGTTCAACACGAACCGGAAGTGGAGGTCGTTCGCCTTCAAAGTAAAAGTTGCATCTGGGCTGCAGTTTTCAACGGGCACATCTTTTATTTAGAAGTGAAATAGTGTCCATTTCCGGTTTGTGCGGCACTTTTACATTTTGTTTTTACAGCCGGGACAGTTTGTCGGCATGTTCGTCATTTCCCCTCGCCTTTGATATATTAACTAATATGAATATTATTTTTTACCTGATCCAGTCGTTTTTGTTTCCAGTTTTTCTTGTGTAAACTAAATCTGTGTACTTTTCAGCTTAAACATTACTAATTACTTTTCAGGGCTTAAATCTAGCCAAGTGGCTTCTATAGATGTGATTAAAATAGCACAATTGGGGTAAAAAGATCAACCCTTTTAGGTTTTAAACGGTGTCTGATGTGTGAGCTGAAAAAGTGTTTATGCCAACAACAATCCCTCCAGCCTCTAAATGAAGACTTTGTTAGCCTTAAAATGGTCAAATATTCATATTATTTACATCACTTAATTGCCTAAATGCAGTATGAGTGCATTCAGAAGAAAATTTGTGTTTGGGGACACAAAAATGAGGAGGAAATTTTATATCCAGAAACATGAATAAACAGAGTAAAAGTTGTGACTATTTAACAAGCTTTAAATAAGTAAGACTGTTCATGGAATTTTGTGACACCTTAATAGACTGCAGCCATTGTTAATGCTAGTATTTACTTCTGTGTTTTGCTAAAAATTACTATGTAATATCTGAGTGCTACACATTTCTTGGTACGTGGTGTTGTGAGTTGTTGTGATCTCAAGTGTTAGGGTACACTCAACACTCGATGGTTTTCTCTGAGTCACAAACTCACCGACAGCGTTGAATGTTCTCCAAGACTTGAAAAACACAGGCTGACAGCAAGCTAACAAACAGCCTGTCCCGAAGTGCTGCAAGGGGTGGACAGCCATGACAGGATGAACCAACGAAGACGCTAAATAGGAAGTGACAAGAGCTCTGCAGGTGCACCCACACATTTTGATTAATGATGCAGCATATAGCAAAGGTACCTAAACCTGCTTTAATATCTCAAACAGCTACAGAACAAATTTAGACTGTGCAATGACATTACGCTGGAGATATTTGGAATTGGGCAATAAATGGAAATGCTGAACAAATATCTAGGTAATAGATTCTACATTTTGAGGCATTAAACTAAATATAAAATATTAGAAGTCTGTCATTTGTGTTAGTATATCTAGTCGCAATAAAAACATCATGGTGCAAAACAGTAGCGATCTGAAAGTTTCAAGTTTCAGGAAGCATTTTCAGTATAACAACAAGTCGGAATCTAATTACTGCAAACACTGCCCTAAAGATCAGTGAAAACTCAACCCTCTGACTTAATTACCAAGTTGAGTCAAAGCATTTGAATTAGTTGTCTAACAGAAGCAGCCATGTTGTAGGTTTCATGCTGTCTTCCACCATTGTATTTTTTCCTGTTATTGCTAGATCACTGGTTACAAATCGAAATGACTTACCTGCACCAGATTGTTTGTGACATTGTGCCAGCTGACTGTGACACTGGACTCTTCTTACAGCTGCAGCTGAAAGACAAGGCCAAAGATGTGGGATAATTGGTGTATACAGGTAGAAATCAATCAATTATATACACAAAAAAAGCTAGGGGGGAAATGTAGAGCGCCGTTTCTATGAAATATTTGAATACGCTTCAAAGATAAGATTATATATAAACAAAACACCCAGCACGCCCCTGCGGGCGGTTTATCCTTCAAGCTCGGGTCCTCTACCAGAGGCCTGGGAGCTTGAGGGTCCTGCGCAGTATCTTAGCTGTTCCCAGGACTGCGCTCTTCTGGACAGAGATCTCCGATGTTATTCCCGGGATCTGCTGGAGCCACTCGCCTAGCTTGGGAGTCACCGCACCTAGTGCTCCGATTACCACGGGGACCACCATTACCTTGGTATTTCTCGAGCTTTTCGTGTTCCTTCTTCCTGATGTTGCTGTCATTCGGAACCGCTACATCGATCACTACGGCCGTCTTCTCATGTTTGTCTACCACCACTATGTCCGGTTGGTTAGCCACCACCATTTTGTCCGTCTGTATCTGGAAGTCCCACAGGATCTTAGCTCGGTCATTCTCCATCATCCTTGGGGGCATCTCCCATTTTGACCTCGGGACTTCCAGGTTATACTCGGCACAGATGTTCCTGTACACTATGCCGGCCACTTGGTTATGGCGTTCCATGTATGCCTTGCCTGCTAGCATCTTGCACCCTGCTGTTATGTGCTGGATTGTCTCTGGAGCATCTTTACACAGCCTGCACCTGGGGTCTTGCCTGGTGTGATAGACCCCAGCCTCTATGGATCTTGTCCTCAGAGCTTGTTCTTGTGCTGCCATGATTAGTGCCTCTGTGCTGTCTTTCAGTCCAGCTTTGTCCAGCCACTGATAGGATTTCTGGATATCAGCCACCTCCTCTATCTGCCGGTGGTACATACCATGCAGGGGCCTGTCCTTCCATGATGGTTCCTCGCTTTGCTCCTCTTTCTTGGGTTTCTGCTGCCTGAGGTATTCACTGAGCACGCTGTCAGTTGGGGCCATCTTCCCAATGTATTCTTGGATGTTCGTTTTCTCACCCTGGACTGTGGTGCTGACACTCACCAGCCCCCGGCCTTCTTCCTTCCGCTTAGCGTACAGCCTCAGGGTTCTGGACTTGGGGTGAAATCCTCCATGCATGGTCAGGAGCTTTCTTGTCCTGATGTCGGTGGCTCCTGGCTGGGTGCATACATACATACATAAATACATACATACATACATACATATATATATATATATATATATATATATATATATACAGTTGTGGTCAAAAGTTTACATACACTTGTAAAGAATATAATATAATGGCTCTACCGAGTGTCCCGTTATTTCTAAAACTCTGATTTTTCTCTGATAGAGTGATTGGAACAGATACTTCTTTGTCACAAAAAACATTCATGAAGTTTGGTTCTTTAATGACTTTATTATGGGTTAACAGAAAAAAGTGATCACATTTGCTGGGTCAAAAATATACATACAGCAACATGAATTAGCAATTTTGGTGACTTACAAAGTTGTCAGTGAACTGAGCTTCATAGGATGGCCTCTTAACTTCTTGTGAGTGATTATGAGTGACTACAGCTGCTGACTTCTCTTAGGCCAGTTAAATAGGGCTCATTGGATACAAACGCCCACAAACGCTACAATGGGAAAGTCAAAGGAGCTTAGCATGGATCTGAAAAAGCGAATTATTAACTTGAACAAGTCAGGAAAGTCACTTGGGGCCATTTCAAAGCAGCTGCATGTCCCAAGAGCAACAGTGCAAACAATTGTTTGTAAGTATAAAGTGCATGGCACTGTTTCGTCACTGCCAAGATCAGGAAGAAAACGCAAGCTATCACCTGCTGCTGAGAGAAAATTGGTCAGGAGGGTGAAGAGTCAACCAAGAATCACCAAAAAGCAGATCTGCCAAGAATTAGAAGCTGCTGGAACACAGGTGTTATTGTCCACAGTCATACGTGTTTTGCATCTCCATGGACTGAGAGGCTGCCGTGCAAGAAGGAAGCCCTAGTTCCAAAAGCGGCACCTTAAGGTTCGACTGAAGTTTGCTGCTGATCACATGGACAAAGATAAGACCTTCTGGAGGAAAGTTCTGTGGTCAGACGAAACAAAAATGGAGCTTTTTGGCCACAGTGCCCAGCGATATGTTTGGAGGAGAAAAGGTGAGGCCTTTAACCCCAAGAACACCGTGCCTACAATCAAGCATGGTGGTGGGAGTATTATGCTGTGGGGCTGTTTTGCTGCCAATGGAACTGGTGCTTTACAGAGAGTAAATGGGACAATGAAGAAGGAGGATTACCTTCACATTCTTCAACATAACCTAAAATCATCAGCACGAAGGTTGGGTCTTGGGCACAGTTGGGTGTTCCAACAGGACAATGATCCCAAACACACATCAAAAGTGGTAAAGGAATGGCTAAGTCAGGCTAGAATAAGGGTTTTAGAATGGCCTTCCCAAAGTCCTGACTTAAACCCCATTGAAAACATGTGGACAATGCTGAAGAAACAAGTCCATGTCAGAAAGCCATCAAATTTAACTGAACTGCACTAATTCTGTCAAGAGGAGTGGTCAAAGATTCAACCAGAAGCTTGTGGATGGCTACCAAAAGCGCCTAATTGAAGTGAAAATGGCTAAGGGACATGTAACCAAATATTAGAACTGCTGTATGTATATTTTTGACCCAGCAGATGTGATCACTTTTTTCTGTTAACCCATAATAAAGTCATAAAAGAACCAAACTTCATGAATGTTTTTTGTGACAAAGAAGTATCTGTTCCAATCACTCTATCAGAGAAAAATTAGAGTTTTAGAAATAACGGGACACTCGGTAGAGCCATTATATTATATTCTTTACAAGTGTATGTAAACTTTTGACCACAACTGTATATATATATATATATATATATATATATATATACATATATATATATATATATGTATATATATATATATACATATGTATATATATATATAAAACACCCAGCACGCCCCTGCGGGCGGTTTATCCTTCAAGCTCGGGTCCTCTACCAGAGGCCTGGGAGCTTGAGGGTCCGGCGCAGTATCTTAGCTGTTCCCAGGACTGCGCTCTTCTGGACAGAGATCTCCGATGTTATTCCCGGGATCTGCTGGAGCCACTCGCCTAGCTTGGGAGTCACCGCACCTAGTGCTCCGATTACCACGGGGACCACCGTTACATTCACCCTCCACATCCTCTCGAGCTCTTCTCTGAGCCCTTGGTATTTCTCCAGCTTTTCGTGTTCCTTCTTCCTGATATTGCTGTCATTCGGAACCGCTACATCGATCACTACGGCCGTCTTCTTCTGTTTGTCTACCACCACTATGTCCGGTTGGTTAGCCACCACCATTTTGTCCGTCTGTATCTGGAAGTCCCACAGGATCTTAGCTCGGTCATTCTCCACCACCCTTGGGGGCATCTATCTCCCATTTTGACCTCGGTACTTCCAGGTTATACTCGGCACAGATGTTCCTGTACACTATGCCGGCCACTTGGTTATGGCGTTCCATGTATGCCTTGCCTGCTAGCATCTTGCACCCTGCTGTTATGTGCTGGATTGTCCTGTATATATATATATATATATATATATATATATATATATATATATATATATATATATATATAAAATAATTTACTGTCTATGCAAATCTAGAAGAAATGACCTCCACCAACTCCTTTTGCATGTCTTTTTCACTGTAATGTACTCAAAGTACTTTTTACACTCTAAGCCACCTTCACCTATTCAGACAGGGCTTTATATTTAGTTTTTTTAATCTATCTTTTAAGTGCTCTTTTTTGTCTCTCACAAACACACACACAGCAACAGATGGCAATTTAGGTTTTCAGTATCTTTCCCCATGACACTTTAATATGAGCATTCAATGAGCCAACCTTCTGATTAACCACTCTGGCCATTTCAGATCCTTGAAAATACTAAATTGAGTTGTTATGGGAACTGACCTGACATTCTGTGCCAAAATTTTCTGCCCTACATTATGATAGAAATTATTTTCACAGGGTGCTTTGAAGCCATCTTGAGCCAAGAAATCAAGTGGTGCCATTTGTGTAAACATGACATGCAAAATGACATTGACATGACACAGACATGAGAAGTGACCCAGGTGTGATGTCTCATTTCTGAAGTGTGACTGGTTTATATTCATCTGTTATTCAATCTGTTCGCCTCCCAGTGATGATGTGAATTTTAATTGAAAGAAAAACATACGGAAACAAAAAGCTTTCCTGGGTTTGTCAAAGATATGAATAGTACTTTACATATTCCAACATGAGCGTCGTTTGCATGACCAGTAGGATAAGCACAGGCTACACTGGCCCACATAGTGAAAGAGCATGTTAAGACGCAGCTGAAGACTAGCTTAAGCATACAATGGCTGGATAAGCAGCATAACGAACCTTCCCACAATACTGTGATGTAACATGGATATACTGGATATAACATGTTACAACAGAGTACTTGCACTTTTTTTTACATAGTTTGAGAAAAGTGACATATTAGTTATACAATTTAGCAAATTTGATATTTATTTACTTTTTAAAAACTAAGAAATCTGTTGTTGTTAAATGTGTTTGAACACATGTTATTTTTGTTGTGACAAGCACAAAAGAGAATAAGAAGTATTGGCAAAGGACATGTTTTGGTGTCCTTAGCATCTGAATGCATTTGAAAAATGGCAGAGAGGGCAATCATTACATTAATGAAGTATTCACATTATTTTGCTAAGGAGCTTTGCTTCATTTTTTGAAGAAGCACCTGCAACCTAAATGCTGTACAGTAATGGTGGTGGGAATCTATATCACTCAAAAGGCATCATAAATCCACAGAACACAGATAAAAGAAATGCTCTAATGTGGCCTGTATGACTGCGTGTGTGGTCATGCTATAAGACCTTAAGGCTGTTATGCTACAAGTTCATAGCATAAATGCAGCGGAGCTGGTTGTGTGTTGATGGAGGACTAGAGGTGGGAGAAGGGAGCTGGGTGGGGGAATTCAAGGGTGAGTGAAGAGAATAAGAAGGTGGTGGTGGATGGGGGTGTTGGCTGTCTGGGTGAGAGGAGTGTTGATCGATTCCAGGCATGGTATTTTCCAGACAGACTGAATGGTAAAGGTCAAAGGTCAGCCGCTTTTGTTTCCTTATGAAAGAGAGGCTGTGTGTGTATTTTCGAACTCATGTGCACCAGCAAATGTCATGCATGTTTGCTCCATATCGAGTTAAAAGAGTCGTTTTTTGTTGTTTTGGGGGGATTTTTTTTTTTTTTTTTGTTTCAGGTTTTTGGTTTTAGATCTCCAATCAAGCTAAAGCCACAAAACAAGTGCAAGGATCCTTCTGTGAGTATGTGTAGCTGTATGAGCACATGTCTGCACGTGAGCATGTTTGACTGAGCTCTTTCCTCACATTTTTTAAAGGGAGCAACATTTAAACCTGAATATGCAAAAATAAAAATCAATCCTTATATACACAATTTGCAGACCAAACTTTCTGTGTCACCAACACTTACTGGTGATTATATGACCTGAAGCTACATAATTAGACCTCTTTAACATTTGCTCCATTTTTGTCCGATTTTTCTCCCATCAGAGGAAACGCTGCAAGCATAAGAACTGAAAATCTGTTTCAAAAGCATTTTCCTCCTCATATTAAAATCTGAGCATGTTTCAGTGCTGATCAGAACTGCTGAACAGCAGTGCGCGCAGCTAGGTGGTTGAGTGTCTTGCTCAAGGGCACATGGGGAAAAGCTAAAAATAGTTTGTAGATGCTCCTGCTGTGATCAAATCTGACACCTTTGCCGTACTCTGCAGTGTGCTGTGAATGTGTGTTTGACAATTTTTCAGTTTGGGTTGAGTGGCCAGAGAATATACATCACAAATAAGCCTGAGAGCACGCGCACACATGCACACACGCACACACACACACATATATATTCATTACCATGGAAATCTTAATAGCAGCCATACAAATAGTGGTGTTTTAATATTGGCCCAAGTAACAGATAACACATACAGAACAAGGATGCACAGAGTAACCTGCCACACATGCACAAAAATACACACAGCAGAGATTGCATAGTCACTTCCTGCATATTTCTGTGTGTGCATGCATGGCTGCATGTGAGCACATGTGTGTCTGAATGAGAGAACAGATTGTGGCAAAGTAAAGGAACGGGGTGGGGGTAAAGAGAGACTTGGTGGTGGGAGGGGAAACGAGCAACAGAGTGAGTGGTGGGCCTTGTCTCTCCCTCCATACTTTCCTCCTTTAAAGCCACTGTCCCACTCGCTCCCCCTCCCCCACCTGGGACTTGAACCCATGACCCACCCAGTGAATGAGTTCAAGGGAGGCATTGCCATTACTGAGGAAGCCACTGCTGAGCCTGCGCGAGGTTCAGTGAAAGTTTGTTTCTGTGCTAGGTTAAATTAGCCCGTGTGTGCATGTGTTTGTGTACAAGCATGTTTATTTGTTTTTATAATGGACGTTGTGAATAAGAGTCTAAGCAATCTTTGTGCATATGGGTATCTTTGTTTGTGTGTTTGTGCGTGTGCGTAAGAGTGAGTCTTTCACAGTTGAACCATGTGTGTTTTTGTGAGTGTGTTCACAGAGTTCTGAAACAGAGGCTGACTTTCGATTTCGGGCGATCGTGGCTCAAGAGTTGGGTGGTCGCCTTGTAATTGGAAGGTTGCCGGTTTGAACCCCAGCTCTGACAGTCTCGGTCGTTGTGTCCTTGGGCAAGACACTTCACCCGTTGCCTACTGGTGGTGGTCAGAGGGCCCGGTGGCGCCAGTGTCCGTCAGCCTCGCTTCTGTCAGTGCGCCCCAGGGTGGCTGTGGCTACAATGTAGCTGCCATCACCAGTGTGTGAATGTGTGTGTGAATGGGTGGATGACTGGATGTGTAAAGCGCTTTGGGGTCCTTAGGGACTAGTAAAGCGCTGTACAAATACAGGCCATTTACCATTTAAGGTCAACATTAGAAATGCAAACTGCACAGATATTTGTGTTTATGTGCGTTTTGGAACGCGTGTCTTTATGTTTCTGTTGAAGATGATTTGTTTTCCAATGGTACCTTTAAGCAGCAGACTTATACTTTTAATAAAATTATTAATGCACGTAGATATGTGTGTGTGCGTGCGTGCGTGCATGTGTGTGTGTGTGTGTGTAATGGGAATGGTGATGGCCCTTCCCCCCAGTTTGCTGCTGGGTGTGTGACTGAGACGGCATCTCCCTACCTGGCCCAGACTAAATCAATACTTTAATCTAATTGTCATTCACTTCCACTGGGGTAGCCAAGTGCATGCACGCATACATACAGCACACACAAAATATTCAACACATCTCCATGCACAAACCTAACAACCATGGATACTTGTAAAAACATGCACATCCTTCACACACACACACACACACACACACACACACATGCGAAATTATGAATGAAAAGCCCCACTGTGTGAACGCACTCGCTGCTGTGTTAGCGTGCAGCCTCGCTGTCCTGTACTACATCCACTTCCATGCCCTCTCTGCACTCTTTCCCTGCCTCTTTGGGCGTTCCTCCTTGGTGTTGCATCATGCATGCACACATCAGTGTCGGCAAACATCCGCTGACACACTGTCACATCGCATTCATGTCCGCCGGCGAGCGGCCTCTCCCACAGAGCAACAATGGAAAGTAGATGTCAGGGCTGCTGTGGGATCAGAGCTCAGCCGCAGGCACAACAATCAGCCGGGAAAAAACATACACATATTTAAAATTTAAAGGTCCAAACTGACTTACCTCCTTCATCATCGCCAGCAGAAGCATTCCCCTTCTTTTTCTGCATTCCTCTGTCTCTACACCTCCTTCTTTCCCCCTCCCACAGAACCACCACTCTGTCTCTCTCTCCCTCTTTCTTTCATCCTCCCGTCCGTCTTCTTTCTCTTACCACCTTCTCAACAAATCCCTGCTCTTTCCTTACTTCCTCTCTCCTCCCTTTTCCTGTTCCTCTTCCTCTTTGCCTGTCGCTTAAAACACTCTTTCTCTTGCTTTTCTTCCTCTCCGGTGGGCTCTCCGGTGTCTTCTTCCTACTGCTTTAAACTGCAGACTGTCTGGCGAGAGAGAGAGGGAGAGCGAGAGAGAGAGAGAGACTATGGAGCAATGGGAAATGCAAACTGGGACACACACACACACACACACACACACAGCCTCTGTCAGTTTGAATGAATATTGTGCACACTCGGCTTGTCTCTCCTCCCCCTCTCTTTCTGTCTCCCTCCTTCCCTCTCTACCAGACACCCCTCCTCCACTTCTCTCTGGCTTTGCCCTTCTTCTCTCTCTCCTCCTTCCTCCCTCGTTGCTGCTGCTTTCAAACATGTTCACACTCCAAGACTGACTGACATTATAGAGCTGCACTTACTGACCCCCCACCCCAACGCACACACACGGACACACACACTTCTTAGTCTCATGGACCCAGACGGTTAACCCTTTTGATGCAGCTGCAGATCCCGTCTGTTTGGATTTATTTTCATCTTCACAATGTGAGCTGTTTTCCAACCACTCATAATCATACTTTCATGAATGCGTTGCCATTTTTTTATTTTATTGTATAGTGACTAAAATAATCAAGAGTTCATAACAGTAAAACTTTATCTGCATCTACAAAAAGAACTTCCTGTGAAATATAAAAACTCATGTCATTGTGATGTTTGAACAGTCGATTCTTGGACTTAGTGAAAGTGAAATGTGTGGTGAAAGTAAGAAAAATGGACATGTGCAAGAATCTGAGTGACTTCAACATCGACCAAATGGCAGTGCCTAGACGACTGAAAAATACACAAGACTGCTCAAGATTATTTGATGTTGTGGGTGTTTGCCATTATTTCTATATGAGTAATTAATATAGCTATCTATAATGAGCAGTGAGCCTTTTATCCAGTGTAAACAGGTTGATGTAGCGCCACATGAATGAACCAGTTCTCAACCTGTTGCAACTTTTGTTTAGTAGGCCTTTATGCAATGGACACGAAAGAATTTGCTTGACTATTTTCGTTGTGTCCTTGGGCAAGACACTTCACCCGTTGCCTACTGGTGGTGGTCAGAGGGCCCGGTGGCGCCAGTGTCCGGCAGCCTCGCCTCTGTCAGTGCGCCCCAGGGTGGCTGTGGCTACAATGTAGCTTGCCATCACCAGTGTGTGAATGTGTGTGTGAATGGGTGGATGACTGGATATGTAAAGCGCTTTGGGGTCCTTAGGGACTAGTAAAAGCGCTATATAAATACAGGCCATTTACCATTTACCACATTTTCAGCATTAAAAGTATTTTTGCCTCCCTTATTGTCAATGCAGCTGTTCACACCGACAGTGTAATTACACAACACAAAACTACAGCATTTACTTTTTCACATCATGCTTGATTTTTCAAAGTTTTTGCATGCAAATAAACTGATCTGGCTAATCAGGCCACTACATTTGGCAGCCAGTGCACTCGTAGCTCAAAATCACACCGGTGCTGAATATACACATATCTGTAAATGGTAAAGTAACACTGTTTTACCTCAGATATACAGCTAGATGCTCTCTGAAATTATTTCTCTGTTTCCTCGGATGTGGTACCAAGTCTGCCAAAAAGAGCTCAAACTGCCCCAATGAGATCATGAAATATATACTAAAGCAAACATGATACAGCCCCAACTCTTGGATCCAACCATAAATTTCTCCCTGCTGTTGCCTTCTTGTGAGAATTGAACCCCAAATCTCAGTTTCTTCTTCTTGTTTACAAAGTCCAGATCATCATCGCTTGAGCTCAACTTCATTTTTCAGTGCATTTTTTAAGGATGAAACTTTCAACTATCTTTTTTTTTCAGGAAGAACTCAGTGTGTATATAGGTTACATAACAACATTATAATACATATTCAAAAAATTTGAATTTCATGTGATTTTTTCACAACACACAGTAAAGGTCTTTGGAGTGGCCCACCAGCTTGCAGTGGATCTCAGAGAAGCAAACTGCAGTCCAAGGTGGTAGGATTTGTGTCAGGTAGGTCAAAGCAGGACCCAAATGCAGGACTGCCTAAGAAAAACAAATGGTGCTAATAATCCTCAATGCGTGCTCTCTTCATGTGCTTGTGCCCTGCTCCTGTGCTGTGACTTCTCCCTGTGATCCGTGGGGAGTATTTCCGCTCCCTTCGTTGTCTATGTACAACCGTGTCCAGCTCCCTCCACTCGTTTCCCCCGACTCTCCTGGAAACAGACGCTGCAGTAAGTACAGTCCCTACGACCTGCCAACACAAAACTCTTTCACTTCACTAGCTGGGGGACTGACTGCATTTCTCACAAAGAAAGTTGTGGTGCGGCTGCTGTGGAAGTCGACGTACCGGAGCTGCATCGGCTCATTGCGCCACCCTGCATAAATGGTACTGGGTCCTGAGTGTGGTGTTGTTGATGTGCAGCTTGGAACCAGTCCTGGCCGACACTGCCGCCACCCCCACCGGCGTTCCCCGGGAGCATGGGAGTGGAGGTCCGGACCGTTCAAGCGCCCATGCCAGCCCCCAGGGTGCAACCAGCCAAAGTACAGCCTGCCTCCGCGAGACGGAGGTCCCCGTGCAGGGGAGCCTGCTCGACCTGAACCATACCCCTCCAAATCCACCAAATACTGAAAGCCACTACCGTGTAACATCCGTGTAACGGATTAAGCAAGGGTGCCGTCAATAACCCGGGTGGGTGGTGGGGGCCTGAAAGGCGGACACTGGACTGGACAGGCTTCAGCTGGGAGACATGAAAGACATTATGAATCTTCATATTTTGAGGTAAGTTCAATCGAGCAGTCACAGAATTAATCATAGTCACAATGTCTTGATGCATGCTCAATAATCCAGGTAAGTAAAAGTTGATTCTGTTCATAGTTCAATGTTAAACATGCCAATAAAGTGAGGAGAAAGCTTTTTGGACTCAGTATCTAATGGACGTTTGCTGTAGACAACCATACTTTCTGCCCTGGACTGCAGGAGAGGCGATCCTGTAAACAATTTCCACAGGCGCCAGCAGCAACGGAGGTGATGCTGAACCGAGGGAACCTCGTGTTCCCCTTCAGTGATGGACAGGAGCGTTGATTAATACCCCCAATGAATCCTGAGACAGCGACAGACCAGTGGCAGAGTTGGTCATTGAATTATGAGCATGTTCCACTCATGATAGGTGAGTGGAAGTGGGACTGCTTTGATGAAGCCACACAGTGGAGAGTGGACTCCAACTTCTGGTTGGCCCTCTCCACCTGCCTGTTGGTGTAAGGATAAAACCCTGAGGATAGACTCACTTGGGCCCCCAGCACGGTGCAAAACTCCTTCCAAACCTGCGACGTGAACTGCGGACCCCGATCGGACACAGTGTCTTGAGGGATGCTGTGTAGGCGGAACACATGATCAGTCAGTAGCTTCGCCATCTCTAATGCAGTGTGCAATTTGGGCAGAGCAATAAAATGTGCAGCTTTAGAAAAACCATCCACCATGGTGAGTATGACAGTGGCTGTCCAGTTATGAAGTTCAGTGCGATGTGTGACCAGGGCCTTCTGGTTATAGGTAGGGGCCTGAGAAACACACAAGGAGGGGAGTTGGACGCTTTATTCCACGCACAGGTAGGGTAAGCAGAGACAAAATCCTAGACATCTTGGCCCAAAGACGGCCACCCAAACAAGCGTTGCATAAATGATATAGCGTGCTTCAACTTAGGAGAATGGGCCCACTGGATAAGCTTGCCATGAACCACAGGGGGCACGTATATCTGGTTTGTAGGACCCATCCCACGGTCAGGTTTCTCCTGCTGAGCGCTTCTAATTAGAGCCTTGATCTCCCATGTGAGTAACCCAGGCTGCAGGCAGGATGGCATCGTCCTTCTCTGACTGAGAGAATTGCCAGGAGAGTGCCTCCGGCTTCACATTATGGGAGCTGGGTCTGTATGTGATGGTCAAATTGAACTAAGTAAAGAACAGAGCCCACCTGACCTAACAGGAGTTGAGGGGCTTAATGGCTTGCAGCTACTCGAGGTTCTTGTGGTCTGTCCAGATGACCAATAGCTGTTCCTTCCAGTCAGTGCCTCCATTTCTCCAGTGCGAGCTTTATGGCCAACAATTGTTGATCCCCTATGTCGTAATTCCGCTCTGCCAGCGAGAGACGCAGAGAAACAAAAAAAAAAAAAAAAAAACAAACCACACACACACACACACACACACACACACACACACACACGAGTGAAGCTTACGCCCGGAACTCTGTGACAACACAACTCCAAAATCTGATGCATCCACTTCCACTATGAATGGTTGAGAGAAGTCTGGCTGAACCAAAATGGGAGCGGAGGCGAACTTCTGCTTGAGTTGGATGAATGCTTGCTGGACCGCTGGGGAACACTGGAATGAGACCTTCAGAGAAGTTAAGCATGTGAAAGGCAGAGCAATGCGACTGGAATCTCAAATGAAATGTCTGTAAAGATTTGCAAAGCCCAGAAACCTTTGCAGCTGCGTACGGGTCTGGGGCTCTGGCCATTGAACCACCTCTTTTATCTTAGCTGGATCTGCCTGAAGCTGGCCTTGCTCCACAATAAACCCCAAAAAGGAGAGCAACTGAACATGGAACTCACTTCTCTTCTTTGACGAACAGTCGATTTTTCAACTGCTGCAGGACCTGGCGGATGTGCTTCTCATGTTCAACCAAGACTTCAGAATCAGAATATTATCAAGGTACACAAAACCACAGAGGTTAATGAAATCTTTCAAAACGTCATTAACCAAGGCCTGAAAAACTGTGGGAGCATTGGTGAGGCTGAAAGGCATGACCAAGTAGAATCCAGCTCACCATTAACTTTTTATAATTATTTGAACATTAGGTACTCAAAATGTTATTGAGCCATCTTTCACTCATCTCCCTGATACTGACTGAAAGTCAATGGTAGGCATTCCTGAGCTTAGTGGCCCCTTGAAGCAGTTCAAAATTGGAAGACAGCAATGGCAGGGGACACTTATTTTTAAGTATCTTTGTGGTCTTGTTCAACCCCCCGAAAGGCAATGCACAGACGGAGGGTCTTGTCCTTCTTCTCCACAAAGAAAATCCCCACCCCAAGTGGGGATTTGGATGGATGGATTATTCCGCTAAGGAGTCATTAATGTAACATTCCTAGGCCTCTTTCCAGCTTGGAGAGACTGTACAGGCAATTGGTGGGAAGTGTATCACCAGAGAGCTGATCTGTTCCAGTCGCAAGGATGATGTGGAGGAAGGGAGAGCACCAAGTCCTTGTTGAAGACCTTAGCGAGGTCATGATAGAGCGCTGGAACAGAGTACAAATCAAGTAACTTGACCGTTTTGGATAGAGACACTATGGCAGAGTGCAAACAGTTCTTATGACACTAAAGGCTCCAACCAACAATTTTGGACCAAGCTGCGGGGGTTGTGTTTAACCAAGGGCAACCGAGAATAACAGGAGTTTCAGGAGCATCAGAAAGAAAGAAGCTAATCTTCTCTACATGGTTTTCTGATAGGGAGAGCTGAATGGCCTGAGTGCAATGGGTAATTTAAGCAAGCCTGGTACAGTTTAAGGCAGAAACCTGTAGGAGTTCGGTGAGTGGTGTCAACGGGAGGTTTAATTCCTTAGCGAGTGTCTGATCAATGAAATTTTACTCTGTGCCTGAGTCAATTAGAGCATGACTGAGCACTCATACTCTTAGTGTATGAGTTTTGCTAAACACTGAAGACCAAGTAGGGAGGCATCTTTGAATGTGTCTGCCAATTCAATTTTATTTATATAGCGCCAAATCACAACAACAGTCGCCTCAAGGCGCTTTATATTGTACAGTAGATCCAACAATAGATACAGAAAAACCCAAATATCATATGACCCCCTAATGAGCAAGCACTTTGGCGACAGTGGGAAGGAAAAACTCTTTTAACAGGAAGAAACCTCCAGCAGAACCAGGCTCAAGGAGGGGTGGGGCCATCTGCTGCAACCGGTTGGGGTAAAAGGAGGAAGACAGGATAAAGACATGCTGTGGAAGAGAGACAGAGATTAATAACAGGTATGATTCAATGCACTCACATAGTGAGTGAGAAAGGTGATTGAAAAGGAAAAACTCAATGCATCATGGGAATTCCACAGCAGCCTACATCTATTGCAGCATAACTAAGGGAGGATTCCGGGTCACCTGGTCCAGCCCTAACTATATGCTTTAGCAAAAAGGAAAGTTTTAAGCCTAATCTTAAAAGGGTGGGCCATTTATATGGATACACCGTAATAAAACGGGAATGGTTGGTGATATTAAAGTCCTGTTTGTGGCACATTAGTATATATGAGGGGGCAAACTCCTCAAGATGGGTGGTGGCCATTTAGAAGTCGGCCATCTTTGGAAAAAAAAAAAAAAAAAAAAAAAAAAAACCCACACACACACAAACCAAAAGTTGTATCCATAGGAAGAGGGCCATGTGACACATCAAACTTATTGGTAATGTCACAAGAAAAACAATGGTGTGCTTGGTTTCAACGTAACTTTACTCTTTCATGAGTTATTTACAAGTTTCTTTGTTCACAGCCATTGACATGTCAAAGAGGTTAACACGTGACGAGTGGATAGAAAATGTGTTGATATCTGGTGAACGCAGTAACCGGGTCATTGCAGCAGATTTCAATGCAAGACATCCTACGAGACCACCCATCTCCCATGCTACAGTTAGCAAACTGCTTGCTAAGTTTTGTGAAACTGGTTTAGTGTTGGATTTGCCAAAATGTGGACGCAAGAAAACTGTCACTAATGAAGAAACATCAGTGGCTGTCCTAGCTTCATTCAGCAAGAACCCACAGCGTAGCACTCACCGCATGTCACTGGAGGGTGGCATTAGTCGAACATCCCTTCGGTGGCTATTAGCTACTCACAAATGGCACCCTTACAAACAGCAGCCACTGCAGCATCTCAACAAGGATGACCCAGATCGGCACAGAATTTGCAGAATGGGCAAAACAAAAATTGGAAACAGGACCCTCAGTTAACGCAGAAGATTTTCAGTGATGAGGCAAACTTTTGTGACTGGTGAAGTTAACAAAACCACCGCTATTGGTCTGACACTAACCCACATTGGATGGATCCCTCCAAGACTGTTGGAACAACAAAAGTGATGGTTTTGGTGTGGTATATGGGGTACAACGATAGTGGGTCCATTCTTCAATGGAAACCTCAAGGCCACTGGATATTTGAAATTGCTACATGATGATGTGTTTCCCTCTTTATGCACTGAAGCTGGCACGTTCCCTGAGTTTTTCCAGCAAGATGGTGCACCACCACATTATGGGTGCCAGGTCCGAGCATTCCTAGATGAACAGTTTCCTGGAAAGTGGATTGGTCGTCGTGGGCCAGTTGAATGGCCCACAAGGTTTCCCGATCTGACCCCCTTAGACTTTTATCTTTGGGGTCATCTGAAGGCAATTGTCTGTGGTGTGAAGATACGAGATGTGCAGCACCTGAAACTACAGATACCGGATGCCTGTGCTGGCATTTCTCCTGCGGTGTTGCTATCAGTGTGTGAAGAGTGGGACAAGAGGGTTGCATTGACAATCCAACACAATGGGCAGCACATTGAACACATTTTATAAGTGGTCAGAAACTTGTAAATAACTCATGAAAGAATAAAGTTACGTTGAAACCAAGCACACCATTGTTTTTCTTGTGACATTACCAATACGTTTGATGTGTCACATGGCCCTCTTCCTATTGAAAAAACAAAAGTTGTATCCAAGATGGCCGACTTCTAAATGGCCACCACCCATCTTGAGGAGTTTGCCCCCTCATATATACTAATGTGCCACAAACAGGACTTTAATATCACCAACCATTCCCATGTTATTACGGTGTATCCATATAAATGGCCCACCCTGTAAAGATAGGGTCTGTCTCCCGAATCCAAACTGGAAGCTGGTTCCACAGAAGAGGGGCCTGAAAACTGAAGGCTCTGCCTCCCATTCTACTTTTAAATACTCTAGGAACAACAAGTAAGCCTGCAGTGTGAGAGTGAAGTGCTCTAATAGGGTGATATGGTACTACAAGGTCATTAAGATAAGATGGGGCCTGATTATTTAAGACCTTGTATGTGAGAAGCAGGATTTTGAATTCAATTCTGGATTTAACAGGAAGCCAATGAAGGGAAGCCAATACAGGAGAAATCTGCTCTCTCTTTCTAGTCCCTGTCAGGACTCTTGCTGCAGCATTTTGGATTAACTGAAGGCTTTAGGACTTCCTGATAATAATGAATTACAGTAGTCCAGCCTGGAAGTAATAAACGCATGAACTAGTTTTTCAGCGTCACTCTGAGACAAGATATTTCTAACGTTAGAGATGTTGCGCAAATGGAAGAACGCAGTCTTACATATTTGTTTAATATTTGCTTTGAAGGACATATCCTGGTCAAAAATGACTCCAAGGTTCCTCACAGCGTTACTGGAGGCCAAGGTAATGCCATCCAGAGTAAGAATCTGGTTAGATACCATATTTCTAAGCTTTTCAGGGCCGAGTACAATAACCTCAGTTTTATCTGAATTAAGAAGCAGAAAGTTAGCGGCCATCCAGGTCTTTATGTCTTTAAGACATTCCTACAGTTTAACTAATTGGTGTGTGTTATCTGGCTTCATGGACAGATAGAGTTGGGTGTCATCAGCATAGCAGTGAAAATGTATTCGATGTCTTCTAATGATACTGCCTAAGGGAAGCATGTATATTGTAAACAGAATTGGTCCTATAACTGAACCCTGTGGAACTCCATAATTAACCTTAGTGTGTGAAGAGGACTTTCCATTTACATGCACAAATTGGAGTCTACTAGATAGATATGATACAAACCACTGAAGCGCAGTACCTGTAATACCTACAACATGCTCTAACCGCGCTAATAGAATATTATGGTCAACAGTATTGAACGCAGCCAGCATCCCTACTTGTACTGACATGCCTGCTCTTTCAGATGAGCAGAGCATGTGTCTGCATATCTCCCCTAATGTCCCTTTTCCAAGGGAAAAAGAAAAAATTAAAAAACCCACACACACTGCCATCTCCTCCAGTCCAAGGGTGAAAGTTGGGCCCGGCCGAGCTGCATTGGTTGCTCCTCCTCCACAGCAGCCCCCCTCGTCTCTGGGCTCTGATCCCCAGAAACGCACCCCGCATGGGGTCGTCGGAAACAGAAAGCTTGCTCACCATATTCCTGCATGTGGTCATCCTAACACACATGGAAATGAATGCATCCAATGATTTAGGCAATTCTCTGGGGGATAATTCCCATTTCAGATCCTCATTGAGGCTTTTGAGGAAAGTCCATTCTCTCCCAACCCCATGTCCTCTGCCAATATCCAAAAGTCAATTGAGAAATCAGCCATGCTTCTCTTACCTTGCCAAAGGTTGAACATTTTGTGTTCAGCTGCATCCGGGCTCAAGCCTTTGCCAAACAACAGAATTTGGCAAGAAAGTCATTATAGGATAAATCAGGGCGAGCCTTTAGTACTGCCTGAGCCCACTTCAGTGCGTGACGCGTCAACAGCTCCACCATAAAATACATTTTTGAGCTGTCTGAGGTATAGGCTTGGTTCGGCTGGCGAAACACAAGCGGACATTGAGTAAAAACTCCCACTGTTTTGTCCAACTCACCCAAGAACTTCTCTGGGATCGGTAGTGGATGTTCTCATGGCTAGGAGGGCAGCAGGTCTCTCAAGTAGGCCAAAGCAGGACCCAAATGCAAGACTGCCTGTGTAGAATACAGTCCATTTATTCACAGTGCAAGAATAACAAATGGTGCTTCCGTGCCATGACTTCTACCTGTGATCCGTGAGTATTTCCGCTCCCTTTCAGTGTCTATGTAGAAGTGTGTCCAGCTCTCTCCACTCGTTTCACCCAACTCTACTGGAAACAACAGATGCTGCAGTGAGTAAACTTTATATGACCGGCCATCACGAAGCACTTTTACTTCAGTAGCGGGGGAACTGACTGCAAAGATCCAGCGTCAACTGAAGCTCAGCTACTCTGTTAAGTAGCTCCCTTGATGAGGCTGATCAGCAACAGGTGAGTGTGATTACTCCTCAGGTGTGGCTGGCTCCACGGCGGGAAAAAGTCTCCAAGCCTGGTGCCGCAGGAAAACATTGATACCACCACACACACACACCAACATGTAAAGGAGGAAACGAGGGACCGGGAGTGAACAACAACATAGACATGGCAGGTCGACCAGCGGACTGCAGACCATGCAATGAACTGACGACCATGAGCTTTAGAATAGAATAGAATAGAATTCAACTTTATTGTCATTGCACATGCACAGGTACAGGGCAACGAAATGCAGTTTGCATCCATCCAGAAGTGCTTTAGTGATATAGATATATTACAATATATATTAGCAATAATATAGATATGTGAGTATATTACAGAAATGGGTCTATTATGGTATGTTATAATGTACACGGTATGAAGTATGTTGTGAATATTCTATAACTATAAGTATGTACAGGCTGTAGTGAGTACAAGCTATGTACAGGATATGAACAGGATATAAATATGAAAAACTATACAGAATATGAAATAAATAACTTTACAGAATCTGAGATATACAGCTATACAGAAATGGGAACTATGCAAGTTGTAAACAGTTGTAGGATTAAAGATTATCGAATGTACAGAATGATTATTTACACAGAGCTATACAGTAGTGCAGTTAAGATAAGTGAGGGTGTAGATAGTTTCTACAGAGGCTATATAAAGTGCTAGTGGTTGTGAGTGGTGGTTCAGTCCATGTTATTATTGTGTTTGAGGGTACAGTTGTCCATTGTGGGTGTGTGTATGTTCAGTCCATGAGTTTAACGTGGGTCAGATGTCAGGAGGCAGAGTTCAGGAGTCTGACAGCTGTGGGGAAGAAGCTGTTCCGGTACCTGGTGGTCTTAGTCCGGAGGCTCCTGTGGCGCCTCCCAGAGGGCAGGAGGGTGAAGAGTCCATGTGATGGGTGACTGGGGTCTTTGATGATTTTCCCAGCCCTTTTCAGACACCGCTTCCTGTAGATGTCTTTTATGGCAGGAAGTGGTGCTCCGGCGATGCGCTGGGCAGTTTTCACGACCCTCTGCAACGCCTTCCGGTCTGAGGCAGAGCAGTTCCCGTACCAGACTGTTATACAGTTGGTCAGGATGCTCTCGATGGTGCAGCGATAGAAGTTCACCAGGATGTCTGAGGACAGGTGGTTCTTCCTCAGAGTCCTCAAGAAGAAGAGGCGCTGGTGAGCCTTCTTGACCAGCTTGGAGCAGTTGGTCGTCCAGGTGAGATCCTCGGAGATGTAGACTCCCAGGAACTTGAAGCTGCTCACACGCTCCACAGCCGTCCCCTTAATGTGGATGGGTGGATGTGGGTCAGCATTCCTCCTGTAGTCCACGATGAGCTCCTTGGTCTTCTCGGTGTTAAGCAGCAGGTTGTTTCTGTCGCACCACTCAGCCAGACGATCCACCTCCTCCCTGTAGGCGGCCTCATCGTTGTCACTGATGAGGCGAATCACCGTGGTGTCATCTGCAAACTTAATGATGGTGTTGGAACCATCAGCAGGTCTGCAGTCGTGGGTGAAGAGGGAGTAGAGGAAAGGGCTCATCACACAGCCTTGTGGTACACCGGTGTTCATTGTGATGGTAGATGAGCAGCGGTTATCCAGCCGGACATGTTGGGGGCGGTTGGTCAGGAAGTCCAGTAACCATTTGCAGATGAGGGAACTGATACCCAGGTCTGTCAGTTTCCTGATGAGTTGTGAGGGGTGGATTGTATTGAATGCTGAACTGAAGTCTATAAACAGCATTCTGGCGTAGGTGTTGTTGTTGTCCAGGTGTGAGAGGACAGAGTGCATTGCGATGGAGACTGCATCCTCTGTGCTCCTGTTCCGGCGGTATGCGAATTGGTGGGGGTCCAGGGTGGGGGGGAGACAGGATTTGAAGTGTGCTAGGACCAGCTGCTCTAAGCACTTAGTGATGATGGGGGTGAGTGCTACTGGGCGGTAATCATTGAGGTAAGATGGGTTGGAGTTTTTGGGTATCAGGACGATGGAGGTGGATTTGAAGCAGGCCGGTACCACAGCGTGGGCCAAGGACAGATTGAATATGTCTGTGAGCACTCCTGCAAGCTCCCCAGAACACGCTCTGAGAACACGCCCGGGGATGCCATCAGGGCCTGCAGCCTTGTGGACATTGATCTTGCTCAGCACCGCTCCTACATCGGTGGGGGAGAGAGTCATAGGTTGGTGGTCTGGCGTCATGTCTGCTTTGGTTGTGGTTGTGGGGTTCCCTCGCTCAAAACGAGCATAAAAGTTGTTGAGCTCGTTGAGGAAGGAGACATCAGAGGATGCGGGGGAGGGTTTGGTGGTCCTGTAGTCTGTGATGGTCTGGAGTCCTTGCCACATGCGTCGGGGGTTGGAGTTGGAGAAGTGTTCTTCTACCTTCTTTTTGTAATGGTGTTTGGCTTTTTTGATGCCCTTCTTTAGATTAGCCCTGGCTGTACTGTAGGCGTGTGCATCTCCTGACCTAAAGGCAGTGTTGCGGGCCTTCAGGAGGAGACGAACATCCCGGTTCATCCAAGGCTTCTGGTTGGGGTACATGGTGATCCGTTTCTGGGTGGTGACACTGTCTGTGGTTTTGGAGATGTAATCCAGTACAGATGAGGCGTACTGGTCCAGGTCTGTGTGGGTGAACATATTCCAGTCTGTGTTTTTAAATCTGTCCTGGAGCACTGCGTCTGTCCCCTCTGGCCACACTTTAATTGTCCTCACAGCAGGTTTCACACGTTGGATGAGTGGTGAATACCGAGGTGTGAGGAACAGGGAGAGATGGTCCGATTGTCCAATGTGGGGGAGGGGTGTGGCTTTGTAGGCTCCAGCCAGGTTGGAATACACATGGTCTTTAGGCATAAGAGCAACAAGGGTTTTCTTCACTTTTAAGTTGAGTGTAGATGGTGGTGTTCTATTAAAAACAGATTTTTAAAAAATATATTAATGTAAAAAAAAACTACTCACTGACCTAACCTACCACCAAATGTAGCTAAGTGAGTCTCAGAACATAACAAGGAGCAATGGAAGATGGTGACCTAGTCTGATCAATCGTGGTTTCCTGAACATCATTATGACATATGAGTGACTCATTTACTCCAGAGAGAGATCACAGCAGGATGCACTATTAACAGATGAATGCCAGTCAGCAAAGGAAACATGATGTTCTGAGTAATGCTTTCCTTGGTTCTGACATTTGTGTGGATGCTACTTTGAACCCCCTCATAGTGCTATGAGTAAACACTTGGAGAAGAGTGGGAAGGAAAAACTCACTTTTAACAGGAAAAAACCTAGAAACAGAAGTTAGCATTTTATCCCATAAGCTCATCAGGGAAGAGTTTAGTGAGGTCACGGACATGTTAGAAAAATGGCCTTTTTCCCATGGACTAAATACCTTTACTCCTTTTGAAGGTTATGTACACATGCATTTAACTTAACAGTATTTTCTGATCACCATGGCTTCTTTCAATAAGATAATGCGCCCTGTCACACTGCAAAATGTATTCATATTTTTAACTTCCAAATCTCAGGTCAATCAAGCAGATATGGAGAGAAGGATCAGCTGGTAATGTCCTGTGGCTGACATTAAAGGACACAATTGAAGGTCTTGTCTGACCGATGTCCAGGTGAGTCAGAGGCTTTTTGGTGGCATGAAAGAGGCATAATATCAGACTTTTTTTTATAAATGTTGTGGTTGATCAGTCTATTTCAGTACATACATGAAAATCATGTAATAATAAGATGTAATTTCATACGTAAGAAAATAACTTCTACAGTTTTTCATTTTCGGAGTTTCGTCAATTCAGGCCAAGCAGACTGTTTGTGACTTCTGTACTTTGTATTGTAATGTGTCTTTGATCTGTCGTTGGTTCTGAAATTTCAAACATTATTGTAATAGCAATAATATTAGTTTAAATTGTGTAGTTTGACTCCATCAGCACCAACCAGTCACAGCCATCTTTACTTGTAGTTTCCTTTCCATTCTTCCTTTCTTCCACCCCTACAACTTCTCCCCACTCTCTCCACCGTGCTCTCTCCTTCCTTAGTTACATATTGATTAGGTCTCTCAGTGTGTGTATGTGCGTACGTGTGTGTGTGTGTGTGTGTGTGTGTGTGTGTGTGTGTGTGTGTGTGTGTGTGTGTGTGTACATGCCTGGTCCTGCTGTGGTCAATGAGGTCAACATGGTGGCCAGACAGGCTTCTACCCCCCAACCCACCCACCCGTTTTTGTTGTTTTTTCTCCCTGCCTTTTCCATCTCCTCCTGTTCTCCCTTTTACAGTCATCGAGTGTAGTTAGATAAACGCAACTTTGAAGGAGTCAGAAAAGATCTCAGTTGGTAGTAGCTGAAACCAAAAATAAGCACTTATCTTTGGTTAATTTCCTATATTACTAAATGTCAGTGTAGGAAAGTCAAGTTTCTGAATGCGTTTCAGACTGAAGTGAAACTGGAATACCACCACACATGAGTAGTAAAGGTCAAAAACTTGCATTTTTACAAGTTTCTTTGGACACAGGCAGACGATGTCCCTCTTTTCTTGCACTGGAAAAAAAGAGGCAGCCTGTTTTTCAAACACCACCTGACAGCAGCTGCCCTCACTGACCCTTTGGCCATCAGACTTGGTGTCTGAGTGGAGGAGGGGTCAGGATGGATGGGAGCCCTGGGGTCAATAGAGGACATAGGGCAAAGACGGAGGGAGAGCCACAAAGAGGAAACTCAAAAGGATGCAGCACGAGAGAGGGCAAAAGAGATAAAGCAGGGACGACATGGTGTGGTCAGTGCTCAGTGTGCAGATTTTATGATCTGATTTTATAATCTGAATACAAAATCAAGTTAAGTTCTTAATGAAGCAAACCACAAACATCTAAGAAAACTACAGTTTCTTAGGAGCTTATCCTCAGTCGCTCACTTAGTTGGCCAGTCCGTCACTTTGATCCAAAGTTAAATAGCTCAACAATTACTAGATGGACTAACATGAAGTTTTAGTTTTTCTTTTAGTTATTAGTTTTACAGACCATCTTCCCCATGCCATGGTGGAGGGCATTAGCTAAATGTGGTGACATTTCAGCTGGTTTTAATGTGTTTGGGTTTTGTTTTTGACATGTTCATTACCAGTCTCCACAGAGAGGTGACCCCCAGTGAGTGCTTTGACAACAGTGGGAAGGAAAAACTCCCCTTTAACAGGAAGAAACGTCAAGCAGAACGAGGCTCGTGGAGAGTCAGCCATCTGCCGTGATCAGTGTGGAGGGAGGGGAGGAAGACAGGACAAAAAGCATGTTGTGGAAGAGAGCCAGAGATTAATAATAATATAATATGGGGTGGCTGTAGCTCAGGTGGCAGAGCAGGTCAGCCACTAATCAGAAGGTCGGTGGTTCGATCCCAGGCTGCCTCCTGGCTGCATGCCAACTATCCTTGGGCAAGATACTAACCCTGTGTTTGCCTACTGGTGGTGGTCAGAGGGCCCGGTGGCGCCTGTGTCCAGCAGCCTCGCCTCTGTCAGTGCGCCCCAGGGCAGCTGTGGCTACAATGTAGCTTGCCATCACCAGTGTGTGAATGACTGAATGTAGTGTGAAGCGCTTTGGGGTCCTTAAGG
This sequence comes from Aulonocara sp. 'chitande type north' Nkhata Bay, assembly GCF_057382095.1. NCBI lineage: Eukaryota > Metazoa > Chordata > Actinopteri > Cichliformes > Cichlidae > Aulonocara > Aulonocara sp. 'chitande type north' Nkhata Bay. The sequence goes on along the minus strand of NC_141347.1, from coordinate 1,432,017 downwards.
ACTAGAAAAGCACTATACAAATGCAGGCCATTTACCATTTCAATAACTCATTAAATGATTAACTACAAAGTGGTGTATTTAATGTATGCTGTAGTTCCATTAAACTATTGGTCAGACTAACTGTTTGTCCTGTATTTATGCTAAGCTAACTTTAGCTGTTCAATTAAATATATTTTACAGTTCCACATAAATATATTATTGAAATGCTACATTTAAACTAGATGGTACCAGGCTCATAATTATTTTGAACTAGAGCACCCTCTGGTGGCAAAATCCAAACATGAACACCAGTGTAGTCCTTAGACTGCAAATTGAGCAGAAATCCAATAGCAACAACTTAGAAAACCAGCTGACCCGTGGCCTGTGACTCCCTCAGCATGGCATCTGATAGCCCTTGCTACAGGGTCACAGTAGTGACATCATGGGTCACCTCATTGTGGTGCAGTCTCTTTCCTGTGGTTAGGTTATCAGTGTGAGGGGTCAGACTCATTCTCCTTCTCAGGGGTGTCAACTGAACTGCTAAGACGTACTGTAATTGCTTTGGCCGTGTGACAGTGCAGGCAGCATTGCTGCACAGTATACAACCTTATTAGCAACATAAATGTTAATGCATTATAAGGTGCAGGTTATGATGATAAGGTGTGGTGTGTATAGGAATACAAAGTCCGTTTGTGTTAGCTACATATCATTAAGACCTGTTTACATCCACACCACCAATGTGAGTTTGTTATGGGTGAATGCAGAGGGCTTCACATCGTCTGTTTAGAATTCCCCAGTAACTTAACATATTTTTGGATTGTGGGAAGAAGTCTGAGTAACTAGAGAGAGTTCATAGAAACAACACAGAAGGCCCCCAGCTGGTTCTTGCATTTAAACCAAGGCCCTCTGTACTGTGCAGCAATAGTACTAACCACAACCTATGTAGAATCTTAAACACAGTAATTCTTTATTTACTTATGGTCCTCAGTGTGAGCTGGTCAAATATCGCCAATTTTATGGTTGGTAGTTCAATCCCTTCAGTCTGCATGCTGAAAAAGCTTGTCCCTTCTTCATCGTGAAGAAGAAGTGTAATTATTAGATTGAAAGAAAACTGATGTTGAAAAAGGTGCTTGAGATGAGTGAGATGTGTTATGGAAGAACTGTCCCATTTCTATTCTAGTTCTGAAAAAACAGGCTTTCTTGAAAATGCTTTAGCGGGTGCTTGAACAATCTTTCTCCAGTCTTTCAAAGTTTTTCTTTCAACAACACTGGCTAGTTTTTTAGGACAGTTTAATCCAGTCCTATATCTCTCCATTTTCAGAGGAATGTTTTTCGTTTGGTAAACTACTCAGCACTGACTTGTAAATGGCCTGTATTTGTAAAGCGCTTTACACTAGATTCAATCATCCACACATTCACACTGGTGATGGCAAGCTACATTGTAGCCACAGCTGCCCTGGGGCGCACTGACAGAGGCGAGGCTGCCGGACACTGGCGCCACCAGTAGGCAACGGGTGAAGTCTCTTGCCCAAGGACACAACGTCCGAGACTGTCAGGGCCGGGGGCTTGAATCGGCAACCTTCCGATTAAAAGGCGAACTGCCAACTCTTGAGCCACGATCGCCCCATACTTATAAATCATTCAAACATATAAAAGGAACAAAAATCAAGGGGTGAGCTAGTATTGTGTTTACATATAAGGGACAACTTAGCAAAGAACCAGTTTTAAAATGCAAGTTTAGGCATTTTTTTCAAACACCTCATTAGTTCCAGCTTCTTTAGTTGAATTGATGAAAAATGCCAAAGAGAGGACGTTTTGACAGGCATAGAGTTGTATTTTTTGCACCAAAAGCTGTTAGCTGAAAATGTGAGTGTATCTTTTTTAAAAAGAAAAGAGGAAACTGGAAAAATGGAAGACAAATGAAGAGGATTAAATACTATCTATAGCAGGTGAAAAGTATCTGAAAGGCATGTTCTTAAGAAACAGGAGTGAAGAAAAATCCAGCAAAGATCCACAATTTACTCTTCACCAAGATCTCAACAGAAACGGTCTCACTGGAACAGAAGTGGTGAAGAAGTGCAAACAGGGAGAGACCAGGGTTTGCTAAATTACATAAGAACTGGAAAAAACTGAGCGACAAGTTCATAAGGGGACTGATGAATTTAACGATGTTCACAGGTTCTCATTAAGAGGAAAGTATTTTCAGTCAAGTATTAAAAACAAGCCTTATATTCAAATGCATTTGTTATTTCTTCCAATTGATGTTAAGCAAGAACAAAAGGGTCTGTAATTCCCAAATAGTTAACTTCATATTTATGTTAAACCCTTTGAATTACATTTGAATCACCTTAATCACATCTTCTTAGTTTGATTTAAATCCACTGCACAGAGACCAAATTACCAACACCTCTGGACCTAACTGTAGGTTCCACAGACCTCACCAAGACTTCAGATTCACTGGAGTTTTGCAGGGTTTTTTCCCCTTTTGTTTTAATCGTTTTTCTCTCTACATTGCTTGGTTATGTGTGGATAACCAGGTAGCTGAGAAGAAATACTAGTCATTTTTTTTTATATTAATAGTGTGACTAATAATTGTTTATAACCACATAAGCTTCATTTTATCTCAATTTTCATGTTTTGTTCAGAGTGTACAGCCAATTGTACACTCTGTTCATTGTATTTCCAAATTATGCAGCTCTGTACCTCCTCACTACATCGCAGCGTTGCAGTTTTACCTCCACTTTTTTGCTACAAAATACTTTTCAGACTTGAGGATTTTGCAATAAAAGTTTTGTTCAGTGGGAATCTATTATCACCTCTGGTCATTAGCAGTTATGGTTACGTTTCAAAACTACCATTCTCAAGTTTTACTGCAACTAGATGTAAGAAAAGGTTGTATTTGCAGCAGTGCAGTTCTTTTCCTTTATCTTTGTTATAATTAAATACAACAATAGCATTTGTGCTTTCAAAAACTCTACAGTCACACACAAAATCCACAACAGCCATGTCAGTCTGATTAGTGATGACAGATCTTTAATAATCACCCAGAGTTCATATCAGTGCGTCACATCCAGATCAAATGCAAATCTCATGTTACACCTTAACATCTGTAAATAACTGACAGACTCGTTGTCACATGGTTCACAGTATAAATTATATACAACATTTTCTGTAAGAAAACAAAAACATGTCAGAAGGAATTTAAGCGTTTCCTTTTACTTTGATGTTTCCTCTGTCTCAGCGGCAGAATCATCATTTGGTCAGCTGAGATTGGTGTGAGTGTGTACACAGTCAGGCTTCTGTCCCGCTGTGTGAGTGCGAGGCTGCTCCTCTTCACTTTTCTTTCTGTCTGTCTACCACTTTAGTTTTTGTCTCCCTTGTCCTCCACGCTCACTGGTAACCACGAATCTCTGTGCAACTTCTCATTCCTTTCCACCTCCTTGACGCTGGGTGTTGACGTTACCTGCATGTGCACCGGCAATTGCTTGAATTCATCCTCGTTCACGTCATAGTCCTTCATCTTTGAGCTAAGGATCCACCAGTTGCCAGCAAAGCCAATGTCCAACACCCGCTGAGGGATCTCCCTCCAGGGTACTGACAAGTTAGAGCACTGGGCTTCATACAGCATGGCGTCCGGGTCGTAGTCAGCGTAGTACACCACAGACAGAAGACCCAGGCTGGCATGGCGGAGGCGGCCCTCATTACGGAGCTTCACCAGACTCTGTACATGGACATCAGAGATGCCGCTGCGGATCCAAGGGGACAGCAGTCCCAGCTGGTTGGAACGTTTCAGCAGGGCGTCGTCGAAGGACAAGCGGTCAGGTTTGGTGTAGAAGCAGGCCCAGGCACCGCCCAACAGCGTCACATACACTGATGTTCGGAGTGGTCTCTCCCAGGCGCCAACTACCGCCTCTCTGCACGCTTCTTTGTAGTCAGAGAGCAGGCTGCGACACCACACACCTGTAGGGAGCAGAGGACGAAAAACTAAGTCTGGATGTAAACTACCTCTCCTCATGACAAAAAAAAAAAAAAACACTGGCCGGCTGCAGGAGGTGAGAGGAGTCAGGTGACCTAATCACCATCTATTTATGACGTTATCACACCAACAACCCAATTCAGCGGCATATAGTTGTTAGGAGGATTAAAAAACTCTATACTGTATCACCGTTTTTGTCATGCAACCAACATGCACAAAGACTAGCAGAATAATGCGTTTAAAATGGTCATTTAAGCAATTAAAATTACTTGGACTGTTTCCGTTATAATAAGCTATGTTTACCACTGAGCTGGCCGTTAACCCCCTTGCTATCCAGCTAACGTGGCTAACCCGTGCCTCAGTTCCTCACCTACTTTGCTGTTTTTCAGCCGCTCCCAGCGGCTCGCTGTGCCCGGAGGCGCCGCTGCTTCCGCCGCAGAGCTGAACATCATCCTCGCTACACGAAACGAGGCCATTTTAACGACTCTTCTGCACTAAAGACTCTTAACCTTCATGCAGAATTGACATTTTAACTAGTGACAGGGACCTCACATGAAGTCAAAATGGCAGCTACTTCTTTTTTGTTGGTTGACAGCTAACAAAAAGGTTTATTACCGCCATCTACTGGGCTGGAGTGGTGGTGCGAGACTCCAGAAAGAATTAGCCTACAAATACACACCCTGCTACCATAAATTACATTTCATCTCTGCTTACAATTTCTGTCTCTCTTTATAACTCAAAAATGCTGCTGTCCCACCATTAATAATTCTTTCCAATAACTGCCAATAACTTCTACACCCCCTTGTTTCTGTGTTTTAGTTTGATCATTTCTCTAGCTTTCCTATTTAACAGGAAAGCTAGAGAAATGATCTAGCTTTCCTGTTAAATAGGAAAGCTATTTAACAGCTTTCCTGTTCCCCTTTCCCTTTGGCACTGAGCAAATTATATTTCCCTGATATGCACATGCAGTTGATCATCAGTTGATTATTTTTCCCTTTTCTTATTGTCTTGCTTTGGTACATTTTCCCTGTATAGTCTATGAATGGCTTTAGTTTGCCCCTGTGGCCCATCTTTGCTGCCATTTATTTCTTATTTTCAATACTTTTAATGCTTTTACTACTGCTATTACTACTACTTCTTTATCTTCCAGCTGGTCCCTTTACGGGTCATCACAATAGATCATCTGCTTCCATCTCCCCCAATCCCTTGCATGCTCGTCTGTCTCACCAACCCCCTTTATGTCCTCCCTCACTACACTTACACCTTCTTTTTGCCTGGCAGCTCCACCTTCAGCATCCTTTGTCCGATATATTATCCACCCTATCAAACTCTTCTCAACCTTGCTTCTCTTACTTGGTCTCCAAACTGCTCAGAAATCTTACCATGTTCACTTCTGACCGCCGACAGCTCCACTAGACACGATAGAGGGTCTCACTCCCTTGCGTGAACCCTTCCTTTCGTTCTTGTTGCTATCCTCCTGTCACAAATCACCCCTGACACTCATCTCCATCCGCTCCACCGTGCCTGCACTCTCTTGTGTTTTTTGTAACGTTAGAACCTTTCAAATAAAGTTATTTTGAAGAGCGCTTCCACGTGACAGCTTTGTTTACGCGGTGACGTGTACCGGAAGCTGTGTTAAAATGACTCCAGTATCAGCAGGACCTGTAAGGCTGTGAAAGACAGGTGTTAGCATTGTAATGTTATTAATGTCTAGCATTTTATTAAGTCCGCACAGACGCTGTTGTAATATATTAACCTTATCTTTATTTACAATTTAAATATTAGCTAGTCGTAGGATTCGCTGTCTCTGCTGAGAGGTTGATATTACGCCATTCAATATCATCATTATCAGCAGCAAGATCCTGCTGAGCAGCGAGGACAGACTGCCAAGACATATTTCACCTCTCTGGTTATTACATTTTGGTACGTTTCACCTGTTCTTATCGGATTTTAAAGCGTCAAAATTGAATATTTTTATATTATACATTAACTGTAAACTTCAAGTGGTTCTCTTGTCGGTGAACTAACAGATGTTCGACATAGCATTTCTTTACTAACGTTCATTTTTCTCTCAGCTCTTGCATGAAGTTACTGGTTGTCCATTGGAGACATGGCTAGTCCAAACAACCTACAGTTTCAAGGTAAATGTGACAGAATCTTTAAAGGAGATATAGGTTGTAAATTTCTGCTTGTTTTGTTCTGCCTGGGTTTCTTTGTGTCACGTGTTAGTTCCAGGTAGGTAGTTGGGAGATCTGTTTTACGCAGAAACCAAGCTGTCGTGTCCACGTGAATCAGAAAACTGGACTCTCCCCTTACCTAGGGGTTTTAATTGGCTGTAAAAGGGTTTATACTGCAGTGACCATGCAGAGCACATAGTACAGTACTCTGAATCACGAAATCGCCCTGAAAACGTTGAAAAAAAATATTGTTGATTGCAAACCATCTACTAAACGACAAATAGCGACATCTGCTTGCCATACTCTGCTATCGCAGTCGTATGTAAAGATGCTCTTCCTGCTTCCTTGTAATTTCTTTTACTTTCATGTAACATTGTGTAGATTGCACGGGCGATTATGGGTCAGATTGCAGGAAAATTATGCTTGTTTTCATTTGCATAATATGCATGGATGTATTGAACATCCTGCTGATTTATGACACACAGTGAGTTCCAGTGTATTCTGTGTCAAATACTAAGTCTTTTCTCTGACCTACTAAACGGCATGCTAGCATGGCTATTGAAACACCTTCATGGTGTGTTGGTAACTTCTCTTACTGCTTGTTTTCTAGTCTTATTCAATAAAGTGTGTGTTTTAAAAACCTTTAACAGAAAGTCTGTCTCTCTGTGAGGCAGGCTGATACCAACACTATGTAATCTAAAGCAGCACAACACTGCTGTTGAATAAAATGAAACAAGGTATGGAAGCTTCTTGCAGGAAGTTGTGTTCTTTGTCAGATAATATCATTAAAACAGGACCGGTCCGGTTCAGTGACATCAATTAGGAAACCATAGACAGAAACTGAGATCGCTTTTTCAGTAACAGTTTGTAAATATGCTTTTAAATCCTCTCAAGTTTGACATTTTAACATGAAATCTATGGGAATTTAGTCCCTGTGGGAGTGCTGATCAGAAGAACTGCGCTTACCGACTGCCTTTTGCCCATGTGCGTCCATAGAGTTTGAAGAAGCAGCAGAGCTGCTATCGGCAGACCCTGGAGCCTCCACACTCAGTATGTCGGGCTCAAACACCCCCAACACAACAGCATCAGCAGGAGAAGATGTAAAGCTGGACCTATCTGAGGACGAGGAGGGTCAGCAAGAGAGTTCAGAGGTAAAAAAGTTGTGTGGACCACGAATAAAGTTTGAGTTTCTACTTTGAGTGCATATCAGCTGATAGACATCTGTGCTTCCAGCTGTTAGGAGGGCAGAAACCAAGTGGTGGCTTCTGGACCTTTGAGTATTATCAGTCTTTCTTTGATGTGGACACAATGCAGGTATGCCTGACATCTACCTGACACTTTGTCTACACATAAAGTCTTTGTCAGTCAGTTTGAAGTTACGTGTTTCTTTTGTTTGACCCTATCATGATGCAGGTGCTGGACAGAGTGAAGGGGTCAGTGATGCCACAGCCTGGGAGAAACTTCATCAAATACTACCTTAGGAGTAACCCAGATCTGTATGGTAAGTGGAAGAAGACACATTTAATTATTAAACTGTATTACAGGAAGAACATATTTTGCACTGTGCCTTGTCTTATGGGGGGCATGTAAGTAGATTTTTGGTAGGGGAAATTAGATTCTAGCTATGCCTGAAGATGAGTCGTAGGTGGGTAGGTAGGAGATTAAGGGCCAGATTACTGTTGGTTTGCACCAAGGTAAGCCTCTTTTTAATCCTAAACGTGTTTAATGTCTCATGGTCTTTATTATCTTATTGAATGTATCAGTTAATTCATGTGATTCAGGCATTTCTGATACATGTTAAAAAGCTGTTCAGGTGTCACTTATTGTCATTCCAGCTTTAACTGTTTGTTGCCCATAGGTTCAAAGGATCAACAAAGTGTCCATCAATTTTTTGACATTGATGAATTAGAAGATGAATGCACTCATATAAGTGTGCGTTTGTGCAGGTCCCTTCTGGATTTGTGTCACACTGGTGTTTTCTGTGGTGATTAGTGGGAACCTGTCCACCTTCCTTGCTGAGCAGAAAAACCCCACCTTCCACTACAGACCACAGTTCCACAGAGGTTAGTGCTGCACACGGTCTCAGTTTGACTCTGTGTCACTGTAGCACACTGGATCTGCATAGCTCTGTCTTGTTTCTCTGCCTTTAGTGACAATTGCTGCAGTAGTGATCTTTATGTATGCCTGGCTGGTGCCGATCGGGCTGTGGGGTTTTTTGACCTGGAGGCAAGGGGCCGAGAGGCAGATTGGAGGCTATTCTTTCCTGGAGACTGTGTGTGTTTACGGCTACTCGCTCTTTATCTATATCCCCACCTCTGTGAGTACATCTGTGGTGTTTACAGGTTTAATAAGTTGTATAAATGATCTCACCCATGATACATGATATACATGTATAATATAGCTCACATTTTCGGAAACCTCTGATGTCATTCTCTATGTAACTTGCCGTAATGTTAAAACTCACCTGTGGTTCTTCATTTGAATGAGTGCAGAGGTCTGTTCTGCCCAATGTTTTGAGTATTTTTGAAGAATAACATGTTCTGTCTGAATAATTCATTTAAGGTTTTGATTGGCAGCTGTGGCCCAGGCCACTGCCAAAAGGAAAGGTCAAACTTTGGTAAATTTCAACAAAAACCAAAGCAGAAACAATAATTAGCTGAATAAAAGGTCACCCTGTCACCTTCAGGTTTTGTGGATAATACCATATGACTGGCTGCACTGGATGCTGATCCTAATTGCCATGGTGATCTCAGGCTCAGTCCTGGTCCTCACCTTCTGGCCCGTTGTCCGTGATGACACCAAGGTGACGGCGGTGGCTACAGTAGTGACCATAGTGGTTTTGCACACACTGCTGGCAGTTGGCTGTAAGGTCGGTGAGCTGCGTGGATCTCAGATGTATGGAAGGACACCTTTACATTGAACCAGATACTCAATCTCCTCTCTTTTCTTCTAGCTCTACTTCTTTCACGCAGAAACATCCCCACCAACAGCTCTTCCTACTACCTCAACTCTCCACAATCACACAACGCTGGCCTTCAAAACCGACTGACCAACACCGAGGAGCAGCAGGGAAATGAAGACCGTCTTTTTTGACAGATCGAAAACGACTAGACTGGAGGAGACGGTGTTGATTATCACCACGGTGTGATTCACTTAATGCTTCATGGATAAAGTGCTGGGACGGTTGTGTGTATGTGCGTGTGTGTTTCGTTTGTCTAACTTATCCTGGGGTGGTTCATCTGTATTTCTACTGTGACTGATGTTTCATGATGTGGTGGATTGAGCAGTCCTTCTTTAACACTGTGACTTCCACTCATTTCATGATGTCGTAAAGGACGCAGGAAGACACTACAAAAGCTAATACATAAAACAATGTCACTCCTACTAATTTATCCTTATGACACATCACACGGACAACAACCAGATTTTTCAAGTTTAAAATGATTAGGTTAATGAGAATGCCCTAAATGTCTAATTTCTCATATAAATACACTTTGTGGCTTGTGGTCAACCCTGTGGGCTCATAGATGGAATTATGCGTGGCTCTGCACAAGAGTTTAAACATTGTTCAACAGCTGTTTTACAAAGCTCCGAATGTTATAATTGATATTATTAGATGACAATGATTGATTTGTTGGTGTGTACATCACTTTAATTTTAGAAGCAGGGGTATGCCCCCCTCCCTGCATCCGCTCTACACGTACAGATACATAGAAAAGGGACAATAATGGGGTATTTGTGTATTAAACATGTAGTGATACTGCCCTTAAGACACTGTTAGATGCTCTCAAGTCAAGCAATCTCTGAACTGTAAAGCTGCGGACTGGTCAAAAGATGATTGTAAAATAAAATAGTTTATGTGGTCCTGCCGGAAGAATATACATGTTTAGGTTGGCTCTAACTTATTAGTTATTCTATCACAAACTGAAACTCCAGCTGCTGCTTCTCTGCCACGTGGAAATGTAGTTTACCGTTTTCACTCACAACACTGACTCCCTGAATTTGCTTCAGTCGGATGTGCAGAAAAGAGTTTATTGAAAGGGACTCCAGCACATCACCGCCACTCTTCAGTCTTCAGTCACAGAATGACCTCAGCTGCTTTACTTGCATAGACAGTTCAGTGTAAAATGAAGAAAGGGTTGATGGATGTAGAGCTATTTATTTCCTACTGTGAACCCAGGTAGGGTTGTATTAATAAACGGATTCTCTACTCCAGATTGTTTGGATCTTATTACTGTTCCAATCTTTGATCACTCACAGCTGAAAAGGATTACAAGGTTTGCAGTTGAGCGATGTGAATCACCTTAAGCAACTTCAAAGATTGACTTGAACTAGGTCCCTTATGTGACAGGAAGACTAGAGACATGGCTTTGGTTCAGACTTGATGTCTAACACAGATCTTCAGACATTTGTCTAGATTTGTTTTTTTCTCAACATACTTCATTCTGACCTGGTTTCAGGATGAATTTGACCTACTTTGACTTTGTGTTAGTGAAATGATTTGAGAAGATGCTTGACTGCTTTAAAGCTCAACTTCGACTTCTTTCAATTTAAGATTTTTGTTTTGTAAATATTCAGAATTAAATTGAGATAATCCATCATCGTGATATACACTATTCCCATTCCAGGTACATTGTAACAGCAAACCCTGCTGAAACCATATACCAAAAATGTAACCTGACATGCATCTCCTGAGAAATGTAACTACATCTCGTCATCAGTGCACATCTGCAGTGGATCATCGGACTCCATCTCACCCTATCCCTAGCCTCCCTCTCTTCTGTCACACCAGCCCTCCTCATGTCCTCCTCTACATCCATGAACCTTTCTGCAATCTTCCCTTTTCTCTCATGTACTCATTTCTAATCTTGTCCCAATGAAAATCCTACCAACTTCACCTTTGCCTGCAGTCTTTATGTCAGTGTCACCATCTTCAAACCATCATAGCAGTTCTCTCAACAGTCTTGTAAACCTGTCTCCATACATTCTGCAATCTCTTCTTCGCCTGTCTCGTGCACTGTTCGTTGCTTTGGGTGGTTGACCCCAGGTATTTAAAGTCATCCACCTTAATCAGTCTACTCCTCTTCTTTCCAGAGCATGCTTCCACCTCTCCAGGTTCTCTTCCGTCCGCCTTCTGTTCTCACTACAGATCACTATGTCTGCAAACATCAATCCATGCAGACTCTTGTTGGCCTAATCCATCAACTTGTCTGTCATTATTGGAAATAAGAAGGGACACATCTTTTTCGTATGTACTCCATTTTCAGAATCTCAAAAGTAACAGGACAAAATAACAATTTGAATCACAAGGATTGTTTTTGAGCCTGATGCTAATATTTAGAATAACAAATCCCATGTATTTTTACTCTTTCCCCTTGTCATCCAGAGCTACGTGAGAGGAGGTTTTTGCTGACTCCATCAGCCTCGTGATCATCTTAACGCCTACTACATCTGAGTCAGAAAGCAGCCTTCCCACATTCAGATAAAGAATAAATAACACTGCAGGATTGCAGTGGAGAGACGGGACCAGATTAAACTTGCTGCCCTTGCACTACCCAGACTATGGATCTCTCACACACACACGATAAACTGTACTTTATTTACTTAAAACAGGCTTTCCTGGAACAGAGCACAATAATAATATTAGAAATAATAGGCCCCGCTTACACCGAGTGAACCACAGGAGTCTGTATGTTAAGCAGAATATTAGTAACGCATACAGACTATGAATACAACTGAATAGTTGTGAATGCATTTTACGCTCGTGCATTCACAACTATTAAAACCAGCTCCATTAAGAAAAACAAGGTAGATAAGAGAGCGTGACCAGTATGTGTACACTGTTCTTCATCAAGTAAACATTAAATGCACTACAGAAGAGTTTTCTTTTTGTTTTTTCTCTCTGTCCATTTTCTCAATTCTTTCTCATCTTCTCCCATATGGAAAAAATATTTATAAATCTTATCAAGTTTGTATCTGTCTTGTGTGAAACTTGTATGAAAAGCAGACAAGAGTGAAAACAGACATAAGAAACCTTGAAAAATTATATAAATGAAACTTGTATGTTTTGGATACTTACTAATACAATATATGAAAGTAATGAGAAAGTGGCCACTTTCATGAGTAAATCATATAAACCTTACATGATTTGCTATATGAAGCAAGCCAAAGCCGATGCAAGTTTTTCCTATTTCTTTTCCATTTGAGCTTATCAACAAAAAAATGTATGATCGCAACTTTAGCTCATATTTCAAACAATATTTCTTGTGCTGGTAAATTTAGGGTCATCACAGCAGATCATCTGCTTCAAGCTGATTCTATCCTTTGCATCCTCCAAGGTCACACCAACCCTCTGTGTGCTCTTCTTCATTACATCCATGAATCTTCTGTGGTCTTCCTCCTCTCTGACAGTTGTGTCTCGTCTCTCTAACTTTTGTCTCCAAGGTGGAAAAACTGATGAGTCCCTCTGATATGTTAATTTCTAATCCTGTCCATTCTGGTCACTCCCCAATAAAAATCTTAACATCGTCAACTATGCTACCTCCAGCTCAGCCTAATTTTTAAGCCATATTTCGCACCAGGCTTCACTACCATCTTGCAAACCTTCCCTTTCACTCTTGCCATAAACCTCAGCTCAGAGGCAATCCCACCCTAACGTTCAACCCTCCATCATGTCCCTAAACAGGATCACTTCTGGCTCAGAGAAACCATCATGATGGTGGCCTTAAGGCTTTAACATGGGGAGTGCCAAAATGAATGTAATCTTTTATTTACAGCGTGTCTGGACTGGGTGAATGTCCCTCTCCCTCCTCTGTCCAACCAGAAATGTGTATGCAGACTCACTTAAGCCTGCATAAGCCAGCTTAACTAAGAGCTATAGTTGGGTGAATGAAAGCGAAATTGTTTTGTTTTTTAAATCAATAAATAAACTTCTAGACCTCTTGAAAGTACAGAAACAAACAAGGAAACTAGTTCCACAGAAGAAAGACCTGACAGCTAAAACATGTTTCCTATTCCACTAACATCCCTTCCCCCTCAGGTAACCTGCACCCTGAGGGGGAAGTGCTCTGTTAGAACAAGGTACTATGCGATCTTTAAGACAAGACAAGGCCTGATTGTTCAAGATTTCGTATGTGAGGAGGTTTTTAAACTGGATTCTTGATTTAACAGTTAGCCAAATAACACACTGAAGGAAAACTCCTAAAAATGGCTTCATGGATAAAGAAAGTTGGGTATCATCCGTCTAGTGATGAAAGTGTTTGAAGTTTTCTTTCTAACAGGATCATCAAAGGGAAGCACGTGTAATTTTACAAGCAACAGTCCAGAGAGCGTAACTCCATGGAACGTTTTGTGCAACTCCCATTTACATCTATAAACTGTAATCTTTTTGACAGATATGATTCAAACCGTTTCTACTAATCTCTGTTTAAATGTGAGATGCCCTAACTTTACAGAAGGCTTTGGGGGGTTTTTTGTTTTGTTTTTTAAAAAATAGCATTTGGAAAAAGAAAAAAAAAAAGAAAAGAAAGAAAAAAAAAACACCCAACCTTTTTTCCAGACCAGAGAAAGATCTAAATCAGGGGTGTCAAACTCCAGGCCTCGAGTCCTGCACGGTTTTAGATCTCACCCTATGTCAACGCACCTGATTCAAATGATAAGTTCATTACCAGGCTTCTGGAGAACTTCAAGACATGTTGGGGAGGTCATTCAGCCATTTAAATCAGCCGTGTTAGATCAAGGACACATCTAAAACCTGCAGGACACCAGCCTTCGAGGCCTGGAGTTCGACAACTGTGCTCTAAATGGAGTGCAATCCCAGTTCCACCTACAATTTTATAAATTTAAACGCTTTATGATCTCAGTAAGTACGGCTCTCATCTTTAATTACACCTAGCTACCCAATTGAATTTGGAGTAGCTGGTATTTTTATTATGGCTATTGGAACAGCATTGTACCAGTGAGTCTAGGAGAAACCACCCAAACCGTTGTCCTTAACACTTACCTCAAGTACAAACACCTCAGTGTGGATTTCCTCAATACTGTACCTCTCAAACTCTCTTCATTTTCCCACAGCTTGGCTGAAAACACTTACATATAAACACATGCATGTTCAGAACACTGCTGGAGATTAGAAACATTTGTGAAACCCAAGTTTTTAATCTTGTTTTTAGACCCTTGTTTGGTTTGTAGGCACCACTTGCCCTGAAGGCCTCCCATGAGGTCTGTGTCGCAACCTGCTGTATTCATCACAAAAAACAAAGACAATTCTATTTCTATTTAAATAAAAAACCCTTAGGGGTTTTATGAGCACCCCCAAGGTTTATGAATAAATATCAGCAATCTGACATTACAGTTATTTTCAGCTGGACGCAGCACTGATGACTAATTAGCAACTGCTAGCATACTAGCACCAGGATGGTTGTGACAGAAAGATTTCCTGTGGTGTCCCAGGAGTTCATGGGCCGAGTCACTTATTTGGGGTCAGTGAATAAAAACAGTCTGTTTTGTAAATCTTGGCCACAACATGTTTTTAAATGGAGGATTTCCTGTGGCATTAAACTACAAGCTCATTGGCTAATGACTCAATCAAGCGATGCACCTTCACAGTTAGACCCGCCCTTCTTCACGTATGATTTTGTACACACTCGACTGCACAGGTGGAAATATCGAGGCCTTTATGACATGACAGCTATGTTTTTAACACCCACAGACAATATAAATGTTTAAAATAGCTTAACCAATAAGAGTCCCCCCCATTATTTCTTTTGTAAATAATACTCATCATCATGGATAAACTGCATTTTCTTTGCCAATTATCATCAATTAGGACCAATAATATTCAGCTTTCGCCCGACCACTTTCAGACCACAGTATCAGCAGATATCATTGGAAGTACCTCGAAGTTGTCTTCAGCATTACCTCCTGACCCCTTTTCAAATTAAGTAGCAGTGACATTGCCCGTTTTTAAACAGGGAAATTATGAAGACAGAGCCATATCAGCAATCTTATGGTTGTTCCTGAAAGCAAGCCAGAATATACTATTCTTAAGTCATGATTCTATGATCATTTACTTTTTATATTCTATTCTGTTACCAATTTGCTTTGGATATTAGTCGTTTCCATGCGTTGCTCCATAATAGATGCCTCATGGCGTCATTTAAAGGTTTAAAGGGTGCCTACTGGGACATCAGTGACTAATTACCCATAAAGCAGGAATCACTTAGCAGTCTTAAGCACAGTGGCTTCTTTTAACTGTGTCTGGAGCAGACGAGTCAATGTCAGACAGTGAGAAAGGTGTTATTACTAGTTGGTGAACACAAATGAGAGAACATGACAGTGAGTCTTCCTCATACACTTCCATGGTCAAAGTGGATGCCACTATGACTACACAGAGCAATGAATCCATGACAGAAGAGACACGATGGCTATAGAGCAGCTACAACATGGTAAACATCTGTTGTATCCACAGTCTATTTAACAAATTAAAGTACTACAACACCTGACTCCAGGATGGTTTTGAAACATTTCCACAACATTTAATTTGCGCTTTTTTCCTTGTTTGCTTTTTTTGTGAAATAAAGAAAAAATATATATCAAGAAAACAAAAAAAGTTATTCCTACAAACAGACATTTTTCCCCCCTCAGCACTCCTACTAACTCAAATTCCAATAGTTGTGACACTGGAAGCAATGCATAAATGTGTCAGTCTTTCTTTCCTTGACTGATAAAAAGGGGGTGTGGGCAGGGGTGTGTGTGTTGGGGCAATGATATGTTGGAGGTCATACACATTGAACAGACGAGGAGAGAGGCGTACCGGCCCCTTCTCCCTCGCCTTGTCATTGAAGTCTACTTGTGACAGTCTCACAGTCTCAAAGGGAGGTTGGGAGGAGCGTCAGGCAAAGGAAACAAAGATGTAAACTAGGACGTTGCCGGTCCGGCACAGCTTTTCTTTTCCCGCTAGCCAGCTGGCTGCATCCTGGGTCATTGGTCTTTACTGGTTCATTCTCCAAATCTTCCTCCAACTGCACCAAAGCAATCTGGCTCAACAAATGCCTGACTGGCAAGAAGCTGCTGCAATTTATTCTGATTTTTAAAAAAAACCTTCTGGGTGCAGAAAACATGAGCAGCAGCAGAAAGTGCATTTCATATTTTAGGCTGACAGGGCTGAAATGTTCTAGCTTCTCTCTGACTGTGCGATCCGTCACCTTCCATGTTGGGTACAAGAAACAATCAAATCTTCCACAAGTCCCTAAAGAGACATGGCAAGCAGCTAGCAGCTATTTGGCAACCACAGACCAACAAAAGCCAAAATTTGGTGGCAGCCAAAAATAACTCTAACAAGAATAAAGCTGACTACTATGACAGGGCCGTAATTACAGATCGATGTGGATGAGTGAACTGCTGTAAGTTTATCATCTCCTGACCATCTATTACTACTACCACCACTGTAAGTGTCGTACAGTTCACGCACTGATCAGAAACCCTTTCATATCGAGCTGGAGCCGTTTACAGTGGTGACAAACATGTTCATCTTGAATGGGAAGAACCCTACAGGATCAAACAGGTCATCAGCTCAAATACAGATTTGCCTTAAAACTCTGATTTAAAAACATGAATTTCAATGTGTGAACTTCATGCTAAATTCAGTTGTATAACACGAAATAAAGACTGGACCAAAAAAAAAATCTTCCTGCAACTCCTCTAATGGTGTCTTGTTGAATTTTTGTATTCACTTTGGACGGTGGCAATGCCACAATGAAGACGGAGCTGGAAATGTCCTGTGCAGACACAGCATCCTACTGCTGCTCGTCAAAGCATCCGATTCCTCAAGTTTTATTTTCCTGTGATTTTCCTCAAGATATTAAATCCATCTAAGACACCTACTGTTTTTAGAAGGTGTGAGTCGGTAATCTGAACAGTTCTACTGCTTCTTAATATGAAAAACAGGAAGTAGAATAAAGTGGTATTATGCAAAGATGAGGTAAGTTAGCATCCCAACTTATCCCATCTGCAACACCAATATTTCAGCTACTCATTCTTTCAGAGTCCGTGGGTAAGTAGGACTCTAACCCTAACAGCACGCGCAGCCACACTGAATGGCACACAGGAGCATTTACTGAAAAGCCCCAACCATTCAGTCGCTCTTTTCCATTAACCCGAGGGCATCTTCAAGTTTCCTGTTCAGATATTAACCACAGTGAGTCATCTTATAAGGCCTAG
Source organism: Aulonocara sp. 'chitande type north' Nkhata Bay (assembly GCF_057382095.1). NCBI lineage: Eukaryota > Metazoa > Chordata > Actinopteri > Cichliformes > Cichlidae > Aulonocara > Aulonocara sp. 'chitande type north' Nkhata Bay. The sequence goes on along the minus strand of NC_141347.1, from coordinate 1,414,665 downwards.
TAACATTTACGCATCACTTATATCATCACACAAGTCTCAGTGTAGTCACATTTACTGATAGAAACACACACGGTTACAACTCTGAACGTCCTAAACAGCAGCGCGCACACAAAAAGGAGACTCGCTTCTGACTGACAACAGCAGAGACCCAAACATTTAGAAATGGGGTCAAATTCCACCAGAATTAGTGCTGGCTACACGTGCGGGCAACGCTGTGTACATATTGTGGATTTGTCTGAATAAGACGCTGAACAACATTAACGGAAAGGTAACCTGTCTGAATTGGAGAATGCCATCATTTTAAAAGACTGGGGATGTCAACAAACAGCAACTTATAGCAGACACTGAGACGCTCCGTTATCATGACTCAGCATGGAAGGTGATAGAGCAACACCAATGCTTCCAAGCAGAACTCTGAGGGTCAGCCTGTCCAAGCCACGAAAAAAACAAAACAACAAAACACAAAAAAAATATTTCTACTCCTCTGGGTGCCAAGACTTGTAGATGGCTTCAGTTTGTGATCCATCCTCCTCCGCCTAAACCCAAACTGCATGAGTAGGAGTAAGCAAGATGCCATTTGTTTAATGATTTGAGGGGGCTGTTTCATTCGGCACAGCTCAGTCTCTGGGGAAGTGTGGAGGGAACATGGCTGGATCCAGTATGAAAATCTAAGGTGGCACCTGTAGAGACGCAGTGATGATGATCATGATAACAGTGTCCTACTGCACAAGTGAAAAGCTTCAGCATCACTGGTGAGGAAGTGTGGAGAACCACGGGAGCGGACCGATGTTGGTATCTGACAACAAGCGGATTCTTGAGGAAAGACAAACACTCGCAGGGTCATGACATCTAAATAATGAGCTATAAAGAGAAAATAAGGGAGGTGGAGGGATTGAAATACATATCGAAGGAGGGTGGAAACCCAGGGAGGTCAGATGATAAACTGCTGTGCATCTCAGATGATACAGTCCCAGTGAGGGAGGGGGAAAAGGAAGGCTTCGGCTTTCGGAAAGACAAGAGTCTGGACGGAAACGAGAGTTTTCAACGGTTCATCTAGCGATGATTCAACAGAGCAGAAAGAGGGTGTCGAACAAAAAGGAATCTCCAGCACAGAGCTGGTTTTGGTATACTGGTTTTGGCTGCAGTTGGTGATCAATCTGGGTTGGGGAGGGGAAGGGGGATTCTTCTCATGCGGGGGCATAGGAGGTCTTTGCGAGGTCTTCGTCTTAACTGCCATAATGCATGGTGTTGCTAGGGATGACCATAGGTGAGGCCATGGAGATGGCAGCGCCCCCCATGGTGAACTGGTTGGTGACAGGATAGTAAGTACCGCTGCTACTGGGGCCGGACTGACCCGTAGTGGCTCCTGAATTGGAAACAAAGCATAACAGTCAACGTTCACACTGAGAAGACTTGGACAGTAAACTTGTGTTTGTGGACCAGTGGGCTTACCCTGGACAATTCCTGTGCTCATGATTGAGCCCATCCTGGAGTGGGTATGATTTACAATCCCTGTGTTCACTGTGACCAATCAGAGATGAAAGCACTGTTAAAACCAAGTAGCATCGGGAGTGACAAACCATTTCACCAGAGCAATAAACGCATGCCACATCAGCTGCTTTACAAAAATCTGCAGTAATTTGGGTCCCATCACAGACTATAAGCTGTATTCTGATGTAAACATCAGAAATATCACTAAAATCAAAAGCTAAACTATAACTGAGTACTTTCAAACGTTTTCAAACTAAAAGCCCTTTGATGTTGCTCAGAGGAGCCGAAACAACAGAGTGGGGTTAAAAAAATAAATTAAAAAAAACAGCATTAAAAGAGTTAAGTGTGATTTGATGAGCTTGAATGTCAGTGTTTTGAGGACTAAAGATGCACTCCAGTAACAGTAAAATGATGATTTTCAGATGAGATTCATACCCAGGGGGATGAGGTTGTTGTGAGACACTGACGGGCCGCTGCCGATGACTGTGCTGAGGTCATAAGCTGCGGGCATCCCTGAAGAAAGAGGCAGCAAAGAAACCCAAAAAACAGCATTTACTATAAACCGTCAAAAACAAACAAACAAAAAAAACACTCTTTGGGGTTGGTTCCTGAACACATCCAGAGTGGAAGTGATCTTAAAATGTGATGCCGGAGTTGGTAAGCAGTTAGTGATGCACCATGGCAGGAAGTCCTTCTACTGCAGGGCCGCACTGTACATTTGGAAGTTTAACTTTTCAGACAGGATGTTGTTGCTGTTCATTCCTCATAAATATTTTAGAACAAACTGTTTTAAACTAACATTCAACCTTTAAAAACAAACAAACAGTCTATTAGCATATGTTGCTAGTTTAGCTGTAACCTAGCATTTCCTCTTGTATCTGCACAGTTACAGCTGGAAAAGCTGGTGCTGACTACAAGGCGTAACTCTGGACTTCAATCTAGCTGCAGGGCAAAGTGAGTCACACCTGGCTATGTCCATCATTATATACAGTCTTCTTCCCAGGTTCTCAGAAACTTGAGCTAATAAAGCTATAGAATAGATGTGCATGAAATTTCAGGCATGTGTACTATAATAAATTCATGCAGACTGGTTTTTACACTGGCTCATGTTTGAACTGATTTAGTCTTTCCTGTTTCTACATTGGAGTTTTGCTACTAAAGCGGACGTTTGTGGAACCGCTTCACTTACTTCCAAGAAGCCCAGAGAAGAGGACAAATCTGAAGAACCGCTGCAGCTACACTACTATACAGAACAACTTCATCGCTTGACCATCGTGTTTCAGCTGCTGGTCTTCATCGTTGTCATCATGATTAGTGAGCACCATCCAATGCATTTAATTCTCAGTCCTGCTTTGTTCTAACAGGTAACTATATTTGTTGTTCTTTGGTCTCTGTGCGGCAGCACGGTGGTCTTTCTGTTTGCAGTTTGTTCTCCCCGTGTTCGCGTGGTTTCTCTCTGGCTTCCTCCCACAGTCCAAAGATATGCAGTTAATGGGGTTAGGTTAATTGGCCTAAATTGCCCAGGTGTGCCTGTGAGTGCGAGTGATTGTCTGTCTCTCTGTATTAGCCCTGCGACAGACTACCTGTCCAGGGTGTACTCTGCCTCTGCTCTAAGACAGCTGGGATATGGAGAATGGACATACCACGCCATGTCTGAAGTATTTACTTAATCTAGCAGTGTCTGAGTGTGTTCACCTGATACAGCCATCCCCTGACTCATGTTGTAGGCTGCCCCTGTGTTCCACATGTTCTCAGACGGGGAGGTGTAGTGTGAGCCAGGAGGGGGGTTGGGGGTAGTGCCTGTGTACCTGCACATAGATAAAAATAGATATAAGAAGTTAGAGAAGACTGTTCACCGACACCAGACACTGTGTCAATAGTGCAAAGCAGATTGGCTGTGTTTGCTGTGGTCAGGATAAACTCACCTGAAAAAGGGGTTCTTCAAGTCCAGGAGGTTGCTGGACTTTGATCCTGTCTGGTCCACCTGGGCAACAATACTGATGTCGTAGCTTTGTCTGTTAAGAAGTAAATATTGAGACTAATTATCATCAGAATAACATGATTAGCATGCAAGCAAGGTTCCTGGAGTGGCCACTTAAGGCACGCTCCCATGTTGATGCCCAACTTCAGCTAGGAAATGAACAGGTTTCCAAAACACGACAACAGGGTTTGCTGTGACGTCAAAGCTTATGCTACAGATTTGGGTGAATGAAACTGTAGTTTTCTTGCATTAATTCTAACATACCTCTTGTTGGCCACCAGCAGCGCAGTGCCGGACAAAGTGTCCCCAGCCTTGGTGAAAAGAGGAGACTGCAGGAGACAGCGCACCTGGTACCAGTGAGTGAGAGGCTCTGTGGGTGCTGTGGATAGCCACACTGTCATCCTACAGGAACACAAATAGATTGATGTTTAAGGACAAATCTGGCGCACGTCAAAACTTCTTTAGCTTCAACACACTCACGCAGACTTCCTGACTTACACTGATCCAATAAAAGCCACGTCAAACCAGAAAGCCAGGCCGTGCACCAGGCCCGAATGCATCATGTGGAACTTAAAGGGAATCTCTATCCTGAAAGCAAAACCATTTATCATTTATTAGTAGACACTCCTAAAGTAATCACAGACACACATTAAACTGGACACACACCTGTAAAGATCCTCTTCTTTGGCCTCCAGGAAGTTGACTGTGTATTTGACTGACTTGGCCATCAGAATACGGATATCAAACGTGTCCTGTGGGGGGAAAGAAATCTGCTTTCACACAACTCTAATTTCTACAAAACACTGCGCCCACAAAAAGCCAATTAAGAAGTCGATATTACCGTCAGATCGCTTTGCTCGTTTGTTCAATTCTGATCTTAAAATCCTGCACATGCATGCATGCATTACTTACCACAATTGGCTGGCGGAAATACTCGTCCACTGCTGCCCCCCGCAGGGCAGAGAGGTCTACACCGTGGAAGGAGGGCTGGTACCTGAGGGGACAGGAAGAAGTGTAGATTCCCACTTTTAGATTGCTTGATTCCTGCCTCAGCAATAAAAATGGCTCACCAACACACTTGACCCTGCAGGAGTCTTAGTGTATTTTAAAATGAAGCTGAATTCTGAGTCATAAAAAGCACACGCACCAATGCACATGCCAATGAATGTAAGTAAACAAGAGCAATAAAAATCAAATCATTAGCTCATTTTGGGCAGCGAGTACTCCTGCAAGCCCAACATGACATCATCATTTAAAAAACAAAATCAACAACAAAAACCAAGTACATTTTGTATTTAGGGACACACCTCTCCAAGGATCTACTGCTTCTTAAACAGCCGAAACCGGTTTGACGTCAACTCGACAACATTAGCATCGACTCTGATTGCGTCCTACACTCACTCGTGCCTACTGTTATCACGCTAGTTTGCATGACTCATACCTCTGAGTGCGATAAACACCTTTGCACGCTGCTGAAGCACCAACTCCCTCGCTGATGCAAACGGTCAAACTAGCCCCGAAAAGATGATTAAGATTTCGAACGTAATGACCAACATTTTGAACAATACTCCGCTCTCATAACAGAAACAAATGAATAGTTAAACTGCCAGCAGAGAAGAAAGAAGAAAACTGCCTTTACTTGGAGCTCAGATGCATGAAGGAGTTTCTCAATTTGATAAGGCATTAAAAAGACATTCATGCATAGAAAAGCTTTCTAACCAAATGAATCCGATGAAGAAAACAATGACGCTGACCCAGAGAACCTCCTTCGTTCCCTCCCTCGTTCTGTTCTTACCAGAAGTTGGCTTTGGTGAACTGCTCCATGTACAGCTGCTCATCTGTGAAGGGGGCCAGGTGGACATCTCCAATAGTGGGGAACATTTTACCTGAAACACCCGCACCGATGAAGACAGTAAGCAAAACTCGTGTTCACGTATCTTCCACCACAGTGCAAGATTCTTCTAAACTGACATCAAATGATTTGGAACACCAAAGCCTGTGGATATCTGACAACATGCAGAACTCGCCAGAAGCAGCTACTGTCACTAATCTGTGGCTGTCTGCAGTCTCAGCCTCCATTCTAACATTTCAAGTACATCTCTTGTTCTTCCAAGACTCACCATTAGGTTTGAGGAACTTCTTAGCATGCAGGTAGCTCTCCAGCATGCGCTCATTGAACAGCATGTAACCCATGGGCTCTGAAATGATGATGTCAACTTGCTCCGGCAGCGTCACCTCCTCTACTTTGCCCGGAATGACGGCCACACGCTCCCCCAGACGGTTGCTGTTCACCAGCACCTGCAGCACAACACAACAAACACATCATCACTCAAAAAGCTGGATTTAGCTTGTCTGATCTAAAGTTAATGTGGACTGTCCAGACAGCCGGAGCTCACAGCTGTTACATTTTCAGCAACAGCGAGATTCCCACAGCTCAAACAACATCACCTGAATTTAAAACATTTAGTATAGTGTTTAGAATGGATCGTAAACAGTGAGAGGCTGTGCATCCAGTGAAAGCATAATCAGAGGTAGGTCACTGATCTCAGCATGAATCTGTGTGTGTACCTCGGCGTGCTGTGCCATGGTGCTGGCCTCTACAGCGTACACCTTCCTAGCTCCAGCTTGAGCTGCAAAGAAAGAGAGGATTCCCGAGCCACAACCCACATCCAGCACCACCTGGAGAAAAGACAGCACACAGTCACAGCTGCAGGACAACACTTTAGTCTGTACTTAATGTAAACCAGCTGTTTTCAAACATCTGTCAGCCTTATCAAATAGCACATATTCAGCTCGCTACCTTGTCCTTAAAGTCAGTGTGGTTCTGGAGAATAGCCCGCTGGTAAGTCCCTGTCCGAACATAGTCCTGCATCATGTTCTGTTGCTGGGAGAGGTAGCCATAAAACTGCAGAAACACAAACACAAGCACGCTCATGAGTTTGGACTTTTGGCACTTTGACTTGAGCTCAATTTGCAGTTTTAAAAAAAGAGAAACAAAGTTAATCTTCTTTAAGTTTCTTAAAAAAAAGATAAGTAAATAAAAGGACCAGCTCAGACATAAAGCACCCAAGTTTGTGCTGGGATCTGTAAACAACCAAACCAAGCGGCTTCTCAACAGATGGATGCTTGCAGGTAGAAGTGCTACAGAGCCCTTTTAACTCCTCCTGGAGCTGACTTGCAGCTACTTTTAAACACAAAGTAGTTCAGATGGTGCCCAAAAAAACAGAAGCAGGCTTCATTCTGACTGAATATTCCTGTAATGAGCAGTCTATAAATACTCAGCCAAGAACAAAGTAAGCGTCATTACTGCAGTGTGTTTAAAAGGAAATGTGGATTCAAATTAGTCAGGAGATAATTCAAGAGTCCCAAAATTATGTGAGAGTGTGTGAGAGTGTGTGAGAGTGTGTGACAGTCACCTGGAAATACTGTACAGCAGAGGACTCCTCTGTTCTTTCACTGAAGACAGATTGCTCTCCAAGATGCCCACGACAGTTCTTCAGCACGTTATAAAAAGACTGAAAGTCTGAAGCGAAGCACAAACACACCGTAAGTTGGTTTTGTTGAGCTACACTGCAGTTTAATCCTTTTTCTCTTCCTGTGCTGTCAGCTGTAAACAGTTTGGTTTTCTGTCCTCTCGTGCTGGGAAACAATATTAAATCATGTGCAACAACTGCAACTTAGGTGTAACAAATACATGATTAAATAATTAAGTAATTCAATATCACAGTTTTAAGATTTAAGTTCGCATTTCACAAGCATAGATCATTTTTTTAAACTGCCATGTCCCACATACCTTGGTGTGTGTCTGCATTAATCATGAGTGGGTCTACCTCCTCCTCAGTGCACACAGTATTAGCATTTTTAACACATATCATGGAAAATGCACCAATACTGATGCATCCAACAATCACAACATTTCCTTCTTTTTCTGCTTCATTTGTGCATTTAGACGACTTTTTGTTCAAGGTGAACACAGAAATCTCAATTAATCGCGCGCCTTGAGGCGGCTGTTGTGATTTGGCGCTATATAAATAAAATTGAATTAAATCTCAATTTATTCCCAAATAAAATAAAATTAATAAATAAACAAAAAGCACTTCATTTTTTCAGCATCTGTCAGCTTGATGGCAGTGGCTGCTATTTTTCCAATGTCATCAGATTTGTGGCAGTAGTGAGAAGGGGCATATGCACAGGCACACGTGAGCATGTGTGCGTCCAAACGGAGGTATAGAAATACATTAAATATAATCTTTGCCAACAGCACCCCGTTCATCTGAACATGTATCTGTCAGAGTATAGCCAATCACAAGCACAGATGAGTGTACTGCCTGTGGGAAAAATGTGAAGCTGTTAAATCCATAAAGCAGGTTGAAAGTAACAGCTGCTGACAACGCAGCCCTGTGTGAGTGTGTGCGTGTACATGTTTAGACAGCTTAGTGAGGACAGAAAATGGGCGTGCAGCTATATTAGTGGGGACCAACAGTCACTTATGGGGACAAACTGCCCTTCCCTGTGAGTTTGAAAACATTTTTGAGGCTCAAAATGTGGTTTTAGTGTCAGGGTTACAGTTAGGTTATGGTTACGTTTAGGCTGAGGGTTAGGACTAGGCATTCATTTTCATGGTTGGGGTTAAAGTAAGCAGCTAGGGAAAGCATGATGTCAATGAGATGTCCTCACTGAGATATAAAAACATGTATGTGTGTGTGTCTATAGTAGTATTATAAAAATGTGTGTTTTAAGCGTTTGACTAAGACTGATAAAGACCTCCAATATCAACAAAGATTAGCCTGTTTGAAGCGTGGAAAGAAACCTGGCAAAAATACTGACTAATTAAGTTAACTTGATATGAATATCGCAACGAATGAAATGTGGGACAATCGGATCTGATGAGTATTTCATTAAAAGGCATCTTTAGTTTTTATTCTTTCAGTTGCAGACTGGGGGGTGTTTAAGGGTTTGAGTAACAAATAAAAATAAAGAGAATCCAAACCAAGGCTTTGTCTACGTACACATCTGACATGAGGTCAGCAAGGACAGTATAGTTGTCCTGCTTTAGGATCATATATTAATGTTTACAGAAAAATATACTTGTTGTAAAACTGTTTGCAGAAAAAATAAATAAAACAGGGAATAAATTTGGGTGTAAGAATCTACACTTATGCTCATCAGAGAAACAGACACTCTCCTACACTCCCTGCAGAGGTCTGAGGAGCTTTCCAGGAATGGTGACACAATTTTCATTTAACAGATAAACAAACACTATTTTAACTAATAACACTCAAATGACTGCACTGCTCCTGAACACACCGTTGACTCAGTGCAAACTGTAAACAGTGTCCTGCAGGTGATAAAAGCAGGCTGTCATGAGATGAGTATTTGACTTTGTTGTTAACAAGCTGCACCACACCCCAGAAACAGCTCACCATCATCAGCTCCATAAAACTCCAGACACAAAAAACCCTTTCAGAGAGTTGACATATTCTTGGCTCCAAACTTGTATAAAATGCAACGTGTAACAGTCTTACTGTGGTGGGGTGAACGGTGCTTATATTGCACGTTTCTACAAGCTTCATTCACTTACTCACACTCACGCACTTTTTTTTCCTATTACTAAGCATTGCAGTGAGGACAGCTCAGGGTTCAGTATTGTGCCCGAGGACATTTTCACATGCCAACTGGAGCAGCCTGGGATCAACCTACCAACTTTCCAACTGGTAGACAACCCGCTGTACCTCCTGAGCCACAGCTGCCTGTGTGTTTACCTGTAGGTGAGGAGAACTGCAGCAGCACACTGTTACAGCCCAATGTGATGATGAATGACTGCTTCCCCACGCGACTGCACTCGGTCTCCCTGGAAACCGAACATTTGAACACGCTCGCCTCGTCTCCTAGAAAGAAAGGGAGAGAGAACAGAAAGAGTTTATACTTATCTTTACCAAAATATAAACAAGCAGCGAGGTGATGCTGCTTAAACTCTGCTGGTGGTTAAAAGCAGCGAGGGCTGAGATCACAGCATGTGAGTGCCAGAGTGCTGAAGGAGGGTAGCAGAAGAAAGCACAATGACCACAGCTGATATCCCAAATGTCTCATGTTATTAATGACCAGGAGGCCTGCACCACATATCATCTGGGATAATACCAATGTAGATTTTTACGCTGTATAAATAAGTCCGATATGATTGCTATAACAATGGCATATATTTATGTTCCCTAGTGTGGCAATCACAGGCACGTCTGAGAGCAAGAGACACATGTCAGTCTCTGACAACTTAGGAAGGTTATGAAGGAGGAGATGCTAGTAGTTGGATACGTGCCACCTAAATGTAAACAATGACTCCACCAAGTGTCTATGACATTTGTATACACCACATAAAAACAATCACAACAATAAGACAATATGTAGCACAATATGCATCTCAGGGATGATTTCGGGGACACCAATTTGTCAACCTGTGCGCAGCTCATGTTCACAAATTTGAAATAAAGGATTGTTCATCAAAAACAGGTCCAAACTAACGGGGACAATAGTCATTGTGGTGTTTAGGACAAGATTTGCTCTCTTACACCATTTAATGAAAGATTCAGGAACTGGACAGTGCTCATCCTCTCTATCGTATAAGAAGCCCACTAAAGCCAATCGAGAGGGCAGCAAAAATTCTCCTGCCACAGCTGATGAAAAGTCAACAAAGAAATAAATAAATCTTAGCACGACTCCTGATGAGTATGTACTACATGCAGCAAAGTTAATATAGCATCTTCCACCCCATGCTGTGTCACTGCTATTGCACTATAATGCTGGTGTTGGCACCTTGTCTCAGTAGGTTCACACTTAAAATGATTGGAAAAGGAGGATAGAAGAGACCTGGACACAGTGCAGTCTTAGTTTCCTTAGTCCGGCTCAAACAGGCTGCAAGAAGATCTCTGCAAGAGCTGAAATTTACTGATTTGCGTATATTTGTATGTGTACACAAAACAACCGGAACACAAGTCGGAACTACCTTGTTGACATCATTGTTAAAATGCAACGTTTTACCTGTATCCAACTGCTGGGTCTAAACTCAGACCCCGCTGTATCCAGGACTTATTCCCGTGAAAGAAAAACAAGGCAACAGCGATCGATCGTTTCACTTGCAAGGGAGGCCTCGTTGATGTCTACCACGAAATGCCCCCAAATCCGGCCTCCTCTCGCTGCCTTTTATTGAGAAACAGTTCACACAAAACACATCACAGCAAAGCAACGCCCACATGGTTCTAAGACAAGGCATTGTATGTATATGTGTGAACTTCTGTAAGAGTGTGTGTGTGTGTGTGTGTGTGTGTGTGTGTGTGTGTGTGTGTGTGTGTGTGTGTGTGTGTGTGTGTGTGAGTGTGTGAGAGACCTCCTGCTGACCAAAGGGTCATAAAAGCACAAGAAACAAATCTTCCAGACAGGGTGTATCTGCAATAAGACACTACAGCCCCCCACCCAGAACCTCGAGAATCTGGGAAGGGGGACAGTGGAATTCCTTTCATCAGAGTTGGCAAGCATAAAAAATGACAACATTTAACAATTCACTCTAACACCAACACTTTATTGACGATGTCTAAAGAGACTAGAAAAAAACAAAACTGAGACTAGCTCTCCTGGTTGCGTGTAGCCATCTGTGGGCTGATAAGGGAGGAAGTGTGAGCTTGAGCTGCCTTTGGTTTTGTTAACGTTATAGAGCTCTCAGGATGTGCTCCTAGATGCACAGGTTAAATTAACTGGTGCATCCTAAGAACACCCAATGATTTCTATTAAGAAATTCCTTCTGAGCTTTTGTTTCAGTTGTCAAAAAGTTGATTTTACTTACTCTTTACCACTGAGGTCAAAGTGGACGATAAAGGTGTTTCTAGAATATTGCTTTCTTGTTGCTGGGCTGGCATTCTGCCTCGGTCCATTTATAGTCTGTCTTTAGAGTTTATCAGGACTAAAAGTGTCTGATAAAGGTGTGAAGACTCCTGTAATGTGTTTACTGTTACAGAGGAAATACACGACCAAGACAAAAAGCTATTTTAAAAATCAGAACATACTCCATCAATATAGCAACATAATACGCTCATACTCTACTATAACTGACTAAAGTTCATTATGACCATTTTTCATTTCATTTATTTCATACTGAGAGCGCTTAGTCTTTTATTTTAGCCTCAGGGTACAGTCAGCCTGCACCCTCATGGGCCTCGAGTCAAAACATCAGACTGGAAGAGCCCAATACATTTCTTTCAGTTTCTCAGTTGTCTATCCTGTCAGGTAACTGAGCAGAACGAAAAGCAACTGCTTTGCTATGAAACAGTGGTTTAGTGCAATGGCATATTTTGCTCTTTGTAATAAAAGTCAGGAGGAAGGAAAAAAACTGTATAGGGAAGTTCCACAGAATCGTTTCTGTAAAAGTGCCCAATGCAAATATTCCTCCAGGGCCAAACAGCAGGCCCAGTGTGAACTCATAAAGCAGGCGGAGCTAATCCAGCATCTATTAAAGGATTGAGACCAACACTTCAGATTTAGAGACATGCATCTTCTGGGAGAAAAGCCAGCCAAGCATGTCGGTGAGTTCTCTTCTCAACCACTTAGACTACAAAACAAATGATAAGATACCTTTTTAAAAATGTGAGAAATTACCCGTCTCAGTACAAAGACAGATGATCCAGGCAGTCCACTGACCAACTGTAGGGGATCAATGGATCACACAGTTCCTATATTGTGAACAAAAGTGTCGATTCTGATCATTTTTGAAATGTCACACATTCAGTCACCTGAAATTGAGGTGACGCAGTGCACTTGTGATGTCATTAAGGCTTTTTTTTTTTTACGAGCTGGCTTCTGCTAGCCATGACCTACATCTTTACGATCCAGGCAACTTCCCATTAAATGACAACATAAGATAGCAAAGCCCATTTTCTACTAGTACCTACTCAACTACTGTCATTTTCTAGTACCACCTAATGAGTTTGGGGTCACACAGCAACATGACTGAAATTCCTGTGAAATCATTTGCATGTAACACAAACAAAGCAACAATGGACCACACCAAGGCGATGGTACACCTGCTGCTCAGTCTATGGCTTTGTGTCAGACCACAGTGTTGGTTGTTGTCCAGCCGTTTCCCTCATTGCCAGGTTTCAAAAATGGCGGTTTGATTTTTGTGAAGGAGTCACTCTCATGATGCCATTGACTGGCCAATCGGTTGACCCCGGCCGTGCAGGTAGTTGAAAGACAAAAAAAAGCAACTGCTACCCAATGCAAAAGTCGAGCCATGTAGGTACTAGTAGGAACAGCAATTTCAATAAGGCGGCCTCTGTTACATAAACATATGAAGGAGCTCAAGTTCTATAACTTTCACACCGTCCTGCTAACATTTCTCCACTGTTACCTTCATCAATTCAGTGAAAGAAATGAGCCTTCTGTTCTGACAATATCTGGAACTCGCACAAAATGATTGTGCGCAGCTGTCGTCTGTGAGCAGAATTAACGTTGCTTAGTTTTCACTAAGCTGCTTCCTCTCTAGGTCTCCTCTTACTGCCTCACCCACAGTGAGCCTGCACCTGCTCAGCTGTGATGAGTGTGATGATTGTTTATGGGGCTTTACGTCATGGATACATGAACCTGACTGGACAGGAAATGACAATACACAATATGCACATCACTGCATGGTCAGCCAGTCAGACTGCACATCCAGTGTCTATATCTATCTATCTATATTTTTTTTTTCATCTATATGGACTTTCAGACTAGCATGAAAGTTAAAGGTTTCTAATTATGACATTTTAAATATATCATTTGAGACAGCAGTCTAAAAAAGTGCAATATTCTTATGTATTTCAGTAAACCATGAACACTGGACACAGACCTCCCCTCTAAAACATCTTACAGGGATTGTAAGGCTTACTGCAGCACAAGAGACACTTCACTAACAAGTCCTCTGAAAAGTCTTTGGTTGTTCCCCTGTAATGGTGCATTCATGTGGTGCTAAAATTACAGGGAAAAATCTGCTTCACATCTCCAAAAACTGGCATGAATTCCTACCTAAGTCCAAAAAAAAAAAAAAACCCATCTTGGAAAGATTGTTGGAGTTTTGGTACAGGAGCTCCCGAGCTGTCACACACAAAGAGACGACAGATGTTTTATTAATGGTGCTAATGTGTGTATCAAATGACATTTTTATAACAATTAAGTGGTTATATTTCATTAGGCTTTTTCCATTATTTACTAATATTTAATATTTCCACATAGTGACCTGAATTTGTTATACGAGTTTGTTTTTGTAACGCTTTCCAAGTCAAAGACAAATCAAGTGCTTTTTACATTTAAACTTAAATCACGTGAACCCAGCAAAGAGGGCAGAAGACTTCACCATACAGGAAATCCAAGCATCGGAGGAGCACATGAGTGCAGGGTCTCCAGCAGAGACGAGCCTGCTGGAGAGGATTGGTAAAGCGCCCTTCTTTCCAACCAAACCCCCAGATGTCGTTCTTTCAAAGCTGGTAGACTTCAGACCTGGCCCATTAGTAATGTAAGTGACATCACTTGTGGAAATTTACTAGACTACACACAGCTCCGGAAAGGTCTGCGTTACCCACACAGCAATACTGCCCAACAATTTGAAACAGACTGTGTGTAAAATCAATGACATAAGTTATTTGCGGCAAACCTCGTTAGTTTGTATAACTTGTGTTCTCTGAAAATCATTTTTAGAAGAAAGCTCTACGGTCTGATATTATACACTGAAACCTGGGCGCAGAGTTGTGCTTCTCTTGAACTTGAGCGTGTGAAGCAGAAGGCGAGTCCAGCGCGGCCGTTTCTTTTCAGCGGGACATCCCATTCAACAGAAAAGCCGCGGAGGAGCGGAGCGGCTCTGCTGCTGCCTCCACACGGGAGGGAAGGAGGCGGCGGGACCCGGCTATTGTTCCAGCGAGAACAAAGATAAACGCATAAGTAATGAGGGCCCGGTTTCGTCTTGGCACCTTAAACATTACGAACTTATACCAGCACACAGAGTGCAAGTTTTACAAGGGAACGTGCTGATGGCTAAAATAAAGAGCAGCGATGACGGCGAGTCGTCCCAAGGATTACAACACATCGGAGCGGGTCAGGAGTGATGCCCTCTGCTCTGGGCTCCAAAACAATCGGGAAGGCTAGTCCACGAGCTAAACACTCGAACCCGTCCGTCGGGTGTCTCTAGACAACACAAAGTCTATTCGTTTACATATTAATATATTGAACATATTTGTGAGACAAAATACACGTTGGTGAGATAGGAGGGGGAAAACAGGGAGAAAACACAAAAAGCAAATGTGCGGGACGTTGGCGCATCACCGCTGAGGCCAGGCTAGTGGCATTGTTTAACTAGCATTAAAGTACACATTACTTAGCTACCCTGCTTACTGATGCGCTTAAGCTACGTTGCATGTGTTACGTTATACGTTTCCCGTGGTCTTCAAAGCACTGAACTCGTGCGAATGGCGAGAGCTTAAAGTTAGCAACATTAAAACACCTACGGGACGGTGATAAAACGGGGTTTTAAGAGCTTCCTCGTGACAAGCAGAAGGTGGCGACGTGGTCTCTCAAGATGCGTTAGCTTCTCGGCTACTAACGCTGGCAGTTTAGCCTGTAAGCATTAACGCTGCAATAGCATTAGCGGCGCGGCAGTTGAGTCAGGCCGACCATCTGCGGCAACTGCGGAAAAGGGTCAACTCACCATTGGAGAGATTGAGGAGGGCAGCATCTTGTGATGTCTTCACTTCTAACCGCAGCGGCTGCTGCTCTGAGTGCCGCTGTATATCTCCATTCGCGTCTCCAATGGAGAGAAGCCGCACGCCACGGAATACCGAGACCGCCATCTTCGCTCTGGAAGTAGAGACAGATCTGTGGCGCTCACATCCAACCAAGCACTGCTCTCTGCTGGAGGCACACTGGGCACCAACGCGATAAGCCTTTGCAACAGTGCCACCTGGCGGCTAGAAATGGGCATTGCGTAAACACCATCGCGCAATACGGCATGTGAAATCAAATTTTATCATGGAGATTAAAATATATCTATTATTGACGATTTAAAAAAACAAACAAACCTTAAAAACCAAACGAAAACTGTACTTCTGCCCGACACCCACAGCTGGCTATTTGTTTTTAGGGTCTCTTTATCGCCATGTTACACAAGAGCAAACACGGTATCTCACCCCCCCTAACCACCATCGTCACCACCTGCACCCCCCTCTCACTCACACACAGACACACGCCGTAATAGTAAAAACAAAACCTTTGATCAGCACCATAGAGATTAACCACAGACAGTAACACATTTTTCTAGCTCAGGTTATAAACTTACCAGCTTCTTCAACTAGACTAGTACAAGCTCAACACAGATTCAGCCCTACTAATATAACATAAAGACGACTGTAATGACTGTAAGCAGGCAACAGAGAGAAGCCCATTACCTGCAGGTGCTCTCCGACTGTATGGGGTCAGCGCACCACAAAACCACTGAGACTATCATTTCTAGTGGACCAGCTTCTAGATGTATTTGTGTGAGTGCATAGTTTCAACATATAAGAGAAGATAAGATAGAACTTTATTAATCCCTCGGGTGGATTCCTCTGGGAAATTCAGTAATATGAGTGGGCACAGTGTTTCATAATTAAATAACCCATCAGAACTTTATTTTTTAGGCTTTGCTCGAGACCAAAGTCCTGGCCTTGTACTTTATTTGAACATCACTTTTTTGCTTTGGATTTCTAAACATGATGAACTCCCTGAAAAACAAATTGTTGCATTGTTGAGTTTAACCAATTCATGGGTATTTTCCAAAAATGACCAAGAGCAGGGGCAGGAATTACAAGTAATATACGTATTTCCCAGCATGCATCAGCACTGCAACATCAACACTTCTCAGAAAAGGCACTTATTTTTAATCAATGGAGCATGAACTGATTGCTCGAACATCCGAAATGCAGATTCTCAAGAAGAGCCTGCAACAAGAAAAATAAAGTTAGACTTTGGTTCAGAAGATAGAAGTGCAACTTAAACATACAGCGGAACTCTAATCCAATAATCCAGGTAAGTAAAACGCAGAGAGTTGATTCAGCTCATCTGGACACGTTTTCAGTGAGAGAAACGTGTCATCACTCATCTGAGTTTCAGCTTACTGCAGGTTTCCCCAACCTTCTAAACACTGCTGATGCACAGTGAGTGACACAGGCATCACAGGCTAACATGGAGCCACAGGCTCAGTTTTAGGCCTGTTAACGTCATGACCACCGATCAGTGGCGACGAGTACTATTCATGATAGTGATTCATTAACTCTTGCGTCCGCTTCCCCATTTCCATGATAGCCATTAGCTTTTCACATCCTAAACACTGACCACTACATTATTAATAATGTATAAACATAGTACATCTTCATTTTTTGAAGATATCTTTTGTGCATTTTGTATTACATTTTTAAAAAACGGAGAAAGCAAACGGAAAGGAAACAAAGTACATACAGATTGTTAGGGTAATAATTTAATGTGATACATGCATAGTAGCAATTAAATGACAGTGCAAGCAACAGTAGGTGTAAAAAACACAAGGGCCCATATCTGGCACATTTCATTACACTGTAAATAAAGTCACCATAAAACATTTGCTGTTCTTTATGTTATGATATGAATTCAAATACATTTTTAGAGAGAGCTTTCTGACACAAACTGATGGCTGGTCATTTGTGTAGTACGCTCCGTGTCCAATGAGCTTCATTTATGCTCAGTTAGTTCCTTCATATCTGAATTAACTCGTGGTCATTTTCAGTGGTAAAAATAGATGATTACAGACAGTCAGCTTCTGACTGATGATGGGAATACATGCGTTAAACTCAGTTGTTCAGAAATTGAGTTATATTGAATGTTTTCATCTAGTGCTTGAAAGAATTGACAAAAAATGAATATATAAATAAAGAAATAAAGATTAAAACGATTGTTTTACACCTGTTCTGGACATAGACTAAAGATAAATGGAGCCAGTGTGATGTTGCTCAGTGGGTTTGTTTGAAGTTATATTTGGATGAGAGTGTGACATGTTATTTACCAACACTAGCAGTTAGCTGCTCGTAGTGTTAAGTAACATAAAAAAATATTTGAATAGTCTGAGTAAACACATTTATTTCTGTTTTAAAGCAAACTAAATGACATTTGGAGCCAAGTGGTCATTAGAGGAACTTCTGTTTCTTGATTTTTAAAGTCTAGACTCTAAACTCTAGAGTCTAGAGGTTGCTGCTTGATCCTGGGAAACATCTATAAATGGGAATAAACTGCTTAGGTTTGTATTTTAAGGTGTAATTTTCATGGGAATTTTTCTAGTCATGTTGTTTTCAGCTGTGTGAGTTTTCATCCAGTTTAATTCAGTTGTATTTTATTTATATTGTGCCAAATACAATTGCACATCCACTGATAATGACTGTTAAAAATGTTATTCCACAGGTCTTCAAAACAGAAATGCAGAATGCAGAAACACACAAATAATTAAAATAAGATTGGCTAAATGTTTCACCTGAAATCATTATCATTTAATCAACTCCCTCACTGACTAGGTCTTCGTTATCTTCAACAGTGGCGGCGCACATGACAGAAATCCACGTTAGAACAATGAGGAGACTGCCTGAATGCACTCTACGGATCTACAAAGAGAACAAGTAGATTTAGCTCAGAGGGATACATCTTGTGCTCTAATAAATAACAAGCTTATTGTTTAGCATTTCCAAAATTAAAAGAGCACAAATATATATATAAAAACTCATACCTCAGAGGAGGACACATGACTTGGGAGGCCGGAAAGGATTGTCACTGGAGGGCACCCCGGTGAGGAGAGGGTCTTTGTGGGCATTTTGCAAACAGAAGTTTTTCAGTTCTGCAGCAGCCTGAGAAACCTGAAAGCAAGTGTTAGTGTTAACTAATAAGTACTATAACTAAAAGAAGAGTGCTACAATAACTCCTCAGAAATATTCACAGTATGTGATGTGGAGTTTTGGTTGTTTTTGTTTTGTTGGCATATCCCAAATAGCACAGTAAACACAGTGGAGGCCGTGTCACAGTCTGGGGCTGGATTTATCTAATGGTGTTGAGAATCGTATCAAAACTAACAGAATTATGGACACAGAAAAGTAAAAACCAGACTTTGATTTATTATGTAGTACCACTTGTAAAGCGACTGATCAATGAGCCCAAACACACTGCCAACGCAGTAAAAAGGATAGCTAAATAAAACACACTCACACACACTGAAGCTATGTGGGAT
The DNA here is from genome assembly GCF_057382095.1 of Aulonocara sp. 'chitande type north' Nkhata Bay. Lineage (NCBI taxonomy): Eukaryota > Metazoa > Chordata > Actinopteri > Cichliformes > Cichlidae > Aulonocara > Aulonocara sp. 'chitande type north' Nkhata Bay. Next base: position 1,395,907 of record NC_141347.1, on the reverse strand, counting down.
CATCCTGACAGAGAATGGAACAAAAACCAGCAAACATCCAAAGAAGAACTGTTTTTAGAAAATCTTGGAGAACCTTTCCTGAAGATTACTAATTAAAAAAAAGTACAGACTGTATTGAAGAATAGATGTGATCACATAAAATGTTGATTTTCAAGCTTGTCAGAATTTTACAAACTCTGATTTTGCATTATATAAAAGTGAAGTCCTAGCCAAATATAAATAAGTGAGAGGTGGCTCAGGACTTCTGCACAGTACTGTACATGCTGTCAATAGACATGGAATTGTCATTTCCTTTTCCAATAAATAGGTATTGCACACTTTACTAAGCATACCTGTTCAACTGCTTGTTAATGCAAATATCTAATCAGCCAATCACATGGCACTTGAGGTGCCATGTGATTGCAAAATGCATGTGTAATGCATTTTGGATGTTACACTTTGTGATTTTGCCCACATTTGTTTTGCTTATCAAAATATTTAAAGTTAAAAAACACTGATGCCAGTTTCCATTGCATGAGCTTGAAAATCATCTGCAAGTTGTTTCTGACACAGTGTGAGGTCCTGTTTCATGTGGATTTCCTGTGAGCCCCTCAGCCTTGTGCTTGGTCCCCAATACCCCAGTTTAACACAGAAACCATAAGAAAATGTTGCAAAACTTACAAAACTAACATCACAAATTAAATTCTTCTGTGTGTGTTTTGGTTTTCGGACTGTAACAAATTACAAGAACTTGTCTGCTGAATGAAACTGTTGTGTGATTTCTTTTAATTCACCAAACACAGACACACTTGAAACTGGTCTGACTTCTGTTCTAAAATAAGTAGCCACCCAACAATCAGTCCAGTCACGCAGCACCACAATTAACAAAGCTGCCACTGTGTTTGCTCCTACAGAAAAGTCTGTTTTGCTACCATTTCCACTGCACACCAAGAGATGACACTGTGAATGGCTTTCAAAACACGCTAACATGGGAATGAATAAAATATAGGTTATTGCAGTGGTGTGCGTATCAGGTCGTTTGATGTCCTTTGTGAATGCAGGAATAAATAATTCAATAATTCATTTTAGTGAGTGTATAGGCTGTATACTTTTAACAAGAGCAAACACAGAACACTTATTGAAACACTGAAATAGCTTTTGAATTTTAATGTTCCCACTTTGACGCTAATTGACAGATTAATTAGCTGCGTCGGGCGCCACGTTAAGCTTAGGTTGTGCTTCAGGGCGGGAATCACGCGCAGGCAGCGGAGTAATAAAGTGTTGAGTTCAGCTGTGAAGCGAGGTGAGCTTACCTTTATCCGGCGGACGCTGGCCTCCAGACGAAGCTGTTTCACTGCCTTCTGAGCGATGACTAAACTGCTGTTGGCGGCGCTGTTGTTCGACATGATTGAATCCAAGTAACAGAGTGAGGGGGCAAGTAGACAACTGCACTTATGTTCCAAGTTTGGGCTGTAGGAAAGTACATCTTCCGGTCCAAGCTTTCAAAATAAAAATCCTGTTCGTGTTCATGACTGAAAAAGTATTTGGACCATTCAGTTAAAAAATATATATATGTATAATACTCCATTATAACACAGTAATAAACTTTCGTTTTCTGACAGTGTTACAAAGTTGCTGCTTCCATGACTAAATAAAACAAAAGAGTGAAATAAAATAAAAATAAAATGACTTTAGGCTCATGTAGGAAGTAAAGACAACACATCACAGAAATTGTAATACAAATTGTATAGAAAAGGTTTAATCTTTAAAAACACACTGTCATGGTCCTGGTTTGGTGACCCAGCCTTTGTGTTTAGCTCTTTAGTTCTGTGTCTTCGGCAGGACATGATCATAGTGCCACCAAGCTTCCCTGGGACACTGACAGAATGTGCTGGAAATTTCCCATTCAATGAGTCTTCTTCCTTACCCAACCAGTAGGTGTGATAGAGGGGTGTGGAGCTTACTCTGTGACATCCTCCAGATATCTGCACAGCTGAAGCACCTGTTCACTTTCAGAGACTCCATGGGTTGACTTCCTTTCTGCTTATTTACGGTCAAGAAATGGTGCTTTATGGGGCTTCATGTAGCCCCTGAGGTAAGGTGAATAGAAACCCACTTGTGTTGCAGTCTTTCCTGCTGGCAGATGGCCTTTCCTAGTCATCCACCAGCCTTTCCCAGTTGTCACCTGTCCTTTTGAAGAGGTCACTGGTTTCCAAGAGTGCTCAGATTCTTTTACAGGCGTGATGTTTCTCCTGCTCTAAGCCTGTGCACTTGCTCTGCCAACAAGGGTCAGCTGCACGGTTGTCAGCTGCACGGTCATCAGCCGGAGGCTAAGAGCATTGGATGTTTTGCTCCCTATCTCAGTACATCTCCCAGTGGCGAGGCAGGGACACAGTTTGAAAACCATAAAATTGTATTTCTGCACTCACAAGGGGATTTCCTGTGAAAGTCACATACAACAGGTCTTATGTAGCAATGAATCCAAATTTGAAAATTTTGGTGCAAATCATCCCAGTATTTGTATCGGGGCCATCAGTAGTGAGGTTCAGCAGTGCCTGGTTCTGCCGGAGGTTTCTTCCTGTTAAAAGGGAGTTTTTCCTTCCCACTGTCGCCAAAGTGCTTGCTCATAGGGGGTCATATGATTGTTGGGTTTTTCTCTGTATCTATGAAGCGCCTTGAGGCGACTTTTGTTGTGATTTGGCGCTATATAAATAAAATTGAATTGAATTGAATTGAATTGAATTGAATTGTCTTCTGTGCAAAACACAATGGAGGCTATGTCATAGTTTGGGGCTGAAATTTCAGCTAGTGGTGTTGGGGATCTTATCAAAATAGATGGAATTATGGTCACAGAAAACTGGCATCAGATTATGAGATAACATCCATTACCATTTGGAAAGCATATGATTAGCAACAGCCTAATTTTTAAACATGACAGTAATTTCAAACACATTCCCAGAGTAAACACAAAGTGCAGCACTCAGTCATGGACTGGCTCCTTCAGAACCTCGATATAAACATACTGAAGCAGTGTACGATCATCTTCATAGAGAACGAAACAAAAGCTTGACAACATTCAAAGAAAGGGCTTTGGAATATCTTTCAATGAGCCTGCAAAACTCCCAGAAAGTTGAGTCTGCTTATACACATGTAGTGTTTTTAGTGGGAGAAACATTTTGTCACTCATCTGAGTGACTTCTTCAGGTCATATTGACATTAGACTGCTTAAACAGAGAGCATGCATTGAAAAGTACCAGTCCGTTTACCTCTATCCTATTATCCTAGCAAAATATGACTCAATACTTTTGTACAGTACTGTACAACAAAGCACAAATTATTCTAATTAATTAATCTAACTAAACTAATTTCAAACGAAGGCTCTTAAATACTTGGTGCCTGATTTTTCACTACTTTGCCTCTTCCTAATCCTCACCATTATTATTTAACACGTGCTTCCTCTTCATACTATATAGATTTGTAGCTGGACTAAGTGCCTCTGAATGGAACTCTTTTTTCTTTTAGGTGCTCACGAAGTTTGAGGAAACAGCATTAGCCGGGTTAAACGCACCATTACGTGGTTTGCCAACTGACAGACGAAGAAAGCCAGCACGATGAGGTTGGTCAGCAGGTGGCGGTATAGCACCTCCAAACCCGTTGGATAAGTGCCAATAAACCCAAAGGAAGAAGAAGTTGAAATTGGTTCCGGAGGAGCTCCGGGGTCACACAGGAAAGCTAAACCCTAAAATCCTTCAAAATGCTGTTACGAGTGAGTACTGAAAACCTTTTCAGTAAGCTTGACTGTCCGCAGACGACACATCACAAACTGGTTATATGTGTACTCGGCGGTTTGTGCTGTTATTCTGTCGTGTTGATGATGTTAGCTAACAGCTTGTGTGACATAAGTCTGATGGCATCACCTTTAACTTCCTAAGACTCGAACTCTTCCACGACATGCATTTTTAATTTCTCTTTGATATTTAGGCATATTGGGACTCGATGAATGTAAAAACAAAGAATTACCAGATTTTTTTTTTTTTTACCTTATTTTTAAGAAAAATGAGAGCCACATATGAGGATATTTGTTTAAAATTTCGATAGAACAGTAGCAGTATAATGTCCTCGTAAGTGGATATCAGGCCCTTGTAGAGCAAAATTGAGTATTTTGGTCTAAATAACCCAAAATGTGATGTCCACATATGTGGACGCCAGGTCCTAGGAGGTTAAAGCTGCCAGCTCTGTACGCTAACAGCACTGAGGATCACAGAGAGCCCGATCAGCAAACACAACGAGCTTAAAAGCAGTTTGTGGGGCTTTCTCCCCACGCGGTGCTTCTTTAGTTTTTTTAGTTTGTATTATTGTTATTATTATTTGATTGTACAAAGAGTGTTCAAAATAGTCGTATGAAAAAAAGTTTCAACTCATGATCAGAATTCTATGAGCAAATTCTCTCTGGATTATTTTTTAGTCCGAGGACAGCTGTGAACTTATGAACATGTTTGCTCCTTAAGCAATTTTAGTCTGTCACTTAAAAACAAACTAGTGCTGAAAACATCCCTTAGAGATGTTGGCCTTTATTCACATGATGCATATGGTCACACATAGTGTCATGCACTTGCTGCAGATTTGACAGCTGCACATTCATGATATGAATCTCTGTTACGTCCCAAAGTGCTCTGTTAGACTGAGATCTTGTGACTCATTTGAGTGCAGTGAATCCATCGTCGTGTTCACGAAACCAGTCTGAGATCATGCTGGAAGCAGCGATTAAGATGGGCAGATCATAAAAGGCTGTACATGGTTACTTCTGCCCTATAAATGATGCTTAGTTAGTATTAAAGGGGCCAAAATGTTCACTGAAAGTATCGTCCACACCATTATACCAGTTTGACCAGTTTATACAAAGCAGGATGGAGATATGCTTTTATGTTGTTTACACCATATTCAGACTCTACCATCTAAATGTCTCAGCAGAAATGAAGACCCAACAAACTGGGCAAAGTTTTTCCCTGTCTCAGCTAGGACTGAGCCATGCTTGACACTAGGTGGCAACAGCAGTCTGTAAATGAGAGATGAGATGAGATAGCCTTTATTTGTCAGTTGCAGGTCTTTGGCCACAACCAAGATGACAGACCTTGCCGACCGTACATACAATACACAAACATCACATTGGGGAGACAGGTCAGGCTAGGTAGCGAGGAAAAAAACATCGAAATGTGTAACACAAAATGATAATACAGGAATGCACAGATATCAACACACCATAGCACAATAAACACAGACAAGCAACATGGGAAAGAGTTCCAGTGTGTACATCTGATCTGGGACCGCTGCAATCTTTCGACTGCGCCTCCAACTGACCCGATGGCCACATCAGAGGGGAGGTAAGCGTTGGAGGTGGCGTTGGATCCGGGGTAGGGAGGGTGATGCGTCGGTGAGTGCTTATCAGTATCAGTATATGTATGTGTGTGCGTGTCCATAGTTCAGCTGAGACAGTGTCCTTCGCCCTGCCAGGCTAAGTAAACAGTGTTCCAGCCAACCCAGGTGGCCTTGTAGGGAATGGGAAGGAACAGACTAAACACAGTCGTTATCAAATGTCTGGAAACTGCAGTTACTGAACTTTTGGGAGTGTTGTTGATCCTATATCTTGGGAGGATTTTTTTGTCTGTCTTTCAGCAGGTGTTGCGTATCAGTTCTTTGACACTGACACACAGCAGATCCATCCACCACAGTTCCATATGCCGGACTCCACTCATACCCATAGTCGTGGAGCAGACGGTGAGTGTGATCATTTGAACGGCTGAAGCAGGACTTTCTGTGTTTAGTAGAAGTGTATATACAGTCAGTATAGAGGTGTATATACAATATAAATACATGATGGTTTCTTTTCTCTTGCAAACAAAAATGTTGCACAAAAAGAATTTAAACAGGTGTGAATCATGAAGATTTAGGATGAGAGAATTTTTGTTTGCTTGGCAAAGCAAAGACAGACATCTGTATAAGTGGCTTTATTCCTGCTAATATCGATGTAAAAACATGAATTTGTGTTGCGGCAGCATATTTGTGAACCTTCTATATGAATTTGAGATACTGTGCTGTTCAGACCTGTAATCCACAGAGAACATCTTTGTCATTTGATTTAAAATCCTCTCCTTTTGTTTCGTTTTTTGTTTGTTTTGTTTCAGGGGAGAGGTGAACGAGCATATGACATCTACTCTCGCCTCCTGAGAGAGAGAATCATATGTGTAATGGGTCCTGTAAGTGTCTTCCTGAAGATTTTTGGAAACATGTTTTCAGAGTGATTTATATTCAAGCTCTTTCTCTTCCCCGTCTGCTCAGATCGATGACTCCATAGCCAGTCTGGTTATAGCCCAGCTGCTCTTCCTACAGTCAGAAAGCAACAACAAGCCCATCCACATGTACATCAACAGTCCTGGTATGACATAATCAAAACGAAGAGTTCCAATCTGAGTATTTTGCTGTGAGGTTTATTGATAAACTTTATGAAAAGAAGGATGAAGGAATGAGACATTTCACCGTCATGAAAATGAAACTGCAAAGAACTTGTTAGAGCACTACTTTTTCATTTCTGATCCACAGAGAAAGGCTGAGCTGCGTCAGTGTTACAGTAAACCACTGCTGACTGCGAGAGTACTCGCACTAACTATCAATATTTTCTCGTATATTTGTGTCATTGTGCTAAGGCTCACTCAGCACCTACAAGAATTTGTATTTTGATTACAATTCTTTTGCCAAAAAGTAGTGCAGTTAAAACCTTTAAAATTAACTATAATTTTTTATTGCTTATTCAAAATATTGATGTTTTTAATCGCAGTATTTATAAAGTAACAGTTTCTTGATTTGTAGTAACAGAAGCAAAACCAGCTGCTTCACTGGCACTTTCACAGGCTGCTGTCATTTTGTTTGTGACTGAAGCCTGTCGGTGTTTGTGGCCATGCTTCAGCTTTGGTCATTGCATGTATGCTTATGGTACAGTTTGTATTAAGTGCTGTAACACTGTTTGTGGGTGTGATGGTTGCACTAGCGTTGCATTGAAGTTAAAGTGGACCTGCTATATTCATTGTCAGCTCCATGTTTTACTTTTGGACTCTGTTAGAGTAGCTTTGCACGATTCACAATACAAAGTAATCTTGATTTATCTTATACTGGGCTTTGGTGCAGCCAGTTTGTCCATCAACAGTCAAAGAAGCAGTTCTAGCCCCGCCCCTTTAAGCCACCTTTCTTCTGATTGGCTGCCAAATAAAAAGTTTGAACAGCAGATGGGCAGAGCTTCCTTTTAGCCCCTCTCTTTGACAGCATGCATTCACGGCAATGGAGCTCAAAGGGATTACTATACATAGGGTGGCCTGATTTTTTTATTTTTTTTATTTTATTTATTTGTCTTTTTTAACGTTATCCGTTTTTTAAAATGAGCATAAATTGCTTTTATTGTGATGAAACTTGAGGAAAAGCACAATACGCCCACTTCAGTATATTCCAAATATGGACATATAAGAGCAGCAGCAGATGATCTTGTGTTGTTGGTATCACACAGTCCAAATACTTTGTGATCTGAATCTCACAGATGAAATTTTATGCCTGACATAATTAACGTCTCTGTTGAATGCAGTGTATTTAAGTAAATGAGTAAATTCATGCAAAGACAGCTCTCATTCTGTCTCTTTTTAAGGTGGTGTGGTGACAGCAGGACTGGCCATTTATGACACCATGCAGTACATTCTGAATCCCATCTCCACCTGGTGTGTTGGCCAAGCGGCAAGCATGGGCAGCTTGCTCCTGGCAGCAGGAACGACAGGCATGAGGCATTCACTGCCCAATGCCCGCATCATGGTTCACCAGCCTTCAGGAGGGGCCAGAGTAAGTTAGTCTCTCTGTGAGTACTGGTCAGTTGGTGTAAAGAAGGGAATAACATTCAGTGTGCTGTGTGTCCAGGGTCAGGCCACTGACATTGCTATCCAGGCTGAAGAGATCCTGAAGCTGAAAAGACAGATCAACAACATCTACGCCAAACACACGGGCCAGTTACTGGAGACCATTGGTATGTTTGTGCAGCTCATTACCACAACACAGTACAAACTTAAAAGTAGGACAAAAGCAGCACAATGATTTCCCCCCTTTGCATGTTTCCTGGCGACAAAAAACTTGGATTTCAGACAAAGAAGGCTAATCCAGGCCTGGAGTGCACGTCTCAAGTTCGTGGCAATGTGTGACATGCAAATAACCAACCGTATATTATATATGGACGAGGGTGGCCATAATGTTTTATTCTGAAGAGTGTAGGACTTGCAGGTGTGATGAACATTAATATTTGGAATTCACAGAGGTGTTAGACATCATCTCAAATAGGGATGGGTATTGATAAGATTTTCACGATTCCGATTCCATTTTCGGTTCTGTTTAACGATTCGATTCTTTTTAAAAAGGAGAACACTAAGGTCGATTAGCTTAGAACTTTGTTTTATATCTTCTCTTTGAACAAGATAGAAATTTAGGAGTACAAGGCCTTACAAACCCAACAGTGAGATCTTAAGAGATCCAGCCTACGGCTCTTCAATGGGGTGTCACAGGGTCCCCAGGAAAAAAAAATTGTAAATGTAAAATAATAAAATAAATATTCTTCTGTAGGAATAACAAAGTATAACATAAATTATTCTGTAGCAATTACACAAGAATATCCAGTAATGTCCCTGCCTACAATTAAACACATTCACTTATCGTAAATCGGGGGCATCTGCTGTGGCAAATAGGTGCAAACCTTTTACCACAAACTTAGTCACTGCTCGGTGACATTCGTCTATCCTGGCCTGAAAGGAGACGCTACCGGTAGACTGCAGCGAGAACTGCCAGCATCTGAGCCAGACTCTGTCTCTCTCATCATGGTCACCTAAATGCACAGTAATAGCAGGTTTTGTAATAAGGCAGATCGCGCTAACATAATATGCACTGTTAGTTGATTATTTACCTGCCGCATTAACGGGAGAGGACGTGCAAACGTTACCGCTGCTGCTGGGTTGAGATTCACGAGTCCGGAGCGGAATTAAAAACACGACATTCATTTAAGGTCATCGCGTGTTTTGTGAGCAAATGCTTTTGCATATTCGCAGTGTTTCCTCCCTTAAATGAAATATCTACCTTGCAAGTATTGCAAGTTGCCCTGTTGTCATCCGTTCTCATAAAGTATAACCAAACTTTTGAGCGTTTGAGCCGCCATGTTTCCTGCCAGGTAAATGACGCTCCGCAACGTGGTGACGTCATTCGGGGCGACTGGAATCGATAAGGGAATCGTTTGCAAAAATGGCAAACAATTCCAAGGGATTGAAACAGTGGGAACCGGTTCTCAACAAGAACCGGTTTTTGATACCCATCCCTAATCTCAAAGAAACCGATTTTCATATGTATAAGGAGAGGAGGAAAGTTAGTTTAAAACATTTAAACTATAAAACGCTCATTTCTGTCCGACTTACAGAAAGTGTGATGGAAAGGGATCGCTACATGAGTCCCATGGAAGCACAGGACTTTGGCCTCATCGACCGGGTCCTGGTCCACCCACCACAGGCAGGGCAGGATGAGCCAGAGCTGGTGCAGAAAGAGCCGGCGGCAGCGGCAGCAGAAGCAGCAGCAGCAAGCCCCTCGCCCCAGCCAGAGTCCACAGATCCTGAGAAGGCCTCCCCTGGGACAAATCCACCCTCCTCATACAAACCAGAGCCATGAACGCACCACAGCAGAGCTGTCTGCTAGCTGCAAGATCATCTTCAGGAGTCAAGAGAGCAAGATCCAGCCTCCCCGTGTTTCTCCTCCACTCAGTAGTAGCTTACACATGAGCAGGACCCAAGCCAGCCTCATGTACAGTCATCACAGTAACGTCTTTTTATGATGGTGCTGTTTCCTTTTTTTTTTTTTTTTAAACGTAATTTCTGTGAAAGAAATCTTCAAAGAAGTGATATTAAAACGTAGTTGATTTTTATAATTTATACCACAGGAAGGAAAGCAGTGTTTCATCTGGGTGGGCTTTGGTCCTTTCTCTATGGTGGCTGAGCTGTACTGTACATGAGCTTATTAAGAGTACAGAGCCATCTGTTTCTCTCTCCTGGCTGATGTCCACTCGAGACCGGAGAGAACCTGATTTGATGACCTGATGCTTAATATTTGTAATAAATATGATCAGTTAAACATGACTCACAAAATGTGCTACTTCTTGATCCAGTAGTGTACTGTTAAGTTTTCAGCTGGAGGTTAAAGGCTGTGTTTGAAACTGTATTTTTATTTTTTATTAATTTTGTCACACCATGAAGCAAAGTTACATTATTCACATTACTTCACGAAAAACAGTGACAGAAACCATCTGGCTAAAACTGTACAGTTGTTAAAACGGCAACACTGTAACAAAATTACACATAACTATGCAGCACAGGAACAGGAAAGGACACAGTTGACATTTAAGATGCGCGGCCATTTAACGCCACAGCATGTCGTCTATAACAACTGCAGATGTAAACTTACCACACAGTATCATCTTTTATTTCCATTAAGAAGTTAGAGAAAAATTAATGTGTGCACAATAACACAACCAACCTCTAAATAAAAAAAAAAATCTACATGAAATAGTACAAGTTTTATCAGTTGATAGGTCAAAAAGGCAATTTTAGGAAGCATATGAAAATAAAGTGTAACAATTACTATTATAATTATGCTTAACATGTAACACCAAGTGTGTCATATTTGATAAATGAGCTTTTATGAGATGTCAGTGTACTTTTGGTTTCCCAACCAAAAAAGTAAATAAATAGGACAATGCATTTTTAAGCAATGAGTTGCACAAGTGTAGCAAAGATGAGACATTTCACCGTCATGAAAATGAAACCAGCATATGCTAACAAATGCTAATTAGTATTTGTTTTTAATGTCAGAAGATTGAATAAACAATAACAAAATATATAATTTCCTGGCAAATATAATATGGTTTCGACTTACAGGAGAAAGATACTCATGAGCATTATTGGTTTAAAGTTGCTAAAATTACTTGTATAGCTGCATTACTAACACAATAAGTTTGAAGTCGGCACCTTGTTAATCAAGCTAGCTAACATTAGCCAAACGTTGCACCGCTAAACGTGATAGCTTCTGGCTACAAAAAGACCAACATGCTAACATTTTAGGCAGGCAATTATCAGGAGGCATCATTGTCTCAATCACTAGTTGTAAGTCTTACTGAAGATTATATTCACTTTAATAATGTTCCCTATTTGAAGAGTATTATTAGATATGCTCATTGTCAATGCAATGATATTAGTGTACAGTATTACAATTCTGATACATTTCTAACATACCGACACTCAGCAAACATCATTTTGAACAAAAATAAGTCACTTTTATAAAACATTCAGAAAAAGCTCTATCAAATAAACATAGCCAACACCGATTTGGTCACCGATTTCTCCCTTCATAATATAAAGATTATGAGAGAGAATTTTACTTTTCTTAAAAAGCTTTTTTCTTTTTTTTTAAGGCTGTTCGACACAGTTTTTTAAAACATTAACCTGACATGTCAGATGTTATTCAAAACTGTTAGAAAGGCAGGAACTTTTCAAAAAGTACTTGGCACATGACTTCAAGAACCTCAGTCTGGTACAGTCTAACAGGCCAAGTTAAACCACAGGATTAATACAGCACAGTTTGTAGAGGTAGGACAACAAAGAGGGGGAAAAAGGCAACAGGAAGCATCTTTGATTACTCGCTTTTAAAGCTAGTAAGTCAGTAATGCAGTTAATATTTCAGCAGATAGTTTGTGCAGAAAATGAGCACTTTGGGAAAAGCTCTTTCAAAAGGAAATAATCATATGTTTATCATATGCATCATCACTCCTAAGACATGCCCGATACTGCCACAGGTATAATAATCCAGTGAGGTAAATAAAACATCGTCTTTGTTGGGTAACAAAATAAATTCAAAAGAGCTATTTCTTTTTCTGCTTCAACACTAAAATGATTTATTTGAATGCAACTTTATTCATTTTTTGAATGACACTTGACAACATGCAGCGCTCAGTCCAGATGGGGGATCTGTAAAAATAACAGAAATATTATGAGCATAACAGAGTCATGAACCTTAATAAGAAACTTGTCTATTTAGAGCCAATATTAACAAAAATGAGTTATTTAATAAAACAGCATAAAAGTAAGTAAGATGACATAATTTTTGTTATTTACATCCAACTACATCTTAGCAGACCGGTGGATGCAGAAAATATAATCGAGGCTCGAGCGACTCCTTCATGGATAAGTCAAACCACAATGAATTTTAATGTTATTCTAAATAACTAAGACACTCAAAGCAACTTCTTAAACATCTATACTGTTATTAAGTAAGATACGAATGCCTTAACATCTAAATAAACTTAATTACTAAGGCTTATTACAAAATCCTTAATGTGAACCGTTACTCATCATCTCTCGCTCTCACTCACACTCTTCTTGCCGGTCATCACATGATTGAGCAGCTCTTGGGTGAGGTGGTCCAGCGCAGCCAGCTCAACTTTTCATCACTATACGGTGGGTAGCGCAGGGCGTTAAGTTTTTCCAAAGCCCAACCACGCAGCATGACTGCTCGCTGGTGACTGAACGCCTCAAAGCCCCAGTGACCATGGTAGTGACCAAATCCACTGTTTCCTGGATGGCAGAGTGAACACTGGTTACGCATATGACTGCATCTCTTACATCTCTTTCTCAGCAGGCCAGCCTGACACATACCTACACCTCCAAAGGGCAGGCCTGGCAGGGCCATGTGCACAATTCCATCATTAGAGCAGAATCCTCCACTGCTTGAATTTTCCAGCACCTTCTTCACCACCTTAAAGAAATAATGACAATATTAGCTAAAAGACTAAATGTTATAAATGTTACAGCAGAAAGTGGAGGCTGCAGAGTTCTGTGTTCTTACAGAGGATTCATCTGAGAAAACATAGAAGGCCAGAGGCTTCTCTTTTGTTTTGGTTAATTTGATGCTTTCCTCCAGAGACTCAATCGTGAGGATCGGCAGGATGGGGCCAAAGATCTCCTCCTCCATTAGAGCATCATCTTCAGCTACATCCACCACTACCGTTGGAGCTATGGAAAGATGAGGACAAAATATTCTTTCATATATGCATTTTTTTCAGTCAAGGAAATTCAGACTCAAGCTACTTTATAGAAAAGTGTGACAAAAAAAGGATACAAGGAATGAGGTGAGATGACCTGTAAAGGATGCAGTCAAAAGAAGAATAACATAATGATCTCACTGACAAAAATAATGAAGTGTGTTACCCATGTAACCTGGTTTCTGTTAGTAACTTGGGTACAAAAATACACATGAATCCATTTGTTTGGTTTTTGTTTGCGCTTTTCCCCCTTTCACTCAGATTTTTCTAACATTTTTATATGTAGTTAATGTTTGAGTCTTTACTAAGCTAACGACAATGCAGTTTAAAAATAATCTTGTTTTATTGCCCAACTCTGCTCTGATCTGCTGGTTGTCGTTTGTTCCATGTTACCAGCAGGAAAGTTGTAGAACGCCCTCTGGTGGACAAACAAAATCAACATGCATAACTTGGTTGAAGGGTGTTTCTCTTGTCTCTTCTTTACTTTTTACATTCTCATTTAATCACTCATCACACCAATGAATCTCCAAATAGCTAATGTCAGCCAATATATCAGCCCCATCAATACACTGGTCACACTCTAATATAAAGACTGCTTTAAGAAAAAGTGAGACTATTTAAACACTAGTATTCACTGTGCCATCCAAGTCATTTAATTCAGGTGTTCCAATCATTTCATGGCAAGGTGGATAAAATCAAGCAGTTTTACTGCATTTGTGAAAGAATGGGTCGCTCTCATGAGCTCAGGGAATTGCAGTGTGTTACCGTGATAGGATGCCACCTTTGCAACAAGTCCACTCATGAAATTTCCTCACTATTAAAAATATTCCACAGTCAGCTGTTGCATTATAACCAAGTTAGAGCGATTAGGATCGACAGTAAGTCGGCCACAAAGTGGTAGGCCATATAAAATAACAACTGAGGTGCATAGTGCACAGAGGTCACCACGTTTCTGCAGAGCCAACCGTTACAGAGCCCCAAACTTCATGTGGTGTTCACCACCCTGCCACTGGACTCTAACACAGTGGAGATTTGTTCTCTGGAGAGACCAATCACACTTCTCTGTCGCTAGAATGGTACTGGTCTGATTGCACTGTGCCAAGTGTAAAGTTTGGTGGAGGGGGAATTATGGTGTAGTGTTTTTCAGAAGTTGGATTCAGTCCCTTAGTTCTAGTGAAAGGAACTCTTAACGTTTCAGCAGAGCAAGATATTTTGAACAATTTCACACTCCCAATTTTGTGGGAACCGTTTTGGGATGGCCCCTTCCTGTTACAACATCACTAACAGTGCATAAAGCAATTTCCATAAAGATATGGATGAGTCAGTTTGGTGTCTAAGAACTGCCAGAGTCCTGACCTCAACCCAAAAGAACACCTTTGAGAAGAATTATGTAGAGCAGAGACTGCGAGTCAGGCCTTCTTATGCAACATCAGTCTCTGACCTCACAAATGTGCTTCTGAGAGAATAGTCAAAAATTCCCAGAAACACACTGCTAAACTTGTGGAAGTTAGATCTGAAAAGGTTAGGCTGATGTCATTTTCAACCATCCATCCATTCGCGGAAGGTATTTTCAGCCATATGGATTGAAATTGGGATGTCACTCAAGTTCATATGCATGTGAAAGCAGACAAGCAAATAATTCTGGCAATATAGTACAGGTCTCAAAGCTGAAAGGCAATTTCTTTTTCTTTTTTAAAAGCGGTGCAAGGCTAACTCTGGGCTGGGAGAGCAACTTTCCCTACATCAATGGTCAAGAAGACTGATAATTTCCTCTTTTTGTTTTTCCTTGAAACATTAAGTAAAAGTGTGATCTAAACACAGATCAGCCACAACAATGAACAAAAACTAGGAAAAAGTAATGTTCTGTGGAGAAATCCTGGGTTCTGACATTGATGTTTATTTAGTTTGACTTGTACCACCTACCTAAACATTTTTGTAGACCCAACACACCTTGCCATGGTAATGGCACTCCCCAGTGGCAGCAGTCTCCCCCAGTAGGACAATGTGTCCCATCACACCAGAGAAACTGTTCAAGACCGGTTCAACATGACAAAGAATTTAAGTGTTGACTTGGCCTCCTCACTTTCCAGATCCAAATCCAACTGTGCAACAATGGGAAAGACTGGAACAAGCCCGCTCCACAGGCCCTACCCTGCAACCGCCAGGACCCAAGGGACTGGCTACCAATGTCCCGATACCAGACAGAGATTACTTGTCCACGCCTCAACGGGTCAGAGCTGGTGGAAAGAGAGGACCTACACAATATTAGGCAGGTATTCTTAATGTTGTGGCCGACTGGTGTAACATTTTTTGCATTGTTTATTTAAAAGTAAATGTATACCAGCTAATATACGGTCTTATACCAAACACCAAATCCTCCTTAAAATACTTTTTAACCCACCTATGTACCTATCCTTCTCGTCGTGCTCTCCTCCCACAACGACCTTGCCCTTGGTCCTGTTGAGCAGTCCCATCAGACGAGTCCAGTGTTTAGGTGTTACAATGCGTGACATATCGGGGCTCTTCTGAATGTCACTGCCGTAGAAGTCCTCCAGGACCTGGCGCAACGCAGGCACAAGGGCATCACAAGTGGCTTTCGAGCACAGAACATAATCCGGTGCCACACAGCTCTGGCCAGCATTGAAAAACTTGGACCACACCAAGCGGTGAGCAGCAGCAGTGGCATTCACCCGACCATATATTAAGCAGGGGCTCTTGCCTCCCAGCTCCAAGGTCACTGGGGTCAGGTGGACTGCAGCAGCGTGGAGGACAACGCGTGCCACAGCCTGAGAACCTAACAAAGACGGGTGAAGACTCAGTTCCCAGAACAGAAAAGGATAATCTACATTTCAGTCTTACTAAGCCAACCAGGGAAAAGAGGAGAGAATTGTGTGTCACTTTACTATTGACATGCTGTATTAGACAGTTCATAATTAACTCATAATCATCTAAACCTCTAAACAGTACAGTGAAGCTTTGGCTATGTAAAATTCCTGACATCTGATGCATACCTGTGTGCTCTGAGGTTTTTACCTGTGTAGAAAATGTGGTCAAATCGATTCTTCAGAAGGGCTTGGGTCTCCTTTGCTCCACCGCGAACAACTGCATAACAGTCCTGTCAACAGTCATATCGTCACTGTCACGTTCACTGTGCCCATCTCTATTCATAACAATTGTGAAAAACTCATTTGTCTGTTACTTCTGGTTGATATTATCAGTTATTTCACCTTAGACAGATATTTGGGGATGAGCTCCGTTATCAGATTGTCTGTGGCGGCGCTGACTTCGGAGGGCTTGATGACCACACAGTTTCCTAATCAAAGACATCAACAACAGGCAGCATGTAAAGGCACGTGAAGTCTATAAAATCATTCAAGGTGGACTCTAGGACTCGTTGCCATATTTGCAAATTCTGTCAGCTCACTTTAAAACTTTCGCTCTTACTTTTAGAAATATTACCAAGTTGAGTTCCACTGTGTCTATGAACTGTTAGTCATCCCTTTATTTCATCACATTTGAATTATTGAACTTCAAAACATCCCTAAGACGTCTGCAGATTGTTCAGCGCGCTCCTGTGAGGTATTCACATGTCACACCACCACGCCCCTCCCAGTTACATTTTTCCTGAGCTAGCATTAAATCTCTGAAGTCACCTCACTCAAGGTACCTGTGATTACATTATTGTCATCAATTTTAATGTTGCCTTCAGGATTTAGTTTTGCTAAAAGCGTGTTTGTGGAACTACCTGCAGCAATGGCTCCAATCAAGGGTACGATGAGAAGTTGCATGGGGTAGTTCCATGGCCCGATGATCAACACAACTCCTAAAGGTTCCCTCCGTACAAAACATTCATCAAGCTTTGTGGCCTGAACAACAGAAAACATTACAAAATAAATTATGCAGCAAGAAAAGGCTTTTCAAAATGCAGGACATGCATAGATATATGAAGATATTCTGGATTGCTGTCAGTAAATGCTAGACATATACATTTTATAAATTTAACATTAAAAACAGTCTGAAAACTATATGTGCCAATGAGGCACTGGCCATAAATTTCATCTTGCAAAAAATAGAAAGCGCAGCACACGTCGTATTTCAGTCTGTGCTCTTTGTTTAACAGTGATTTCCTAATAAATACGTTCAGAGTGGAGTTGCTACATTCATTCTCATCATTCTGCAGTGGTGAATTTCCTTTGGCACTGCCTGAAATCTCTCTGGGAGGTGCCAGGGATTTCTCTCTGCAGGAAAAAGACTGCGAGGACACAAGAGGTTCAACTTGTTTGACATGAGGAGTATTACTTGGGCCATGAAAACAGTTGTGTAACGTTTCCTTTTTTGTTTTATTTGGTCGCACACACACTATTAATAAGTCTTTTTTTTTTAAACTTACCAAGTTTTTGCTCACATACTCCGGCTGCATCCAGCTTGTGAGGTTACTGAGGGCGCAATGGAGCTCGTTCATCACTATTTCAACCTCAGACAGGATAGCCTCAAATTTTGGCTATTGTGCAACGACAGCAACAACAGCAAGACAATTAGTGCTTATTTAAGAACAGCAGACAACAATGAATAATCTACTAATAAAACCATTGGATTTATCGATTAAATTCACTAAACTATTCTCACTTTAATGTTTTTTAAAGGAGATGTTAACCACTTCCGTACAGTTGTATTACGGGCTTTAAAACAAATTGTCATGATTGCAAAATCATCATGACAGCAAGACAAACAAAAGCCTGAGGCTTTAGTTGCGTAATTATGTGTTGGAGAATTACAGTCATGTGTTCATGCTTTGTGTGGAACACGTGAGCACAGTCCTGTACCTTTGTGAGGTCTTTGTGCAGCGCATTTACAATCTGCTCCTCGTTGTCTTTGATCATGGACATTAGGTTGGTCAGCTGTGTCCTGCGAAACTTCTCCGGTATTGTAACACGCGATTCAAACGCTGTGCGCAGCCTTTCCAAAACCTGACTCTGGCTCTCCATTTTTTCAAGCTTCACAAAAAGAAAAGAAAGAAAAGAAGGATTGTTTTCCCTAGAAGCTGTAACGGGCAGATACTTTGTGAAAGGTGGACATTAACTTCTCGCATCTTCAACTCAGTGCACGTCGATTACTTATTCCTACTCAGAAATGTTAAACGTCATGAGAAACGTTACAAAAACTGTATTAGGTAAATGATGAATTATACCAAATGTATGTGTATAAAATCTGCATTTTAAAAAGCAAACCACTGCACAGCTCTTTACATACCGCTCCTGTCAGTCTTCTGATGGAATAGTTGGCAACGATATTTCAATTTGTGTAATTACTCTGACAGCGTTTGCATGGTCACTGTTGTGACAGCCTGTAATAACGGCAGATGACTCATTTGAAAAAGGGATTATGGAACCCGGTGAGTAACGTGAGCTGCACATTTCCTCATCCCAGTAAGTCTAGTTTGGAAAACGCTGAACAAGACCAGCGAGTCTGAGAAATTACTGCCACACACAGCTTTTAAATCCACTATTTATGGATTTCGCAACATTTCACAGGGGCAGTAGCGGTTTTTGATAGGGGCGACACAGGCGGTTTGGGGGGGGGGGGGGGGGGCCATCGTGGTGGGGAGCGCCATCAGGGGCATGGGGGAAAAAAATAAATAAAAAAAATTGCTGGTACTCATGCTGCCCCGACATCATGCCAGCGCATATTGGGAACGGCATAGGCACCAATCAGTTTTCTATCGCCCATTTGCTGGGAGTAAGGGCGCCCTTCGTTTGCAAGGTGCGCCAGAGGGAGTGTTCGCCCAGGGCGCAAAAACAGCTAGGACCGCCACTGCACAGCGGATATATCAAATATTTGTGTGGCGAAATGACCGGAACACTGATTTTGCGGAATGGGGAAGAAATACTAACTGTGACATTTCCAACGGACATTCGCACGCTACTGTAGACAATGGCACGCGGACGTTAACTGATAAGTGCAGTCAAACAGCACAGAAACGACGAATTATCAAACAAATTTTTTTAACATAATTATTACAGCCTGGCAGATTTCCCACGCGGGATTTGGATGCCTATAAGTGCATTCGTACGCTAGCTGTTTGTGGTTAGGGCGAAAAAAACTTTATCGTGGGAAGTAATTCCCGGGAGAGATGAACAATAGGTTCCAGTGTAACCATTTCTTTCAGTGTGGGAGTCAGGATTTTCTCACGATGGTTTAAACTGCTCTAACATTCATTTGCGTGAAGTAGCTAGCATTTTGCAAACAGCAGAAATAAAGCGAAGATACTGCTGTGTTTAGCCTACCTGCTACTGGGCTTATCGTCTGTCCAACTGGCAGACCTGCGAGCAGACACCGTGCCGACAAAATGCTGAAGACCGTTGACGTTTCAGGTGTTGTGCCAAAAAGTGATTGTCTGCCAGAAACTGATTGCCGTCCGCGGGAGCGCGCGCAGCTGCTTAAAGCTGCAGCGCCCGGATTACTTGCGTTGCCAGCTACTTCCGTGCAACTGATATAACGTGGGGGGAAAAAACCCAAACACATTTATGCCTTTGTTATTAGGCAAAGGTGTGCATTTATGGAGCTTTAACGTTTCTTGTAACCGAATTATGACGCTTATCAGAAGGTTGCTTTCAGTGTGTAGCGCAGTCACGAATGACTACACGCATCACGATGGAATAATTAATGCCCACAGGTTTAGTATGTCTACTCTCGTTGTTCATATTTGTTATAAGACTGTGGAATAGTAGTTAAAACAATAAAGACCATTTGTGCCAGTATCACCATGACTCTTTCTTGTTTGTTCAGAATAACGACTGAGAACATGGCATTTTAGCGCTACCAAATAGTGATTGTGGCCTATAACTTGTCACTGAAACAATATTTCGGCTTCAAACTTGGCGGATGTCATTTAGAAGGGTCATATGTCAAATATTACATCTCAAACAGTCCCTTAGAACTGCTGGATAACCTGTAAAGGAACATTAACATTGATAATATGCCATTTTCGGCCTGCCAAAAAGTGATTGTGGCCTATATCTTGTCACTGAAACAATGTTTCTGCTTCAAACTTGGTGGATGTCATTCAGAAGGGTCCTATGTGACATATATCTCAAACACTCTCCAAGAACTGCTGAAAAACTTTTAAAATAACATTAATACCGATAATATGTCATTTTCAACCTGCCAAAAAGTGATTGTGGCCTATATCTTGTCAATAATTGCTGTATTGGAATGACATTTTTATTACCGTTTGTTTTCTCTTTCCTATTACTTGGTGTTCCTAATGTGTTTAAGCAGATCTCCTCCCACCTGTTTCCATTTGGCCATTATCCTTTTTTTGTATTATTTTTGAATTACAACACTTTTGAAATTTGACTTTTTATGCACAGGTTGAAAATGACATATTATCGGTATTAATGTTCTTTTAAAAGTTATTCAGCAGCTCTTGGAGAATGTTTGGGATATAATATGTCACACGTAACCCTTCTGGATGATATCCAACAAGTTTGAAGCAGAAATATTGTTTCAGTGACAAGTTATAAGCCACAATCACTTTTTGGCAGCTTGAAAATGGCATATTATCAGTGTTATTGTTCTTGTACAAGTTATTCAGCAGTTCTAAGGCACTGTTTGAGATGTAATATTTGACATATGACCCATCTGAATGACATCCACCAAGTTTGAAGCAGAAATAGTATTTCAGTGACAAGATATAGGCGGCAATCACTTTTTGGCAGGCTGAAAATGGCATATTATCAATATTAATGTTCCTTTAAAAGTTATTCAGCATTTCTTAGAGACTGTTTGGGATATGATGTGCCACATATCATCCTTTTGGATGATACCCAACAAGTTTGAAGCCGAAATATTGTTTCAGTGACAAGATATAGGCCACAATCACTTTTCGGCAGGTTGAAAATTGCATATTATCAGTTTTATCATTCCCTTAATGGTTATTCAGCAGTTCTAAGGGACTGTTTGAGATATAATGTGTCACATAGGACCCTTCAGAATGACATGCAGCAAGTTTGAAGCAGAAATAGTATTTCATTAACAAGATATAGGCCACAATCACTTTTTGGCAGGTTGAAAATGACATATTATTGGTATTAATGTTATTTTAAAAGTTTTTCAGCAGTTCTTGGAGAGTGTTTGAGATATAATATGTCACATAGGACCCTTCTGAATGACATCCACCAAGTTTGAAGCAGAAACATTGGTTCAGTGACAAGATATAGGCCACAATCACTTTTTGGCAGGTTGAAAATTGCATATTATCAGTTTTATCGTTCCCTTAATGGTTATTCAGCAGTTCTAAGGGACTGTTTGAGATGTAATATT
This sequence comes from Aulonocara sp. 'chitande type north' Nkhata Bay, assembly GCF_057382095.1. Lineage (NCBI taxonomy): Eukaryota > Metazoa > Chordata > Actinopteri > Cichliformes > Cichlidae > Aulonocara > Aulonocara sp. 'chitande type north' Nkhata Bay. The sequence continues at coordinate 1,374,456 of NC_141347.1, read as the reverse complement.
TGACATATGACCCTTCTAAATGACATCCGCCAAGTTTGGAGCCGAAATATTGTTTCCGTGACAAGTTATAGGCCACAATCACTTTTTGGTAGCGCTAAAATGCCATGTTCTCAGTCGTTATTCTGAACAAACAAGAAAGAGTCATGGTGATACTGGCACAATAGGTCTTTATTGTTTTAACTACTATTCCACAGTCTTATAACAAATATGAACAACGAGAGTAGACATACTAAACCTGTGGGCATTAATTATTCCATCGTGATGCGTGTAGTCATTCGTGACTGCGCTACACACTGAAAGCAACCTTCTGATAAGCGTCATAATTCGGTTACAAGAAACGTTAAAGCTCCATAAATGCATACCTTTGCCTAATAGCAAAGGCATAAATGTGTTTGAGTTTTTTCCCCCCACGTTATATCAGTTGCACGGAAGTAGCTGGCAACGCAAGTAATCCGGGCGCTGCAGCTTTAAGCAGCTGCGCGCGCTCCCGCGGACGGCAATCAGTTTCTGGCAGACAATCACTTTTTGGCACAACACCGGGCTTCACTCCTTTTTTCGGAAGTACAGACACCGGGTTTCTTTGGGAGGGGAAACACTTTTGGTCGAGCTAGAAAAACTAGCCTTAAAACTTGTCAAGCGGCAAAGGTGGCTGTTTTTAGTATACATTTCCGTGTGCGAAGCATTGACTGTAAGCGAGTTAAGTGTCGCAGTTATTTGGCTCAGTGGTCCCCGCGGAGGGTTACATTTGACGTTTTTACGGGTACAGCAGTTATTCCTGTTTTAGCGTGAATAAGACAAACTCCCGTTTAAACCTTATTTACCAAAGCCAGCCTTATGTGCCCCAGGGACGGAAAAATAAAGCTGTCCACTTTTATACTTTCACACATTTTTCATTGTCTAAACCAGGGGTCTGCAACCTTTTACACACAAAGAGCCACTTGGACCCTGTTTCCACGCAAAAGAAAACACTGGGAGCCGCAAATACTTTTTGAAATCTAAAATGAAGATAACACTGTATATATTGTTTTTTTTTTTTTTTACCTTTATGCTTTGTGTGAACAACTAAAGGAAGTAAGCAAAGTTTATTTATTAAGCGCTTTTCACAGACAGGCAGTCACAAAGCGCTGTACACAAATATTAAAATAAACAATACAATCAATAGACATTATACACAATGTAAAAGATCAAATGTACATAATGTAAAGAATATAAAATATGTAGATCAACAAAAGGCTTGTTTGAACAGAAAAGTTTTTAACTGCTTTTTAAAATAATCCACAGAGCAACTAAGGTGTGTTGCTTATGAAATCCATGAAGTGCTACAGAGAAAATTACATTTTATTTATGTAATTAACACATTTTGAACTCTTAAAGAAATATAACAAAAGGAAAGACACCCAGCTGAACTAAAATAATCCATGTAGTAAACAAAAACTGTTGTGAGCCGCCACCCTTATATCGCCTTTGGGCTTTTGGAGCCTTGACCTGACTTTTAAAAAGTAATTGGAAAAAAAAGCACTATGCTGCTAAAAAAAACAGCACCCGCAATCACGCCTCGCCACCTTAAAGTCTGTGCTCTCTCTGCTGTTGTGTGTCGGGCTGTGAGCTGAAAAGCTACAGCCGGCTGTGTGCGTACAGCAACCGCGTGTGAAAAGTGGTCAATAAAGAGATGCTGAAAAGCGTGTTCATGCAAACACTGTCAGGTCTGCCGTGATATGTTTACAATAAGACTTATGGTCCCGAACCTCTGCGCACAGCGTCTGCAAATCGGGGCTTTCATCTTTACGCAGGACTGTAAGCTTTCATCTGTGAGGCGTGAGCGGTGTTTGTTTTTAACATAGTTCACGGTGGAGAAGTTACTGACATAATGTGGATCCGAAGATCCATAACTGGCCTATCTGGGTTTGAAAGTCGATAAATGCACGGCGTTTCGGCGGGTATACCGGCTTCCGCGAGTGTGACGCTTATTTTGAGCGATGAAAAAATAAGATATAATTTTATTTTTATATTTCAAAATCACAATAATCTTCCAATTTAGAACTACAAGTTTAAAAAAAGAACTAAACACAAATAAAATACACTTCAGCTAAATACTTCTAATTTCTTTTCCCAAACCACCCGGAGCCGCAGTATAAGGACTAAAGAGCCGCAGGTTTCCGTCCCCTGGTCTAAACAAACAATGATGCTATTTTGACAATTAGTGTATTGTGACTAACATCTTAGACAAGAGGATTTTTTTTAGTCTGCTTTAAATAACAAACTGACAACTGTGGATTTGTAGCCATCTTTCATAAGGAGGTGCAACTGAATTGATATATCAGCATAGATACAAAACCTTTATTTTCACAATATCAAAATTGACACACCTACAGAGAAGTGTAGATTAAAAGAAATTAAGAGGGCAATGGTTAATACATGACTCGTGTTGGGAGTCGTTACATCTCTGGTGTTAAGATGCGAGGGTGTGGAGCTCTCGGGAAGCTCTTGTTAAAAGGAGCACATGTGGTGGGAGACAGTTAAACAGCAAATAAAGAGAAGAGAGGGCATTTTGTTTAATCCTGGCAGCAACAATTATACAAAAATCAAAAACAGAGACAACATATGCATTGAAGGAATTTCTAAAATGATAAAACTGAAGCTTCCTACGGCTGCATACTTTAGAAAAATCATGAAAAAGGAGAAGGAAAAAAAAGAAGAAAAAAACAGCACTCCTTCCAAATACGTCTAAAACTAAATGACAGTGTCTGTCACAGCAGGGGGACAAAAAACAAAAAAAACAAAAAAAAACAAAACTACTACAATTGTAGTGAAAGTTGAGCCAGGAAAGGAGAAATTCATATCTACACAGAGTGAGGAAGATGAGAACAAATGGAAGGAGAGCAGAAAGAAATGGCCATCTTTATGTAGCTGAAGAGAAATGACAACAGTCATGGGCCCATTAACCACCTCGTCCTTACACCTTCCACAGTGACTGCTCTGTCAGGCTTGGGCAGTAGGGCAAAAAATCCAGCTCTTCAAGCTGAAGCTGTGCAGGAGCTTGGCAGGGTTTGGCAGGTTTTCTGTCTCACTGCTTTGAGTTCACACTGACAGAACGATCCAGCGGCAGGATGGAGGGCAGCTGATTTGAAACGGTACTGGAAATTTGGATGTGTCATGGCTGTCTGCTCAAAGACTTCACAGGAAATAGTCGGCTACTGGTTTCTTGGAGGGTATGCCTCTGGTCTCTTGTGGTGCTGCTTCAAATATGATGAACTCTCGCTGTAGATGCTCATCCAACTCCAAGATGGCTGCTACATTACCACATCTGTTAGGAGAGGAACAAACATTGGTTATACACAAAAAGAGCCTTGTGTATATTTAATTAGCACAGTTTCAAACATTTCTTTGGTATGAAACAACACCGAGATGGCCTTAACCATGCCTGATCACTGGAAACTTTTCCTTTTATTAGTCATGCAATGTATGTAATCCCATCTATTCTGATTGTCAGTGGCCTTTCGTGCCGCCTGTCAAGAATAGAATGAGTTATATCAACTTTATATAGACCATGTTTCATATTTTGATCGAGGAAAATTTCTTTCACTGTAATTATTTTTAGTGTTTTATCACCCAGCCATAGCACAACGGTATAAACTGCTCTATAGATAAAAGTTTCCTTACTACTATGCTTGTTAAAATGCATTCCCCAAAGTGAGTATTGTTTTGTATCTATGCCAATTGGGTCAAAGCAGCAGACTGACATGTATGAAGCATTATGGGGAATCAAAATGTTACACAACGGCTTTTAATGCTTATTTGTCACAGGGGTAACCATCTCATATTTCAACAGTAGTAAGGTAAACAGAACAAATAGTCTGTTTATAAAGTAATCCACCATGAATGGAGGCTTGACTGGCCAATTCAGCTGACGTCAGTTGATGCTAGAACAAACCCGAACATGGTTCAACTTGTTGTACAGCAAGTCTCTACACAGCAGCAGGTATGCCTTTCCAAACATTTGCAATCTTAACATTGGCCTGCATAAGCTGTAGATTTCAATTTATAGTGCTGGAATTTCACTGGTAATTGCTGTTAATACTAAGACAACATGATCCGCCTTTGGAATATTTCAGGGACCAAATCAGTATTTACATGACGAGGACATCTTTCCCCATTCAAGATATCTGAGATTAATGTAGCTATGTACCTGTAGCAGTAGTTGGGTGCTGACCACACTGTGAGCACCGTCTCATTGAAGTGCCACTTGTAGCCTTCCATAACTAGCTGATGAGCTCGACAGATCATGTGGATGTCGTTGGCGGCGTTGAACTGAGCCACTACGTCACTCCCAAATAAGTAGCCGGCACCTCTAGGACTCACCCCCCAGCCTGTGGTGTCTGAAAACAGAGAGAAACTGGTCACACAAACACATCCGTCATACAGTCCTTTAATTCTCCACTGCTGTTTCTTGTTAACGTCAATTTCAATTTTTAGATGTCCAAGTGAACTGTCTGTACCTTCAGGGTCTGACCACAGGAGGTCACACATTGGTCCATCATGGGGCACTTCCTGTTTTCTATCAATGGTCCGGATCTGATCCAGTGTCTGGATGGAGGGAGACAATCCCCCGTGCACACAGAAGATCTACAGACACAGAATTATATCAAAACAAATGAAACAGCTACGTTACACAGGGAGTTTTAAAAGCAGTAACATGTTCAGAAGAAAACGCTACATATGAAGTAAGTGCTGGATGACGTATCTAACCTTGCCATCGATAATAGCAGAGAGAGAAAGGTAGTCGAAAATCTCTGTGCAGTATCTCCAGACAGTGACTGAGCCATATTTGCGGAGGCACTCGTCATAGAAGCCGTAGACCTGGGTGATCTGCCGGGACTCGTGGTTTCCCCGGATCAAGGTAATCCGGTCTGGATAACGTACCTGGATCGTACAGCAGAGATAAAAGATGAAGAAAAGGGAGTTCTGACACCCCGTGGGAAAGTAAATGTAAAAACTGTGACTGGTGTAGCTCAGCAGTGGACAGACAAACTACCTTAAGAGCTAGCAACAGAAGAAAAGTCTCCACACTGTAGAAGCCTCTGTCCACAAAGTCACCCATGAACAGATAATTTGTCTCCGGGACATCTCCTCCCACCTGTCATGCAGAAAAATGAAAAAGAAGCCCTTTAAACAGATGCATACTGGTAATTTAATGTGCACAAGTCTCTACCTCCCCAACTCACAATAATGGGCTCCAAGACCTGCAATGCACCAAGATTGAACCATACCACTAGGGCTGCACGATTTTGCATAAAATGAGAATCACGATTTTTTGGCTTAGAATTGAGGTCACGATTCTCTCACGATTTTCTTTTCCAGTATAAATATTTATCGCGCTTATTAAATGCACATCAACTTCGTAACAGTTGAGACTGAACATAAAAAGTATAAATAAACATAAAAACAACAAATGTCTCACATTTTGTCGTTGCTGCAAAATGTTGTACTGCTTGAAATTCCATCTCCACCGTTGCTCGACGCTGCGTGTATAGAGCAGGCAGTGCAACAATAGAAAAATAGTTGCGGGACGGCACTGTGTCGCGTTTGTCTAGGGTGTTGATCATTTTCCTAAATCCCTCGTTTTGCACAGTGTTGATGGGAGCCATATCTTTGGTCAGGTGATAAGTGATAGCCTCCGTAATTTCTTTGTGCCTGCGGGAGTTCGACGGGTATAGGGAAGCGCTGTATAAGGTTCCCGTTATTGATGTTTGGGAGGTTGACCGGGACGGATTTTCTCCTGTCACTTTCTCGTCATCCCTGACGTGCTCTCCGTTGTTGTTTCCCTGCTAATTTTAGCATCACACGGCACAGCTTCTGTATCACGTGGTATAAGGCTCCGCCCTTGCCATTTGTTGAGCAGGAAGAGTGAGCGCTTGTTTTCATGCAGAGTACGTCCCGGATCAAAATGCAGTACAATCGTCGTCGTTTTTTTTTTTTTGTTTGTTTTTTAATCGTTGTCATTTGGAAATGAGCTCGCACATAAGTATGAATCGAGATTGCGATTTTCTAACGATTAATCGTGCAGCCCTACATACCATATCTCAAAATATTACCTCACATGAGATTAGTAAAAGAAACTAGCATCAATTCACTATTTGGACGACATTTTGGTCCAATACTGACTCAAAGCTACACTGGGTATCGATACATTGGAGCAGCAGTGTACTGCTTGCACCCACTCTCGCTCTTCATTACGTCTGCTGTAAATCTTATTGAGAAGCCTCTACTGGAGCATTTACAGCAACATAACATGATGCCAAGTTTCTCGTCAGCTTCACTGTGTGAGTGTGTGAGGAGGTGTACTCACAGGAAGAGCCATAACAGGAGAAACTAGGATGTCCATAAGTAACAGCAGTATGAAATGAGACTCATGCATATTTTAGCTGAAAAATAAAAATGTACCCCCCCCCCCCCCCCCAATTTTACTAATACCTTTTCACTGGATTTATATTCTTAAATATATTTATTGATGAATTTAGGAGCGCAGTGTGAAAGCTGAGCGACACGTTGCCTTAAACATAAAGAACGATACCCAGATTTTCATCAGAATTAAGAATACGAATTATTCATTTAATACAGTTATGGAATCAGTACTCAGTATGGTCACACACTCAAACTCCAGGCAAGAGTATCAAATTTAAAAAGCTGCATTTATTTCTAATAACTAACAAAGTTTAGTAGTGCTGTGCAGGATTGTAACTCAGCAACAGCAGTATCATACTTAAACGATGAAATATAACCCAATCAGAAGCAAAAGAGATTTTAAAAACAAATAGAAAAAAACTTACTCTAAAAAGTTCTTTCAAGTCATAGAACTGACCGTGTATATCTCCACAAACCTGTAAGAAATAACAGGAGAAACATTATTACCACATTTATCTGACATCCAGGCAAATTCGGAGACAACAGTGAGTAGATGTTACTTACCGTAACAGGAGAATCTACTCTCTGGACATTGCTTTCTTCAACCAAAATCTCTCTAAAGAAATAAAAATACATATGTGTATTTATTAATAAACAAATAACGCACAACAGCACAAGACTAACAGCAGACATAAAACAATCCTTGAGTTACAGACAAGCACCCCCTAGTGGCCACATCTACCGTTTCCTGTTGTGACTCCAGAAACACAGCTGACAGGTGATGTAACTGCAACTTGAAAAATATCCAAACTAAACAGATCGACTTTTTGAAGCCCAGTGACAGATCGGGGGGGGGGGGGCACCTTCACTCCTCCACCAACCACAATAATCATTTCAAATTAAGATCAGATTGCTTAGATTGTTTCTCCATCATCCTTATCTGAGTTACTTGATTATTTAATAATATCCAGGAGCAGCTGATTGGCTAACAAAGGTCAGTCAGGATAAGGCTCCATTTAATGAGTCTGTATGGCAGTTTGCATCCAGTAGACTTATCCCAGTTCTTCCTAGTTCACAATAGGCCTGTGATTGGTCTTGCGCCTTATCCTATAATGATCGTAGCATACCTTTGCGTATATTTTTTTTTTCCTGGACTCCTCCAAGATCTTCAATCTTGATTAAATTTAGTCTATAAACAACCTAGTCCTAAAATTCAATTCAATTCTATTTGTATAGCAACAACACTGACCTCAAAGTGCTTTATACAGTAAAGATCCTGTCAGATCCCCAGAGAAAACAATCAAATGGGCCTCTATGAGCAAGCACTTGGCGACAGTGGGATTCGTAACATTTATATGGTGATTGATTAAAATATTAACTTTAAATAAAAAATATTATTTTGTTTACTGTGCATTTGTGTATAGAAACTGCATGATCAAGGTCTACCCAACATACCCAGTAGCATGTTTATATGCACAGTGCATAGACATTTAACAGTCAGAGGGTTTAAGTTTTAACAACTCGTAAACTATTCCTGTTATATATCGTTAATAGATAAATATATTTTCTTTAAAATTCTCAGCTGTAACTGGTCAGCGTCTGATGCAGGTCTGGCTAGTCTAGTTAATCAATTTTTGGCATCTGTAAAACTGTGCCAAATCAAACATGCGGAGCTCACCCATGTAGTGACCCCTTTGTCGAAACAGCCATTGGTCTGCATATAGTTAAGACAAAGAGGCTGCCCCATTACTTTTGAACATTACATATAAATATATTTAAGCTCTACTAAATATCACCCCTCTTAAAGTACGTTTAATTCGCAATCCTTCCCGTTCTTTAAGTATTCAGAAATAAGACAACAGCTAAACAGTTTTCTGCCTTGAATCGAGAGTGTATAATTGATTAAATAAAAGTGCTGTTGGTCCAAGCACACTGATGCTTACCTAGCTTTGGCACACAGTGCTTTGACTTCATTTTCCTTGATGAGCTCACAGCGTCTGAGCTGCTCTATCTGTCGGTCCAGGTCACTGATGTCCCCCATTGTCACACACATAGGGAGAGCTGCTCACACACCAGGCACACACTCCTCTTCTCGCACACTGGGCTCGCTTAAATATGTGGCTCCAAGAGCGAACAGCCCAAACAAAAACTTCCTCGAAAGCAGCCGGGGGGCTTCAGCTCTTAAACGTCAGGGTATTGCTACGACGATGCTCGGAGTGACGAACTGCAGACAAAAAACATAAATTAGGTTATTCAACCGAAGTAATTCCGAGCTAAACATCGCAATAACAACCTGGTAGGCGGATAATCCAGTTTAGGTAATGTCTGCTGTATGATAAATAAGACCCGGTCGTACATAGAAATCCCTAACTAAACGCCAATTTAACACACCACTGTGAAAGTCATACGACTAGTTTGTTCACACCTAACATAAAAGTAGTCTCCCACAGAAAACTGATGTTATTCGTTAGGGAATGTAAGGCCTCGGGGCGTAGCAGTAAGCTAATATTAGCACGCTAGCTTACATCACAGCTAACGACGTCAGCGAACAACTGATTCTTTGATAACTTAGCCAACCATTTTGTTTGGGAATTTGAACAGATGCTTCACAAAAATGTCTGACAGTCGATACCAACAAACTACAGATAATCTATGTGCCAGAAAAAAACAAAATAAAAGCAATGTGTTAAGCGTAGTTGAAATGTTGCATGTTAGCGGGCTAATCGATGCCGACCTGGGCTAACTTACTTGGTTTTCGGCGTCAACGCTGGTTACTGCTAATGTCGCCAGTAAACTAGCTAACGCGAATAACACTATTTAAAAACGGCTCAACTCGAATAACCAAAAACAGCGAGCAAACGAAAAGAACCAACGTTAATATATTTCAGTCCATGGAGCGTCGGCTCACTCACTGGCCCCTCTTCTTCCCCCGGTCTCGTCTTTGCCGGTTTACGCCTGCCGTGCTCGTGAACACTTGCAGGTCGGCTGTAACTTCCGGTATAGGAAGCGCACTACTCAGTCTACTCAACCCGACATTCACTGTAGTGGTAATTTACAGATCGCTTACTAGTCCATCCCAAATACTGAATATCATGAAAAGTTTATTTTTGTTTTCTTTTTTTAAGTGATTAATTTAAAAAAATAAACTCGATATTTATTGTATGAAAAGTATTTCAAAACCCTTTCTTACAATTTTGATCAAGTTTAAGGACACTGAATAAAGTCAGAAATACAGTATTTAATTTTGAGCCTCCCTATGGCCCCACAATAAGCAAGCAGGTTCAGGGTGGACTGAGCCGAGGTCAAAGGCAGGCCTCGGCTGTCCGATCCCCTCTTGCTGCTGTCTGAAACTGGAAAAGAGATATTCTAATATTTTGATTCAGGATTTCTGATTACCACCAGCTATAAACCATTATCATTAAAATCAAGAAAATATTGAACTACTGAAATATTTGACTTGTAACGAAGGTAGAATATACCCTTTTAATTTAATTATAAAGAATTAAAGTTTTTGTGTCATGTTCTGTGCTCCACTATGAAATGTAATGTAGTTCAAGTAGAAGTTTAACAAGAAAAATGTGTGTTATGGAACAGTAACCTATATTTATACATTTTAATTCATTTTGGCTTAGAAACATCACCTATAGCTTTGGGATACCACAGTATAAATTCTCCACTCTACAAGCATTTGTCTGATATATTAGGCACAAAGTGGACAGCAGAGAAAATACTGCAGATTGCTGACTATAGCAACCTTACTTTTTTCCCTAAATAATTTTGAATTAAATATTAGGTTAATAAATGGTTCACGAAACACCCCAGTTAAAGACCAACCTATGTTATCTTACATCACTATAAGTAATAAAGCACGACACATTCCAGTTCATGACACATACACTTTATATCAAAGAAAAAATTAGAAATTAGAAATGTCACGGCTCTCTGCGCAAGAAAGGACAACCACATGTTTGTAGCTAACTGGCAAGCTAACAAAGTCAAAGTGAACCTCATCTCTGATTTCCTGTAAAATTTGATTTGAAGCAAGCAGAAGATTAAAAAACAATATTATGTTGTAACAAGGTTCTTCCAGTTAAGCATTAGCATTAGCTTTATGTGGTCATTAGAATGTCAGTAGGACCGTTGGTCTGCGTTTGAGTGTTCAGGAGAAAACAGGACACATGAATCAAGTATTTAAGGACATAAACTGCATTCCAAGAAAAGAAAACAAATTCAACAGCCCACAATGTTACAAAAAAATAACAAAAGTGCTTCCAAGAATTTTAGTAAAATACATGTCAGCATGACGGCATGAGCAACCTCTATTTTCTTTATTTTACAACAAAAATATTAAAATCAACTTTGTTTCACATCTCAGCCATTCCCAGGTGTTCTGTGCTCCACCTGCAGTGACTAACTGTGCCACAGTTTAACAAGCAGTCTTTCATTAGAATCAGAAAAGCCACAGCTAAGCAAAATGATGTCAAGTTGCACACGATAAACATCACAAAAACAAATCTGTGTGTGACATTGTTTTTGTACAAATCTGAAACAAGTGGCATTTTAAAGCTCCGAATGATCTCCTGGTATTAAAAACTATAATAGAAGGCATTTTTGCTCGCTTTGTTACATACACTCACATTTTTGCTCGCTTTGTTACATACACTCATCATGGACATGAATGTCATGGTAATTTTGGACTTTAATCATTTCTTTGAATTGTTTTCTTCCCAGAGAGGAATGATTTTACAGCATCTGCAAAAACAAAAGACTTTGAAAATGAGAATTGGATGCACATGGTTGAAGTTAATTTGGAAAAATTTCCACCTCAATCAGGCATGATTCTGACGTTATATTTGACCATTATTCTTCTCTTGGTTTCCTGGTACCAACCTGGATTTTAAGCATAGTCCACAATCTTTCAGTAAGATTGAAGTCACCTATAGTCATGTCAAAAAAATAATGAAAATCCCAAATTTCAGATTCATTTCTACGATGAGTGTTTGCAAACGTTTGACTACAACTGAAATACGAAAGTAATCTCTGCTATTTATTAACATGAATTAAACTCTTAACTATAGAACTACTTATTATAGAAGGCACTTAGTGAGAGCCGTCAGGCTTCAGCATTATATTTACTCACAGTTTCTTCAAATAATAATAATAATGTATACTTTATTGATCACCGTGGGAAAATTCCTCTCATTTAACCCATTCACTCAGTGAAGCAGTGGGCAGCCACCAATCTAGTGCCCAGGGAGCAGTACCTTGCTCAGGGTAGCTGTTCAGTAGATTCAAACCCCCAACCTTCCGATCATGGGGCAACCACTCTACCTACTGAGCTTTATTTGCCCCCTGAAAGCAATAGTTTTATAATTTCACCTCCCAAAAATTTAATTGCAGCATTCAATGACTGAGCTCTCTGACTTTTAAAATAGTTTGAAAATAGTAATGGCACATCCTAGCTGAGTAGTCATTCATAGAACTGTTTCTGAACCCAGAGTTCAGTTTGAGGAGTTAATGTTAAAATGAAGGTCAGTAAAATAACAGTTTAGATTTTAAGGTAAATCTTAGCGTTGAAGGTTGGTGTGGAGGGATTTCCTACACGATACTAGCTGCCTGGTCACAGCTCAGAGATACTTTATACTTAAAGAGGACTCTTTAGTTACCACAATTAAAACACAGTAAACTTGCTGAAATGACATCTCCTCTTCTGTGACTTTAAAATGTATTGCATTTATATATTTTTTATTCATTATGTCAAATTGAAATATATCCCGATCTTGTTTCACATTGAAAGCTTTTGTTCTGTGAACCACTGGAAGGTTTTTCATGAAGGAAAACCACAAAGAAACTGGTCATCAAAACAAGACAATATTTTCTGGCCTATCGGTTTCACTGATCTGTGTTTCAGGTTTACCTTCTGTGATCGTAGGTAGGATGTTATTGATATTATTTGATCTCTGGCTGAAGGTAAAAAACACTTTTGTGGACTCTGGACTTTCTATATAGTTCACTTGCTGTTATCTATAAATATGCAGCAAGTACAGGATGTGGAGTCAAAGACTTTATATTGACATTTTTATGTAATGTCTGCTTTTTGTCTCTAACCCAGTTCGGATTTAAAAATCGAACGCACCCACGTTTTGCTTACTCATCGTGCTGGTCAGTGTGTGGGCTTGGTTATAATGAACAGAAGTAAGTGTGGACAGGAAGAGATATGAGTCCAGCCACAGTTATGCCCAGGCTGTCTCCAATGCTGGCAGCAGCCATGGAGAACTCCCTGTGTCTGTCTTCAGTCTGTAGGAGAAAAGAGAAGACACTCTGAGGTAGATGCATGCTTACTGTGGAGTAAAAACAGCTCAACAGTGCACAGCTGCTTCTGTACTGATCTCCTAAAATAATCATTGTGACATTTGCAGAGTGTGTATGTATCCGTGAATGGATAAAAAATGAAATGCAGCTTTGCACAGAGGTCGAAGAACAGAAAATATGGAATTATCCAGATTCCTAAAGTCAGAACTGTCTAGAATACTCCAGAGTCTAAACTATATGAATGGTTCTCTGAAGCTGTCCTTTACCTCCTTGCTGATGAAGTGGAAGGTGTTGACATATGCTGCTCCACCCAGCAGACCCTCATAGAGGATAAAAGCGAACACCAACCAAACAGTGGGCAGGAACAGGTAACGTACAGCAAACAGAAGAAACACAGCGTTCAGCGTCTGTGGAGAGGAGAGAGAAGCAGCTCTGAGAAACACAGCAGTGTCTGTAAAGTATACATTCACACACATTTAACAACCCCATATGCATGTACTATAGTTATCTGCATCACAAAGCAACACAAATTATTCAGTCACCTGAAAACAAACCATAAACTATGCAATGTATGATGGAAAATAATCATTTATTCAGCTCTCCTATTATTTCAGCCTGAGTGTCACTTTGTCCTAAACAGTTGTTGAGACACTCTGCAAAGCCACACCTCTCCTGGCTTCTTTCTTTTTCTACAGTCAGATTTTCTCCAAATTTCTTGCCTTAGAGGTGCAGGCTTCTCTCTTATACAACATCATCAGCACTTTCTCTGTTTCACCTGGAAATTTACACAGGGTCACTGTGTAAATAGTATGAACGTTTCCTTGTAAATATTACTAGATGAGGATCATTGTGTGGTCGTAATTTTTTGAGGACAGCTGCTGCGCCGTTTTGTTATTGGCTGCTCCTAACACTTCTATGCACTAATGCAGCTTCACCTACTGCCTAATGGACCAATTATGGATTTGTGCACAACATTTTATATGCACTACGTACACACAAGCAGCAAAAAATACTGATGTTCAAATCTATTGTTTGTAATGAGTAGCCAGTCAGAATAAAGTTGCAGGTTAAGCTCCTCTACCAAAAAAAGGGAGCCTAGCTTAACCCAGACATCCTTCTGGTGCTGATTTGTATTTTATTCTCATTTCTCACCTGCAGAACACTGAGAATCCACACTTTCCTGATCTTCACACAGTGCAGAGAGGATCGAGAGAGCAGTACACCAAGCTGGTACAGAGTCTGATACCTGAGGATGCAAACAAGAGACAAGTATAGCTGCACACCCCAAACAATCTGCATGAAGTCATTCATACTGAATATTCTCTGTAATGGATCACTGACCAGCGATACTGAGCTGCATGGGTCAGGAAAATATTGTGGAAGAACAGGAGTTCCATCTTACAGAGAGGGAAAAAATATTCCTGGTTCAATATTCTCACAACATCACACAAAATCAGAGCCAAGTTTCACTAACAGCATGCAGTGAGCTGAGTGTGCTGCTAGAGGGCATCAGAGGACTCACCAAACCCTGGTTGATGAAATACTCGGTTAAGTAGACCACTCCCAGTGGAAGCACAAACCTCCACAAGCCCTGCTCACAGAAATCAAGTTCAGTAACAGTTTGGCTGAACAGTTTCAGATCAAACAAGTAAACTGTGTACTTACTCTGATAACAAACAGTCTCTCTCTGAAACTGAGAGGCCCAGTGGGTTGGTCCTCTGCTACATTCAAGAGGAAGAGAACATTATTTCCCAATAAGCAGCAGAACTTTAAAACGACAATTCATTCACATAAACTGTGAAGTTCCACAGCAGGAGATGAAGTCAGCAGCCTCATGTTCACTGTCTTTGTTAAGTGTTAACAAACAGTTTGCAAAAAGAAAGCTGTGATAACGTGGTCAGAAATTACAAATCATTGAAACATTTCATTTCTGGGTACTAAATGATACGTATACACATAGCAGCCTCTCACTGAGGCCACTGTAAGGTAACATATACAAACTGTTGAGCAGCAATAGGAAGCAACTGCCAATACACTGAGTATCAGTATCAGTCACATGAGTAAGAACAGAGAGGAACATGTGATCCGTTTAGCTTAGCACGCAAATTTGTGTTCCAAAGGGTGGTCAGAAACTGAGACAGCTACTGCAGAGCCTGTGAGCGCTCGTATTTTACTCCGGCTACAATTTGGCCTTCTGGCACAGACGTACCGGAGCATTCAGGCCCTCACTGCCAGACCGCGAAAGTTTCTTCCCCCAAACGTCAGACTACTGACCACTCAGTGACTGGACTGACACACACACTTATCTGCACAATCTCATATACACAAACATGCACAACCAACTGTCATTGATGCACATTTCTGTTGCACTGTTGTGTCTGTATCGTTCTGTTCTGTCTGGTGCTGCAATGTTTTTTGCAGTTTTTGCACACTTGCACTGTATGTATGTATGTTGAAGCACCTTGAGGTGACTTTTGTTGTGATTATATAAAGCGCCAAATCAATTCAATTCAAATAAATAAAATTGAATTGAATTAAAATATGTAGTCCTGTGTTGATTGTCTTTTATATGTCATGTCATATATGTCATTGACCATGATACTGGAGGGACGCTGTCTCGCTTCACTGTGTACTATAGCACTGAACATGGTTGAAATAACAATAAAGCCATTTGACTTGACCTCAGGTTTTCCTGTAACCATTTCAAATTAAAAGCACTTTCGTGCTTCACTGGATAGAAACACTTAATTTCTTAACTGGGCTCTTATTCTGAAATATTATGAAAACAAACGTTTTTTATTTACTTGTTAAGAACCACCATACAGTAAGTGAGGAAGAGAGGAACATGCATAGTTTAAATGGAGGCAGTGAGAGTCAGGATGAAGCTGTGCACAGACGACTTTCTGCAAGTGAAACTAATGTTTGATGCCACTGCAGATGTGTCATTTGATATATGCAAAAACTCAGGTAACCTGCATGCACATGTGCGCTACACCTCTGCCAATGCAGTCACACTGTGGCTGTATCCCAATTCAGGGTCTGCAGCCTTAAAGGCCGCTTTTAAGGCCGATTACGTCACAGTGACGCGACGAAGGCTGTACCAATTCAAAGGCTGCTCGGTTTTAAAGCCTTTACTTTAAAATATACGCCGTTCAATAGCTGACCTTAATCCTACAGAGAATGTGATGATTTTATGGATATTTAACCTCCTAAGACCCGAACTTTTCCATGACATGCATTTTTAATTTCTCTTTGATATTTGGGCGTATTGAGGCCCGATGAATGAAAAACAAAGAATTACCAGATTTTTTTTTTATCTTATTTTTGTTTTTAAGAAAAATAAGAGCTACATATGAGGATATTTGTTTAAAATTTTGATAGAACAATAGCAGGATAATGTCCTCGTAAGTGGATATCAGGCCCTTGTAGAGCAAAATTGAGTATTTTGGTCTAAATAACCCAAAATGTGATGTCCACATATGTGGACGCCAGGTCCTAGGAGGTTAAAGTAAACACTGAGACAAATTGAGTAATACCAACATATTAAAACAACAATATTTGTCTCTTATATATAACACAGTTATATATACAGTGTCAAAGAAACCTGTCTTTGAGTGAAGATTTAAGGTGACAGCAAATACAAATAAATGCAGCTTGAATCTTTACTGAAGCTCAGTATTTGAAACAGAATTCTTTCACTGCTTTAATAACTAATAATGATTGAAATAATGACTTTAATATTGTCCATATTATATTTACATTACCAAAGTAAGATGACTTTAGTCTCATGAACAACATTAGCTAATTGTTATTTACGAGCTAATCTTAAAATGACTGTTCAGTACAGAAGTGAAGCCCAATAATCATGATTTCACAGTCCTGTGGTCTCAGCCTCAGATACTCATCAAATCAAAGCTCATGTACAAACAAACAAACAAACAAACAAACAAACAAACAAACAAAAGATTTTCTCCTTCATTTCTGTCAAATAATGCTGTATGAAACGTTTCCAGCTGTTAGTGTCATGGTTGCTAGGCAACCTGGGCAGTGCCACGGAGACTAGACCGTCCCATTTCACAAGCCTCGCACTTCCGGCCTTAGTCTTCCTTGAGTACGCGGCCCTTGTGGACCGTTAAGGCTGCAGACCCTGAATTGGGATACAGCCTTTGTGTAGGTCAAATGCTGATTGGTTAAAAAGGAAACAGCATGTTCACCTTGAAGACAGAGGCATTAAGAAAAATCAAAGACCAAAAAGTACACGAGAAAAACATGAACAATACTGCAGCAGACAGTTTTGAGGAAGTTTCACTTCCCCACTTCACCAGAGTCTCTTATGACTCTTCTGTGAAACAGAGGCTGAGCTAAAGAACCAACTGAAGGCCAAACATAATCCACCGTAGCCCACATTATTGGCTCTTTCGAGACACTTCACTTAGTGACAATAGGCAGCCACAACACATACCTGCCAAACTCATAGCTCCTATGGACTACCAGCACACATTCAAAAAAGGAAGAGAACTTTTAAGAAGTCTGTTGTTTATACTTTAAACAATAAAAATATAAAATTAGCCCCGTTTTGCAATTTTAAAATTTGGGCTATAAACCTGCTGACTGACAGATTAATAACATTACTTCTACCTTCTTAGCTGAGGTAAATATAAACTACTGTTGTGCTTTAAATACCTTTTCACTGTTTTCCATCTGAGCGACTCACATCTTCCCCTAAGTCATGACCTCCTTTTATCAATTTCAATAAAGATGTAGAATAGTGCGTTTCCTCTCACCATGTCAAAGAGAAACTGACACGTGTTGATGACCATCTGATTAGATAACAGCAAAGCAACGCTCTGGGATCTTTCAGGCGTGTCTATTGGGCAACAGTGTAAAGTCATCATTGTAAGAAAACGTGAGTGTCTGTGGACAAACTTCAAATGTAAATGATTTTATATCTTCATCATATTTGTTGCATCTGCCTTTTTGTGCAAATTATTGCTTAAAATGTTAAAATTCATGTATTCTTATGGAAAAACAAAACTGGTGTCATGGAGGACTCAAACACTTACAGGAACTCATGTGTTCGTGTTCAGTTAGTAGATATATCAAACAATGAAACAGAGTTTGTCTTTACAGGATTTGGTTGCTGAACTTTATTTAAATTTCAGTTTATTGCTGATTTCATGCTACACCCTTCTAATGTGACATTTACCTGTGGTGGAGCTCTCGGGCTCCTCCTCGTCTGAACTGTCCAGAAGTTGCTGTCTGTCCTCAGAGACCAAAGCTGCATACTCAGTGTCCTTGGTCCTCCACTGAGGTAATGAAGGTGGACAAACCAGCAGGAGGAAATAGCTGGTAAAATTGTTGGGATGAAGAAGACGACAAATCATTTTGTAAGTTTCAGCTTCATTTATACGCAGTTTACAGGGAAAAAGTCTCAACAGGAAATACAAACTACATCCTGTCAATGTCTCATTTGACTGAAGTGAACTGGAGTCAACTGAACTCAATTAAAGTGACTATTTGGCCACCACTTCACCTCCACAGATGAAAGCATTGGGCTACCTACACCTTAGACCTACAGAAGCTTAATTCAAAATTGGACCCTTGTTAAGTCTCTGTTACGACCCAGCTCAAAAGCCGCAACATAAAAAAGGAGATGAATACCAGATTGTGGGTGAGAAGAGGTTTTAATCCTAAAATGCATAGCAGGTCGGCTAAAATGGCTGGCTAAAAAGCCTGCCTCAGATATGCCTTTATCAGCACCTGACTAGGTGAACACACTGAGGAGATTAGGGGCTGCAGAGGGACATAACACCTCCTCCCTCAAAAGGGTTCCTCTAGGACCCCTACATTTATTAAAAGCCCCCCTGAAGCCTTCAGGTCCTTGAACCACAAACCTGAAATAAAAGTAAAAGCTAACAGAAGCACAGTGTTCACATTATAGTAGGCATCTTTAAGCATGGATGCCCCTGCATGAGGATTTGAAGTTGCCACACTGAACACACAGGAAGTAACATGTGACCAACACAAAGGAGCACAACAGTCACAAACTCAAAATGATTACTTGACCTGCTACAACACAAAACCAAAAGTAGCAACAAATACCCACAATCAAGTGATCTGTTGTTTCCACCACACAAATGGTCACATTCAAATGGCCTTATACCACAAGTTACTTTAACCCTTTAAGACCTACCATAGAACCAAGTCCGCCAGAGCTTATATTATATTTTTACATGCTGTGGAGCCATTTTTGGGAGCATTTCAAGTTGCTATACATCAATACAACCATTATAGCCCAGATTTTAATAATATGTATTCATTAAGTGCATAGTAATTACATAAATTGCAAAAAAGTGCAATAAACTACAAAAAAATTGAAAATCGTTTTTGCTTTTTTAACATATATTTGTAGTTAGAGAAATTTAAGAGGCTTATCCCTCAAAACTGTAAATACAAAAAAGTTGCACAAAATAGTTTCCCACCACAGGAAATTTATTTTGAGTGTCTTCATAGTTTTATTTTTGAAATACACCAATTTTTATATACTGCAGGAAAAACGAAAATAAATATTATACTGCAAATTTGCAAAAAAGCAGCATATGCATCAAAATAAACTATTTCCAGCAGTGCAATATGAGTCCTCAGCATCCCAGAAACGACACAGAAAGTCATAAAGTCAAAGATAACTTTTAAAAAGACCAGTATATGCCCTGAGGCCCTGATGGTAAAAAAGACTACATTTCCGCGAAAATGAAGTCACTTCCGGTTTCGGGCCGGTAATGACGGAAATGCAAAAGTTCGCGCTGACGTCTATTCCAACTAGGAAGTGTTATGAACAGCTGATCGGATCGGCAAAGCGTGTTTCTGGAATATTATGTTTTTGTTCCTGCAAGCGCTTTTTATGCAGTTTTTGCAAAGCTTTATGTGGAAGGAAACCGTGACCGAGGACAAGCTGATGGCATAAGATGTAAGTACAACTCCTCCGATTTCATATGCAAAAAAAAAATTTGCGCTAGCTTACGTGGTTGCAGAGCTACTGGGATTTAAAAATAGTTACGCAAAACAGAGCGTGTCCGCTCCGATCGGCTCTAAAGGGTTAATCCACAAGGTTCAGTAAAGAAAGCATACTAGTGACCAACCACAAAATGGAGAGCTATGGCCACACAATGATCACATCAAGGATGGCTCAGCACCCCTCAGTGTTATTGCCATCACCTGGCCAACAACACTCACAAGTGATCCAGTAGCCATATTTCCCACAGCACTAAAGGTCACAGCACAAAACACTCACCTCGTGAGGATGTCATTAGCATCCATCACCACTGACATATTAGATGCACACACGGTGTACATGCTATGACAACTTAAAAACAGCCTACCTGCCTAAGCCACAAGACCATAGTTAAAGAATGTCTTAATCCCCTGCCAAGTTTGGTGCCACTGATTCACTTTAAGCAACTCCCATCCAAAAATGCTAAAAACAAAATAAGATAATATGTCCACAAATAACAAAGCACAAACTAACTATCTGAGTGAGCGATGAGTCACAACACAAAAATACAGAGAATCCTTGTCCCTGCACACTTACCTTACCACCATAGTGAATGGGACGACCAGCATGATAAGCAGTGTAACCCGTGGTGAAAGGCCAGCTTGGATGAGGACTGAGTAAAGGAGGGCTCCAATAAGACCAGCAGCACCAGTGCCTGAGCCCCAGCCTTCCAGTACACTCCTGGAGCAGACAGAAAACCACCGTTAATGTTCCAGAGTAAAAATAAAAACACGGTTGGAAGACCATTCACAGCTTCTTAAACTCATTTCTGACCGGGACTTTATCTGCTGTGAGTCTAAGCTGTAAGCAGGATTACTGTTAGAAGGAAACTTGGAGTTACTGTGAAAAAGCTCTGTCATCGTGGAAACTGACATTTAAAGTCAAGCACCCAAACTACGTAACTCAGTGGAAAATGTCTGATATCAAGAATATCAGATTGATAACTCCTTCATAACTTTTCTTTTTGCAAACCTGTAGCAGTCCATCTGTTCTCTGCTAGGCATCAGCACAGCTGGTCACTGATGCCAGCTGATTTATGCTGCTGATGTCTTTTGAAGAAGGAATTATCTTACAGAGGCAATCAGTGGGCCCCAGGGCAGCTGTGGCTACAATGCAGCTTGCCATCACCAGTGTGTGAATGTGTGTGTGAATGGGCAGATGACTGAATGTAGTGTGAAGCGCTTTGGGGTCCATCAGGACTAAGTAAAGCGCTACGCAAATACAGGCCATTTACCATTTTTACCAAGATCATATAACTCTGTGGTGCAGACTGTCCAAGAAGTCTGGGAATTCTGGTGGTGTTTTTTATTAGTGTGTAACTTATTAATGAGCAGGTGTGTCTGTGTGCACAGCTCATGGAGACAGCACTCCAACCTCTGCTTGAGTCTGGCTCCATAAAACACTATGACGCTCCAGAAACAAATGGGTGGCATCAGGGAGAAAATGATGAATGGAAATTTGTGTAAAATGTATGAAAAATAAACTCACTTTGCTTTTCTTGTTATCATCTGTATTTTATTTCAGTTTTTAGTTAGAACTGTCAACAATCCCAACCCCTCTAAACTTTTGTTTTTATAAAACAACCAAAGCTCCTTACTCTCAACTTACATTTAAACTACTGTAAAATTACTTTCTGCAAACCTCCATTAATACTGCACACTTGGTATTGTTCATTTAATTCTGACACATAGAATTAGTTTTGTTTTGTTTGTTTTTTTCAATTTTTCTTTTTCCATAGCAGTTAATTCACTTGGACTTTGTTATATCAACTTAATGAATTATTATTTTATTTATAATTTTTTATCTTTTCACAATTTTTACTAAGCAAGTGTAACAAAAAGTAATTTCCATTGAATGATTCTGGTTTCAAGCTATTCTTACTTCAGTCCTGGCAGAAACGGGATTCCACACAGCAAATAAAATACAAATAAAATTTTGTCTTTATGCAGGAATTCAAAGAATTCGACTGTGTAAACTCTGCCTTGTTCACAAACTTTACCCTACACTTTGGGCATCAACCCAAGTTCTGTCATCTGGACAAGCTCTGTTTGAATCTTTAATAAGAGAGCAGCAACTGAATTCAAAATTGGCAAAAAGAATGAGTGAAGAGTGTTTACCTGCTGAAATATACTGTTAGAGAGAGGAAGGACAACTCTCCCAGTCCTGAGCTGATACTGGCAAAGATCACTCCTGCAAACACAGCCACAGAGAACGTGATCAGAGAGAGCAAAGAGGAAGAATTTATTCTTTTGTTTGAAGAACAAACTTCAATAAAAAGAGCTCATTTACAGGACCTTTGTGGGCAGTCACAATGGTTGCATTTTAGTTACTGGTGAACTGAATCGAATTTAGTTGCTCTTTACTGACTTATTTTATTCACATAGAGGTCTGCTTGATTCTAACAGTAATGTCTGAAATAGTGCTGTCTATTAAAAAAAAGAAACAATTTCCATCCACTGCTAATGGTATTTTGCTGCACAAGCCCTTTAGAGCCTGTCAGGACATTTCTAGCAAGCAGGGGCCATCTTTGCATCTGGTATCCAGTTCTACCAGTAGATCTGTTGTGCCAGTATCACTACTGCTTTCAAGGTGGCAGCATTTAGTTTGGGGCTGGTACGTTTGGTGTCTGGAGGAGTGTATTTGATAGAAGCGTGAACTGGTACGATAAATGATTATTTATAGCAGCAGTAAAGCTCTATCAAGCTTCTGTGGAACAACCACAGATGCTCACAGTAGATAAGAAGAAATTAAACCGAAGAAAATAACTCAAAGTTTTATCTAATCCACCTTCTAAAAGCTCATCAGAGCCATATCAGACACCCTTAATGATAAAAGATCTGATCTGAATTATTAACAGGTTGCTTTACCGAGAATACTCATCCACACAGCTGAGGAGAAGGACACCAGGAGGAAACTCGTTGCTGCCATGATGGCACAGAACAACACTCGAATGCTGGGATAAAAGAACAGGAATTAACCAGGAAAGCTGGAAAGCACCATGACAGCGATGTTTTTATGCAGACAGCAAGAAGAACTCAGTCTGTTAACAACTGACTTCCTGACTATATCACACACAAAACATATAAAGTCCAATTTTTCTTTTCTTTTTCAGCTCTGATTAGTCAGCCGGGGCCACTGAAACCAGGCACAGCCATTAACCAAGTAGGTTTGTTTATTGCTCCAATTTCATATGTTTGGTCA
Organism: Aulonocara sp. 'chitande type north' Nkhata Bay; assembly: GCF_057382095.1. Lineage (NCBI taxonomy): Eukaryota > Metazoa > Chordata > Actinopteri > Cichliformes > Cichlidae > Aulonocara > Aulonocara sp. 'chitande type north' Nkhata Bay. The sequence continues at coordinate 1,351,490 of NC_141347.1, read as the reverse complement.
CTGCTAAGCTCTCATTCATAAATTTAACATCTTATATACATGAAAACATTAAAGCCAGACGAAAACAAATGGAGATCATTATTGCCAAAAGACATCACAGCAGCTTAGCAGCAGTACAAAAAGAGCGCCAAAGGTGGGATTGAGTGGAAATAATATGCAAATAAAACAAAGTTCTTGTTGTTTTCTTCTTCTGTCTCTTTTTTTAAACCAAACTCAAACCTCATGTTGCCAGTGGGGCTAAAATCCTGACACCTGATACAAACACACTACTGTAAAACAGGAAGGACGTCACAGTTTTTGTCATTTGCAAGTTTGTCAAAGAAACAACTATTTGTTTATTATCAGTGCAGTGAAATCAGATCGTACCAATAATGTGAGTGATGATTGTTAGTTCCTGTAAAAACACAGCAAGTGGAAACAAAGAACAGCAATCAAAGTAATAATTACCCATAAGGCATTTTGTGGATCACAAAGGGAGCGAACAGTTTGATGAAGAGTGTTGGTAGGATGTCAGCTAACAGCACAGCCTGCCAAGAAAAATGTAACAACTGAACATCTGTGGACACAAATGATACAGCTTGTAGTTTCTGCCACACCATCCATCCTTATGCCCTCCTTCACTACCATCCATCAATCTCCTCTGAGGTCTTCCTCTTGTCCTCCTGCCTGGCTGCTCCATATCTAACATCTTTTGTCCTGCATTTTCAGTTTCTGTCCTCTGTACACGTTCAAACGCTCTGATATACTAATTTCTAATCATGCCCATCCTGGTCACTCCTAATGAAAAGCTTCAGCTCTACCTTTTGCCAGTGCCCACTGTTATCACACCATACATCATCACAGCTTTTACTACATTCCTAATTCCTCCTCTAATTCTTCTGTCACAAACCACCCTTTACAATCGTCTCCACTCCTCTCTGTTGTGCACTGCACATTACTTTGGATGACTGATTACAGGTATTTAAACTTATCTACCTTCTCCATTTCTACTGCTTGCATGTTCACCTTCTCTCTCTCTCTGACTGATGTTCAGTCCTCATCTCTCCCACGCTTACCTCCACCTGTCCACACTCTGTTCCACCTGCTCTCACTACATATCATAACGTCATCTGCAAACATCATCGTCCACAGAGACTCCTGCATGAACATCACAATCACAATCAAAAGGGGCTCACAGTAAAGAGTGCGGATGCCACCCCCAGCTTAAACCCATCCGTCACTCCTACCACACACCTCACCACTGCTGCCTCATACATCTGTCAATAGTTTTAATGAAGCTGGGAAACAACCAGAAATAAAACTCAGCTTTTATTTTTGGGTGTTAGGAGAAAACTCTGTAAAAAACCCAGGAGAAATAAAGACACAATGAGACAAAGTTACTTTCTTTGCTAAACGTGTACACGGGTGAGCTGCTGAGAACAACTCACACCATGCACAGTGGCTTGGCATTTTTTATAGGCACAGAGCACAGAGACAGTGAGAACAGGATAAGAAAATAATAAACAGATAAAATAAACAACTCCATATGTGGTACTAGTCTCGTCAGCAGAGAGCTGGGAGAGAGCTGTGAGAGATAAAACAATCTAAAACAATATGTCCCAAAACAATATGTCTTTGCTGGGAAAGTCTAAAAGGATAATTCTAAACTAATCTAAACACAGACAAAGGGCATCTTTGTACATTTAAAAGAAGGTAAAGAAACATAGAATCATTTTTCCTGTAACATTGGGTTTTGTGGATTAAACTGAGAACACATGTTAGACCTTTTTCTTTTCCACACTTTCAAATGTACCAACAAACAGAACGCATTATTTATGTGGAGCGTGCTACTACAGTGATGGTGTTTGGCTGGTCCACCATAATGTAATGGCCATGACAACTAAATTATATAATACATAAATGTATGTGCTCAGTAATGTCTCTATAATGATAATAACATTTTATGAGTTTTTCATAACCTCCAGGAACCTGAAATATTTATGATCCGCTAAATACTGTTGACTACAAACATGAACATGTTTCCTAACTTACTATCTAAGATACAATCTACAGTATATCTGTTATTATACCAGATATTGGACTGTATTTATTGATTGAATATACTTCTGTTAATATGTACACATTAGCCTTATTAGTGTAGGAAGCTTTCCTGCTGTTATCCTTCTTTGGTTAAGTGTTATACTAGTTTCAGTACCTCATCAATCATGTGACGTTTGTCTTTTTTAAAATAAACATTTAAAAGGAAGTCACCGCTTCTAAACGAGAGCACAAACTGTGAACCAGTCAAAAGTTTATAACATTTGTCTCGACACTAAACACCCAGAACAAACGTTTTACTGCATCAGTGCAGTGAACCTTTATTTACCGCAGTAGAGACAGGGTTGCAGTCATAGATGCTACTGTTGCTACTGTTCCCAACTTGGAAGTCCACGTGCAGTGAGGCTGAAGTCTGGGAAACAATAATAGAAATATACAGCTGAGAAGTTCACTTAACCCTAAACATAGAACGACTTTGAAACGTGACCACTGCCAAACTACACTGCTCAAAAAATAAAGGGAACACTTGAGTCACACATCAGATCTCAATGAATGAGATTTTTAACTTGAGAATCTGAACTGGTAAAGTACATCATGCAGTTTATTGTGGAAAAATAAGATGTAATGATGGAAATGGAATCAGAGGAAACTAAAGACATCCTCTGCCTGGAACATGATGAGTATATGAGCTCTGGCAGCGCTCCTCATCACATGACCGTCCTGCTGCAGGGTTAGAGCTGTGCACTCTAAATAGACTGCAGGTACCTTCTCTTACTATGAGCAGTGACATAGAAATAGTTGTTGTTACTCCTCCAGTGCACCTTATGCATCTTTCATTTGCACCTAAGCAGGTGAAATGCATTCACAACAGTTTCTGTTTCCTGATTGGACAGATCAACATCTCTGAAGACTTTGTGCCAGAATCCAGTGATCAAGTATTCCTTTCATTTATTTGAGCAGTGCATATTTAAATACACATTTGTTTTCTTACAGACGCCGTTTCATTTCGTGACTCTTGTTTCTCGAGAATGTCATGTGCGGCGCTCAGCATCACCACGTAAGCAAAGTTGTTGCACAAACCGAGGAGCCTGTATAGATGTGGAAAGATAAAAACGAGATACGGAGATGCATCAAAAAATAACAACTTAATCAGCGGCTGCAAAATTTCTCTCAACATAAAACCCCCCAAAATATCGTGCACTCAGTACCGTGCACTTTCAAAACTTTTGCATTACCAAGCATTTATCAGCTACTCATAGTTTAGTTTTTTGAATTCATTTAAGGATACATTTTTTAAAATAATATTAAAACTTTTTCAACAAAGACCTTTTCACAGTCTTTGTGCTTTTCATGTCGTTAACCTTTGTTCTTTCAAGCTTCTTCAAAGTCTTCCTTTTCCAACCTGCCTTCCACCTTTTTCCTGTCCATCCTTCCAGTTTGCTTCCTCATTATTTTCTAGCTTTCATCTTCTTATAGCTTTGTGTATTTTTCCCTCCCTCAATTGTTAATTGCTTGTTTTCCAGTAGCAGCTAAAGTGCCTTTTCATTTCACTACCTGCTATGCCACCTTGGGCTTTCCATCTGTGCTTCAGTTTACTTACTAATGTGAATTATCAGTGTGACAGAATTCAATGACAACTTTTCTTTTGTGACTTATTTGTGGCTTTTTGTTTTTACTACAAGGTGATGGTTGAATGGCAATAACGTAAAGAGACAGACCGAGGGAGAGACATGCAGCAAATGCAAAACACAACGGAACTCAGGTCTCTGCAATGAGTACGAAGCGGAGCACGAGTACTCGGTCCCTGGCCTTTCCTCTGCCTTTCTGTCTCCATTTTCCCTTTGCTCCCTTTCTGTCGTACATGCTTGAGACCTTTATTTATATCTGCGTTGCTCTCGTGAACCTTGAGCCGTGAGTAGGTGAGTAAGAGACGTGACATATGACACTGTGCTTCAGATACAGTGATAGATCTGAAGCAAAGACTCGAATGTACAAGAGAGGCTACTGATTATTCTCCTGCTCAGTCCTGATTATCATCTTTGCTTTCCCAGTGCCGACTCAAGTCTGTCGTTTTTCCACATAAAGACCTGACTGCACACACAGTGAATAGCCAATCTTAATGTGCCACCTTGAAGAAATTCCTGAAGTGCATGTGGTCTTAGGAAGGCTTGCTGGAGGAGCAAAATACATAAAAGGGGCGGGGCCCACAGCTGGAAGATCCGATTAATGGTGAGAGGAAGACTACAAATAAGACCTAAAAACATTTCCTCATTTCTGCGTGTGAATAAACATAGCAATGACGTGTATCTATAGGTTCTTATCACATCCCATTAAAGTTTAGGGAGAAATGAGAGATGACGAAGCTGTGGACTTCACTTTCACAGTCAGCACTTTTTATTCGCATAAGAAGTACTTACGAGCGAACAACGTCTTTTACTATAGATACGACACAACATGTATTTAGATGAAATAAGAGGGATCTTTCTTATTGGTGATCTGTTGAAAATATCGGGACACTCACCAAAATCCAATCCAGTTGCGGATTTGTACGCAACGACCTATAAATGAGAGGATAAAGCAAACGTTAGGGACTCACGGAGCAATAATGCTGATAGTTACACGAGTCCGCCGCTGACACACTCACCGGTACCGTCAAGTCGCTGAAGAGGATCTGAGTTGACACTGGCTGGCTGCTCCATGTTTACAAACCAGTCCAAGCTAAATGAAAGAGAAACTGAGTTGGTCTCGAACCGCTGAAAAGCACACAGCTCTCATTCTAACAGGCTCTGAGCTCCCACCAACACTGGCGAGAAGCTAAGAACGCCCCGTAACTGCTTTTACGGTCCTCAGCTCAGCAACTTTCACAAACCTCACCGACGAAGCACCAGAGACGGCGCTTCAACCTAAAACCTCCCCGCGGAAACAATATCAGCTCTGAACGTTCCTGATCCGCCTGAGACATTAAGTTTGCTCAAATTCAAATAATGTCAAGAACACAGTTGGATTTTTATTATAATATGTCAAACAGATATTCGTGAGTGATGAAACGTTATTCTTATCAGCAGGTAGAAGCTGCAATCGGCTTGGGAAAAGTGATCGTTATGTTTCTCCTTTTTTTATCTGGTAAAAAAGTCTTTCCATCAAAAAATGCCTCCTTCAGAGATCGTAACAAATACAAAATCACAGTAAAGTAAACCAAAAAAAAGACTTCTAAAAAGAGGACTGACTATAATATAGGTTCAATAACACATCATAAAGATACTTGCAAAACACTTTATTTTTAGAATCAGAATACTTTATTGATCCCTGGGGGAAATTATTTTTTGTTACACTTCTCCATTATAAACAAACATTAACAAGACAGACAATACGCTAACTAAGAATAGTACCGTGTGTGTGTGTGTGTGTGTGTGTGTGTATATTAGGGCTGCCACGATTTGTCGACTAGTCACGATTACGTCGACTATCAAAATCGTCGACGACTGATTTAATAGTCGACGTGTCGTTTGAAGCTTTGTAAGATCGCAAAAGACGCAGGAATAATAGCAGGATTTAAGAGTGTAATAACGGACTGAAACAGAAGATGGCAGCACTGCATGTACACGGATGCCAGCTGCCGTTAAACCCCGAAGAAGAAGAAGAAGCAGCTGTGTCCCAGAATTCATAGCGCGGCCCAGCTTAGTTTCCAACAATGGCGGTAGCTAGTTAGTTTTAATATTACTCTTATTATTCTTTCTGGGTCACAAAATAAACGTTTAACATATTTTCAGGCGAGAATGTAGCTGTGTAAACCTCAAATATCGGCTCAGTTTATCAGGACACCACATATTTTCAAAAGCGCTCCGACGTTTTCGGAGACGTCTGTTACCCACTAGCTCGATAGCTAGCCGGGGGCTAGGTCACTAGCGCCGTGAGAACACTGGACTCCCGGCAAATTGTTTTCAAACCCACCGCCGTCTTTCGCGACTCAGGTTAAATATATATGAGTCACTTAGATAAATTAAAAATGTTGTTGTTTGGCTTTTTTTTTTTTTAGTATTTTATTTGTTCCTGAGTAAATCGGTTTGGCTGAGATTAAAGTTATAGTTTTTACACAGCTGAATAAACATCAAGCAGACAGCTGATTATCAGAAGTGTGAGATGCTGGAGAATATACTCCGGTGTCCTGTTATATTTTAGATAGCAAGGAGTTTATTAAACTTTACCAAAACAATCTGCAAATTTCATTAAAATTGAATAAACTATCATCTTGTCTTTATTTTTAGTTAGCACCTTAAAAGCTTAAAGCTGTAAGCTAATGATAGTTATATAAGAGCAGATGCTGCTGGTGCAATAAGCTGTAGTTTTACGTCCAGTGGATGATGATCTGATTAGTCGACTAATCGCATAAATAATCGGTGACTAGTCGACTATCAAAATAATCGTTTGTGGCAGCCCTAGTGTGTATATATATATATATATATATATATATATATATATATATATATATATATATATATACATACATACATACATATATATATTAGGGGTGCAACTAGGGCTGCCACGATTTGTCGACTAGTCACGATTGCGTCGACTATTAAATCAGTCGTCCGTAGTTTGAAGCTTTGTAAGATCCCAAAAGACGCAGGAATAAGTGGCAGGATTTAAGAGTGTAATACCGGACTGAAACAGAAGATGGCAGCATTGCATGTACAAGGATGTCAGCTACCGTTAAACCCCGAAGAAGAAGAAGAAGCAGCTGTGTCCCAGAATTCATAGCGCGGCCCAGCGCAGTTTCCAACAATGGCGGCAGCTAGTTAGTTTTAATGTTACTCTTATTATTCTTTCTGGGTCACAAAATAAACGTTTAACATATTTTCAGGCGAGAATGTAGCTGTGTAAACCTCAAATATCTGCTCAGTTTATCAGGACACCACATATTTTCAAAAGCACTCCGACGTTTTCGGAGACATCTGTTACCCACTAGCTCGTTAGCGACCCGGGGGCTAGGCTCACTAGCACCGTGAGAACACCGGACTCCCCGCAAATCGTTTTCAAACCCACCGCCGTCTTTCGCTACTCAGGTTAAATATATATATGAGTCACTTAGATAACTTAAAATGTTACTGTTTGGCTTTTTTTTAGTATTTTATTTGTTCCTGAGTAAATCAGTTTGTCTGAGATTAAAGTTATAGTTTTTACACAGCTGAATAAACGTCAAGCAGACAACTGATTATCAGAAGTGTGAGATGCTCCAGAATATACTCCAGTGTCCTGTTATACTTTAGATAGCAAGGAGTTTATTAAACTTCACAGAAACAATCTGCAAATTTCATTAAACTTTAATAAACTATCATCTTTTCTTTATTTTTAGTTAGCACAGACCTTAAACACTTAAAGCTGTAAGCTAATGATAGTTATATAAGAGCAGATGCTGCTGGTGCAATAAGCTGTAGTTTTACGTCCAACGGATGATGATCTGATTAGTCGACTAATCGCAAAAATAATCGGTGACTAGTCGACTATCAAAATAATCGTTTGTGGCAGCCCTAGGTGCAACGATACACAAAATTCACGGTTCGGTTCAGTTCGATACTTTGGTGTCACGGTTCGATATTTTTTCGATACAAAAAAATGTTCATGCCTTTTTAATTTGTCATTTATTAAAATTATAAATATATATTTTAACTCAAAAGTACAGTTTTTAAATTTAACCCTAACTCTTGTGCGTGTTTTTTATTTTGACAGCGAATGCGTACCTGCGGACCACTTATGTGCAGCCCTGGTTATATAGCTCATCATATCACAGCCACAGAAATTATTTTGTCCATGAAACCATAAAGCTGCACTTTCTTTTTGCCTTATAGTCTGATTTGTCATAACTTTTCCGTTTTGTGGTAAGCTTTTCTTTGGCTGTCACTTCTTCACTCTGACCTGTCTTATTTGGCTCAGCAGAACTGAAATATATATCCTGATGCTTTTACACACGCACTCACATAAGCTCAGCGATTCTCTGCGCGATCAACCTCTCACATGTTTAAGCTTGCTGCGGGAGATTTCACTTGTCATGTTTGCGTAGTAAGTTAACGATTAATAAGACGATGTCAGAGGAATTGGTGCGCAAATTATCATCACTCACCAATCAGTGCTGTCTGAGCGATTGCAAAGTGAAAGCAAAAAAACAAGCCCAAATTCAAACGCGATTTCAATATGTCACATATTGACAGTGGCTCACCGATGCCAATGACATAATTACCCAGCTACATTTCCAAAAGAATGCAAAAGCATTGACATATATTTTTCCTTCCTACAATAGCCCAACGGGCAGGGCAGAGATAGATTTTGGTAGCTCGACTGGAAAAATCACTAGCCCCTGGACGTCGGGCTAGGGATATTGCGAGCCCTGTATCTGATTGAGGAATCATGCATCTTTGGAAAAGAGAGTTTATTACAGAGAAATGGCTCTTTCCAAAATAAAAGCTATACTACATGCTTCTTCTGGGCTATATTCTCAGCAGCATATTAAACATATCAGGTCCCCATAAGGAGACTCATGTGCTAACGGCTGTCTAAATGACTCGGCTAAAGTTTGTAGCATGCATGCTTGTTGTTTTTGCACTAGGATGATGTAAATGTGCAGTCATATTCGTTGTGTTCCCACTAGTGCTTTCAGGTTAATCTCGTTGAAATGACGTTAACGCCACAACACGACAAATCTCCGTTAACGAGCTACCCCTGATCGCCCCGTGCATGGGGCTAGACGGCCAACACGTTAACGAGCTAACTGCGCTAACACACTAGTTCCCACCCATGTAATTGAGCATTGCGTGGCACATCCAACATACTGTTTTACTTTAGTCCATGACGCGCTTACCTTCAGGGTCATACGTCACATGAAAAAACCAAAATAATTCCAAACGCCAGATCTGAATGAGGGTGGGGGAGGTCCATGTTGCAAGGAGAGCTTAACTTCTGTCTCGCTAGCTTGCTCTGCGCTCTTCCTTCTGACGATGCTGTCTGTGTTGAGCGCTCAGTGGATCTGCGCTCGACAGTGCAGCCTAGGCGGAGTAGTCGAACGCAGATTCACTGAGCGCTCAACACAGACAGCATCGTCAGAAGGAAAGTTGATGAAATAAATTACAAATTTTGTATTGTTCGATACATATGCGTACCGAACCGAAAGCACTGTATCGAACGGTTCAATATTGATACGAATATCGTTGCACCCCTAATATATATATATGTGTGTGTGTGTGTGTGTGTGTGTGTGTGTGTGTGTGTGTGTGTGTAAAAGCTGAAAAAGAAACATGTGTAGTTGTAGCAGTATCCAGTGTGTTAAGTGGATGCGTTGTACAGGGAGCCACAGGCAGGAAAGATTTCCTGTGTCGTTCAGTGGTGCTTTTCGGTAATCTCAGTCTCTCACTGAACGAGCTCCTGTGACTGACCAGCATGTCATGGAGTGGGTGGGAGGTGTTATCCAACATTGTCTTTATCTTGGACAACATCCGCCTCTCTGACACCACCTTGAGGGAGTCCAGCTCCATCCCCACAACATTACTGGCCTTACGGATTAGTTTATCGAGTCTGTTGGCATCTGCGACCCTCAGTCTGCTCCCCCAGCATGCAACAGCATAGACGATCGCATTGGCCACAGCAGACTCGTAGAAAATCCTGAGCATTTTCTGGCAGATGTCGAAGGACCTCAGTCGCCTCAAAAAATAGAGACGACTCTGGCCCTTCCTGTAAAGTGCTGTGGTGTTTTTAGCCCAGTCCAGTTTATTGTCAATGTGTACTCCAAGGTATTTATAGTCCTCCACAATGTCAACACTGACCCCCTGGATTGAAACAGGGGTCAAGTGTTTCCTGGTCTTCCTGAAGTCCACGATCAGTTCCTTGGTCTTTGCCACGTTGAGCTGCAGATGATTCTGCTCACACCACGTGACAAAGGAGTCGACCACAGCCCGGTACTCTGTCTCATCAACCCTGCTGATGCATCCAACCACCGCATATTTTATATTATAATATAAAATATATTAATGAACCCTGTTCACTACAGTCTGTTTAACAATATAAGTAAAGATATTAGACATTAGCAAAACACAGAGAACAATTTTAAAATAACATCAATATGAGATCATTTCAGTGGAATAGGAGAAAGCAATCCCATAGTTGATCTGGTTTAACCTTTTATGCCTTACACTTTAACTCTATCATTACAATTTAAGTGGAAATTAAACACAGCAGTAGCAGGTAACTTTTCAAGCACACTGTGCCACACAAACAGGTCTGCAGTGCAGATAATGAAACAATAGAGGTGAAAACCTTGACACATTGGAAAAATGGTCAACCAAACTCTTCAACAATTTTTCCACTGTATGTTAAAATCGCATGTACATTTTTTTAGGTGTGGTTTGAGATGTAAAGGGCGGGACTAATGATAGTCATCTCTCCAGCAGTGCATATAAAGCTGCACTTCTTCCCCCCTCACCACACAGAGGTACTGCTACACTGTTCTTCATCACGGCCATGGCTTTCTGCAAACTTCTGCTAACTGTGTTGGTACTGCTGCACAACAGTGGTGGTGAGAGAGAAAAATGCTGAACCTTAATTTCCCAACTCCAGAGCCCAGATTTCAGAGTGCAGCCTCGATAGACTGATGCTCTAATGTTTATCATCCATTCTGAGCAAAATAGCAAACAGCTCTTACTTTGATGGGATTTAATTTTCTTAGATGCCTCAAACTTACATCCAGCATTTTGTTTGTGTTTTTCAGGTCTACTGGGAAATGAAGTGAGGAGCTCCATCATTGGTGCAGAGGATGCCAAAAAGGAAAGTTGGCCATGGATGGTTCACCTCAACATGACATCTCATGATTCGAAAATGGTGAAATGGGGCTGCGGCGGCACCGTCGTTGCAAAGCAGTGGGTGCTGACTTCTGCACAGTGCGTGGCTAAGTAAGTCTGTGTGTGTTTGCAGAAACGTGTCTCATTATTTTTATGAACATCCTCCAGAGCAGTCATAACAAAAAAGCTTCACACTGCATGTGAGTATTTTGGGGGAATAATTACTCATAGGGACCTTCACTGTTGGCCAATAAAGACAAAATCATTTCAGGACACTTTCTGACAAGTGTCCTGAAATGGTCTGACAAGTTAGGTGAGTGGGCCTAACTTGTCAGACCTGGAGGCCTCAGTCAGTATTTAAATACACCATATGCACATTTCAGCATCTTAAGCTGTGTTTTTAGTGAGTAGCTGCATATTTACACACCCAGCAGACACCGCATCAAGTCCAAACTAATGTAATGTTTACTCCACTGCAGCTCCTTTTCTTTTAATTCCTGCCAACTATGAAAAAACATGCGCAGCCCTTTAAACTGCTGAATGCACCAGTGTCCACAAAACCCATGTGTAGTGTTGTTTTGTTGAAGGCTTGGTCATTCCAAAATACATGAGACTTAATGTGTGTGTTTCTCTTGTCATGCAGTTATGATTATCGTCGATCGTTCGTTGTTATCGGCACATATCAGCTGCAAAAGGCTGTTTTAAATGAGACCTAAACAGGAACAAAAAGGCCACACTAATCAGTGTTGTGTGTTTCATTTCCACAGGGAAACTATGGTGGTCCCCTGGTGTGTCGTAAAAGGGAGAAATTTGTGCAGGTGGGAATCATGAGTCATGGGAGTCCTGGCAGTTGTGGCCTCGCCAACCATCCTAGCGTCTATACCGAGGTTGCAAAGTATCTGACCTTCATAAATGATTACGTCCACTTGTCTGAGAAACCTTCAGCTTTCCTGTATTGCAAAGTCACTGCCTGTTAATGGAAGGTTACCCTGATTCAGTTGCCAGACTTCATTGCATTAAAGCATTACTTTTAGGTCCTTTTTGTAATTTGATGAATTCCTGTTCATGCTTTAATAAAAGACACTGATGACACCTGCACATCCATAGCAACACCTTCATCAGGTACAGAGTTTCATTACTTGTGTGCTAATGTTTTGGTCTAATTTGTGGCATTTTAATAAGTTTATACAGTAACTTCACCTCAACCAGTGAAACCAGCAAAAATTGTACTGACTTGACATGTAAATATATATATATATGTATGTATTATTGTGTAAAGTCTTGACCAGGCCTTACTTTCTTCATGTTTTGCTTCCAAGTAACCTAACTTTCTTGTCATTTTTTAAACTCTCTCGGCTTTCTGAAGATATTTTAAGGTTTTTCTTGAACACTGGCTTCTTTTTCACTCATTTTCAGTCCAGGCCTTATACCTGAACAGTTTTAGAGGCAAGTTTTGTTTGTTAAGCCTTCTGACACTGACCAATGATTCATTTCAAAAAGGCAACCAAACTAAAGTGACATGTATACTTTTGACCCTGCCTCTGGTAGCTCATTCCCCAGACTGACCAGTTTTGTAGGTTTTGTTGTCGTAACAAAAACAGAAGTGTCCATAGTAGAAAGAAAAACACATTCATTTATTGTTTATTGCTTAATTACTTTGTGTAATATGAATGTCCATAAATATGTTTTTTATCAGTAGGAAAAGGTGTAAAACTTATAAATATACAGTTAAAGGTGCAAACTGTATTCTTGTGCTTGTTTGTGGTGAGCAGCAGATCAAGCAAGGTAAGTATTATAAATGGCTTCAAGTGCAAATTCAGACACTCACATTAGGCAGATTAGACACACATATTTGTGTGTACACACTTTGAGCACAGCAGCCACAAATACTGATGTTCAAATCTATTGTTTGTAGTGAGGAGCCAGTCAGAATAAAGTTGCAGGTCAAGCTCCTCTACCTTGTCAAAAAAAGGGAGCAGACTCTGATGCTGATTTGTATTTTATTCTCATTTCTCACCTGCAGAACACTGAGAATCCACACTCTCCTGATCTTCACACAGTGCAGAGAGGATCGAGAGAGCAGTACACCAAGCTGGTACAGAGTCTGATACCTGAGGATGCAAACAAGAAACAAGTAAAGCTGCACACCCCAAACAATCTGCATGAAGTCATTCATACTGAATATTCTCTGTAATGGATCACTGACCAGCGATACTGAGCTGCATGGGTCAGGAAAATATTGTGGAAGAACAGGAGTTCCATCTTACAGAGAGGGAAAAAATATTCCTGGTTCAATATTCTCACAACATCACACAAAATCAGAGCCAAGTTTCACTAACAGCATGCAGTGAGCTGAGTGTGCTGCTAGAGGGCATCAGAGGACTCACCAAACCCTGGTTGATGAAATACTCGGTTAAGTAGACCACTCCCAGTGGAAGCACAAACCTCCACAAGCCCTGCTCACAGAAATCAAGTTCAGTAACAGTTTGGCTGAACAGTTTCAGATCAAACAAGTAAACGGTGTACTTACTCTGATAACAAACAGTCTCTCTCTGAAACTGAGAGGCCCAGTGGGTTGGTCCTCTGCTACATTCAAGAGGAAGAGAACATTATTTCCCAATAAGCAACAGAACTTTAAAACGACAATTCATTCACATAAACTGTGAAGTTCCACAGCAGGAGATGAAGTCAGCAGCCTCATGTTCTCTGTCTTTGTTAAGTGTTAACAAACAGTTTGCAAAAAGAAAGCTGTGATAACGTGGTCAGAAATTACAAATCATTGAAACAACGGCTTGTACTTTATGCTGAATGAATTTCTGGGTACTAAATGATATGTATGCACATAGCAGCCTCTCACTGAGGCCACTGTAAAAGGTGACAACTATACAAACTTTTGAGGACGAATAAGAACCAATTACCAATACACGGAGCATGACGTCCGAGCGGCATTGAGGAGAGTGAACACAAGGAAAGCGGCGGGGCCAGGCGGCATCACCGGCCGTCTGCTGCGCTGCTGTGCTGACCAGCTAGCAGGTGTGTTGACTTACATGTTCAACGAGTCCCCGGCGAAGTCTGTGGTCCCCACATGCTTCAAAAGATCCACCATCATCCCTGTGCCCAAGAACAGCAAACCCTCATCCCTGAACGATTACCGGCCAGTTGCACTGACCTCGGTAGTAATGAAGGTGTTTGAGAGGCTGCTGAAGAACATCATCTCCTCCTCCATCCCAGACACCACAGATCCGCTGCAGTTCACCTACAGATCCAACAGATCCACAGAGGATGCCATCGCCCACGTCCTACACACCACTCTCAGCCACGTGGACAAGAAACAGGGTAACTATGTGCGAATGCTGTTTGTTGATTACAGTTCAGCGTTTAACACAATAGTGCCCTGCAGACTGTTCACAAAGCTCAGGGATCTGGGACTTAACAGCCGTCTGTGTGCATGGGTGTTGGACTTCCTCACTGGCAGAACTCAGGTGGTGAGGGTGGGCAGGTGCTTCTCCAACAGCATCACCATCAACACAGGAGCACCTCAGGGATGTGTCCTCTCGCCACTGCTCTACTCCCTCTACACTTCAGACTGTGTGGCCACCCATGGCTCCAACACCATTGTGAAGTTTGCTGACGACACAGTGGTGTTGGGTGCCATCTCCAACAACGATGAGGTGGCCTACATGGATGAAGTGAAGAATCTGGCATCGTGGTGCCAGGACAACCACCTCCAGCTGAACGTCAGCAAGACCAAGGAGCTGGTGGTGGACTTCAGAAGGGGTCAGCACAGAGACTACAAGCCCATTATCATCAATGGAGCTCCAGTGGAGAGGGTGCAGTCCTTCAAGTATCTTGGTGTCCACATCTCCTCAGACCTGACATGGGCTGCCCACATTCAGGTCCAGACCAAAAAGGCTAGGCAGCGCCTGTATCACCTACGACAACTGAGGAAGTTCAGGGTCTCTCCAAAGATCCTCAGGATTTTCTATACAGGCGCTGTGGAGAGCATCCTCACACAGAACATGACATCGTGGTTTGGGAACAGCTGTGTGAAGGACCAAAAAGCTCTCCAGAGAGTGATCCGTACAGCAGAACGCTGCTGCAGGATTGCTCTCCCCCCGCTTCAGGACACCTACACCAGGAGATGCCGGACTAGAGCAGCGCAGATACTGAAGGACCCGTCCCATCCTGGCAACAAACTGTTCCAACTTCTGCAATCTGGTAGAAGGTTCCGCATCTTCCGGGCAAGGACAGAGAGACTCAAGAGGAGCTTCTATCCCCAAGCCATCCGTGCCCTAAACACACACACCCGCCCTCTCACATCATCTATAATTGACTGAGTCAGGACTCTTCCAGACACTAAACCAAGGCACAATGTACATTTCAATTCCTTTAATTTTAAATATGTTTATATTGTCTATCCTGTAAAATAGTCAGATGTCTATTCATATTAATGTACAGAATTCACCTGCTTCACTGTGTGTTATACTTTTATAACTGTGCATGTGACAAATAAAGAACCTTGAACCTTGAACTGAGTATTATTATCAGTCACATGAGCGACTCAGGCTACAATTTGGCCTCATCAGAATCAGAATACTTTATTAATCCATGGATAAATGTAAAGCTGCTAGAATGTGCCAGAGCAACGCACTGCTACTTTCTTCTGTCCTGACGAAAAAGAAGATTTGGTATCAGCTTTCAATCACATGCATGACAGAGCCAAGAAAGAATCTGAATGGTCAAAACTGTCAATTGTCAAACTATGTAGAGCCAGATTTACTAAAGCCCTTGTGTTGTCCACGGGTCATTTTTGTCCTCTAAAGAAATCTTTTGCTATCAAAAATGTATTTGTTATTCATCAAATGGGCTGAAAATAACAGAAGTTATTCATTACTATACTATGAATGATTGGAATAAGTTTCAAGTAATTTGATTTATTTATGTGGTTTTTATTGAATTTTATAACGTTGTTGGCCCTCGTGGACAAAAATGACCCCAAAGTACAAAGTGTTGCAAAGAGCCGTATTTTCACACCATACTGTTTTCAAACATCTTTGATCTTGGATCACTGATGTGTGGGGTCAAGCACTGGTCATAACAACCACAACAGGCAGCACAATGAGGAGGCAGGTGCTCTATATTCAATGAAATTTTATTTATACAGCGCCAAATCACAACAACAGCCGCATCAAAGTGTTTCGTATTGTAAGGTAGACTCTACAATAATACATACACAGAAAGTATCCTCAAAAGCCTCCATTGCACTGGAGATTTGCATACTTTGATGAGCATACTTTTTTTTACCATGTTGTGCAAAGCAATGACCAGTAGGACAAAGCACATATTGTCCTCTAGTATAATGAGGAGGGAGAATCAATGTTCAGGAAGATCCAGGGTTAGAAGATATAGAAAATATTGTCAATATTTAGAGCACATGCTACCCTTTCTCTGAAAAAGCACATCAGCCACCTGCAGAAGTGGAAGAAGGCTATGAAGTGAAGAAAAGTGATGAAGAATCTGAACTATGTTCAAGTAGGTTCTCAGGCATCCAGGACATGGTAGTCTGAGGAGCTTGGAGAGAAAGTGACTGGGCTTCTTGAAGTTTCTTGAATTTTCAGAATGTGAAACTGAAATAGAAGATGTGTCAGAGGACTACACATCATCCATTTCAATTATGATGAAGACAAAGAATCAAGCAGGAAAGAGGAATCAGCTGAGACAGAGGAATATTTGCAGTAACGTGAGGAAACACTGATCTGGTCTTCTAACCTTCCCAGTGACAGACGATGCCTGACTCTCTCATGTGCCTCAGAGAAAGATGATCTACCACAGTCCAAGCACATGTGCCAGGTCCCATACTCCTTCAGTGGCTTTTCTACTCGAGTACTGAAAGCATTACACACAGTGTATTCTGCTTGTATTCTGCTTTTTAACGTTCACATGCCAATGGATGCATCAGAGACCAAGTTGGGGTTCAGTAACTTGCCCAAGGACACCTTGGTAAGAACTCCAGACTAGAGCACACAGAGATTGAACCAACAACCATCCAATTAGCAGATGACCTGCTCTACAGCCAACTCAATGATGAACAAGGAGGGACAACAAGAGAGGAAGAAAAATGGACCGAATGCAGCTGTAGGCATATGTGGGTGTGTTGATTCTTACTGCCGTGCATCCAGTAGAGTCGCTACGGCCAGTTTATGACATCCTGAGTCTGGTAGAGAAGTTTTCATGCTGACACAAGATTAATCATAGAAGCACAAAAAGGACATAATTTCTTGATAAAGACACAATAGATGATCGTCGTTCATGACACAAACGTGCTCCCATTTGAGGTGTATGATGTGTGTTGGTGTTGACTTGACTTGAAACACAAGTGGGTGTTCCTCCTGCTGTGATGTAAGATCCTGGTACTGATGTGACTGTATGAGCACCAAGTCCCCTTCAGAGGACTCTGTCCCCTCCAACAGAACATCCAAGTAAACCAGGGAACTTTGAGACAAAAACATGGGCAGCATGTGATGCAGGTCCAGCTGTACATGGAACATGCTCGTGTGCGATGGCAAACCGTCTGTCCTGCAGTCAGGACACGAGTTGTCCCTAACATTGCAGGTTTCCAAAAGAAAACAATCACCTGTAACAGCTTGTTTACTGTATATGCCCCTTGGCCTGCAACTGCAGAAAGAATGCTGTCCATGATGGGACCAGTGCAGAGGAATAAACCTGAGCTTCCTCCTGCACTTGGGTCAAATATGGACACGCCTTTGTCCTCATGAAAGTTTGCCTTCACTCAGACTCATGCCCTCCTACCATGCCAAAATATAGAAAACTGTCAGGCAATGAGTTGGAATAAAGTTGAATAAAACCTTGAAACACAGAGATGGATGATATTTTATACTTGTTGCTTCAAAGCAAACGGGGTCATTTTTGAGCCCTGAGGACCACAGGTGTGATTATGTGCTGCCATTTAAAATTTATAAATGGTTCAAAAAAAGAATTCTCACTAAAGTTCAACATACAGCACTCTGTATGTTGAACTTTAGTGAGAATTTTTAAAAAATTTTTTTTTTTTAAATATTTAATTTAATTAAATATTTAATTTTCTTGTTTTATTTTCGCTAAAAAACAGGGTGTATTTTTTGTAAACAAGGTCTGGTGGCCCTAAAATGTAAAATGTTGGGTAAATTATGTGTTAATGTGTTGGTCTTAAGTAAAACTAAGGTGTAACACTGAATTGATTGACAATTTATACTTTATACTTTAAAAAAACAGTCAAATGAAGTGGGGACATTTTTGACCCCTGAGGACCACCAGTGTGATTATTTGCTGCCATTAAAAATTTATAAACGCTTGAAAAAAAAAATTCTCGCTAAAGTTCAACATACAGCACTCTCTAGTTATTCAGATAGTCAAAATTATCTAAACAATTAAATATTTAATTTTCTCAATTTGTTTTCGCTAAAAAAACAGGGTTTATTTTTTGTAAAGAAGGTCTGGTGGCCCTAAAATGTAAAATGTTGAGTAAATTTTGTGTTAATGTGTTGGTCTTAAGTAAAACTAAGGTGTAACACTGAATTGATTGACAATTTATACTTTATACTTTAAAAAACAGTCAAATGAAGTGGGGACACTTTTGACCCCTGATGGCTCACATTGTATGCAAATCGGGAGGACATCACAAGGGTAAAGAGGCCCAGCGTCAGCTGAGCAACCCAAAAGCCTGGACAGTGATTCCACATATGGTTTTATTGTGTATATATTTCCCTTTTAGAGCACAACATTATGAGAGGAGACAATTTAAATGAGTCACTCAGCCACGAGATACTTATGTTAGCAGATTGCATCAAATTTAACACTGAAATAATTCTGTCCTGATGAGGTCGTGACAGCTGCGAGATGCATCAGTTTATCTGGAACGAGAGAGGGAGATGTTATCATGACGAGTACGAGTGCAGCTCGAAGCCAGGAGAGTAGTGAACGCGCAGTGTAGCTCCTCAGCAACTAAGCCTCATTATTAATACAGATATTTTATTGTAACAGTACTGAAGTGAATTTAGCGTGGAGCAGTGAAAAGACAGAGATACACATTAACATGTGTCTTTTGTTCATCACACAGCTTACACCCACACACCCACAGTCACCTATAACTGAACACACACACATCTAGACAAAAACAAAAAAATGTCCAACTGTACCCTCATACACACAATAATAACATGGACCGAACCACCACTCACAACCACTAGCACTTTATATAGCCACTGTAGAAATTAGCCACATATCTCACTGATCTAAACTGCACTACTGTAAATTCTGTACAGACAATCATTCTGTATGATAACAATTATAGTTCTACAACTGTTTATTACTTGGACCTATACCATATTACTGTATAGGTCCAGAGCAGGTCCACTGCCGGTTCAGATAGAGGTAGAGGAGGTGGAGGTGGTCAACAAGTACAAGTACTTTGGTCTGTGGGTGGACAACAAACTGGACTGGTCATGCAACACAGAGCACCTGTATAAAAAAGCCCAAAGCCGACTGTACTTCCTCAGGAGGCTGAGGTCTTTTAACATCTGCAGGAAGTTCCTGAGGATGTTTTACCAGTCAGTGGTTGCTGGAGTACTTTTCTATGCTGTGGTGTGCTGCAGCACAGCAAAGAAGGACTCATCCAGGCTAGAGAAACTGATCAGGAAGGCTGGCTCTGTGGTCGGCATGAAGCTGGACACTCTGGTGACAGTGGCAGAGAAAAGGACACTAAAAAAGCTGCTGGACATTATGAACAATGCTGGGCATCCTCTGCACACGGCCATTAACAACCAGAAGAGTCTGTTCAGTGACAGGTTGCTTCTCTCAAAGACAAGAACCAACAGACTTAAAAACTCCTTTGTCCCACACGCCATCAGACTGTTTAACTCCTCTCTGGAGGGGAGGGAGGGGAAACAGGAGGACAAAGGAGGGGGGGGGGGGGGGGGGCAACTAAGCTGTAGTGCCTTTTCACTGTGCAATACTTTTTGTTAATATCCAACGGTGCAATAGACTTCAATACTTGAAATGTGCCATTCCCTTGTATTATTATTATTCCTATTTATTCTATTTATCCCTTTTGTATTCTCTTTATTTATATATGTCTCTGTATTTATATATGCGTATGGTATTCTGCTCACATTCTGTAACTTCTGTCAGTGCTGTGTTTTTGCAAACCGAATTTCTCGGAGGAACCCACCCGAGGGATTAATAAAGTTTTATCTAATCTAATCTAAAAGCTTGAATATTTATATCCTGTTCATATCCTGTACATAGCTTGTACACTCACTACAGCCTGTACATACTTATAGTTATAGCATATTCATAACATACCTTCATACCGTGTACATTGTAACATACCTATAATAGACCCATTTTTGTAATATATCTATATTATTGCCAAAGCACTTCTGGATGGATGCAAACTGCATTTCATTGCCTTGTACTTGTGAGATGTGCAATGACAATAAAGTTGAATTCTATTCTATTGCACATTGAATTCAGCTTCATACTTGCAAACTCTAAATAACCTCAGCACCGTCTCCCAGTTAACCCTGCTCTCTTAATAAGCTGTCAAATTATTCCAGGAAACAACAGTCTCAGCTTCCAAGACCCCAAATCAAAAAACTGTTAAAACCTGTCATAACACTGCATTTGTTTTGTTGGTGCATTACACGCTCCCTCTTGGAAACAGTTCATTATCCACTTCTCTTAGCCCCGCTCAAGTTTGAACTGAATTGGCTACACAGTTGCTCAAAAATGAGCACATTAGAGTAAATTATCACACCCTTCACACACACTCTTCACTCTGCTGCCTTCTGGCAAAGACGTACTGGAGCATTTGGGCCCTCACTGCCAGACCGTGAAACTGTTTCTTCCCCCAAACGACTACTGAACACTCACACTGGACTGACACACACACACACACACACACACACACACACACACACACACACACACACACACACACACACACACACACACACACACACACACACAAGTACGCACACCTTAATGCATCAAGCTACATTTTGCACAAAGCTCAGAGTTTTTTGCGCAACCAGCTGTCACTGATGCACATTTCTGTTGCACTGTTGTGTCTGTATCGTTCTGTTCTGTCTGGTGCTGCAATGTTTTTTGCAGTTTTTGTATACTTGCACTTTATGTAGTCCTGTGTTGATTGTCTGTTACATGTTATATATGTAGCACATGTTATATGTTACATGTTATATATGTAGCACTATGGTCCTGGAGGAACGTTGTCTCGCTTATTCTTTTTATAGGAATCTGTTGTGGAAAACACAGACACCTTTTATTTACATGTTAAGAACTACCATGCAGTAAGTGAGGGAGAGAGGAACATGCATAGTTTAAATGGAGGCAGTAAGAGAGTGAGGATGAAGCTGCACAGATGACTTTCTGCAAGTGAAACTAATGTTTGATCGTGTAGTCAGTTATAGCTGATTAATATATGTACAATGTCAAAGAGGTCTGTTGTTGTTTAGACTTCAAATAAAATAATAAAATAATAAAGTGAGCCCTGTTGTGCAATTTGCAATTTTAAAATTTGGGCTATAAACAGAAACTGACACGTGTTGATGACCATCTGATTAGATAACAGCAAAGCAACGCTCTGGGATCTTTCAGGCGTGTCTATTGGGCAACAGTGTAAAGTCATCATTGTAAGAAAACGTGAGTGTCTGTGGACAAACTTCAAATGTAAATGATTTTATATCTTCATCATATTTGTTGCATCTGCCTTTTTGTGCAAATTATTGCTTAAAATGTTAAAATTCATGTATTCTTACGGAAAAACAAAACTGGTGTCATGGAGGACTCAAACACTTACAGGAACTCATGTGTTCGTGTTCAGTTAGTAGATATATCAAACAATGAAACAGAGTTTGTCTTTACAGGATTTGGTTGCTGAACTTTATTTAAATTTCAGTTTATTGCTGATTTCATGCTACACCCTTCTAATGTGACATTTACCTGTGGTGGAGCTCTCGGGCTCCTCCTCGTCTGAACTGTCCAGAAGTTGCTGTCTGTCCTCAGAGACCAAAGCTGCATACTCAGTGTCCTTGGTCCTCCACTGAGGTAATGAAGGTGGACAAACCAGCAGGAGGAAATAGCTGGTAAAATTGTTGGGATGAAGAAGACGACAAATCATTTTGTAAGTTTCAGCTTCATTTATACGCAGTTTACAGGGAAAAAGTCTCAACAGGAAATACAAACTACATCCTGTCAATGTCTCATTTGACTGAAGTGAACTGGAGTCAACTGAACTCAATTAAAGTGACTATTTGGCCACCACTTCACCTCCACAGATGAAAGCATTGGGCTACCTACACCTTAGACCTACAGAAGCTTAATTCAAAATTGGACCCTTGTTAAGTCTCACTGTGGCATGCAAAACTCTAAAAATGATGAATGGACTAACTGTCTGAGCTTGGAGGCCAGCTTGGATGAGCCCTGAGTAAAGGAGGGCTCCAATAAGACCAGCAGCACCAGTGCCTGAGCCCCAGCCTTCTAGTACACTCCTGGAGCAGACAGAAAACCACCGTTAATGTTCCAGAGTAAAAATAAAAACACAGTTGGAAGACCATTCACAGCTTCTTAAACTCATTTGTGACCAGGACTTTATCTGCTGTGAGTCTAAGCTGTAAGCAGGATTACTGTTAGAAGGAAATTTGGCTGATTTTCTTGAAGGTACTATTAAAAAGCTCTGTCACAGCTGGCTGCCGGCAGAGCCCGCGGGCACGCCACTGCAACCCCCTCTGGCCTCTGCTCCGTAGCTGCTGGGTGACCTCTCGTTTGGGGTTCTACTCAGCTCTTCCCAGGAGGGTGGCACGGTTCCCCTCCCCCTTTGGTGGTCCTCCTCGGGTCCTTGTACTCTGGGGCCTCTGGATATCTGGGGCCTGGATCTCTTCCATACCTGCTTCATACCCTGGAGGACGGGGCTGTGACCCCCCCACACTCCCTAACAGATCGTTACATGGAGAAACCTTTGGAATACAAGCATGTTGATCCACACAGGTATGCACACAAGTGTACACACGGGTATTCACAGACGCGGACTACAGCTTTCTTGGCTGCTGTATCTACTTAGTATCTACTGTTATCTACTGCTAGCTAGTTTATTGTGATGGTGCTGTTTTTTATTATGTTGCTCTTTTTTTTGTTTGCTTTCTCTTCTGTTTTTTTTTTCTCCATACAGGTGATCCAGGTGTTTTGTTTGTTTTTCTTTCTTTCTTCCCCCCTTTCTCACCGTCTCTTCTCCCCTTTGGTTTTCTTTCTCTCCCTCTCTTTCTTTCATTCTTTCTCCCTGTCCTATCCCCCAGTCATGTCTGTCACGTTTGTAGCAACAGAAAATAAATTCATAATTATAATAAAGGTCAATCAAATGGACCAATATGGCAAGGCCATGATGCTCCACTTGGTAAAATAAATCCGCTTGGCATCTTTCTTGGCCTTAAGACAACAATTCTGATGGCTAAAGATCCAAGCGGGACAAAAGAAAAAAAAAAAACCTGATTGAAATAATGGGCTGAAACTGGATCGTTGTGGTCGGTTGCAATTACAACCGAATGCTTTCTGCAGAAAAAAAAGAAAAAAGAAAAGAAAAAAAGCTCTGTCACTGTGGATCTTGATATTTAGAGTCAAGCGCCCAAACGACCTAACTTAATGGAAAACGTCTGATATCAAGAATATCAGATTGATAACTCCATAACTTTTTTTTGCAACCCTGTAGCAGTCCATCTGTTCTCTGCTAGGCGTCATCACAGCCAGTTACTGAGGCCAGCTAAATTTGTGCTGCTGATGTCTTTAAATGATCTGAAAGGTCATATAACCTACTCTGTGGTGGAGAAAAATCTGCTGGTTTGTGTTTTTTGGTTTTTTTTAGTGTGTAATTTATTAATGAGCAGGTGTGTGTGTCTGTGTGCACAACTCATGGAGACAGCACTCCAACCTCTGCTTGCTTCTGGCTCTATAAAACACTATGATGCTCCAGAAACAAATGGGTGACATCAGGGAGAAAATGATGAATGGAAATTTGTGTAAAATTCATGCAAATTTTTTCATCATGCAGGAACTTAAAGATTGTGAAGAAAGTAGAATTTCAAAAGTGCAAACTTTACCCTACACTTTGTCACAGACCCAAGTCATTTAATCTGGACAAGCTCTGTTTGAATCTTCAATAAGAGAGCAGCAACTGAATCAGAATCGTGTTTATTGCCCATGTATATGTGCAAACACATACAAGCAATTTGGTTCCGGTAGATGGTGACTCCCAAGCACTGCAATGTAAATCACAACAATATGTAAACAACACAATAGACACACAAATTCAAAATTGGCAAAAAGAATGAGTGAAGAGTGTTTACCTGCTGAAATATACTGTTAGAGAGAGGAAGGACAACTCTCCCAGTCCTGAGCTGATACTGGCAAAGATCACTCCTGCAAACACAGCCACAGAGAACGTGATCAGAGAGAGCAAAGAGGAAGAATTTATTCTTTTGTTTGAAGAACAAACTTCAATAAAAAGAGCTCATTTACAGGACCTTTGTGGGCAGTCACAATGGTTGCATTTTAGTTACTGGTGAACTGAATCGAATTTAGTTGCTCTTTACTGACTTATTTTATTCACATAGAGGTCTGCTTGATTCTAACAGTAATGTCTGAAATAGCGTTGGCTATTAAAATACAGCATTTCTAATGCTACTGCGAATGATATTTTGACACAGTCCACAGAAAACACTGAACTCTCTCAGTTGCAGAGAGTGAGCACAGATCTAAATTACTATTTGTGCAAGCATTCACCTTTACCTACTGATACAAATATCAATGCTTAATTCGCCCCTCTTTGTGATGTAAAATATCATTTCCAGACTCACCTCTCCACTGTGTTATAAAATATTTCACTAGCTGGGCCCTTTACAGCCTATCAGGACATTTCTAGCAAGCAGGGGCCATCTTTGCATCTGGTATCCAGCTCTTCCAGTAGATCTGTGGTGCCAGTATCACTACTGCTTTAAATTAAATGTAAAATGCCAGTTTGGCCCCATATCAGCAAAAAGTCCACTCATCTTTAAAGGTTTACATGCATACACAGCCAGCAGGATTACTATAAAAACACTAGTACTAGTATCTACGGTGGCAGCCTTTAGTTTGGGGCTGGTATGTTTGGTGCCTTGGATCACCTGCTGCATCACCTTTAGACTCAGCATTTCCTGAAAGCACTCCCTCATCCACTCTTTCACTGGTACTTTTCCAATCGACAAAATGTTGGTCATCTTCAATTTGTGATTCCAGCAGAGTACTTTGTGGAGTCATTCCAAGTTAAATACAAACTAGTACACAGAAAAAGAGCAGGACAAACAGGGTCATTAAAATGGCTCCATAGCTCATCATGGGACATGCCGAAAATTCATCGAAGCATTATCGCTGTCCCGTAACCGACTGCTGATTCATATTAAACTGCCTACTTCTCATAAATTCTTTGATATGTGTATTTGACAGAAGCGTGAACTGGTACGATAAATGATTATTTATAGCAGCAGTAAAGCTCTATCAAGCTTCTGTGGAACAACCACAGATGCTCACAGTAGATAAGAAGAAATTAAACCGAAGAAAATAACTCAAAGTTTTATCTAATCCACCTTCTAAAAGCTCATCAGAGCCATATCAGACACCCTTAATGATAAAAGATCTGATCTGAATTATTAACAGGTTGCTTTACCGAGAATACTCATCCACACAGCTGAGGAGAAGGACACCAGGAGGAAACTCGTTGCTGCCATGATGGCACAGAACAACACTCGAATGCTGGGATAAAAGAACAGGAATTAACCAGGAAAGCTGGAAAGCACCATGACAGCGATGTTTTTATGCAGACAGCAAGAAGAACTCAGTCTGTTAACAACTGACTTCCTGACTATATCACACACAAAACATATAAAGTCCAATTTTTCTTTTCTTTTTCAGCTCTGATTAGTCAGCCGGGGCCACTGAAACCAGGCACAGCCATTAACCAAGTAGGTTTGTTTATTGCTCCAATTTCATATGTTTGGTCACTGCTAAGCTCTCATTCATAAATTTAACATCTTATATACATGAAAACATTAAAGCCAGACGAAAACAAATGGAGATCATTATTGCCAAAAGACATCACAGCAGCTCAGCAGCAGTACAAAAAGAGCGCCAAAGGTGGGATTGAGTGGAAATAATATGCAAATAAAACAAAGTTCTTGTTGTTTTCTTCTTCTGTCTCTTTTTTTAAACCAAACTCAAACCTCATGTTGCCAGTGGGGCTAAAATCCTGACACCTGATACAAACACACTACTGTAAAACAGGAAGGACGTCACAGTTTTTGTCATTTGCAAGTTTGTCAAAGAAACAACTATTTGTTTATTATCAGTGCAGTGAAATCAGATCGTACCAATAATGTGAGTGATGATTGTTAGTTACTGTAAAAACACAGCAAGTGGAAACAAAGAACAGCAATCAAAGTAATAATTACCCATAAGGCATTTTGTGGATCACAAAGGGAGCGAACAGTTTGATGAAGAGTGTTGGTAGGATGTCAGCTAACAGCACAGCCTGCCAAGAAAAATGTAACAACTGAACATCTGTGGACACAAATGATACAGCTTGTAGTTTCTGCCACACCATCCATCCTTATGCCCTCCTTCACTACCATCCATCAATCTCCTCTGAGGTCTTCCTCCTTCCTCTTTTCCACTCATAAAAGCTGAGAAGTTCACTTAACCCTAAACATAGAACGACTTTGAAACGTGACCACTGCCAAACTACACTGCTCAAAAAATAAAGGGAACACTTGAGTCACACATCAGATCTCAATGAATGAGATTTTTAACTTGAGAATATGAACTGGTAAAGTACATCATGCAGTTTATTGTGGAAAAATAAGATGTAACGATGGAAATGGAATCAGAGGAAACTAAAGACATCCTCTGCCTGGAACATGATGAGTATATGAGCTCTGGCAGCGCTCCTCATCACATGACCGTCCTGCTGCAGGGTTAGAGCTGTGCACTCTGAATAGACTGCAGGTACCTTCTCTTACTATGAGCAGTGACATAGAAATAGTTGTTGTTACTCCTCCAGTGCACCTTATGCATCTTTCATTTGCACCTAAGCAGGTGAAATGCATTCACAGCAGTTTCTGTTTCCTGATTGGACAGATCAACATCTCTGAAGACTTTGTGCCAGAATCCAGTGATCAAGTATTCCTTTCATTTATTTGAGCAGTGCATATTTAAATACACATTTGTTCTCTTACAGACGCCGTTTCATTTCGTGACTCTTGTTTCTCGAGAATGTCATGTGCGGCGCTCAGCATCACCACGTAAGCAAAGTTGTTGCACAAACCGAGGAGCCTGTATAGATGTGGAAAGATAAAAACGAGATACGGAGATGCATCAAAAAATAACAACTTAATCAGCGGCTGCAAAATCCCCCCCTCAAATTTTTTTTTAAATAAATAAATAAATCGTGCACTCATTACCTTTCAAACTTTTTTGCATTACCAAGCATTTATCAGCTACTCACATTCACTCACATGAATAAGACTTTCACAGTCTTTGTGCTTTCCATGTCGTTAACCTTTGTTTTCAAGCTTCTTAAAGGTCTTCCTTTTCCTTCTTCCTCCTGTCCATCCTTTCAGTTTAGTTCCTCATTATTTTCTAGCTTTGTGTATTTTTCCCTCCCTCCTTTGTTCTTTGCTTGTTTTCCAGTAGCAGCTAAAGTGCCTTTTCATTTCACTACCTGCTATGCCACCTTGGGCTTTCCATCTGTGCTTCAGTTTACTTACTAATGTGAATTATCAGTGTGACAGAATTCAATGACAACTTTTCTTTTGTGACTTATTTGTGGCTTTTTGTTATTCCTAGAAGGTTGAATGGCAATAAAGTAAAGCGAGAGATTGAGGGATATGCAGCAAATGGCAAACACAACAGAACTTAGGTCTCTGCAATGAGTACACAGGTCTCAATAGTTGGAGCACGAGTACTCGGTCCTTGCCCTTTCCTCTTCCTTTCTGTCTCCATTTTCCCTTCGCTCCCTTTCAGTCGTACATGCTCAAGACCTTTACTTAGACTTAGAGTTTTTTATTGTCATTGTGCAGTTTCTTGCACAGTGAAATTGGGTAGCTGGACCACAAAGGTGCAAAGGTAAGAAGAGAAAACAATATACAACAAGGGGAAAACAAATAAATAATTAAAATAAAATAAAAAGCATATATGGATACATATATGTGAGTGAAACTATATACATGGAGTATGCGTAAGAACCATTGAAACAGAAACATTGTGGGTCTGTATACAAGAGCAGTTATATAGTATAATAAATAAATAAGGGTGGAAGGGCTAAGGTCATTTAGGGTGGAGATGGAAATTCTACTGAGACCACACCTTTTATGCCTTACACTTTAACTCCACCACCCCCCACTTTTAGATAATTTAAGTGGAAATTAAACACAGCAGTAGCAGGTAACTTTTCAAGCACAATGTGTCACACTAACAGGTCTGCAGTGCAGATAAATCAAATAAAAGAGTTAAACTCTTTCATCAAAGATGGCATTCGATTGTTCAAAATATATATTTTTGTCACGTTGCCAGAATATTCAACCAAACTCTTCAACAATTTTTCCACTGTATGTTAAAAACACATGTACATTTTTTTAGGTGTGGTTTGAGATGTAAAGGGTGGGACTAATGATAGTCATCTCTCCAGCAGTGCATATAAAGCTGCACTTGTTCCCCCCTCACCACACAGAGGTACTGCTACACTGTTCTTCATCACGGCCATGGCTTTCTGCAAACTTCTGCTAACTGTGTTGGTACTGCTGCACAACAGTGGTGGTGAGAGAGAAAAATGCTGAACCTTAATTTCCCAACTCCAGAGCCCAGATTTCAGAGTGCAGCCTCGATAGACTGATGCTCTAATGTTTATCATCCATTCTGAGCAAAATAGCAAACATGGGATTTAATTTTCTTAGATGCCTCAAACTTACATCCAGCATTTTGTTTGTGTTTTTCAGGTCTACTGGGAAATGAAGTGAGGAGCTCCATCATTGGTGCAGAGGATGCCAAAAAGGAAAGTTGGCCATGGATGGTTCACCTCAACATGACATCTAAAGATTCGAAATTGGTGAAATGGGGCTGCGGCGGCACCGTCGTTGCAAAGCAGTGGGTGCTGACTTCTGCACAGTGCGTGGCTAAGTAAGTCTGTGTGTGTTTGCAGAAACGTGTCTCATTATTTTTATGAACATCCTCCAGAGCAGTCATAACAAAAAAGCTTCACACTGCATGTGAGTATTTTGGGGGAATAATTACTCATAGGGACCTTCACTGTTGGCCAATAAAGACAAAATCATTTCAGGACACTTTCTGACAAGTGTCCTGAAATGGTCTGACAAGTTAGGTGAGTGGGCCTAACTTGTCAGACCTGGAGGCCTCAGTCAGTATTTAAATACACCATATGCACATTTCAGCACCTTAAGCTGTGTTTTTAGTGAGTAGCTGCATATTTACACACCCAGCAGACACCGCATCAAGTCCAAACTAATGTAATGTTTACTCCACTGCAGCTCCTTTTCTTTTAATTCCTGCCAACTATGAAAAAACATGCGCAGCCCTTTAAACTGCTGAATGCACCAGTGTCCACAAAACCCATGTGTAGTGTTGTTTTGTTGAAGGCTTGGTCATTCCAAAATACATGAGACTTAATGTGTGTGTTTCTGTTGTCATGCAGTTATGATCATCATCGATCGTTCGTTGTTGTCGGCGCATATCAGCTGCAAAAGGCGGCTCACCGTTACATGGGTATAGCCAATATTGTTCCATACCGAGACCTGGGCTACAGCAACTACGAAAATGACATTGCTCTGATCAAGCTGAAGAAACCGATTACATTTTCAAAAGATGTTGCACCAGTGGCTCTGCCTGACAAGGATGACACCTTTGGTCCATCATCTGAGTGCTGGATCACTGGCTGGGGGGAAGTGGGAAATGGTGGTAAGTTAAGCACAGGAAGTAGGCTTTAAAATGTTCACGCTGTAAAAGGCAGGCTCACAGATCCATTGTAAATTGCCATACTGTCACCAGTAAACTGTATTTAATTGTGTATAAACATAGCCTACGTCCATACTTTGCATAGTAAGGTACTTCACAGATAAGAAACATCACCTTTCTGTCACTTCCATACTTTTCCTGTGTGTCCACAGTTCCACTGAAAGCTCCAGAAACACTTCAGCAGCTCAAGATTTCCATCATCTCTCAGAGTACCTGTAAGGAGAGGCTTCCTCAGATAGCCTCTAATACACTATGCACAAATGACAGCAAGGGAAGGGGTGCCTGCAAAGTGAGTTTTTCCCTTTTTTTAGTCTTTTGCATTTAATCAAATGGATTATTACCACTTTGAAATAAACAAACACTTTTTGATTTATCACACATGAAGTACTTTACTTTCACTCAGCTGAATTGACAGAAACTAGTAGTTACTCGTTACTTTGGAGTTTATTGTTGAATCTAAGTCTAAGTTGTGTGTTTTGCTTCCACAGGGAGACTATGGTGGTCCACTGGTGTGCCGTAAAGGGGGGAAATTAGTTCAGGTGGGAGTCATGAGTTCTGGTGGTTGTGGCCCCAAGGACGGCCCTGGCGTCTGTACTGAGGTTGCAAAGTATCTGACCTTCATAAACGACTACATCCACCGTCCTGGGAAAGCTCCAGCTGAGATGTGAACTCCTCAGAAACCGACACTGCCCGCTGTACTCATCTCATAAGCTGTCTTACTTTTAGCTTCTTTCCTGTAAAGCACTGTCACTCCATGGTAATGGTAGCTGACTGTGGCTCAGTTAACAGATTTCTTTGCATTAAAGCTTTAAAGCATCACTTTAGTGTCTCTTTGTGATTTGAAGAATTCCTGTTCACATGTTTCAAAAAAGGCACTGATGACACCCCCACGTCCATAGCAACGCCTTCCTTGGATACATAGTTATATGTGTGCAAATTTTTCAATCTGATTTTTAGCATTTTTACAAGTCTATATTATATACTGGGCCGGTTCTAGACAGGCATACATGAGGGGGCAGAGAGAAATGTAAAGACAAGACAACACTCTTTGCAGTCGTCTTTTCTTGCATCATTTCTCCTTGTGTCCTTTCATCTCCTCCTTCTCCGTCACCTCATCCACCTGATTCATTTCTGTGTTGTAACTACTCTGCAGTGACTAAATGTCATAACAACAGTTTGTTAATTGGATAAAATCAACGGTTATCTTTTCTTTCTTTCTTCTACTTTAGTAAATGTCCAGGTGAACAAAGGTGCTCCCTCTTCAGGAGACAAAGTGTACATATCACTTATCTTTGACAGCTTGCAGATGGTATAAAACTTTCTTTTTACAATGACAGACTTTTACCGCTTTGTTCTCACTTTTATTTATTTTGTTTTATTAAATACCTTTTAACTTTTCAGAATTTACACTCAAACCCAACCCATAATAGCCACACAGTGCACTTTGCAAATCCAACCAGCAGACTT
Source organism: Aulonocara sp. 'chitande type north' Nkhata Bay (assembly GCF_057382095.1). Classification (NCBI taxonomy): domain Eukaryota; kingdom Metazoa; phylum Chordata; class Actinopteri; order Cichliformes; family Cichlidae; genus Aulonocara; species Aulonocara sp. 'chitande type north' Nkhata Bay. Next base: position 1,320,039 of record NC_141347.1, on the reverse strand, counting down.
GGGTGGGCGGGATCTAGTCTATGGTCTGCATGTTTGACACCCCTTAAATATTACATCATAGAAAGTCTCATTTTTGACACATTTGAAAGAGAGTCTTTCCAAATTTCGTTCACAATTTGACCACCTTGATTTGACCACTAGATGGCACTCTGCGCTCAAAAATATTTATAGTGTATATCCAACAACAGGAACAGAATAAACTGATGCGGTCAGAGGCACGTCATTCTTTTGACTAATTCTCATATTAACATGTAAAAAATAAAATAAAATACAGTATGCAGTATGGAACAATAACTAAAACAGATGTGTTCAATATTAATTTTGTGTTATTTATAACACAAAAGGTGTGTAGTCTAAGGAGCTTGAAAAGAAAAGCGTCGGGGCTTCTTTAGGTTGCTTGAAGATGGTTCACCTCTCATCTGAGAAGCTTCAGTTCTAAGGTCAAATGGTGGAGAGTCCCAGATATAAACCTAGTGGGAGTGACCCCCCACAGAGGGACAAAAGGACCCACTGATGATCCTCTACCTAATCACATGAGCCAACGTTTAAAACTGGGTGTGGGTCCCAATCAGCCAGGGTTTCGGGTGAGCTCACTGTGAAACCTGGCCCCACCCTATCATGTGATTTCCTGAGGTCAGATGGCCCAGGATGTGAGTGGGCGTTAAGGCGTCTGGGAAGGGATCTCAAAACTGGATTATAGATGGAAGAGAGTTGGTGTCGTAAACCCCCGCCTCTGTTCAAAGATGGTCGCTCACAGTGGACATAGATGCTTCTTTCACTCCTCTTTCAAACCATCTGTCCTCTCTGTCCAAAATGTGAACATTGGCATCCTCGAAAGAGTGACCTTTGACCTTTAGATGCAGATGGACTGCTGAGTCTTGTCCTGTGGAGGTGGCTCTTCTGTGTTGTGCCATGCGCTTGTGAAGTGGCTGTTTGGTCTCTCCAATGTAGAGGTCTGAGCATTCCTCACTGCACTGTACAGCATACACCACATTGTTAAGTCTGTGTTTTGGAGTTTTGTCTTTCGGGTGAACCAGTTTTTGTCTGAGCGTGTTGCTGGGTCTGAAATACACTGGGATGTCATGCTTGGAGAAAACTCTCCTGAGTTTCTCTGATACACCGGCTACATAGGGGATGACAATGTTGTTGCATCTGTCCTTCTTATCCTCCCTCGCTGGTGTCTGGTCTTCTTTTCTGTGCCTCTTTGTTGACTTTAAGAACGCCCATTTAGGATAGCCGCACGTTTTGAGTGCTTCCTTTACATGTGTGTGTTCCTTCTTTTTCCCTTCAGGCTTAGAGGGAACATGGTGTAGGGTCCTGATTACTCCAAGTCTGTGTTCCAGAGGGTGATGGGAGTCAAAAAGGAGGTACTATTTGTGGGGAAACTCCCACTGGGTTTAAATATGGGACTCTCCACCATTTGACCTTAGAACTGAAGAAGCTTCTCGGATGAGAGGTGAAACGTCTTCAAGCAACTCAAAGTTCAGACGCTTTTCTTTCCAAGCTCCTTCGACCCCGCATGCTACAAACTTTACTCGAGTCATTTAGACAGCCGTTAGCACATGATTCTCCTTATGGGGACCTGATATGTTTAATATGCTGCTGAGAATATAGCCCAGAAGAAGCGTATAGTATAGCTTTTATTTTGGAAAGAGCCATTTCTCTGTAATAAACTCTCTTTTCCAAAGATGAGTGATTTCTCGATCAGATAGATTTTTTTATTATTATTTTGTTGTTTCAGCAACATTAAATTTAAAAACTGTACTTTTGAGTTAAAATATATATTTCTAATTTTAATAAATGACAAATTAAAAAGGCATGAACTTTTTTTGTATCGAAAAAATATCGAACTGTGACACCAAAGTATCGAACCGAACCGTGAATTTTGTGTATCGTTGCACCCTTAGTATTAATGTTTATTTTTATAAACACAATTTATGTTAGCATAGATGACGCACCTTGCTTTAAAATACTGCATTGTACCAGCTGCAAAGGCTATAAGAAAAACCAATATGAAAAGCAGGAAATAAAATCGACAGGTTTACCAATTTGTCATAAATAAAAAAAAATTTAAAAATAAAAAAAAACGTAAACAGGAAGCTACTGGAGCCTGCAACCAAAATTCATGTTTTTTTTTTAATTGGATCTAAAATAGCTCATAACAGTAAATACTTTCCAGCTATTTTAGGGCATAAGTAAAAAAAAAAATATTGGAATTAGTTAAAGCATTTTTGGGCTTGCTTAGGTGGTCCTGTTAGTAAACAAGCTAGTTACCAAGGAGACAAAGACATCAATGCCACCCAAACAGCAACCTGAAAACGTGAAGCAAAAACTGCAGTTCCTGGATTCGCCACTTGAGGCTGTCAGTCACCAAACACTTTGCTAAAATGCTTTACAATATTAAAAGTGCATTTACTGTCTGCTGTAAAAATGGTTTGGACCTTTGTTGTAGTGTCAATAGATTTTTTCTCTGAATCTGAACACCTCTAAGACTTAACATTAGGGACTTTACCACAATGTTGAACAGGAGTCCTGTTAATCCGAGTTACCTGGATTTAGCATTTTTGTGAGTTTTGCACCTTTTGAAGCATTTTTAAATGGCATTAGTCCAAGAAGTTTGTGCTAAAGGCCGACGAGTGCAATTTATGACTTCTTTACTTTGTCCCTTATTAGCAGGTTTGTGTGAGAGCCATATGCATGTGGATGACGCTTGCTAACCAAACTAAGCAGAGCTAGTTCACAACTTAACTCTTCCACCCAAAAGGACTTTTTAAAAATTACAATGGGAAGAATTAAAATGTATTTTCAAAAATTCAGAGTCCAGAAACCAGAGGGTGATTTCATTATAGCTCCGTCCATTACAGATAAAAATCTATATATTTGTTCATCTGTGTTGCCAAATTTACAGTTGCCCCCAACCTTTGACAGTGTGGGGCCAACTACCACAAAACACACATCCTCTTTGATGTCCATTGTACCTTATTACCCTGTATACACAAGAGCATGTTTTACTCAGCAGCAGAGGGAGCGCTGAATTGTGTCCTTTATGCTCAAGTTCTGGACAGACAGTGATTTCATTCAAAAGGCACACAGTGCACTATGGCTAATCTTAATGCAAAATAAAGAAAGTAACCACATTTATGACTTTAATTAAACACATATAGACAGGTAGATGCTGCATCCAGTCATGTCAGAAGAGCTTGCTCAGGCGATACTAAGGCTTCTGACCAGCTCCTGTATGAAACGCCACTTATTTTAAATATATGTCAAACTAAGAAATAAGTAAAGTTCCACTTGTGAGAACTGGTTTTATATTTTACTTCTGACTGAATTAAAATGGATTCTGTCATGTTTGAACAAGAAGATGAACGCTTTAATCAAAGTAATGTATATGAGCCTGAAAATGACACTTATCAGTCCCTATGATGGGTTAGGTAGTCCTAACTTATCAGAATGCTTCAAAGCATTAACGTGACAGACATTAACGTGTGTGCTTGAGTTGTACATACAAAATTAAGCACACTAAACATCTTGTACCATAAGTACAGTTGCAGCATTTGAACAATCGAAACTGCTTCAGGATCCTTTTACAGTTCAAGTACTTAGAAACTAACTGTGTTCTGCCTCCACAGAGAAATAAGCAAAAGGAGACCGTGCTCTCCCTGAGCTATATATGTATGTATATGTTGGCACAGTGTTCCAGTGAACAGCAGTTGAGCAATGCAGCATCTACATGTGTGTATAACACATCTGCCACCAACAAGTTACTAAATCTTTCCCTGTGAAGACTCACCAACAACTTTGGGCAAAATAATGTCTTTAGAATATCTGTCCTTAAAAAAAATGTAAAAAATAAATAAATTATATTTGAACCACTGCCAGTCCCCCGCCCCGACTGCTTATTCACCTAGAAATCCCTTTTACATAAAAATAAGCTTTTATTTTTTGGTCTGTTGATTGATGACACTTCACCATCAGTCCCAAACAGACTACTTAGCAGTTGTGTACACAGTATGCACCGACTACTGCATGCACTGCTTCCACCCTCCAGTGAGTGTGTGGCTTGTGCACGCAGAGATGGCTGCAGTCCTGCTCATAGTAGCAGCCGAGGCTCCTCCAGTTCCCTTCTTGAATCCTGCAGAGGCTGAGGAATGTGGTCGCTTCTCTCCACCTCTGTTGTGGATCTCTCCGCCTGCTCCTTCTCCTCTGCTTTCCGTTTCTCTGCCTTGGTCTTGAACCTCAGCCCGTGGCCTGTTAAACACAGGAAATAAACACATTTATATCACAGATGAGTCGATCCTTTTCATTTCTTGTTTTTTCTTTTTCTTGATTGTGGATTCACAATCTGGATAATTGCTGTATTGTATTGCTGTGGACTGTGTAACCCAGTCTAACACATTAATGTCCTAACATGTGGCGGTAATAAACTCTGGGAGTCTTTGTGTCAATAAATCAGCAGACAGTGTGATTAGAAATCATATCCACTACACAGGATCAACACACAGCACCTCATGAGTGAGTGAGTGTGTGTACGTACACACTTACTTGGACAGTCTGCCACTTCTTTGTAAGCCTTCTTCTTACAGCAGCCTCGACAAAGGCTGAAGACGCACTTATTTCCCTGCAGAGGAAAGTAAAAGCTCACAGGATTCAGGCTAACGATCAAATAAAAGCAAATTAAGTGGCTTAATCTCAAAAGCGGTGCGAATGGAACAAAACAAAGAATTTCTAACTAAATGTCATGTCTAACCTTTATGAAAATGTGCTTGAGCAACTGACAATTGAATCTAATAGCTCATCTTTTAATCTGTTGTCCAAACTAGAAGGTCAGTGTTTGAATTCTGCTTACCTTTGGGTTACCACATTGTTCACATTTGATGTATTTGGCTGCAGGAAGAAATAAGATGCACATTAGTGACCAGTGACTCACATTTTCAATGAGGAACTTGACAATTTACAAGACCGGTCAAAAGTCTTATAGCACCCCAATTTTTCCAGTTATTTATTGCAATTCAAGTCCAATGAAAAGTTTGAAATGGTACAAAGGTAAATGGTGAACTGCCAGAAGTTAAAAAAAAAAAAAAAAAAAAAAAAAGGTAAGGTTACACAAAACTGAAAAATATGTACATAATGTACAAAAGGCCTTTTTCAGAGAACACAATATGGGTTAACAATTTAAAGCTGTTCTGCAGCAATGGAGGTTGATCAAGCTGGTGCTACTAATTCCTACAGGTGTTCCAACTTTTCTGGATTACTTACTGTGGCGGGGCGTGGGTGGCGGCGCCACAGCAGGGAAGGCGAATGCACCTGTGCGGCATCACAATCACACCTCGCCAGCTTCAGAGTGGTGTAGGGTCCCGTCATGGGGTTGCTGTCGATGTGTGTGCCTGGCAGCCGCAAAGCTGCAGCCCATTGTAAGTGTACAGCAACCGTGTGTGGGAAAAGTGGTTGAATAAAGATGCAACAAAGCATGGTCTGCCGTGGTCATTTACACTTACAACCCCCTCTGTCTGCATAAAAGCAGTGTGGTAACATACACTTGTGAGCATCACCTGAAAGTATTGTACTGCAGAAAATTCTGTGTTGCTACAAAGATGGCGTGAATAGGGGAATTAACAATGGAAGCGAGACAGACCATCAAACACTTAAAAATGTTATTCCTACAGAGAAATTGGAAAGAAGGTCAAGGTGTCAGTGAGCACAGTTTCCTTCAACATCAAAAGGCCTCAGAAACTGTGACAGGAAGAGGCCACAACTGAATCAGAGGACAAGTTTCTGAGAGTTAACCGCCTTGTGTGATCAGCGGCTCACAGAACAACAGCTTCAAGCACAGCTTAATAGTGGTATAGAAAGCAAGTCTCAGTCTCAACTGTGAAGAGAAGACTTCGAGCTGCAGGTATGACAGGACGAGTTGCAGCAAGAAAGCCATCGCTAAGACGTCAGAATAAGACAAAGAGGCTTGCCTGGGCCATGAAACCCCACCAGTGGAAGACTGGAAGTCTTGAATTTGAAATCTTCAACATGTAGGATCTTTGTACACCATCAAGTAGGCGAAAGGATGGTTCCTCAGTGTGGCGCATCAACTGTCAAAGATGGAGGAGGAAGAGTGATGGTCTGGGGCTTTTTTTTACTGGATCCAGGGTCGGCGACTTGTACAGAGTGATGAACTAAAACGGCTGCCACAGCATTCTGCAGTGCCATGCAATACTCTCTGGTTTGTGCCTAGAAAATAGTCGGGGTTCATCCTACGGCAAGATAATGACCATCGAGTCTCCATCGAGCTGGTTTGGGATGAACTGGACAGAAGAGTGAAAGCAAAGCGACCTACGAGTGCCACATTTATGGGACCTTCTGCAACAGATTGGGAAGGACTTTCTGAAGAATATTTGATTTCTATTGTAGAAAGACTCCCACGGGTGTGTTCAGCTGTTATATCTGTCAAAAGTAGATACTTTTTTTTTTTTTTTAACTCCAATTCCGTATTTGTACAATGCTTTCATTTCAGAGTGCAATGAGACATTAAAATGCATAATTTTCAATTAGAAAAACTGGAAAAATTGGGGTGTTCTAAGACTTTTGACCAGCAGGTTAAGTCGACAGCACAAACTTACGTTTCTGTTCGGGGCAGAAGTTCTTTTTGGGGTTGCGGGATCTCTTCTTCTGCTTGTTTTTAGAGAGTGTGTCAGCTGACTCACAGTCCTCCAGTGCCCTCTTCTGACAAACTGTCTTTTTCAACACTGATGCCTGGCTGTTACCGTTGGTAACCGTCTCTTTTGGTCTGTAACGTGATCATCCATCAGTGAGAAATCTTTTGAGAAGTGTGTTCATGGATCAAAAGATGTGCATTACTTTCTTTTTACTGAAGTAAGTAGAGATGTGTTGTGACTTACACTGGTCTGACATATGGCTGGCAGATCCAGTGGGGGAAAGGAAGTCCGCTTTCTTTATCTTCTGAATCTTTTCCTTTGGCTATCTCCTCCTGAATAGACAGAAAGCCACAGTCAGGAAACTTTCAGTGCCGCAATGTCTCGATGCATGCTCAATCATCCAGGTAAATAAATCCCAAAAGGTACGTCCAGATGAACAGAATCAACCTTTTGGGAGGGTGCCATAACATCACACAAACCCATTGGCTGCATTTCAAACTAAAATATAGCAAAAATGTAAAAAGTCTATGCTAATGAATCTAATAATTTTTTCCTTCTTTTTTTAGAATTACAAAAACTTCCCAACTTGTGGAAAGGACAGTAAACACTTTCTACACTATGACATACAAATCAAAGGTCATGTGACCCTGAACAAGCAGCAACTGAACAAGCTGAAGCTCTAAACCAGGGGTGAGGAACTCCAGGCCTCAAGGGCCGGTGTCCTGCAGGTTTTAGATCTCACCCTGGGTCAACACACCTGAACCAAATAATTAGTTCTTTACCAAGTAGGACCGTGTGACATGACCAAATCTCATATCCTGATATAAGACATTTATCGTCCCGACAACGATATAAACCACAAACATTTTTCCTTTTTTGTAAAGTCTGTGAATCTCGGGCAGCTCAACTTGCGTGAAGTGTTTCCAGCTGGGCGTTGTATACCTGGAGTCGACTGTTTTGACCGATGCATGAAACGATACATTTTTAGACATAAGTTGTAACGTCTGCCATTTTCTTTCTGAGTATTTATTACATGCGGGGAAAAAGCCTGTTCTAATGTTTGAGTTTAAGGGTTATTTTGAGCACCTGACGGCTCTTTTTTGCTTCTCATCCGTAAACTCTCTCCATACTCTTTTACGTGACTCTTGCGTAGGTGGTAGAAGAGGTTTGTCATGTTTGAGTTTATGGTGGAAACCAGTTTGCAGCAAAATTTGCATCGTACAGTTTTCTACTCCGTGTCAGACTTTTCATAACCAAACCATGTCCATGCTACAGAGGCAGCCCCTTGTTTAGGAATAAGGTCCTTGGTTTTTTTTTTTTTTTACTGGTCCTTCTGTTTGTCATCATTTCAGTTTATTGCTAACGACAACGCATAAAAACAGTCGCTTGTCCATCCGTAGTGTGGTTATTTTAATTATAAGAGAAAGAGAGAACGTTAAGAAATTCATATAGCCACTACAGTGACCATCAAAACGATGAAAAAAAAAAAAAATTGCCGTAAACGGTTTATGTTGCGACACCACGAAACAAACGATAGCGTAAAACGAAACGATAGACGTTTTCGTATCGCCATCTGATATATATCGTTATATCAAACAGTCCTAACTTCAAGACATGTTGAGGAGGTCATTTAGCCATTTAAATCAGCTGTGTTGGATCAAGGACACATGTAAACCTGCAGGACACCGGCCCTCAGGCCTGGAGTTGGACACCCCTGCTCTAAGCAGTTATACATGGTGTCAGTGCCGCTTTCCTTAAAGCTTAAAAAAAAATCAACAGACAACATCAGGTTAATATCAGCATTTGACTGAAATATTAGTGTCTGCCTCTAAAAATCGAACTTTCTTGCACCTTGTAGGTGTTAAGGCTGTGATGACATCTTGACCACATGTGAAAACTATAGAGGAAATGGGTCACGGTGAGTTTCTAATGCAACACAAAGTCTACTTGCTACCGAACAATGCACCTCATTATCACATCATTCCACGGATTCTTTGGGAACTGTGTTGCTGAAATGCCTGTAGTACACAGACATGACTGCAGTCTACCCACTACACAGCACAGAACTATATAAAAACATACAATGATTACTTTAATAATGTCCATCTGCTTCTGGTTTCACCTCTGTCGCTATGGTAATGCTGAGCTCTTAGCTACCTCCTCAGTTGTGCATATTTGAAAGGATGTTTCCTGTTTGTACCTGACAGCGAAGCCTCAGCTGTTTGCTAACGTCAGCCAAACCCTCCAGAGTCTTCACCTTGGCCAACTCCTCCCTCAGGTCCTGGTGGATCTGCAGCCTGAACAGACACATGCATGCAGCATGCAGGAAAGGTCCCATTTTAAAGCAGTACTGCTGAGCTATAGCAGGAAGAAACATTGTGTATGTTTCCTACCCTGTACTAGATCACTCAATGAACAGCGAGCATGAAATATGATCTGGTGCAGTTATGTTTAAACTCAGTAACTGGGTAGACATGACACGCTATCATTTAGTCTATTAGGAGCTACTGAGACCTTCCTGGTGTCATGCCCGATGTTAAAATAAGCACAGAGGACAGATGTTCATCTATGCTGGCACCTGAAATGTGTTGTAGGTCATCACAGAGAAAGTTTGATCCACCACAGCTTGTATAGGAAAAGATGGACACTGTGATGTCACTTATTGGCCCTGATGTTTTAAAACACACATAATAGACGAGGGGCGGAGCTCCTAAACCAGACTTTATCGTTTTTTATTACTCCACACTGTGTAAAATTAAAATCATGTTGTATTCAGTAATTTAAACTAATGACTGAGGCAATAAACTCATCAGCAAGTATTTTTTTGAGCTTATAAATCAAAGAAGCCATATTTGACTCTTGGACCAGTAGCATTTCTGGGAAACAGAATCTCCAAGTGCAGGAGGCAAAGAGAGACATACGTGTGATGCCACAGCTTGAAGAGGTGGGCTCGAACATAGGACAGAGTACATGGAGGATACCGCTTCACCACCTCTAGATACTCCTCAGCCATTTCCCACACCGGGGGGCTGCGGCCTTCATACAGCGCTGGGTTATGGAGGTTCCCCTCTAAGAACAATACAACACAGAAATTGTGGTTGCTATGGTCGTCATCGTCACATCAGGGAAGAAAAGTAATAAATAAAACAAACTCCTGCTCCTGACCTGCACTCATCACTCCCTGCACGCCTGTTTCCTGAATGCAGCGCTCCACATCACTGAGGTGCTGGATGTTGCCGTTAGCAAATACTGGAATATTTACCGCCTGCCTGTAACAAATCACAGAAGTCAATATACAATAATGTTATTTGGCTCATCAGATTTTGCTTTAATATCAAAGCTACTGCATTTAATTATTAGTTAGGAAACATTGGAAACAGGAATACATCCCACATCAGATACAGAAGACGAGCAGCTCACCGTACAGCCTTTATGTGCTCCCAGCTAGCGATACCTGTCATGGCGCCTTTCTGGTCTTTGGTTCTGCCGTGCACTGTCAGCAGCTGGGAGACACGTCAAGACCCATCAACACAGATTTATTCTAATGCTTCTGGAAACACCATTTAAAGCAAACACACAAATCAACAGTCAGAAATGAAAATAAACTATGCAGCTGTGCGTTACGCTCGTTCAGTGAAGCGTAAAACAAAGATGGCCGAGCCACACCAAACATCAGATTTGCTGAATTTACTCCTCATCACTGCTCCAGTTTAAAAAATGATTTTCTAATGTAACACACTGTTTTCTGTGCATGTAGTTTTCCTTAAAAGCTCTTATTTGTAAAAGGACTTTACATAGAAATGGAACACATCCTTAAAAATACATACTGGCAAAGTTTGCTTATGGTGACTTTTACAATAGCCCAGCTTCAGCCCGCTCGTCTGTGTCTTTCTATACACTGTACGAAGCTCAACTTAGAAAACTCTTTCCCCCCCTTACAACAACAGCTAAAGTAAAAGGACAATTCTGTTTCTGCTACAGACTGGGAAGTGACAAGCCGGAGAGCTGGCAAACTCATTCAAATTACTGCAGAGGTCATACCTGACATCCAGCTTTCTCGAGCATCTGGGCATAGCGGACTGTTTTTTCAACCTCCTTGAACACACGGATCTTGCACGTGATTGGCACTTTGAGCTTTTCGTTGGCTAAGCTGACTGACAAATAAGGGGAAAGTTTAGGTGCCTGAGATTAAACTGATTAAACAAACAGAAGATGTGGGAAAAATGTTTTTGCATCATGAATATTCGTGAAAACATTATGTCCAACAACAGTCTTCAGTCACACAAACACAGACTTACCCATTTTTTCCAACAGGTCCCATTCATCTTGTAGAAAAACTCCATAGTGTCCTTAAAAAAAAAAAAAAGAAAAGAGAAAAGAAAAACATCAGTGTCAAGTTCCCCTTTCACTCGTCTGCAAGTTTGGCAACACTATTCTTTCTGATGCAATCTTTAAGAAATGGTAACGTAAGAAATTCATGGGTTCATATATGAATGAAAGGTTTACCTCTCTTAGCGATCATCTGTGGACAGCCCAGGTTGAGATCAATCGCGTCACAATAATCCTGAGCCAGCAAAGCTGCCTGAAGGAACACCTCTGGATCATTGGCACAAAACTGACACACAGAGGATGGAACACTGATTTAGATTAGGCAACAGCCGATGAAGTGATTAAGGTGATGTAATGGTTACATTTGTTTCTTTCTTTCTTTGCCTCTGATAAGGAGGTTTTGAAATGGGCAAAACTGAAAATTTAAATTAAAAATGGACAAATAACAGAAGCCTGCACTTTGAATTTTTTTTACTGCACCACAAACGTCTTGAAGTTTAAAAAGAAAACAAATAAATAGAAAATACAAAACTATTAAAAGCATTTTTAAATTACTGATATTACTATTTAAAAACAAACAAACAAAGAACTCAACTCAGTGTTGATTCTCACCTGTGCAATAAGAGGGCTGTCCTCCTCACAAACTTCATTGTAGAGGTTTTCCCTCCTGTAGTTGGCGTCACGGACAAACACCTGAGCATGCAGCATGGGGGTGTAGCAAAGCTGAGCACCGTGTCGGCGGCTAAGCAAACGCCAAGCCAGCTCACTCTGGTCCACCATGGGAGCCACCACATAGCGTGCTTCTTTCAGAGTTTTCCTCCAAAACTCAAAGCCCTGAAGTTTGGCCATCACAGCTGACTTTGAGAGAAAAGGAAGGATAAGAGGTAAATGGACTGGTTCTTATATAGCTTTTCTACTCTACCTGAGCATCCAATGCTCTTTCTATGCCGGTGCTTTCTAGCTAACATTCTCACACGTTCATTCAAACAACTGGGGGCAAGCATCTTGTCCAAGGATGTTTGGCATAAAGACTGGAGCAGTCAGGGATCGAACCATCAACCTTGTTATTAGTAGATGACCTCCTGAGCTGCACAGGTAAAAAGTTATTTTCCTGCAGTTTCAACACAAAAACTCATCAAGGCATAAGTTTTTGAAAAACTAGCCAACTACTCCAAACCCTGTCAATATAGCTAAAATAAATAATAAAACAATAACGTAGAAGCAGGAAGAATAAGCAGAGGTAGCCCATCAGGTAAATGTGTAACTAGGGCTGGGCGATATGACCCAAAATTCATATCTCGATATTTTTTAGCTGGATGGCGATATAAGATATATATCTCGATTTTTTTTTTAAGCCATAAAGTAAGAACAAAAAGAGAGTTCTTAGTCAAAGCTGTGTCCCAGATGTCACACAGGCACTTTTATTAACATACAGCACAGATGTACATGAAAAATTACTCAAAATTAAATTATGAGCATTCATTAAATAATAATGCTCCATAAATAAAAGAAAACAAGGTTGTTTTTGTGCTAAACAAAGAGCTCACAATTGTGCAGTCAAAATGTAAACTAAAAGACGCTGAGCGTAATAACAAAGACAGACAGATTTCACAGCTGCTCTGTTCCCAAGTTTTACTGTGTGACTGATAGCCTGGAGTTTGAAATCCGCTTCATAACCACGTCTCTTACAGGTGCCATTTATGGTCCTTATACACACACAATACGGTAATATTACGTTGATGCACAGTACATATCACTCCGCGAAGCTCCTCGGTAGCCGTAATGCGCCGACAATCTATCAAGCGGTGCAGCTCCGTAGCTTACCAAAGTCGTACTCAAACATTTTTGACAGATTGCTGAGCGCCGTGTACCACATAAAATCAGTTCGCGGCCATCAAGCACAACCAGAATTCATACATAAGGCGCGCTATCAACTTTTGAGAGAATGAAAGGATTTTAGGGTTAGCGCTGTTAGCTCGTTAGCACGTTGACGCCGTCCAGCCCCACGCATGGGGCGATGCGCAGTAACTCGTTAACGGAGATTTGCCGTGTCCGTCTTGTCGCTGCCTGCATGTGAAGCGATGGGGGAGGAGGGGGAGTTGTCTTCAGTGAAGGCGAGGCGGAGTAACGTTGCGTAGAGACAAAAGTGGACGAAAGAGAGGCAAACTTGCGGCTCCACAACTATAATTATAACGTAACATAGACTATATCGATATAAAGGATATTGTCACATCTTATATCTCGTATAAAAATATATCGATATGTTTTAAAAACTCGATATATCGCCCAGCTCTATGTGTAACAGATACATTTTTTGATTCTCCATGGGGAGAATCAACCCCAACCAAATGTCCAGTGTTTAGCCTCTGACCCTTCAACGCTGTCTGGGGATTTTACTTTCAGGGCTTCATTCCTGACTGTGTTATTGGGCTGCAGTATAATTATAGTAGTGAACTGTCCGTTTTCTTTTTATTTATATTTGGTTTAAATCGTCCACTTATTATTCAAATTAATTAACGAAAGTGTACTCTTTATTTTTCCATGACAATTGGACAAATTGTGGCTCCAGTGTCTCTAGCATGTATCACTGACTCTTCAACTGTGCCTGAACTCTGTCAACATGTAGCTAGCAAAGCTAACCGCAGGGAACAGACATGTACCGCATGATGTCCCACCGTAGTAAGAAACACAGCCACCAGCTGAGAAACAGAGAAAATATCCCAACATAATGGTACAGCTCTAAGAGATTTACGTTTAACCTTGCTCATGTGTTGACTGCACCTATTTAAAAATCTAGGAATTAGGGTTTTTTTCACCTGTAGTCCTGGCGTAGCACTTTCCAACTATGTGTAACAGCGAAACATCGCCGGTCGGAAACCTTTTTCAGTTTCCCCCGCTTGTTCTTCTTCGTCTGCTTAAAAGCAGTTGGCATCAGTCTACGTCAGTGTTTTACTGACCCCATGTGCTGTGGTGCATGGAAGCACCAGACGAAACAATAAATCTACAGTACACGTACAATGACCGTACATATGTGATTATTTTAAGTGTTCGGCATTTTAAATCTCACTTAAGAAAAAGTGCATAACTGCTTGTCATGCAAACAATTATTTTTGCAATTATATTATATTACTTTCTGTGTGCAGTTTGCATGTTCTCCCCGGGTACTCCGGCTTCCTCCCGCAGGCCAAAGACATGCACTTTGTGGGGATAGGTTAATTGAAAAATCTAAATTGCCGACAGGTGTGAATGTGAGTGTGAATGGTTGTCTGTCCCTGTGTGTTGGCCCTGCAACAGACTGGCGACCTGTCCAGGGTGTACCCCGCCTCTCGCGCTATGACACCTGGGATAGGCTCCAGCACCCCCCGCGACCCTGAAAAGGATATGCGATGGATGGATGGAAAAATATAGAGGTACTATGTTTAGTTTTAATATCTGTTAGTTTGGTCAAAATGTTATTGCAATTTGCCTGATGAGGTATTCATGGGAATGTTTGGATGTCTACAAGACTGTGAGTGCACTGCCTTTTGTAAGTCTGGCCTCTGACACACACCATCCACACAAAAACAAAAACAACACTGAAACTATATTAAATGTAAAATAAAACAATTTCCAGTAATGTATTTAATGGGGTGGCACAGGCGAGAGAACAAGAACATATTGAGGGTGTTGTGAAACAGACATTCTCTTGTTTAATGGTGTTGGGCCAATCATATTTTAGGTCACCCCACGGACCATGTGGCCAATGATTTCTGAGTCAATTCTTGTGCAATTCTAAAATGTAATTTTCTAAATAAAGTTTTCTTACATAAATACATAAATAATATAGATTTAAACAGACACTTGAACACAGGTATTTAGATTACATTTTTATAGTCAAGACATTTACACAGTCGTAAAGATTTATTTCTGCATTAGAACATATGGTTTCCACACAAAATAGAGTCAAATCATTTAGAACAAAAGTCTGGATCGGTCGTATTTGACTGATGTGACATTCAGCAGGAATTAGTAGTAAGGTGCAAACAGCGACATTATTCCATTTTCGGATTAACAGTCAACATGGTAACACAGTTAATGGAATAAAAACAAAAACAACATAAGCTCACATAGTCACATATCTCCTCACCACCTGTTTAACTGCAGCTTCACACAGAAATGCAAATACTCTACATTCAAATAACACTGACTCGTGTTTTAGCTTTAAACAACAAAACGAAGACAAAGCATAACAATCAGCGACAAGCTCTGTTTGTTTATAACACAACATATAACATACACAATTTAAAAGAAACAAGACGTCCAGCATTTATTGCAGGCAGGTTGCTGTTGTGGTAGGCCGTCCTACAAACCAGTCAACCTTTTAAATGATCCAAATGTAACCATTATGGCCCTTTACTATTCTAAGTGGCACACAAAGCCCCACTCACTCATCTTTGCATGAGAAATCACCCGTCACCATGGATACTGACAGATCTCAATGTTCACCCAGCTGTTGTGTTATATTTCCTGCTGTCTCCTTACTGAATTGTAACAATCCCGTTTGATTTCAACTTAGATGTTATTTATTGATTCTTAGATTTTACTTAAAGTAATGGTCTGAGAGAACCGATGGTTATGAATCCAAGTATTGCAAACACAGCTGAGAAAATGTATTTCAGGAAGCACCCTGCAGCTTTTTCAGTTACCGATTTAGACATAGAGCAGTAGTTACTATAGTCACTCTCTTTTAGCTACGTGTTTGGTCTTTATCCAAATCTGAGAGATATAATATTTATAACAGAAAATATGTTTCTTTTTTCTCCTCACTGTAAAACAACTTCCTGGTAGGTGCCTGCAAAAGTTATACAAAATAACATAATAGTAATAGTAATGGTAAAAGTCTGCACAGTTCCATCCCAGGAGTTCCTTTCATGTTTTCTGCCATCTTTCAAACATTCACTAAGTTTGCATCTCTGCACTTATTTCTGTGAAAATTAAAATGAGTGACACAAAGCCAAAACAATCCCTTTAATGTTCTGTTTCACTGAAACACAAACAGTACAGGCAGTACAAAGCATGTAGGCAACATGAGGGAAAAGCTTTATAGTCATCAGTAAATCGATCCTAAGGGGACACACATATAGTCAGCCTGTCCTTTGGTCCATACAAACATACTGCGTCTTTATCCTATCTGTATATAATTTGCTTTGTAGCGTAACTTGGTGCTTTTGGGGGATGAACAACACAATCAGCACATTAAGCCCAACAACAGATACCCACAGTCAAACACATGTACCACAGTGCATTGAAAACATCTGATGCTTGATAGTGAAGGAGGGTAAGAGAGACTGGTACCTTCAACCAAAAGCACCTCAGACTGAACCGACTGCTTCCTTCTTTAAAACATCACACTTTTAACTAATCCTAACATCACAGTGAAGCTACAAATAATATTTGGAGCCTGCTTCTAATCCACACACAGCTACCACTTGACTGGGAACAACCTTTAGAAAGTTCGTCCTAAAAAACATAGTTTTATCAATCTCAATGGTGACGGCACAGATCAGGTGGGAAGATCATTTTCAGCTTTGGACATCGGGTGGAGAAGAGCTTCTGGTCATTACACAACCATCATTACATAAAGCTTTCCTGACCCTTTAAAACAAGCTGAATCAACCATTTACACAACATTTACTGAATTTCTCATGTGTTTTTTTTTTTCAAGTAAAAACACAGAATATTCTTTCAAATTATCCCTCAACTTTATTTGCTGGTGGCTTTTAACATGAACTGTATAGACAAGGCAGTGTTGTGACAGCTAACCACACTAAAAACATCTAGAGATAAAATATTGCTCACAGAACTATTAGTATTTGATACGGCAGTGACTCTAATCTGCCATATCAGACACGAACACCTGGGTTAAACACTACATCATGGGGAATAACTATCCAGTACGGTGTGGTCCCGTTCACGTCACTGAGCTGTGTGGAAAATAATCCCGTCTTCTACCCATTTTCACAGGCATGTTTCAGGACTGGGGGTCATGCCACCATTTAGTTGGGGCTCTTTCAAGAACTTTTCCACTTCCTGTGAGTCCACTGTTACGCTCTTTGGCCTGACCTCGTCTACTTTTTCTTTGTCTTTTTCCTCCTCCTCCTTCAACTCCTTCGATACCTCCCTCTTTGTTTCCTTCTCTTGCTCCTCTCTCTCTCCCTTCTCCTCTTCATCATTTACCTCCAAAGGCCTGCTGCATACTTCTGTCTTGGTGTCATCTGTGACTGTGATGCACTCAAGTTTGTGAGATGGCTCCTGGGGCTTCCTTTTGATAAAGAAGAAGTTGCAGGTAGCTAGAACCACAGCGGAGAGGACCACCTCGCTTCCTGCCAGCAGGAAGACGTACATGTATTTCTTGGTGGCATCGAGCAGTCGGCCTGAAACGGAAGAACACAGTGAAAGATGCAATTATATAGTAGAAATGATTTCGCTTCATTTGTGGCGATGCTGGTTTAAATAAACATATAGTGACACGTTTATGGATTCTTTAGAATTATCTGAATTTCTGCACTCATAACTCATAAAATGTGCTTAAATCATCCTGTACAATAAAACTGTAGACAGAAAGTAACTAACCCTAACATATGAACAGTTTTTATGAAGTATACATGCAGTCCAATTAAAAAAAAAAAAACTAAGTGCATGTTTACCAGTCCAAAGCAATTAAAAGGGTATGTACCCACATAGCAAGCAGGTCTGGCCCGGATCTGGTGTCAAGCTGGCACTTCTGACTGACTGGTGTCATGGCAGGGTGTATGTCAACCAGATGTGGGCCAGGTCTGGCAGTGATGGCACTGTTTATGTTCCTATTGTCCTATTTTAGTTAGAAGACTCAAATGCCATGTTGCAATACTACACTGCTATGGTAGCCAACGTTTCAAATGCAGGTTTGACAGGTTTGTGAGTGTACACTTTGTCCAAAACTTAGTGACGGTTTACTCATCTTTGCCAGTGGATGGCTGTAGCTCAGGAGGTAGAGCAGGTCACCGACTGATCGGGAGGTTAGTGGTTCCCTGTCTCCTCCAGTCTGCATGTCAAGAGTGTTTATGTGAATGAATGTAGTTAGGAAGCACTCAGTTTAGAGAAAGTGTGCGATTGGGTGAATGTGACATGTTGTATAGAGCACTTCTGGCGCATGTTGTTATTACATGGCTTGATTAAGGTGCACATTAGGCTGACATCTGGGGCCAGAGCTGAAACAGTTCTGGGCCAGCAGTGTGTCTACAACTAGCCCGTGGCTGCACACAACTTACACATGGCCCACATACCACAAAGAATGACGGCCCTTTGGTGGCCCAGATCAGGTTTGCCAGAGGTAATGTGAACACCTCTTTAAAAATCATTTTGGCAGTTTACCAGCCTGGTCTTTACTGGCTACAATTAGCATGTTCATGACTGTCCAGGGTAGAAAAAGATGAACAAGTATGAACAATGTCCTCTGGACAGATAAAACCAAAGTGGAGATGGCCATTAGGCACAGCGCTACATCTCATGCACGGTGGTGGAGGAGTGAGGATTTGTGTTTGTTTTGTTGCAGCGGGATGTTGACCCCAAGCACGGCAGCCAAGCTGCAACAGAATATATGAAAAAAAGTGTTGCAATGGATCTCAACCTGATTTAAACGCTGTGGTGGGACCTTAAGAGAGCTGTGCTTAATTGAATGCCAGCAAACCTCCATGACCTGAAGTAATGCTGTAAAGAAGAGTGGGTGAAAATCTTAAATCTTTCACATGATTTGAGATAGTGATAAAGTGGTACAGAGAACAGTTACTTCAAGTTATTTTTGTTAACAGTGGTTCTACAGCTACTGAACTGTGTATAAGACATGAGCCAATTAAATAATCACTAAAGTCCCAACTATGACCCGTTGGTCTTGGATACAACCTCATATCTTCCTGTTGGGCTCACGATCAACAGCTACTACCAAATAAAACAAGTCTTCCTTTTAAACGCAGACTTCACGGAGGCCAAATGTAAACTCAAAAGCAGCTTTATTGCTGACACAAGGGAAATGATGCAAAACTATACTGGGACATGTATGAACAAGTAAACAAAGAGGCAAACTGGGAAACACACAGCCATGAATGAGGGAGACTGCGACACTCGACAGAAGAAAACAAAAGGCTTAAATACACAGGGAATGACGAGGGAACAGGAAGCTCATGAGGAACACAGCTGGGACACAAAACATAAACATAACACATGAGACAGGGTACCGTCAAAGTAAGAGAAGCAAAGCAAAACATGGCACAGATGGGAGACTACCAAAGTAAAACAGGAAGTAACGGGAACACACACACAGAGGCACTGGGTCAAATGGCCCAGGATGCTGACACTGACCTGCACCCGGTGGCCCCACCAGCACAGCAATGGCCTCCATGAGGAGCACAAGGCCAATGGCACTGGAGAACTTCTCAGTACCGACAATTGCCATGAGAACTTCAAATTGTAGGGCACCCACCATCCCATAGGAGACGCCAAAAAAGACACAGAATACCACCAGAGAGGCATAGTCTTTGGCCTGGGAACAAACACAAAATAATGAACAGAAACCTTCAATGTTTGGACTTCATTTTCCAGTTCAAGGAAGTATGTGATCACTCACCTGTGAGCCAATCAGGTCAGTGACTCCATTGAAGAGCATAGCAAAGCTGAAGAGGTAGACGCAGCGAGGCCGGACCCATTTGAGTCCAGCGATTATACCGCACGTTGGCCGTGCAAAAATATCAATGAATCCCAGGATAGTAAGCAGTAAAGCAGATTTGGTGTCTTCATTTCCCAGCTCCTTAGCGTAACTAACAACAAACACAGGAGGCACGAACAGTCCCAGCACCATGATGGATGCCGCCACAGTATAGATGACAAAGCCACCATCTTTAAACACGGAGAAGTCCAGAAGTTTGGCTTTTGACTTCTTCTTCTCCTCTTTCACCTCTTCCTCCTTGTCATTGTCCTCTTCGAAGCTCTTGGCCTTGAGGTTCTTTGGGGCCACCAGAGGCTTCATGAGGGCCCCGCACACACAGCAGTTCAGCAGGATACCACCAAGGATAAGAAATCCTCCCCTCCATCCATACTGATACTGAAGTACCTGTCCCAGTGGCGAGAGGCAGCAAAGGGCCACGGGGCTTCCTGCTGCTGAAAGGCCATTGGCCAGAGGACGCTTCTCGCTGAAGTAGCGGTTCAACATAATCAGAGAAGGTTGGAAGTTCAGGGCTAATCCAAGACCTGCAGCAAATAAAAGAAAGGGTTACACTCTTCAGCCTTTTTAACTTGAACTTACCTGCTTTTATTAACATAGTTTTCTTTTTCCCTACATTTCTACATGATATGGAGACAAAGCATTTCAAGATGTTTCTAACCTTACTCTAATGTTTGAGATATGCTCATGCAGAACTTGTTTACATGACATCAGCCATATGATTTAATATATCTTAATGGGTATAATGATGCAAACTTTCTGACAGCATCTCCTGTAAAGTATTTGTGGTGTTGTTACCTTGAAACCTTTGTACCACTAACCTACATTACTGTTTCAAATGCTGCTCAATGATCCGATAAGCACCTGCGGTGGAGTATACTTTCACTGTAACCTTAACCCAGGCGGCACACCGGGGTGTTCTCATTATCAAAGCTGCAGGCTTGTCTCAGTTAAACACAAGGTGTCCTTTGGTGAAGGGGCTTATTTGACCCCAGACCACAATATTTCCCAAACTTAACCAAGTAGTTGTAAGCCGGTGTACCTTACAAAGCACCTTTTGGTGTTTATAAACCTAAGCAGCTTATAAAAAGCCCAATGGGGGAGGGAGCAGGAAGGAAAAACAAATGCAGAGCAAGCAGGGATAATTTGATTATGATGTATTGAAATATAGGAAAAACATTAATGCATTCTTCTAACAATTGTATTGTAATCTATTCTTAATTTATTGGGCGTAAAGCATTGTGTGATTTTATTTGACAATGTACAAGTGTTCGTGACCTGTAATGACTCCAGCAGTGAGGTAGATGTGGATGATACTTGTGGCAAAGGAGGCCAGAATCATTCCCAGAGAGGCAAAGAGGCCCCCCACCATCATGACTGGACGACAGCCTAAGCGGTTCACCAGCACGCTGCACAGGGGACCTGGACAAAGTGTAACATAGTATGACTGCATGCATCAGGCGCAGTGTGCAGCACATGAAAAGAAAAGCCGCGAGTATTAAGGTACAAACACAAGCATTTTCCAAAATTTCACATTTTATATCATTGTTAATATGATATAAAATATCCCTCTGAGAATATGCAGATACATTATTTTCAAAATGAGATCATCAAATCCTCGCGCTAACCCTTATTTCTTTACACAAAGCTCAAGAAACGAACCAGTGTTTGTGTCTGCACGTCAGACAAATTTGCAAAGAGACACTTTTTAATTAACACACAATTTGTTCCAATTTCTTAATCTGAATCTTAGGGTGATGCCATGGATTACACAGTTTGACAGCAAAAAAAAATAATTTTTGCACCAATAAGTCGATTCGCAAAGAGCTATTAACTGAAAACATGACATCTGAGCATGGTGTGTGTTTCCCCTCTTTCTGTCCTGCTCACGCTTCCGGGATTACTGTTATGTTTGATCCAGGGCTGCAGACTGTGGAGTTTTGTTCTGTGCCTGTCTCCAGTGTTCAGTGCTCAATCAAAACAAATGTTTAGGATGAAATGGGGCAAAAGGGAGTTTCAAAAAGCTTCTATTGCAGTATTTTTTAAATTAAAGAACTGCATAGGTACATAATGCTTCCAAGTACAAAGAGTTAAAAAAAATGTGAATACTGAATACAAAGGGTAGCAGCCTACCTGTGCCATAGAGCATGGCCAGCAGTATGGAGGAGATCCATGCAGTGTCGCTGTATCCAACACCAAACTCCCTGATCAGCTCTTTGAAAAATACGCTGATCGCTTTTGGGAAAGCATAGGAGAAGCCTGTGATGACAAAACAGCCAGCCAGCACTGCCCAGCCCCAGCCTCCGTCTGGAGCCTTCACCCTGGAATCACCCACATCCAATGCAACACCTCCCATAGTTCTTTAGGGCTATATCTTAAAGAAGGCAAATGGAGAAGCTGGAAAAAATAAATAAAAGCAACAGCAAGATGGGGATTTAGTTTGTGTCTAATTCAGTCCTGCATGAAGTGCCTATGTTCTAATAACTGCAACAACATCTGTTCTCTGTAATTATGAAGAATCAGAGAGGTGCATGGTACTCTAAGCATGGCTAGCTCTCAGTTCACAAGTCTTCACTGTGATACATCATGTGCATCAACAGCTCTAGACTCAAGTTATGCTGATTGGCAGAGAAGAAAGATTTTTAGTAGACAGGATCTGTGAACACCCACAAAGAATCAAAACTGTCAAATGAAACAAAGAGTGCACACTTTATATTCATTTTTTAATGTATTGCACATCTTGTTAGCCACACATTCTAAAAAATGTGGCTTCAGTAGTTTAAATACATCGAGGTGACAGATATATCATAATTTAATCAGATGTTCCAAGATGATAACAAACAGAAAATGTCCCATTGCCACTGCAGTGTATGTGTGAAAACGTTGTTAGTTTGGTTCCAACAATTATCCCAAACCAAAGACACCGAGGAGTTTTGTTGTTGATTGACCGAGTCTGACACCTCACCTCAATGCAATGGATCCCATGTTTTATGTTTTCCCCTCTCCCACTTACACGAGTGGAAAGATAAGATAGTGGTCACAGACTTTAGACAGACATCATAACAATCGATGACTCATGTAATTCATTTTTTATGTCTCCAATAACTTTGTGGATTATTTAAGAACTGACCAGCAAACAGATTGTGTGTACAGTAAAAGACCAAGAAAACAGTTTAATCCTGAAAATATTATCATTTCTTTCCAAGTAAAATTGCTAAAGTAGAGATTAAAGAAATCAAAATAACTCATCACTGTATTTACTATTAACTAACTAGGTAAACAAACCACTGGTAAGTGTTAAAACTTGTTCAAATATAAAGAGTCTTATCTTATTTTAATACAGCTGTTAATGCTTGTTCAGCCTCATCTGCTTCAACCAGTTGTTATTTATAAGACAGCAGAGAGTTACATGTCATCCTATAATGCTTTGTAATGGACTAGCTCAGAGATTTACAGGCTCACTGGTCCTCTGGAGCGATCATTGGCTTTTACCTCACAACCATACATCAGCACCACCACTTACACCCGATAGTTTCATGTATTGTATGTAAATCCAAATTATATATCAGTTTTTATTTTGGCGTGGAGGAGGGGTGGGCTTAGCTGCTTAGATGCTCAGCTGCTGGTGGGACAGTGAGGAAACAGCCAGTGGCTCCATCAGTTAATTTACGATCCCCTGAAGAAAGAGAAGGATTGAAATGCAGGCTGGGCTCTTGTTAAACAATCAGCAATCCTTTGTCTCTACGAAACATGAGCATTTCAAGCCTCGTGCTGTCAGGATTGTGACGTGACCAACCTAACAAATTTTAAAAACCCCGCAGGCCACCAGAGCCTGTGCAATGCTCAGTCCCCAGGGCAATATCCTACATTATTACACAGTCACAATAAGGAACATATCTTAGGACTATTGTTTGGACGATGATATCTGCTTTCCAAAATGTCCAGAGTGTCCTTGAAAAACAGATAACGTTACATCTCTGCTAAAATCGACTTGATTTATGCTGCACTGCTTATCCACAAATAGCTCAAGTGCACTCTGTCGTCACAGACGGATGAGCCAAAACGCTAAAATGTTGCATTTTAAGTTTTCTGCTGCATGTATTCACAAAATTAGGGAATGTAGTTTTAAGGCCATGTAATGTAGTTTTAATGGTAACTGCCCCAAACCTAAATAAATTATTGAATACATAAAATCTGAATTTTCCTTTTACAAAAATATTTTAAGTGTATTTTTTAAAACTACTTCAGTAACATTTTTTCCATTTTTAGCTTTTAAAAAATGCTGTTTTCTTTTTCTGTAGCCAAGAAAGGTAAGAATTAAAAATATATGTAATATTGAAAATTCTGTAACTTTATAGGTTGGTCCTCTATAGTTTATTGTTATTTATAGGAAGAACAAAGTACAGTTATGGTATAATATCATGAAGGAATGACTGTTTTGTGCTGGGACTTTAAAACTACACTAATCAATATTTCCATGGTAACAGTGGATCAATTTACGATGTGTACTCACACTGATTAACCCACAATTGTCCCCTTTCCTGTGTTCTGCTCAACAGAGAGTATTTTTTTACTGAGGTTAATAACTGCTGATTCCAGCTTCACTCAAACCATCACTTTATTTTCAGACAGCTGTTTTCAGCAAAACGCTCTAAAAACACTTCACTATGAACACAACATCCAGCATTTTGAAGCATTTTTCTGCTAATGAGTTACATATTTCTCTCAAGAGTTCACAAAAACCCAGAGACTGTATATAAAAGAAAGACATAGCCACTGTAATCTGATTTTAGGTGATGGTGTATCAACCCTGTGCCTGGTTCAAAGTGTCTTAACTTGTTTATGTCTTCTTTAGTTAATCGAAATACACTTCAAAAAGAATCTGTGTTTGTTTTAGACCTTTCAACTTTTTATAAGTATTACTCATGCACGGCACATCTCTAAGCTCAGTTTTTAACAGCTCACTGTGTACACTGCACCCCATGGTGTCCCAGGTACCCAACATTTGAATCACTCTTTACTCTTTCCAGCAGACTGAGAATAATTTATTCTACAGCCTCCCTCTGCTAATGTGGTTATATTAGCACATTATTTTAGCACATGAACCCTCCCCACATCGCTGCTGTATGGTTTTCTGTCTGTTCCTGTGCAAACTAACAGCAGAGCTGTATTTTTTGTCTGTTTTTTAGTGAGTGAGCAGATGGAATATTATATTTAGATTTAAACTAGGTAGCTAACTTCCTGCTAACTTCTAACTCAGCAAAATCTTATAAACCCTCTTCTGTGTGGATGCCCGGATGTTTATTGCAACTCCCAGGAAAAAAGCCACACTGACAATTTCATTGGATTTTCTTCATTGTTATTTTAGCAGCTCTTAACTTTCAGTGGTGCTGTTTTTGATTTTGAATTGTCAGACATACCTTAAGATTTCTGTTTTAGTACTATTAGTATTAGTAACAGTATTTATTTATTTTTACCACATTTTAAAGAGAATCAGAATCAGAATCAGAATCAGAATACTTTATTGATCCCTGGGGGAAATTATATTTTGTTACAGTGCTCCATTTTAAACCAACATTAAGACAAGACAGACAATACACTAACTAAGAATAGTACAATATATACATATATATACATACATACATACATAAGTCACTCATAAATAAATAGTTGGAAAAGAAACATGTGTAGTTGTAGCAGCAAACAGTGTGTTAAGTGGATGCGTTGTACAGGGAGATGGCCACAGGCAGGAATGATTTCCTGTGTCGTTCAGTGGTGCTTTTCGGTAATCTCAGTCTCTCACTGAACGAGCTCCTGTGACTGACCAGCATGTCATGGAGTGGGTGGGAGGTGTTATCCAACATTGTCTTTATCTTGGACAGCATCCGCCTCTCCGACACCACCTTGAGGGAGTCCAGCTCCATCCCCACAACATTGCTGGCCTTACGGAATACTTAAAACTAGTGACTGAGACCATAAATTACTTTCTTTTTGAAAGCACAAAGTATCCCTTTGCTGTCCATGAGAAAGAAGCCTTTTAAGCCTTATGTTTATCTTTTATATACAGTTTGTGTAAAGACCGAAAAAGAAAGTAAAGTGATTATACTTTATTTTATGTTAGAAATATGCCTTTGTCCAGTGGATGATCATTCATCTTTGTGCCTTTTAGAAGAAAATTAAAAAATATATATTTAAACCATTTTACATTTCTCACATTTTTTAAATAAAATAATGTAAACCAGAAGTCTGAAGTCAGGAAATGTATACAAAATATTTGAAACAGTAAGGTTGATAAAATGTATACAAAATAACTTAAAAAGGGCTTTTATAGCTTTGATGATGTCATTGGCTTATTGATTTAATTTTAATTCAGAGTCTTTTTGTTTTGTATGTGTCTTTTTTTTTTAAAATAAATTATTTTAGGTATGAATTCGACAATTTGACATTAACAATATTTCGATTCCAATATAATTTTGATTTCAACCTTTTAAGATAAAAGTTTCAAGACTAAAGCAACAAATCCCTGCTGTGTGTATACCAACGCCACTCACATCCCAACAGGGGGGGTTGCATCGTGAAAAGCCTATAAGCTATTATCCCTGAATACCGACGCACACCTATGTCAAAACACTATCACGACACGCAGTCAGAATCGCGTGAGAAAACATGCATGAAAATTGAGCTATCACCAGAGATCACCCGTCCCATGAATATGTGTCACTGTGACAGAGACTTTTCTGCTCCAATCGTCTCTAAATGAAGTTGAATTTCTATATAATACATATACTGTATATAACAGGGAGAGTTAACGGTTCCATCAGTGATATCAGGAGCTAAATCAATGCGCACACACAGAACAACTGTTGAGTGTCTTACCGGGTGATGCTGGCCTGCCCTTCCTCCAGCCTTCTGCTTCAGCACCGGAGATGCGCGTTCCTCCCCGCACGTCTGCCTGCAGATCATCACAAAGGAAGCCCCCTTGCTGCTGGGTCCTAAAGCCTACATACCACTGACGTCACTCAGCAGCATCCAATGATGAGCATTGCTTTTTTAGTCCTTTGTTTTTATTGGATAGTCTAGGTGATACCGGAACTGGTGATTACTGTTTTCCTTACGAGTGCATCCCATGGGAGTATTATGGATTTCAGATAGGAAGTGTCAATATAGGGATGCAGCTGGATGTAGTACTTCTGATAAAAACAATTAAATCAAGTCTAAAATCTGCCTTTAATTATTCAGTTGCACAAAATAAAGGCTGGGTTTTGAAAAACCTATAATACGATTTCCTGGGTGTTGTTTGCAACAGCAGTGACATTGTAGTAGAAATCCAAGCATACAGATTCATTTAATTTGTACTGAAGACCTTGGAGGACTTCAATAAAAAGGTATTTGAAATCAAATACTGCTGTGGACTCTGTGTAACACACAGTGGGGACCGCATAGAATAAATGTGGGTTTGCCCTGCCCACACAGTCCCATAGTTCACCCATACCCGCCCACTGTTGTCCTTCACGGGTATGTTTGTTAGGTATGGTTGGCAAAACAGCCAATTTGGACAGAATGCAAAGTTGTTGCCATGACAGCAGGTAATATGCTCCAAAGAGGCTACAAGTTCCAAACATCTTTACACGCAACAGAAGAGTTCAATCGCTCCAGATTAGCTTTAGTTAGGTACTAAAACTAAGTGTCCAGTCAATCCAAAAGTGCCAACCTAATGTGAAATTTGGTGAAAATCCCCGCTTGTTATAAGTCAAAAAGAGTGAAAGTCTGAAAAAAGAAAATTGAAGAAAGTGTTTCAGAGATATTATGTTCATGAAAATAAGATAGAAGAAAAACAACCTGTAAACATAACCCCTCAGGTCATGTGTCTCTGGGTTAGGGACACGTTGTTTTTATTAAAAAAGCTTTGTTTTCAGATTCATAGTGCATTACTTAATAAAGAGTTAATCCTTTAAAGCCCACCATAGAGCCAAGTTCGCCAGAGCTTATCTTTCTATCTTTACATGCTGTAGTGCAATTTTTGGAGCATTTTAAGTTGCTATACATCAATACAAACGATATATCCTAAAGTTTAATAATATGTATATATTAAGTCCTTAGTTACTACATAACGTGCAAATAAGTGCAATAAACTAAAAAAAGAAAAGAAAATAATTTTAATTTTTTTACACATATTTGTAGTCACAGAAATTTCAGATATGTCCCTCAAAACTGTAAATGTACAAAAAAGTTGCATAAAATAATTTCTAACCACGGGAAATTTATTTTGCACAGTGTGCCTGGTCTCGTTCGTTCTTTAGTAACAAATAAGTCACTGTTCCATAGCTGTCCTCAGATGCATCTGCGAAATGATGTAACTGAGCAGTTTTTACAGTTCCAAAACTGTTGGTTTTAAAACAACGATCAACCTTAAACTCCTCCAGCTTGTAGAGCTCTTGCATCCAAATAGTCCATTCCTTTATAACTGCATCAGGTAATGTATCATCCCATCCAATCTTTTTACGACACAGATTTTGCAGACTCTTTTTAGCATTTAAGATTACTGGTGCCAACATTCCTAAGGGGTCATAAACAGAGCTGACTACAGAAAGGATGCCATGTCTTGTCAAAGGTTGATCTCTTAGAGTGATTCTGAACTTGAAAATGTCAGATTCAACACACCATTGAACGCCCAAAACTCTTTCCACTGGAAGCTCATCACTGATCAAGTCTAGATTCTTTATTTTGTTTGCTCTGTTACTTTCAGGTATTACAGCCAACACATTACGACTGTTACTTATCCATTTGTTCAGTGGAAAGCCTCCTTTCAAACATATGGCACAGAGTTCACGATAGAGATCTATCGCATCCTCTTCTGTGGCTGCTGAGACGAGACAATCGTCAACGTAAAAGTTGTTCAAGATTGTATCCACGGCTTGAAGGCTAAACTGTTGTTTATGATCTTCAGCACATTTCCTTAGTGCAAAATATGCACAACTGGGAGATGATGTTGCTCCAAACACATGTACTGTCATCCAATATTCAACCATGGCTTGAGTGTAATCTCCGTTGGGCCACCAAAGGAATCTCAACATATCTCGATCCTCCTCTGGTATTTTAACCTGATGAAACATGGCTTTAATGTCTGCTGCAATGACAACAGGTTCTTTACGAAATCTTGTCAGAACTCCAATTAACGTGCTGGTCAAGTCTGGACCTTGTAAGAGCTTGCTATTTAGCGACACTCCTTGATACTTGGCTCCACAGTCAAACACCACTCTAAGGGTTTTCTTCTGCGGATGCAGAACACCATGGTGCGGCAAATACCATTTCCTGCCATCCGTCCGTTCTAAGTTGTCCTCTGGTACCTTTTCTGCATAACCTTCAGAGATCATATCTACCATAAAGCTGTTATAGTCCTGCAGAAAAGAAGATAAGTCTTTTCTTCCAATTCTGAAGGCGTTGTTCAGCAACACTTTTATTATCTGGCATGCAGACCTTTAAGTCTTTCAATGGGAGTCCAATATAATAATGACCATTATGTAGCTTAGCAGTATTGGAAACTTTATCCAAAAACTGTTGGTCTTCCCTAGAAGGTTCTTTCTCATCTTTGGCACACTCTGGAAAATCAGTTTTAAACTGCTGATTCCACAGCTCATCAAGTTTCACCACTGAAACTCTATTGACAGCCACCGGATTATATCGTTCTGGTGAGGAACGATTGAAAGTTTGAATTCATCTTTACCGGCCCCAGTAAGAGCACTGGTCTGAATAGAGACTATGGCACGATCTTGAGTTTGTTCCTTTGATTCTTGTTCTTTACTCATTGTCTTTTGATAAATGTGTAACATTTGAGGATGCTTTAAACCACACGTCTTGCAACTGAGGCGCTTTTTGCAGTCTCTACTAATGTGTCCTTTACAAAGACATCCGAAACAGACTCCATTCTCTTTTAGAAAAGTGATTTTGTCTTTTTGCGTTTTTCTTTCCAGCTCTTGACAATTTTCTAAGGTATGTTCACCTTTGCAAAACAAGCAACTCCTTATTTGTGTGGCTCTTTCTTTTTCCTTAACTTTGTCAAGGAAGTTAGGGAAATAGGAAACATTAGAACTGTAAATGTTTTCTTCCTTGTCTGCAGATTAACAGTCCACAGGTTGGGTGCTCGCATTCTGATTCGTTCCCTGGAGATGAAGGAGAGAGAGCTCAGAGGACAGCAAGATGGAGGAGTGAAGAAGAAGGTGGTGCAGCTCAGTGTCCAATCAGGAGTGAGCAGTTCTTTCACTGCCTTCATTGCTGTCAACAAAGACAACAGAGAGGCGATCCAAGGACCTCTGCACCGCAGACATATTCTTCCACCCTGTGAGGTTTGTTTAAAGCAAAAAAAGCAATACCATGAAAGTGTTACAGTTTTTCTCAAATGTTAAAACACAAAAGCCAATCCTGTAACCCAAATGACCAGTAGTCTAAACACATTTACTAAATGTAGCCACCATATTCCAGTACCATAAACACATGTCACATGAAGACACAATTCACAAAACACAACCCTCTGTACTCATAAATCTAAACACATTTTTCCTTGCTAAAACACATGTTGCAAAACAACTCTGCTCATATCCTCAAATGAAAGCCCATGTGATGCAAAATGCTTGCCACAGTCACCAATCTTTGAACACAGGGAACACACCTGGCGTCATTCACTACACACAATGACTCAAAATTGAAGACACTTGTTGCTAATGCTGTACCCACATGTAAAAGCAAGTTCAGAGTGCACAGTATGCTGAAGGTTCCAAACAAACACAATGGATGAAGGCAGAGTCAGGGGAAGAGGAATTTGATGCAGAGGAGGGAGAAGAGCTGGCCCTGGAAGAAGAGGAGCAGGCCAATGAGGAAGAGGAGTTCAAATGAGAGGAGGAAGAGGAGCGACCAACGAGGAAGAGGAGAAGGCCAACATGGGAGAGGAGAAGGTCCAGGAGGGAGAGCAAGACAACCTCGCACCATCATTACGGACGAGATGCGAGCAACAGCTCAGCGACATGATGCCGCGCAGTGATTGTGGTGTGTGTGTGGTGTGAATAACGTAAATAAAAAAACTTCACACCCTGTTCATGTTTTCAAGATTACTGTTGTGTGCAATAGATTCTGTTTTTGCATTGAGTTGTGTTACAGTAGTGTACGTACATGCAGGATTTTCTATAGATTTATACTACTCATATGAAACTCACAAATCTAAATGCCTAATCCTCTGCAGAGATCTACGACGATCCGTTACTGTATAGTTTCTAAAATATGCATTGGCAGTTATGAAACAAAGAACCTTCTCACAAATTGAGCATTGTGTTTTCAATTGTTTTGCTGTAGTGTGTAATGCTGTGTATAGTGTTTATAGTTTTGACAGCTTCGAGCTGCTCTCTTGGTGTGGGAGTTTGAGTTTTGCAGTGGGAAGGTGTGGTTGTGTTTATGTAGCTTTAGAGAAGGGTGTTGTGTTTGGACATTGGGGGACCTGGTGGTAACGTTTGTGACATGTGTTTTAGCATTTGAGAAAAACTGTAACAGCAGGATGTCAGAGTCAATAGAGAGGACTCAAAAGAGCAACTTCAAATCAAACTATGTAGTAGGTGTTTCTTTGCCAATGTCTTTTCCCTGCATTAGAAAGTAATAAGCCAAATGGAAGTACAACACACATCTATGCATTTCTATAAAAACTGACCTGCCCTGAACTTATAATCTCTCTCTCTCTCTCTTTGTTTTTCCTTAAAGTGATGGCTGTCCATTCTTCCTGTAAAAGGTGTAAATATAAACCTGAATGAATGGGAGAAGAAACTGTGTGTGCGCATGAAGACATGCTTGTGTCGCTGAGATTTAACAGATTTATGTACGTTCCAAGTGATAATCATATATAATAATCACTGAATAGTAATAATGTTATTGAACAGGTTAAACATTTAGATATTACAAAAAGTTGCAAAAAACCAAAAAAACCAAAAAAACACACACACACAGCTGTGAAGTCAGCTGCACATGAATAACATTAGTACAATGACAACTTTAATCAGAGTGAGTTCAGAAGATCCAAAAGTGGGACACTAAAAACAAACTAGTGAAAGCAAAAAGTGACTTTGAAAAATTTATTTCAAGGAATTAAAACACCAATAGGAAAAAAACTAAACATGAGAAGAATGGCAATCCTGCAGCGACCAGTCAAAGAAGACTGTAATGGCTGCATTGTAAAGACGTGAGTGAAGAAAGCTGATTTTGTTTTAGTTTTTCTGAGATATGCAGAGTTTTAACGAACAATTTGAACACTATTATTCATTTACATTATTTGTTCTCAACAGAGATGGGCAGTAATGCGTTACAAGTAACGTGTTACTGTAAACTGATTACAGGCACTTGCCCTGGTGGCCATTCTTTCAGTGGGCATTTCTCAACAACAACTACAAACACTAGTGAAGTGAATGGGCATTTAATTAAATAATGAAAGATTTAATTCAGTAATTAATGGCATATTTAATTACAGTTTTTCTCAAATGCTAAAACACATGTCACAAACGTTACCACCAGGTCCCCCAATGTCCAAACACAACACCCTTCTCTAAAGCTACATAAACACAACCACACCTTCCCACTGCAAAACTCAAACTCCCACACCAAGAGAGCAGCTCGAAGCTGTCAAAACTATAAACACTATACACAGCATTACACACTACAGCAAAACAATTGAAAACACAATGCTCAATTTGTGAGAAGGTTCTTTGTTTCATAACTGCCAATGCATATTTTAGAAACTATACAGTAACGGATCGTCGTAGATCTCTGCAGAGGATTAGGCATTTAGATTTGTGAGTTTCATATGAGTAGTATAAATCTATAGAAAATCCTGCATGTACGTACACTACTGTAACACAACTCAATGCAAAAACAGAATCTATTGCACACAACAGTAATCTTGAAAACATGAACAGGGTGTGAAGTTTTTTTATTTACGTTATTCACACCACACACACACCACAATCACTGCGCGGCATCATGTCGCTGAGCTGTTGCTCGCATCTCGTCCGTAATGATTGTGCGAGGTTGTCTTGCTCTCCCTCCTGGACCTTCTCCTCTCCCATGTTGGCCTTCTCCTCTTCCTCGTTGGTCGCTCCTCTTCCTCCTCTCATTTGAACTCCTCTTCCTCATTGGCCTGCTCCTCTTCTTCCAGGGCCAGCTCTTCTCCCTCCTCTGCATCAAATTCCTCTTCCCCTGACTCTGCCTTCATCCATTGTGTTTGTTTGGAACCTTCAGCATACTGTGCACTCTGAACTTGCTTTTACATGTGGGTACAGCATTAGCAACAAGTGTCTTCAATTTTGAGTCATTGTGTGTAGTGAATGACGCCAGGTGTGTTCCCTGTGTTCAAAGATTGGTGACTGTGGCAAGCATTTTGCATCACATGGGCTTTCATTTGAGGATATGAGCAGAGTTGTTTTGCAACATGTGTTTTAGCAAGGAAAAATGTGTTTAGATTTATGAGTACAGAGGGTTGTGTTTTGTGAATTGTGTCTTCATGTGACATGTGTTTATGGTACTGGAATATGGTGGCTACATTTAGTAAATGTGTTTAGACTACTGGTCATTTGGGTTACAGGATTGGCTTTTGTGTTTTAACATTTGAGAAAAACTGTAATATCAAAGCTGAATGTTTTTGGAAGTAGTTTTTAGTTTGTTTTTAGTTTTAGCTATTTTAGGGGGATATCTGTGTGTGCAGGTGACTATTACTGTGCATAATTATTAGGCAACTTAAAAAACAAATATATACCCATTTCAATTATTTATTTTTACCAGTGAAACCAATATAACATCTCCACATTCACAAATATACATTTCTGACATTCAAAAACAAAACAAAAACAAATCAGCGACCAATATAGCCACCTTTCTTTGCAAGGACACTCAAAAGCCTGCCATCCATGGATTCTGTCAGTGTTTTGATCTGTTCACCATCAACATTGCGTGCAGCAGCAACCACAGCCTCCCAGACACTGTTCAGAGAGGTGTACTGTTTTCCCTCCTTGTAAATCTCACATTTGATGATGGACCACAGGTTCTCAATGGGGTTCAGATCAGGTGAACAAGGAGGCCATGTCATTAGTTTTTCTTCTTTTATACCCTTTCTTGCCAGCCACGCTGTGGAGTACTTGGACGCGTGTGATGGAGCATTGTCCTGCATGAAAATCATGTTTTTCTTGAAGGATGCAGACTTCTTCCTGTACCACTGCTTGAAGAAGGTGTCTTCCAGAAACTGGCAGTAGGACTGGGAGTTGAGCTTGACTCCATCCTCAACCCGAAAAGGCCCCACAAGCTCATCTTTGATGATACCAGCCCAAACCAGTACTCCACCTCCACCTTGCTGGCGTCTGAGTCGGACTGGAGCTCTCTGCCCTTTACCAATCCAGCCACGGGCCCATCCATCTGGCCCATCAAGACTCACTCTCATTTCATCAGTCCATAAAACCTTAGAAAAACCAGTCTTGAGATATTTCTTGGCCCAGTCTTGACGTTTCAGCTTGTGTGTCTTGTTCAGTGGTGGTCGTCTTTCAGCCTTTCTTACCTTGGCCATGTCTCTGAGTATTGCACACCTTGTGCTTTTGGGCCCTCCAGTGATGTTGCAGCTCTGAAATATGGCCAAACTGGTGGCAAGTGGCATCTTGGCAGCTGCACGCTTGACTTTTCTCAGTTCATGGGCAGTTATTTTGCGCCTTGGTTTTTCCACACGCTTCTTGCGACCCTGTTGACTATTTTGAATGAAACGCTTGATTGTTCGATGATCACGCTTCAGAAGCTTTGCAATTTTGAGACTGCTGCATCCCTCTGCAAGATATCTCACTATTTTTGACTTTTCTGAGCCTGTCAAGTCCTTCTTTTGACCCATTTTGCCAAAGGAAAGGAAGTTGCCTAATAATTATGCACACCTGATATAGGGTGTTGATGTCATTAGACCACACCCCTTCTCATTACAGAGATGCACATCACCTAATATGCTTAATTGGTAGTAGGCTTTCGAGCCTATACAGCTTGGAGTAAGACAACATGCATGAAGAGGATGATGTGGACAAAATACTCATTTGCCTAATAATTCTGCACTCTCTGTAGTAGTATAAGCACTACATGTTTACCACAGTCCGTCGCTAACAGAATATCGTTCATAACCTTTATGAGAGCTGTCTCTGTGCTATGAAACGGCTTAAAGCCGGACTGAAAAACTTCAAACATTTGAGAGTTGTTTAGATAATCCATCAGCTGAGTGTGAACAACCTTTTCCAAGATCTTACTCAGAAAAGGAAGTTTAGAGATGGGTCTAAAGTTTGACATTACTGAAACATCTGAGCCTGGCTTCTTAAGTAAGGGGTGAATAACTGCATGCTTAAACCCGCTTGGTACTTGACCTGACAAGAGGATGGTATTAATTAGGTTCAGAATATGTGGTCCAACAGTAGGAAACACTGTTTTTTAGAAAATATAACCATAATACCACATAACTGCTAGATGCATAAATAAGCAATTTCTCTTTTTCTTTTTTCTTTTTTTGCCTGTCCCGTTTGGCTCTTTTGCCATCAGAATTATTGTCTAAAGGCAAAGAAAGATGCCCAACGGATTTACTTTACCAAATTGACCATCCCGGCCTTGCCGTAATGGTCTATTTGATTCACCCTTTATTGTTTATTTTATTTTATTTTCACTTTGCTAAATATGGGACAGACTTGACTGGGGAAAAGAAAGGGGAGAAAGATAAGCAATTTCTCAACTCTCTCTGTTATTCTCTTAAATTTCTCATATTGGGATGTGGCCTGGTTTATTATTAAAATGATTTATTATACTATGTTTATTATGTGATAACATAAAACAGATTTCTATTATTGTGAAGAAAAAACCCTCAAAAGCAACCAGGTCATAACTATACTGAAACTAATGAATACCCAACAGATGACACCTCACTGGTAAGTAAAAGTAGCTCATCACTGACTAATCTTAAGGAACTGGTATCTCCAGTAGACATTGCTGACTCAGTATCTTGCTGCTTTAAATTCTACTTTAGCGTGCCTTTAGGCAGCTGTTGCTGTGGTTTGGCACTATAGAAATAAATTAGAATTAAATCGAATAGAGCTGCAGTTTTAAAATACATTATGAAAAGTTGTTAGCTAATTTTCTTGTATTTTATTCTTGTCAAACTGTGCTAATCTTTGGCATTTTTTATAGACTCACCTAAAGAAATGGAAACACATTATGTTTGTTTGTTTGTTTGTTTTCTGCATCAAGCTGCTAATAACAGAGTTGATGCTCTTTCAAATAGAATTTTAAGCTGCCTGTTATGTGTAGACACAAAACTGGTTCATTACCTGTGTTAGGTGTCTTTTTATTCTTAAACAATGCACAGATCAGTGTTAAGTAGTTTAGCAAATAAAAAGCATTCCTCTGGAAATTGCCGGATATAATAAATTGACAAATAAAAGTAGCCAATGTCCACAGGAAGAACTTGAGAAACGACTGTCAGAAATCCTCGACTGTTGCTTGAGATTATTTTTGTTTGTTTGTTTGTTTGTTTTAATTACAAGCAGGCCTATCTCCATGGAAGAAAATTTCAAGAAATGAGGGCTGGCTCAAGACCTTTGCACTGTTACAACTGTATGCAGTAACTTAAAACTTTATTTTATAAAACGAGAAAAGAAAGAAAGAAAGAAAGCTCCAGCTGATTTTCCAACAGTCCACTTCCTATGTAATCATTAAGCGTAATTAACATTTGTCTATTAAATCCAAAGGTAATGCCAGAGATTTGTTGCCTGACTTTTCTGAGAGGGTGCCCTGAGATTGCAGGATTTACTATCATGTGTGGGCCACAAGAGTTTGGTATTCACTGCAGCATCCACAACAGTATACCCAGTGCATATGTACAGAGTAAATACAAATTCTTGTGCCTAAACAACTCAACTCACAGGACATTATGCAACATTAATAATCCTATTTGAATAAACTGAACCCTGAATGTAAAATTTCAGGCAATTATAGTAACTGTCACGGAGAGCGTGAGTGGAGAACAGAACTGGAGCTTGAACAAAAGGCGAGTCTTTATTGGGCTGATACGAGAGAAACATAAATACAAGGCAAGGTCAACGTGGGGCGAAACTAAAACTCAACATAAACTGGAAAAACTAAATAACTGACAAGCTGTGACGAGACCGTGGAACTGGGAAACAACTACGAACGCTATGATACCTATGAAACTATGACCATAACTATGACAAGAAGTACATGACTGAACGGGATGAACAGACATCCTGACACAGACTGAATAACAACACAAAGGGTAAATACACACAGGAGGTAATTAGGGGAAGAGGAAACAAAATAGGGACACATAAATAAACGCCATGACACGACAGGGAAAGTGAAATTAAGGGAAAGTGAAACTAAAACAATGAACGTAGAACACAAGACCTCTACAAAACAAAACAGGAAACACAGGAAGACATAGACATGACACAGGCTTGACAACATGAAACCACACAGACAGGAAATACATGACACAGAAGACCAGGACAGACTTACACCAGGGGACATGAAGAGACTCATAACTAAAGAGACATGAAAGGACCTAACGAGACTACAACTCAAGGCAATTAATAATAATACTAATAAGACTTAAAATTATCTCATAAATAATCAAAAAATGCAAAATAACTCAACTAAACCCTTAACTGAAGAATAGCACATGAATTAAACATAATACAAATGTAAGAAAACAATACAAAATAACACAAAACGCTGGGTCAAAGACCCAGCCCCTGACTGTAATAAAGAGAGGTAGCAGGAGACGGGTGTGGTTTGGGGGATGGGTGTGTGTGGGAGGGGGGTGTTACTGACTAACCAGAGCTGCAGGAGCAGCTTTTGCAAGACTGGCAAAGTTTGGTTTTGTTTGCATTTTTTTTTATTTCTAATTACTTTAATAATTGAATGACCTGAATAAATCAATTGTGTGACTACGTTTGATGCCCTCTTCACCCCTCAATAATGACACAACATGTTTTAGCCCATCAGACACTCCCATGTACAACACAGCTAAATTTGTTGTGTCAAGGTGACTGCTATGCTCACCACGAGTCATGTGTTTTCCTAAGAAAGCAAGCTCAGGGTATCAAAGAAAAGAAAGAAAGACACAACCCTTTGCTCTTGCTCCTGTCTCTCTTCACTGCTCCACTAAAAGACAAAAAAGAGCTTCAGCCATCAGCAGCTGTTAAACATGGTGAGTCAATGTCCACTCCAAAGGATGCGATATAAGGTGACGTCATATACTGGCAACTAAAAGCCATTCCAAGCAATCATATGTGTCCATAGCCTCAATAGCAAGACTAACAGCAAGTAGCACTGAGCTTTAGTGTATGAGGATCAGCTGTGAGGTAAGCAGGGAATTGAAGAAGACTGCTCTAGCGGATGAAACGGCCTTTTAAAATACCACACTGCTTCTTAATTTTTAAAAAAGGAAAAGAACAAATGCAGGTAGCCACTCATATTGCAAGGATGGATTTATTTAGCTTTTACTAGTTCTAATAAAACACTGATATACCCATTTACTCTCCTTTAAATGTTATAATCTGTCCATTTCCACCTGCTTTTCCAGGTCTGGGTCACAGAAGCTGCAGTCTAGGCAGAGATTTCCAGACCTCCTTCTCACCACCCACTTCCTCTCAGTTGACATGTGATGCCGGTGCCACTGAGCCAAACACCCTCCACTCTTGGCTGTGTCTACAAATTCAGTCCATAAAAATTATGAATACAGACTGTGACAAAGTGCATTCATTCACTATGAATGAATGCAACTTATTGGCAGCAATGTGAACCAAGCTCTTGCTTGGTTGTACATGGACAGGACTGCACACAACATGGAACTGATAACACATACTCCAGGATACCCCAAAGGATGTGGCCGAATGCTTTCTCCAAGTACACAAAATACTTGTAAACTCGCACATACCCTCCAAAAGTTTAAAACGATGGTTCAGGAGTCCAAGGTTCCAGGATCTCGATGAAAACCACATTGTTGTTCAAACATGGTGTTTGTTATGGAGAAACTATGGTTAGTACAATCCAACAACAAAACAAAGGAACTGTCAGAAGACTCAAAGACAAGATGCAGTGGGAACAGTTCAAAGATTTTAACGAACACTTAAGTAAATAACAGGTGAGTGCTTGCAGTTCTTCAAAAAACTACTAAGATGAAGTGTCCATTTCTTTACAGGATCTGGTCAAATCACCACAAGGTTGTCAGGCTCATTGTTTCTGTAGGTTGCAGGTTCAGATAAGTTAATACAGGATTCACATGAACAGTCACAGATAGGTCTACAGTGTATTTCACAGGGTTCAGGTAAGGATTTATTGTTTCCCTCAGGCTCGAGTTAAAAGCTCTCTGACTTTACAGGTTTGAACTTGATGAGGGAGGACACCAAGATAAGTATGTTGCAGCTTAGCAAGCAGGAAACAAACAAACTCAGTAAGACTGCCACGTAATGTATATCAAGAACCCAGCGAGGGAAAGCAGGAGCAGGGTTACATACTGCTGATGATTGTAGATGAAAATCTGACATAGTTATGCCAACATCTGGAGGAGGTAAGCAGAGTTACTTCACTCGAGTCTGCATATGGATGATGAAGAGAGGGAAGAGGGCATGGGGGACATGAGAGGAACGCTAATAGAAAATGTTCATTGCACATATAATAAACCTAATTTAATCTAATGCATTTTACATTCTAACGTTAAGCTTCCTCAACCAAGGTACTGTAATTTTAGATGAATAATTTGTTAAACATAAAAAGGTTTGGAGAAACATTTAAACTTTCATGGAAATAAATAGAATTACATTATTTATGATGTGGTTTGACCTCTGATGTGCCTTACCACCGGAAAGGCTGAAAACAATATTAGACTCTAAGCAGGTTAAGAAGCTAATAAGAGGCTCCTGTATTCTTCAGTCTGGTAGTGGCTCTGTCTGTGTAGCAGATAGTCAGCAAGAACATGTAATGGAAGATGATGGAAGTGAAGAGAGCAAGCAAAATGAAGGTTGCCCTGAGGGTGATGTCAAAGATAAGGAGAGGCCAAAGCATGTTGGAACGGTGCTAAAAAGAAAGAAAGAAAACTCTTAAGCTCAAGTTTACTGCTACACTGTTGAGCAGGAGACTGGGGTTTGTCCACAGTCTTTGGTTATGGGATCAACAAATGCATAAACTGAAGTTTTCCTGTGTTCCATTATTGCATCTTGATGTCACTGATGCTCCAGCTCAGCACTGTCCAACACTAAAATGGCAAAT
This sequence comes from Aulonocara sp. 'chitande type north' Nkhata Bay, assembly GCF_057382095.1. Lineage (NCBI taxonomy): Eukaryota > Metazoa > Chordata > Actinopteri > Cichliformes > Cichlidae > Aulonocara > Aulonocara sp. 'chitande type north' Nkhata Bay. Next base: position 1,280,007 of record NC_141347.1, on the reverse strand, counting down.
ATAAGGAATCTGTGTCCAACCCATCTGCTGGGGTCAAATGCAACAATCTTTTCATGCATCTTCTCCAAAACTGGATCACTGAACACTGATGACTGAGGTCTGCTGCTTTTAACTTTCTCACTCACTTTCATCAGCTAAAACTGTGAAAACTGTCCCTATTAGATACAAAAACACTGGAAGTCCCCTTTATAAAAAAAATCTATAATATTAGTTTAATAATGTAAGTGAAGATTTTTCAAGTTTCAAATTTTTATTATAACATGTTTCCCTGTACAATTAAATTCTTCCTTTGCAGTCTGCAATAGATACCAAACAAACAAACAAACAAACAAACAAAAAGAAATAAAGTGGCCAAATAGAATAGATCGTTTAAAAAGAGTTATTAAAAAAACACCATATGAGAAACACAGTAGAAATATAAGATGCAAAAATGTACTCAGTTGTAGGCCAGGGCTATGTCAGATGTTTAGGGGTCTGATGGGGAAACAAAGAGTTCTTCAAAGTGTTTGTTTTGTTTTACTCACCTTAAACATAAAAATGATATTAATAAACTGCAGAAGGTTTTCTGGGGCAGTAAAGTTGCACCCTTACATACATACTTATAGCTCTAATGTGGAGCGTAATTATCATGTTGTATTTAATAAGACTCAAGGCTAAAGACTGAGCCCAGGAATTCATCAAGAAATTGTTTGTACGGGTCACAGAAGAGGGGAGACAAAAGCTAGTTCTTCTAATGGCCACAAAGGGCATTATTTCACATGGGCCCTGCTGGCCATTTGAAATAATGCAGCTTCACGGCATTGTATTTCCTCAATGTCTTCACTTTTAAGGACATACTCCAGCCTTCTTTTATATTTGCTCTATGGCATGAACCAAAACATTAAAGTGTCAGCCTGCAAAACTAAACAGGCTGCTCACTGTGCAACACTGAAGACAACTGCAATGCTAGAGCTCCCTCACATAACCAATTGATTACTGTCAGTATAAAAATACTGACTGACTGGAGCTTTAAGAATTTATGAGACTCGTGCTTTGGAGCTGATTACTTGATTGACAGGTGCCTTCCTTTATTACGATAGGCTGTGGTGATTACTTGGTCGCCACCTCAGCCCCACACTGACCAAAGAAATCTTGCATTCACACATCACCATCATTTTGTTTTTCTGATGACCTTCCTGTCAGTTAGTCCCTGTCGGCCACATGACCTGTTTGCGGAGCCGGGAAAGGCCTTTAGAAAGCTGACATCAGGATTGACTGTCATAATTCATCATTCAAGTCTTATCTGTGACTATGTGCAGGACTAAATAGCAAAAACACAAAGGAAATGATTGTGCACCTGAAGGCGAGTGGGTTTGCTGTGATTCTGCTCCCATGCCTTAGGTGACAGAGTGTTAATAACAGGGGAATAAATAAACTGCAGCGCTGTTGCTGTGGGCTGGAGACTGTGGGTTGCTGACGTCAACGATCCCCCTGCCCCACTTTAACCCTAGACAGGGAGCATGTGTGCGTGTTCAGACTCTTCATCCTCTAGTTCCCTTAGGACTTCACTCCATTTGCCCTGACTGATAATGAGCACATGTTCTAAAAGAACGCCCAGCCGTTTGCTTAATATATAACACCATGCTCCAAAAACCACCTCTGTTTTTTCCACCTAGCTTTGCATCTGCTTTAGGGGTTTTCACCACCACAGCCATGCTTGTCTTGGATGCCTTAACCTCTGCGCAATCTACAGGGAGCAGCTACTTGGTGTGTTGTATAACTGTCATGGTTGTGCAGTGGCATGGAAACTGTCTGACAGCACCGCCCACTGGTTTCACTATGGCACTGATGCAGTGAAAATACAAACATACAATCCTGACATTGTTTTCACCAGTAAAATAATGTTTTACCAGCATTTGCGGTGTTACAACTTTGCTATTTTACGATAAACGTAAATTAAATACAACCTGAGCAACTGAAATGTAGAAATAATGGAACAAATGGACTCAACTCAGTATGATGGAGCTTTTTGTGGCCATCATCATAATATCATTGTTGTAAATTCTTTTGACCAGAATATTTATGAAATGGCAATCCTATGTGTAAAATGTTAAACTAGTAGCCTAAATTCTAGAGAGTATGAATAAAGAGGCAACTGGACTTCTGTTAGTTTGTGCAGACATTTGAAGAGGCATCCAGGAGACTTCCCCCCAAAAAAACAAATAGTGGAGAATGCTCTGGTTTGGTTGTCCCCTTGGACATCGTTTTGGGGGTCGTTAACCCACCACTGAACATGTCAGTCATCATTTCATTTCATTTCATTTCATTTATTTATTTCACACTTGGTCAACAGTTTCCACAGTTAGTTCTTAAGAGCCAAAGTGGGGAAAAAGGCATGGGTCATTGCCATCACTGGGGATTAAGGGTAAAACCACTGTGAGACCATCACATAACCTATTGAGCTCACCTGGGGTGTGGTGTGAGTGGGGGTTGGTGCTTCTGGGGTGTCTAGTGGTCATTTACAGAAGGCATCAATGGCCTCCTTTACTCCTCTTTCAAACCATCTGTCTCATCGTCTGAAATGTGATCACAGCCATTCTCCAAAAAATGACCTTTGTCCTTTAGATGCAGATCGCACTTCTATGTTGTGCCACGAGTTCGTGGAGTGGCTGTTTGATTTCTTCTATGTTGAGGCCTGAGCACACCTCACTGCGCTGCACACCACAAAATTCTATGGTCCGATGAACGCTCTGGCCTTTATCTTCTAACAGGACAATGGCCCTAAGCACACAGCCAAGAGAACAAAGGCATGTCTTCAGGACCAGCCAGAGCCCAGACTGGACGCTCCCCATCCAAGCTGATGGAGCGTGAGAGCGTTTGCACAGAAGAATGGGAGAGATTGCGTGCCAAGCTTGTCACATCATACTCAAAAAGATGTGACTGTAATTGCTGCCAAAGTGCTTCAAAAACTTTTGAGCTAAATCTGTGAATACTTATGTACATATTATATTTTTGTTTTGTTTTTAACATTTTTAATCAATTTGCAAGAATCTTAACCAAACATTTTCCCTCTTTGTCATAATGCGGTATTGCGTGTAGAAAATCTCACTTTAATCCATTTTGGAATCAGGCTGTATCATGAAAAAGTATGGAAGCGCTGTGAAGTATTTCCAGGTGCACTGCTTGGAAATCGTGTCACTAACGAAAGTGACAGGAAGTGAAGATGAAGGTAGCATTTTCATTGGGAGTGACTAGGATGGACAAGATTAGAAATGAATCTATGGACATATGCAGAGGAGGGATAGTAGATGTACTGGACAAAGGATATAAGGTATAGAGCAGCTAGCCGTGAGGAAAAGAGACAAACGGACTTTGTCATTCAGTATACAAGCGTACAAGGAACACACAGAGAAGATTCACAGATTTAGTGAAGGAGGATGCAAGGACCGAGTGAGGAAGCACTGCAAAATAAGAAAAAGAAGACGCCCATTTATAAAAGCACAGTTGCTTCAAGATTAGCTTTAAGATTGTTCCCTTAAAAGTGTAAAGAAACTGAACAAAAGGAGGACAAAAAAAGTGTCAGACCTAAAGAACATCCACAGCAGATGAACTGAAATCAGGTTCTTAAGAAACAGGAAAAAAAACTCGGAATGTGAGAAATGCAGCAACTAGTAGCTGGTCCAGCTACTAGTTGCTGAAGTAGTCTTTGAAGTTATGTGTCTCAGAGAATTCAGCTTTATTTCCTGTCAATGATTAGTTCCCTAAATAGCTCTTGGTGTATCTTTGTGCAGTCTTCTCTTCTCTTCGTGTGTTTATCTTATTTGTGTTCCTTGTTGCTGTTATTTTTTTTTTTACTTTTGGATTTCAGTTTTTTGTAATTAATTTTTATTCATCAATTATAAATGGACTGATTCATATGTAGTGCTTTCTATCTAACATTCACACACACATTCATACTGTGTGTGTGACTCAAAAAGCATTTTGGGGGTTAGTATTTTGCCCAATGACATTTGGCACGCAGACTGGAACAGCCAGGACTTGAACCACCAACCTTCCAGTTAGTAGATGCCCTGCTCTACCTCCTAAACCACATTTTTTTCTGCATTCCTTAAATAGTTCTCGTTTAGGTAATCTCCCTGACAGCCTTGCCATTGGGTCCACTTCTTGCCTACTTATGACAATAGTCTGTGTGACTGATCCTACATCTTGTCTTTTCTAAACTACTAAAGAAAGTGGTTTCCACATAAATACATCAGCTCTGTCCTTTAACCTTACATGTGCTGGGCTCAAATATCTGGGCATTAATGTTACACGTACATTATGTCTATTCAGGTAGTTATGCCTCGCTTATGACTTACATCTGATTTTTGCTTCTTTTTGAGGTAACAATCATCCTCTCTTCAACTGGAATGATGGATATTGTCATACGTTTTTCAAACACTGCTGTTATTCTTAACAAATCCTTTTTTGTCAGTTCCTTTATTCGAGATGCACAGCCTCCACGGGGAACTCCAGGCCTCGAGGGCCGGGGTCCTGCAGGTTTTAGACGCGTCCTTGATCCAACGAGGACCTCAGCATGACTGTGCCTAAGGGTCTCACACTGACACAATATAAAAAAATAATAAAAATAAAATAAAATAAAACACCACACACACATACAAGTACTTAATTTATTTAAACAATTTTAAAATACACAAATACAGTGGTATTACAAATGAGGAGCAAAAGTTTTGAGGTGGGAGTGAAAAGAAACGATTTCCCATGATCCACAGAAAGATGCATTTTGGGACATGAGCAACCATCTCCACAACGCACAGTTCAAAGCAAAACTGACAAAAGGAGAACTGCGTGAGGCAGACTGCAAAATCTATCCCATGTAAATTGGACTTGCATTTATTATAGCCATCAGTGAAACGAACAAGTTAATGCATCACTTTTTTTGATTTTCAAGCCCACAGGTGAAGTGTATGAAACAAAAACTGCCTTAGCGGGAATTCTAATGGAGTGAGGCATTCCCATTCCCTCCATACACTGTCGTCATCATCCAAAACCAGGGGCTCATGTGGACCTGGTAGACAAAGTAGGCGCATCCTATACACAACGACGAGTACAAAATACCACGACAACCCCTTTCCCCTTTAACTACAGAAAATCGGCCTACGTTACATTGCAATCAGTGTACCACATCGACAGTTTTCTACTTTAAAATGTGCACGATTCAGATTGAGCCACAGAGAGGAGCCGTGCGTGGCTTTTAGTACCACTGGGACTCGTCCAACCCGCCCCGCCCACCTTTTTTAATTAATACTTGCTTCATTTGTCTCCAAAATCATTCTGTTTAAACCAATCCTGTCCATTTTCTACACAAACTTTCACATTATTTGCCAGACCCTCTGATGTGGGTCAGCACCAGACTGAAACTAATGATCTTTATTTTCTTTATATCAAGCTCCTTCTATGCCAATTACTTTTAAAAGTCATTGCAACATAGGCTGCACAGTACAATTCTAAACTGTGAAGAAAAAACAAACAAATGCAGGATCAAATACTACCAGGAGGTACAAACTGAGGCCATGACATCTGAAGAGTTGTGGCATTTTTTCATTTTATCTTTAACTTGCTATCGGCAGAATGGATCCCAGCTTGAGGAAAGTACATTACCAGAATCTACCTTTTTAAAAGGTAACCTCAGTAATTTAGTCTTTAGCTCACAGAAAGTTGCGGCATTTGCAAAATCAGACTTGAAGATGGTTTAAACGTACAGCTGTTTTTCTCACACGTAAGACACGGCAGCACAGTCGGCTCAGAGACGCCCGCTGTGTTTAGGTGACCGAGTGCATTCTGGAGGCAGCACACACTGGCGGGGAACACACTGGAATATTAGCTGCAATCCAACACCACACGCACGGACTGGAGAGTCGGCAGGTTAAACAGCAACTAATGTGTGATCTCTACTAGATGAGGGCTGCAGGTGCAATCAGGAAATCAAGTTTGAGGGTCAAAGCGTGTTTTCACAGTTCCACCCTCAGACTTAAACATCGATTTGTTAAAAAACTGTGAAACCCCCATTTAAGGCAAATCAAAGACACCTTACCCAAGCGGCTTGCGCTGCACTGTGCAACCATGATGTAAAATACTTTGCGATGTAACAAACTGGGTATCAGTAAAATCCAAGTCATTAAACTGCCTTGGAGCCTTTCCTCCAATGTAATTAATCCTTTAAGTTTCTGTCTTGCAGTTCTGCTGCGTTAAAACGTTTGAGAGATTCGTTTTTGTGGCTTCTACTAGAGACACGTGGAGACAAGGAGGCTGCATGGAGGTTGAAATCATCCATGAGTGTTTATTAAGGTTTACGAAGAAAGCTGTCAGAGTACGCGTGAAAAACAAAACAAAATCTTTGGAAGTAGATGGACAGATGGTCTAGAGTGAGGTTGAGGAGGCAAAGGAGACAAAAAAGAAAGAAATACCCTCAACATGTTTATCCCACAACCATTTGAAGCTTGTACAACCCTAAGATAACCCTAAGACAGAACCACACAAACACACAAAAACCACATCACTATGCACTGAGTTTAAAAACAATTTCTCATCCGTTCGGTGCGGACACACCAGCCTCCAGACTAGATCATCGTTTCATTCACAGCTTTTCCCACCGCAGCCACAAACCTGAAGACACACTATATGTGCTGTATGGTTTTTTTGGATTTACTACAATGTCCTGGTTGCAACGCACCTGAGGTGGACGCAGACAAAAACAAAAACCCCAAAACATCTACTCATACCATTGGGATCATTGCAAAGAGAACATTAAATCCCCTGTTAATGTAACTGTAGAGCTAAACCTCAAACACCTAAAATACAAAATAAAAGAAAAGTATGCCCACTTGTGGGATTTAAACAGTCATTCAGGACACAAAAATAGAGTTGAGGCACTGCTCTACAACACTGCCACGATGGATCACGTGTCTCTGGTAGTTTTAATAAATCCCACAGGCTAATTTTGACAGCTAACAGACATGTCATTCTCTCTTGTGAAGTCTGGCCAGCTGGTGCAGTACAATTTCTCTTAATGATTAAAAATAAGTAAAAACAAAAAGTTGGGGGAGAAAAAAAAAAAAATAGGAAGATGATGCCACAGAGAAGTGAATCCATGGCTTCATCAACAGCAAGGGGGAGGCAGGAGGAGGAGGGGGGGTTCCAAATCTTCCCACGGAGAAGAAGAGATGCTGCGGCTGCTACTTTGCCCAAATTGTTGTTAAGGCAACCAAACCGTACTCCACCTGCCCATCTCTCTGTCACATACACACACTCACACTCATTTCTGGCTGTGCACCTCTTCTGTCGAGTGAACAGGGGAGTAGCCAGATACTTGTGCAATCGTTGGTAAGTCCTCCGTGTAATCTGCAAAGTCCTGTTCATATGTGTAAGTGTGTTGTGTGTAAAGTGTGTGTGTAAAGTGTGCGTGTAAAGTGTGCGTGTGTGTGTGTGTGTGTGTGTGTGTGGCTGCAGGTGGTACATGTTGAGGCCTCCATGGTGCACAGCTGGATGAGAGGGTTTCACCGAGGGGCTGCAGACTGGAGGCCGCTTGGTGTGACCCGGGACAGAGCCTGAAAGAAAAATAACGTCACAGTTTGAGCAGGGAGCACATCACTGGAAGTTACAGTTACTGCATGGTTACTATGATGCTACAGCCAGCAGCCTAGCTTAGCGCAAACACTGCATACTAGAGTTCTGCTCAAAACCTTGGGCTAGAATGAACACTGAAATAGCCCATTTTATTTCATTTATTTTACCAAATATCCAATATGTTAATACTAATAAGATTCAGTTAATATTAAATGCCCCATCATAGTTTGATGTAGGCAAGGAGCAACCTCAGAGGCTAAAAAAAATAAAGACGGCAAGAAGTGCCCACACGGCAGATCCTCTCCAACAGTGAGCCATAACACTCCTGTGTTAAAAAGGCTAAAGTTACATTTAAAAGTGAAAATGTTTACAGGCTGATACAAACACGTGGACGTGACTGCCTTCATTAACAAAAGGAGGCGCTGTAACACACAGCTAAGCCTCACTTTCACAATATTTTCCAAAAAGTGTACTTTAGTTTCACCGAATTACAACGAAAGATTTGATTCATTACTCGGCACCAATTAGCAGATATCTGTGTCTGTGGATTACAAAAGTCCAGTTTCAGCCCAGCCTGCTAAACAAGCTTGGCTGTATTAGCTGATAACCACTCTCACCCACAGACAAACCTGACTCCAAAAACAAATAAAACAAGATGGCTGCAGCCACAACACAACAGTACAGTCCTGAACTTTGCAGCCCCGAAGCAAACAGGTGACAGCCTGTTGGCTACATCCACCCATGCAGACCATGCTTGCATATTTGCACCCTTGGAAATGAATATGATCGTCACTGCAAAATAGACAAGCACTGATGAAGCTTCTGTGTGCAGAGCTGAATCTAAACTGTGTTTGCACCGTTTCTCTTCCCCACTCATTCTTACATTCTGTGTAGAGGAGACACTGCTCAAGTAAAGATAGCATTTGGGCTTGATTTTAGACTTCAGCGGGAAATCTACATCCCAATTTGCAATGTAGCTGGAAACGCCACTTCCCCCTACACCACAACCTTCACTGTTCAGGTTGCTGCAGGCTACGTCGACCTGACGTGTGATTACATTTCCCAGGAGGTGCGCATCAGCTTCTGGTTCAGAATCAGAATCAGAATACTTTATTAATCCCGAAGGAAATTAGGGTTACAGCAGGCAGCACGCTAATGGCGCATGCGCACTTACAAAGGAACCTTCTGACCAACTTTACACAAACATCACATTGGGGAGACATGTCAGAAAGGTAGGCTGATAGGAAAAAAACAACAAAAATACATAACATGAGGTAAGAGGAGGAGAAAAAAAACTCCACTCAGACTGAGCTCCTAGTGGGAGAACAGTTTGATAACAGAAAAGACACCTCAGCACAAAAAGCACATGACTATCAATACACCATAGAAACACAAGACAAGCAACAGGGGCGGGTAAAGGGTGAGAGAGAGCCGGTGTAGACAGCACATCCGGTCCTGCAGCATGTCTGCGCTGGTCCAGTCGACCGCCATCTTCCCCGGGAGGGGACAAGCATCGAAGGCGTTTGGAAAGGGAGGGGGGATCAGTGTGTGCATATCAGTGTATGTGTGTGTGTGTGTCCATAGTTCAGCTGAGACAGTGTCCTTCGCCCTGCCAGGCTAAGTAAACAGTCTTCCAGCCAACCCAGGTGACCTTGCATGGAATGGGAAGAACAGTCTAAACACAGTCGTTATCAGGGTGTTTTTGTTCGGCTCCAGCCTTGAGACCGCAGCTGGCGCCGATGGGGTCTCCGCATGAAGTGATGGTGGTTTTTACTTTAGTGCGAACAGCTCATATGAATTTCAAAGCTGTTCTAACAGTCCAACACTGGTCTCACAATCTCCCGTTGGAGAGCCGCGAGCTTTCTATGATGTTATCCAAACTTACGTTCCGTGATGTTGTCATTCTTTTTGCCCAAAGAGCAGATTCTGAGAACTCACGATCGCAGTGCACTTCCCCAAGATTTGATCCAATTTGCACTCAAAGGTGTTGTTCGAGCTAGCCCCTCCAGATGTAATCCAGTTTTTTCCACTCAGAGGTCTTGTTCTGAGTATTCACGGCAGCCATGTGTTCTCCAAGATCTTATCCGTGCTGCACTCAATGAGCCCATTTTGAGAAACTCACGCCTCTCCCATCGTTTCAATCCCAGCGGGCAGCCTTGTGGGGGTTTGAACAGCCGGTTCCGCTTCCTTAATTCTTCGATAAGTCAGGGCCAAGCCAGCTCGGATCAGCAAGAACCATGTTATCATGGTTCCGAATAGGTAGATATCTTCAGCACTCAGGCTCACCCGAGCCCAGACTTCTCGTTGAGAAGGGGTGTCAATTGCATTCAGAGACCAGTTGATCAAATCCATAATTCCTCTTTTAGGTTTTAGAGAACAGACTGTGAGAGAGTGTTCCAGGGAAAAGTAATTCAAAAAACACGAGACTAGACAAGGACACAAGAGGCTAAGCAGGGAAGATAAGGGCAGGAGAGGAGAAAAGTGCGACCGCCTTCGCTGAGAGCCAAAAGAGAAGTTACTTCATAAGTTGCGATGCAGCTTTCCCACTGAAGTATAATTCACACTGAAGTTTATGTACTACTTTGGCTGTGTTTCCCTGTGAATATACTCTTGTATATATGCTGAAGAAGCCAGTGCAGCAGGTACAAACTGACCAATCAGGAGCCAGCCAGAAGCATAAATGAGCTGGATGCCTACCTAAGGACAAATCACCGGCCTCCATTGGTTGTCCTTGGAAACACTTCTTTGTTTTTGTTCTGAATAAACAAAAGTTTCATGTAACTTTCCTATTTTCACAGACTTTGTGTTCTATATTAGAATTTTCTCTTCATCATACTGCCACAACATTAAACGAATGCTCCATAAAGCTATAGAAACAAGTTAATTATGGTTCATTTTATTCATGGATAAATGTAACTAGTATGAAACTGACATGCAATGTCTTATCCCGTGTCTGTGTGTGGGATAATACACAGAAATGTTTCACTTTTTAAACACTCGATTAAGAAAAAAGAAACAAAAACGTCAAAGTGACTGGAGGAGACCGATTCTTTTCATTTGTTCAGCAGTTCTCCACTTTGCCCTCTGGGGGGCGCGGAGGTCCACGCAAAGAAGAGAACAAAGGACTTAATGAAGCCTTTAAACAATGACCTCCTTTGCTCCATGAGTGCTTTTATGCTTATTTTACAAACTGGGAAGGACTGTGTCAGTGGAAATGAATCAGTACAGATACTGTTCAGTTTGAACAGAGGGAAAAGGAGAACATGTATGCATGTGGTGTCTGCACAAACACTATGTTCTCTTATGCTAGACGCTTCCTGTTTTCAGGATTTGTTGGGCAACTGAGCACAAATGATTCAAGTTCTTCTTATTAACTGACACGCAATCATAAAGTCCTCCCAGTAAACCGATTGTTTCTAACGACAATGTTTTATGGTCTGCCAACCTGCACAGCGTGTACCCTGCTACTCAGTCACTTGAGATATGCCACAGCCTAAAGAAATGTGGCTGCAAACAGCTGTCTGCTGTGGATTTTCAACATGATATTTGTAACGCAGTTCGTGTTACCTGTGAGGACATGCGGGATGTTTCCTGGCGTCCTGTCAGGTCTGACGAGGAAATGTTGACAGGGGCTCCCCGATGAAGGCGCATGCTCACCTTCCTCTCCTTCTCCATACCTGAAAGACAAAGAAAAGGTACAAGGGTAGGCTAAATATTTCAGCAACTGTTTAAAGAGAAGGAAAAACAAAACATATTTTTTGCTCACCTGTGTGTGAGGCGGGGTTGAGCGGGGAGGGGGCTGCAACTTCCTGAGGGGCTCTGGCTCTTCCTGAGGCCGAGGCCATACCTCTGGCCCCGGGGTTCCTGCTGTGCCTCATTCTCTCATCCCGTTCCCGACGCTCCCGCTCTGCATCCTCCACGGCCCTATTGGCACCCTGACACACAAGACAGCTGAGGTTATTAACCTTTAAGACAGCTGCACACTTAAAAAAAATAAACAAAATAACAAACATGCTGCATGAAAATGCATCTAGGCAGAATACACAAGGCCATTTAACAGTGGAAGGTCAACTTAACATTATGTTACACAACATGTTTATAGCTGCGTTTATGTCACTGAGAATGCTGATGTTCCAGTTGTAAACAGAAAGTACACATCACCCAGTTCTTCTCAAGTTTGACTCATATTCTGCTTGCCAATGAAATTCCTAAGAAACACTGTTTGTTTTTGGCACAACCTTCTAACGAAAGCACTTATATAATTAAAGTAAGACAGTAGTGAAAAGTAGAGATGGCACGATACCACTTTTTTATGTCCGATACCGATATCATAAATTTGGATATCTGCCGATACCGATATGAATCCGATATAGTGTTTTTTAATCAACAAAACTGTTTTTTAAAATATCTTGCTGCATTTTGCAAGTCTACAAGTTCATACTCAAGTTTAAAACAACAACTACACTAAAGCTATTCTGTTATACCTGTATACAAAAAAAAAAATTTCATAGTTCAGCAATACTGATCAATCTAATAAACTTAAACCTACACCATCCTCCCTATTCTGGTATTTTAAAGAGTACTTAGCGTAAATATTAAGCAACCTAACTAATAGGGTTCCAACTCCCAGCAACAACAAAAATAAATAAATAAAAAATAGGGAACCACCCCTCACGCGCCACCTCATGATGCTTAATCGACGTAATCAACCTTAATTTGATGCAGTGTGAAAAAAAAAAATGCACAGAAATCAATTATTTTTCAAGAAATATTAAATAGATTCAACATCTTTCTTCAACAAAATTGCAGACTGCACAGATGGTACCTTCCCAAAGTAAAAAGTACTATAGCTTACTAGGGTATATATATTAGACTTAATAGTTACTATATACAGTAATTGACTTCTATTCATTTTACATCAAATTAAAACTTTGGGTGTCAGATAATTATTTATTAAAAGCTCGACATTTTAAATGAGAATAAGAAAGAAAAGTATGTCTTTGTGCCCCCTTTTCCCTGTTAATGCCCTATTGGCCCCCCTGGCTAAACTTTGCTAGATCCGCCCCTGCACAGTTACAGCCGTCAGCTACGTAGAAAAAGATCCTGGTGTAGAAAGAAATATTAAATAAATTCTAACAACAGCTTATCAAGCTTAAACGTGCTGCTGTTGTTCAGCCGCTGGTTTGCTCTTTCTGGTGCAAAGTGGACCAAAAACAAACAAGAGAGACGGACTCGCGACAGAAAAGCCGATCAGCTGATCAGTTTCACGATTGAAGTAGCAGCCGGAGAGCGAGAGGCAGTCGCTTGTTAAGCTTAACGCAGGAATGCTTTACAAACATTCAGAGATGGACTTACACACTTGCTTTACTTCTCTCGGGGATAACTTTGTCGGAGATGAAATGCCAGGTTGCTAGCGAAGCTCCACATGCTATCCAGACCACGACAGGTCCCGCATGCCACAGCCACTGCTCCGACGTGCTAACGTTCTGAGGTGAGTTACAGCGTGTTGCAAGTTTTGTGAGGTGCTTTCGTGATATTTAATGGATCGGATTACATTTTTTATTTTTCTCCGATATCCGATCCAGTAATTTAGGTCAGTATCGGACCGATACCGATACGTAATATCGGATCGGTCCATCTCTAGTGAAAAGCACAAAGAAAGTCTTCTTAGATGTGAAGCTATAACTTACAAATTTCAGCATGTTCCAGTCAAAGACGTAGTCGTAGGAGAATCCCTGCCTGTGGAAGAGGTTCCTGAAGAGCTGGCGCAAGTATGAGTAGTCGGGCTTATCGTCGAACCGCAGAGACCGGCAGAAGTTCAGGTAGGTGGCAAACTCGGCTTTGGGGACAAAGAGGTGTTTAAAACATTAGTGTTGGCTAACACTGATGTGGTGCCTTTATTCATAGGTACATAAGAGCACTAGAACCTACACGGGTAGCCTTTGCAGAGGACCTCAATGGGTGTCGACATTTTTTTCTCGCTGATGCGTTCATACTTCTGCCTCTTAGTGGCAGCTTTAAGGCCTTGCCAAGGCAGAGACCCCAGGTTGAAGTACATAAGGACGTATCCCAGTGACTCCAAGTCATCCCGCCTGGACTGCTCTGTAAATGCAGAGAGAGGGCCAGGTCAGTCGGGATCTGGACGAATCAGAGTTATTAATCATCAGTTTGTGGAGGTCGGTCTTACCGATGCCCAGATGTGTGTTAATGGAGGCGTAGCGGGCGGTGCCTGTCAGGTTCTTGTTCTCGCGGTAGGGGATGTGTTGGTGCGTGCGTGCGTCACGATATTTCTTGGCCAGGCCAAAGTCGATGATGTAGACGAGATTTCCCTTCTTGCCCAGGCCCATCAGGAAGTTGTCTGGCTTTACATCTCTGTGGATGAAGTTCTTGGAGTGGATGTACTCAATTCGGCTGATCTGGAAGGAAAAACGGTGGTTAAAAATGAACACAAGGGGTCATTCCAGGAGCTTAACCAAAGTAGATATTTGAAATCAGTGAAGAGATTAAACCGTCCTGCACTACTGTACATACAATTTGTGATGCATCTTTAACATCAAGTGTAGGACCAGCATTCCTCATTTTATTCCTTTTCTTTTTCCTTTTGGGAACTCACCATCTGGTCAGCCAGCAGCAGGACTGTCTTGAGGCTGAACTTGCGAGAGCAAAAGTTGAACAAGTCTTCCAGACTGGGACCCAGCAGCTCCATCACCATCACATTGTAGTCACCCTCAGCGCCACACCATTTTATCGTTGGAATACCCACTGCAAGAAATGTAGGGAACACAAGGGTCACATTTATAGTTTGGTTTGGTGCCATTTTGTTCATGTTAGCACTTCAGTGAGAACCACAAGCTGACACTAAACTGTAATAACTTGATGAAACTGCAGCCACTATTAAGGCTGGAATGTGCAAGTCCTCAAATCAGAATCCTAAAAGTCAAATATAGGACTTTACAGGCCTGTATAAGGAAGCCAAAGGTCAAGCGTGTTTAGGACTGACAGCTGTGACTCCTCCACAATCACGTCTTCTGTTAAAGCAACCCAACAGCAAGTCTCATGGTTGCACACATATTAACACATTATGCTCATAATTACATGTTTGTCAATATGCTATATGGGGCAGTGATCAGAAAAAAAACAGAATAACAAACCTTTGGTAAACTCAAACTAAAATTGTCGTTTTTGGTTTCAAAAACTGTCTGCCATAATGTGTCAATCTGTGATGCAAGCATGTGGTTTGATGTTGGGTTGTTTGCAGAGGGGGACCATGGGTAAACCATTTTTGATTAATTGGCATTCACTTAGAAAGTTTGTAATTTCAATCCCATTTTTGTGTTAAGGGATTAAAATGACAAACTTTCTCCTGAACAAAGTAGATTTCCCTCCTTGTGTGTATGCATAACAGTATTTCTACTCCGTTTTTATTTTTGGTGTTTTAAACATGTGCACTGGTGAACACGTTTCAGGGTTAAATCTGCAGAAGTCTACAGACGTATGTGAGTCTGATCAACCGTCACTGCTGATGGCAGTGTTTAGCAATGATGTCAGGTCTTCACACTATGAACGTGTGCAATGTCATTTCCCTTTTCTGTGGATCGTATTACAGACAAGCTTGTGTGTTTTGAGGTTTTTGAGCAAACACAATTAGTGCAGCGCACATACACACTTTTCTGATTTCTGTCATGAAGGGGTTTTTCCAAGTAAGCAAGTCACACTGTGTATATGTAAACAGGAAATGCATAACACATTTACTCTGCATGCATTATTTAGAAAGAAAAAAAAACAACTTCCTGAAACAAACTTATACAACTCCAAATAATAAAAATGGCTCGACTCCTGCCCTCATACACAGAGGCCAGCTGGTTTCGTAGGAGCCGGTGACCCTGCCAAGGCAAATAGACCATCTGGCATTTCCTTCTACAGGCAAGCGGCAACAAAATGCTGGTGCTCAGCAACACACACACAGCATAAGCTATTTATATACATACAAACACAAATACATCTCACAGTCTGAGTCGGCTACTGTGCCCTAATAAATCTAACTATGCTGGAACTAAAATACAAATGCATGTGGGGACATAGCTGTGCATACAGACAAACTGCTGACTTCTAAAGTTTACTGTTTTAAAGGCAGACGCCAGTAGTATAGACGACATGAATCAATAAGTCACAAAAGAAAAATACATTTCAAAATGTACATTTCATGCCACACAGTAATAGTGTAGTAATATACAGTATGAGGTACAGAAATACAAACATGCAAACAAGTCTACCCCAGGTATGATGTTGCAGACACTACTGAGCTGGCAGAACAATTAAACTTTACCCATGCTTACTGACTCAAAGCAGCAAGTCCTTTCTTGCTTCTTTCACGTTGGAAGTGTGTGAGCATGTTTCAGAGTCAGATGTTCTTTTCCTTTGCTCTTGGTACCTTTGCAGTGGCACAAGGGGTTCTTTAAGCTATGCTAGTAGTCGGACTATCAGCCAGTTAGCTAGACTGAATGATCACTTTGGTTTAAACTTAAAAAAAGAAAAAAAAAAAAGAAAAAATCAACAGGAACCATTCACGGTGTCTATCGACATTAAACAGTAAATATTTTTCCCCAAACAGAAATTTCTCCTAAATACAAACTATATGCAAATCATTTTTCTTTTGGTTTCTTCAACACCAACAGGAGATAAGTACAGCTTTGTTTTTATCGTGCCACGATACTGTGCAAATTTGAATATTTTTTAGTATCAGTGGTGCATAAAAGACCGGGTGCTAAAAGACTGTGCTGCGGACCTGGCGGACGTCTTCACCTCTATATATAACACCTCGTTGTCCTGTTCACTGGTACCATCCTGTTTCAAAGCAGCAACCATCGTTCCCATCCCAAAACAGTCAAATGTCACATGTCTGAACGATTTCAGACCTGTGGCACTCACCCCCATTCCCGCCAAATGCCTGGAGAGACTGGTCATTAAACACATCAGAGCTGCTTTTCCACCATCCCTGGACTCGCACCAGTTTGCATACAGGGAGAACCGGTCAACCGAGGATGCGATCGCCACAGTGCTGCACACATTACTGAAGCACTTGGAACACAGGAACACCTATGCACGGCTCCTCTTTGTAGACTACAGCTCGGCTTTTAATACCATCCGGCCATACAAACTCCGTCCCAAACTCCACCAACTGGGACTTAACTCCTCTCTGTGCAACTGGATTGTGGACTTCCTCACTAACCGTAGACAGAGTGTCAGAGTGGGTAAGAACACCTCTTCCACCCTTGTGGTCAACACCGGTGCCCCTCAGGGGTGTGTTCTGAGCCCTCTGCTATACACTCTCTTCACCCATGACTGTATTTCCTCCTGCGCGTCCAATCTCATTGTTAAGTTTGCAGATGACACTACAGTGCTCGGACTTATATCCAACAATGATGAGACAAACTATAGGACAGAGGTGCAACAACTAGAGTCATGGTGCCACGACAATAACTTGGTCTTAAACACCAAAAAGACCAAGGAGATCATTGTAGATTTCCGGAAGAGGGGTCATAACAACCATCTGCCTCTCTTCATTGGCAGTGAGGCGGTGGAGAGGGTGAGCAGTTTTAAATTCTTGGGGGTAACTGTGACCGAGGACCTGTCCTGGGGCAACCATATCACCTCAGTTGCACGGAAGGCCCAACAGCGCCTCTACTACCTGAGGAGACTGCGGAGCGCACACATTCCCAGATCTCTGATGTTGAACTTCTACAACTGTGCCATCAGCAGCGTTCTGACGTATGGATTTCTAGTGTGGTTCCCCAGCTGCACCAAGGCCGATCAGCAAGCACTCCAGCGGGTGGTGAAAGAAGCTGGCAGAATTATTGGAACAAGTCTGCCAGAGATCAGTAATATCTTCCCCACTCGCTGTCTGAGGAGGGTGCACAGTATCCTGCGGGACCAACATCACCCTGCGCGCCACCTTTTCCATCTGCTGCCCTCAGGGAGAAGGTACAGGTCTATACAGGCCAGAACATCCAGACTGGCCAACAGCCTGTATCCACAGGCTGTGAGGCTCCTGAACTCTCTGCCCCCCTCTCACGGACAATAACCATATCCAACTTCTTAATAGCAATGAACTGGTCTGCATTGGTGCATCATATCTTTATTCTCTTCCCCCTCCTGCCCCCCCCCCTCTTTCTTAAATAGATAACTATCATATCTGATATCATATCTCACAGTACAATAATATTGAATGGGTTGCATTGTTGTATTTTGTCATGTTTCTCAGGTCTTTGTCTGAATTTCTACGAACATTATTGCTAAGGATTGTCTTATTGCATTGGAGTCACACTGGGTTAAATATGTACACTTGGGTTTTAAGGGGTATTTATTATTTTCTTCTTTTTTTGGGTTGTATGGAAGCCCCAAACGCAATTTCATTGTTCTTGACAATGACAATAAATAAATACTACTAAGATTTTGAGGATGGCCCGCTTCCATGAAAATGTAGTTGTAACCTGTTACCTAATATGATAGAAAAAAGGTGTTACTTGTGTTTTTCCAACAGTCTCCACATCAGTCCTCGATTTATGAAGCTTGAACTGTAAAGAGCTTTTCAGCTTTACTGAAGTAAATAACTCTTTCTCTTGCATGGCTCAACACTCGTGTATTTATCTTTTATGTGATTTAAACTCAACGTTAGTGTGCACATGTGTGTGCGTGTACATGTCTATACATAGGAATAGTAGTGGTAGAATAGTTATGTTAAGCTATATAGTTTATGTCTTGCATATTTCCACAACCATATCCATAATCACATACTGTGTATGCTACTGTTGTATTTAGTGTATTATATTACTTATTTTTTATTTGTATTTTCCTTCTGATATCTGTTCCTGAGCTGAGGTAATGCAAAAATGTCCCCGTTGTGGGATCAATTATCTTATCCTAATCTCTACTTCTTGTTTAAAGTCAAAGTGGTGAAACAACAGCTATGACAGATGAGTTGAAACTGTATGACCTGTACGCAAAAATTACAGGAAAAACTGACGATCCAACAAGTGATTTGACAACAAGGTACAGGAGGAGATACTAACAGCTGATGATGTGACAGCCAATGGTAAACAAATGACTCAGAGTATCGCTGGAGCACTCGGTAACTGTACTCCATAATGTCAGATAGCCCAAACAGTTCATGGACAATTACAATGCTAATGTTATGCTTACAAAAAACTGGTGTCAGAAGTGATTAATAGAGGGAATGGAGGAAAAAGGAAGGGAAAAATCATTTGGTGTGTGCTTTAAGCACCCAGCTATTGGGTGGTGTTCAGTTCAGGAGGGTCACTTTAATAACAGAAAAAAATGAATGAACAAACATCCTTTACCAATGTCTACCAGACAGCCAGTACGGAGCATTTTCTTTGTGGTTTATAATGACAAAAGTGTAAACCAGCCTCCATCCAAGTACTTTAAAATGATGAGGAACTTATAAAAGCTGCATGGATGCATGTGTGTAAAGTGAGTGTCATAGTGTACAGTACCTCCACCCTGCATCATCTTGTAGATTTTGCTCTCTATGTGGAGCTGTGGGTGTTTGGTCTTGACACATTCCAATTTGATGGCGACCTCCTCTCCAACAGAGATATCAGTACCTGGGCAAAACAGCAGAGGGGTTAGCTGCATGAAGATGCATTACACATTCAGTCAGAACCTATATTTAATTAATAAAACCCAACAGTATCTAATCAACAATATGAACAATGGGCACTGCGTCAGGGGTTAACACAATCAAGGGAGTATTATTGTCATGTCAAAGTCCAACACAACTCTGTCATGGTTATACAATTTAATGATGAAGATAAAAAATGTCGTTTTTATTATAATCTTATTGTCCTTCATTTATGTCGCGTTTCCAATATGGACCTGGGCAATGGGGCAGTAGGAGTTACAACAATACAACACATTATATAGCAAGAAACAAATACAAATGATATTCAGTACAGACAAGTGGATACAAACACGTGAATCGTACAAAATAACCGATTATTACAACAGCAACCTTAAAACCCTGTATGGTGTACCGTCTGTGGTTTTTACACATGCAGATAAAGAGGAACTAGCGACAATTTATAGCTAAAAAACAACTGATGGGGAAATCTTTAGATAAACAGAGATTGCAACATTGAAGCAGCACACAGAATGATGTAGGACAGGACAGCTAGCAATAACATGAAAAGCACAATGACAGACAGAATCCAACTTCCTTAGGTCTGGCCTGCTGCAATTTTCAGCTTTACTGACAGTGAAGAAATGACAGGAAAGTGGAGGGAGAGAGAGAAAGGGGAAGGGCCTGCTCAAACCGGCGCCCAGGCCTGGTGCATTTACAAAGAGCAGATCGCCATAATCCAATAAAGGTTAAAAAAACAAAACCTTTAGAGATCAAGTTTCCTCACTTGGACAGAGAAACAAGATTTAGTCTTAAATAATGCCTTTCAGTGTGAGTTTTAAATGACACATACTGATCTGATGATACGCAAATACTGCATATCATTTGCATAAAAATAGGAGCAATTGATTTTTCTTTATATATATATATATATATATATATATATATATATATATATATATAGAAAGTTGGACTGTTCTAGCAGACAAGTAATTTAGAAACCAAGTTACAGCATCAGCAGATAAACCAATATTGCATCATCAGCTGTGCCATAAGCCTCTGAAAATCAAGAAAACAAGTAACAGTCCATTAGATCAATGTGATTCACTACTTTAAAAGCAGCAGTTAATGTGCTGCGTTGTCATTTAAAGGTTTGCTTTATCAACATGTCACAGAAAAAACATAAACCAGCACTTGGCTGGTGGATGAAATTAGGAAGCCCTGCTTGGGTACACAAGGAAATATCAGTGGTTATTAACACAGCAAAGCCAGCCAAGTGTAAGATACACCAGCCAATTTTGTGTACTGGATGTACTTGTACCGTGCTCTTCTTTCATACATCTACGCTCTTATTCCTCACAACTATCCTTACATTTAGATACGGTTTCACACAATCAAGCATTTTGGGAAATGGCTCTCAAACTGACAAACTCATTTCTTCCCAATCACAGCCATAGAAGCCAGTTCCCTCCACATGAAAACAGCAACTGGACACCAGGTTATGTAATGCCATTACACACACTCTCACGCATACAGGATCTCACACAAGGAACTGTTCAATCATGTAGGCCAACCAATGGTGTATCAGACAACTCTAAATGATGTCATTCGGCTGGAACGAGTAGCAATCATGGGTGGGGCTTCCAACTTGCACCATAACTGTTTAATCAAAGTTTTTAATACAAGAACAACACTAACAGGGTGAAGAGGACTTCATATTTATTTTGGGTTTTTTAAAGCTGCATGAGTATGCATGATGCACCTGCTGCTCCTCATCTACGCAGTTAAATTTGACTTTGATCTACTCCAAGCTAGCAATCCAAACCCACTGTCAAATCATTCGAGACAGTTACTTTAAAGTTTATCCAAATCACTTGGTCATCTGCACTCAGAAATATTTTTCTCTCTTAGCATACATTTTCTTATATATCCTATAAAACTAGAAGCAGAATCAATGTCACTTTTTCTCACCAAGCAGAGAAAATCTTATTATGATTTCTTTCAGATAACAGCATATTCTCCCTGCTCCATTAAAACTGCCACCTGCATTTGGCTCCTCCCATTTTTTCATGGCCGATTCTTTTTAAATGTAAGTTCTCAGAACTGTTTCTCATGTACACACAATCCATTGTATCAGTATTTTAGTGTAACAGATACTGACTTCTGTTCACAGTAAACAATAATGCATTGTGATAATGCATTAACATCATACACTTTTCAGGTACATATCCCACTGTGGACTGAAATGCTGTAACTTGCTGTATGTGATTTAATTGACTGTGTGCACATTAGCATATGCTACTTCCGGTGCAAAAACTCCTGTGGGGAGCTTTGTTGCCGGTGTCATATTCGCGCCCAGTTTACGGTCCAAAACAAGTTAAGCAAATGAATGAATCAAGCGGCGATTTACATTTCTATAGATGTCTTGGGCATTTACTCAATATATCTGTAAATGATGTTCATCGACTTGTCGATATTTTTTCCCCGCGCCTCAGAGCAAAAGAGAAAAGGGATTCAAATGTTATATTTCTCAGCTGTCCCTCGTTTACAGCGGGTGTTACGTTCTAAAAATAACCAGCGATAGGTGAAATCAAGTAGCCAATTTTATTTTTTGACGGTGCAAAACGTTTCGTGGACATACAGTACTGCACTTCAGAGTCACACTGCTAGCGATCGATGCAGCGATTCTGTACTGTACAGGAGAGAAGTCACGGAGGAGATCGTCTGCAGCGATCAGGACACAGGACACAATGTGACGTAAAAAATAAGCATGCAAGCTTGCACTAAAAAAAAAATTCTGCGAAACAGCGAGGTGAAAGGTGAACCGCGTTATTAGCGAGGGACCGCTGTAAATTTTAAGGTAAGTCACAACATACTCTTCGTAAATACTAATGTATAGAAACCGTTACCAGCAGTCATTAATTTTTTGTGTGGCTTTTTTCACAGTTTATTAACATGCTGTGTAGGTGTGTACTTGACTAGCTGATCTCGACATAACGGGGGAAACATCTGGTTTGACTATTCTTCACCTGTAGTTTGAATGCTGAACATTTGCCTGTTTAAATCATGAGACCAGTCACTATACAGAGATGTGCTTCTGAATGTGGACGATGTGTCTTCTGCTGCAGTGATGCAGTTCTGCTTGTGTTGAGTGATGTAAACAACTGATCGATCTAAACTCTTTAAACGTCAAAATTGATCATTAGATTTTTTATGACACAACAGTGGTGAGTGTTCCCACCTTCTGCTCTTTGTAACTTAACGCGATCTTTCCGTTTTCGAGTTTTGGATCCTTCAAACCAGGAAGTTAGCATGTTCTCGTGCACAGGGTCAATTGCATGTAATGTAATATACAAATATATAACATGTATATGCATGCAAATATGTGGATCCCAGGCAGAATACATGAGATCTATCTGGCACAGAGAACCCACAACAATCTAAATAAACATTTCTTTATGGATTTCCCTGCAGAATTAATGTTCTCCTATTTGAAATGCCAAAGTAGTTCCTGAACATGCAGTAATCTATTATTCATTGGTGGATTGATATAATTTTATAGAAATCCAGTTGCATAGTTATGCAAAATATGTTTAGTTTTTAAAAACACACCCTTAGCGTTTCTACCCTATTAAAGCTTTCAGTACAACACAAAGACACTTAACTCGAAATAAGTGTTTAATCCAGTATGTGCTCAGCCAATCGATTGATAAATCAATCCGCAGTCACAACGAAAAGGCTTCAAAGCCTCTTTATGGGGAGAACTAGCGTGTGTTTGACTGTGGTGTCTGCTCTCTTGCATCATAGGAATGTGATTTGCCTGGACACATTTCCTAGAGAATGTAGTCCCCCACCTCCACCCACCAACAACCCCCTTCTCTCAACCACATGGTTTTAAATGCGAGGCTGGGGGCATAGATGTGTTTGTCAGTGGAACACCCCCCCCCCCAAACAAAAAAACAAAACAAAAACACAGTGTGTATGTACATGGTGTGTGTTTCTATCAAGTGCAGTCCTGCTTGTGAAACGTGTTCTGACATGTCTCTCCACACTGGCTCACAAACAAACACAGGCAGGCTACTGAGACTCTAAATATGCAAATATTTGACGAGATTTGCATAGAGACCAGCGCACAAAACTGTGCTGTAATGACTATATAGGAATAAAAACAAAACTCAGCATTAACACACTTTATAGAATCAAAGTTGTTTTTTGCCATAAGCATAATAGAAATATAGAAATATATTACAGACTACCATGATCGAGGCAAACAGGTAGAGAGTAAATCAGAGAAACTGACAGCACAGGCAACACGATCCAAGTAAAACCAGTCAGACCAGCAATCCCCAATAATGCTGAAGCAGGTCTAAGCTGGCATTTCACACAGAAGATGACCAAGACTGCAGTGGTTCAAGTCTTCAGTGCGAGGACTCCATTGAACTAAGGCTTAATTTAGGCTGCATTAACATATTCTACGCTCAGTTAAGAAAAAAAAAAAAAAAGACTCAAGATTGCTCAATACCAAAGTTTCTGGGCTGGATGAGACAGCGTCATTATAGCTACTGTTGACACCATAACACGGCAGATGGGAAGCAACGGAACGCGTCATCAGTTTGAAGACTGACTCACCGCCAGCATTAGTTCTGAGCACATCTTAGGTTCTTTGTTATTATGGCAGCCTTATAGCAACCTCACTGTTATTTTTCCTTGTGTAAGCAGACCCATCCCTTTTGGTATACTCTACTGGAAGCTTTTCAAAAATCAAAAGCTGGGAAAATGTTAGACAAGTCTCAGGTAGCTAAGTAACAGGCTGAGGTAGAGTTTGGAGCTCTGAACACTTTGAAAAACAGGTTTTATTCTTACTGATAGTGATCAATAATGCGGTGTAAAAGAAATACATCAATGGTTAAATTTACGTCAATACAACGCATCATCACAGCATATCAATATGGGTAATTTTGTGACATTTTCCCACAAACTCACTCAAGTTTTTTCATTTCAACTTTGCACTGATTACGTATGAGAGTGTTCAGTGCCTCTGGGTGAAGGGGTGTGGTAATCGCCCTAAAATTATAAAATATTAGTGTTAAATACAGAGTACAATGATACAGAATAGGGATGTCACAGAACCAATACTTATATGCAGTGTATGTACTGAAGCAGCAACTCTTCCAGATCTGAAGGGTATTCAGGTCATTCAAGTTACCACGATAGCGTTTAATACGAACAGGCAGAGCTAGCTATGAAGGTACTTTGCATTTACTTTGCATTTGTAAGGTGGATTCTTATATTAAAAATGCCACTAATAAGTCAAGTTTATTTACAAGCAGTCATTGTGAAACAAAAGCTCAGGCTCCACGCTGCTGTCAGAGAGGAAATGTATAAAATTGTTTATTTTTGGCAAATTTAGACCTACACCAAGGCCCCAAAACAACAGCATTATTTTAAAACCTCAAATTTGTAGACTACTCTAGTAAATTCAAATCATAAAAATATTTTGCTGAAAGTAAGTATAAATACATTCACTTTAAATAACTCTACAGGAAGTCAATAAGTCGTATTTCTAAATTGTTGATTAAAATAATTGTACAACAGAAAGACATAAAAGAACTTTGCCTAAGTTAGAATCTGTAATTGGCCACAGAACTCCAATGAAAGACCAACATTTCTGTCCATCTCCCAAGTTTAAACTTTAGATATTGGCAGTACTTGAATGCTCCTTTTCAGGCGATACCAAACAAGTATTGACGTCTGGTGCTGTGATGAGGGGAAAACCTTTACAGTTCAAGGAGTTTGGACAATGATAAAGACCACATCCGGATTTTTGAACCGTGTTTCAACATGCACATCACCCAACAGATAACACAGCAAGAGATTCAAATGGAAGATCTTTGGAAATACAAGATGACTCAGACCTTGACTAAGCGCTTGTGTGCTCTGTGCATAACTGGCATTTTGTCGTGACAGCCTCTCAAAAGTGGAAAAGCTATTCTACCACTTGTACCAGAATATTTGACAATCCACATTTGCGTCCAGTCACAGCACACAGAGTACAAGGCTTCACTCCAAGAGCTGACCTCAATCCTGCTAACAACAACCGATCTCTCGCACAATCCACTGCTCAGCCAAGCTGCTCACACATTGTCAGCATTATTAACGCGCTGTTTTCACACACTGTGTGGGAGCCTTAATGTGGGAATGACTGTGAAATCCAGTTGCCTAAACTGTCAAAGTTTCATTTTCTCAAGACTTTTAAGAATTTGTTTACTTCCTGGAGATTTTACTTCTCCAAATGTGTTTGACTTGTTCAATTCTATTATTCACTTAAAGTGCAAATTTGTGCTGTAAGACTTGGAAAAAACACCTCTGCACAATGCGTGACTCTCTGTTCTGGCTGATTAACAATGTTACATCACATTATCCACCAGCCAATTGGAGGAGAAAAGAGGAAGGGAGGGAGAGACAAAACCACAAAGTGATTATGCAAGCAGCTGGCAGAGCTCACTATCAGTCGAAACAACGCATCACGTGGAAAGCAAACTGGATACAGTTGATGCATTAACTTCCACTTTGCTCTGTTTAAAACGTTGCGTTTTAAAAATAAATGCATTTATGAATCTGAATCTAAGCACTTTGTTAAACCTGCAGTCCACCCTGCATAATTTCTGATTTCACAGATTAAAAAGTCATCTGCTATACTGCAGAGGGCAACATGATTAAATCATGTACCGTAACAGCCGTCAGACACCAAATCTTATTCGTTTTTTCCACAAAGAAAAATGTCAAAAACCAACAAGTCTGGGTAAAACGCTATATAAACTATGTACACAGGTTTGTCCCTACAGGAAACTAGGCTTGTTAACCAATAATCAAACACATACTTTATCCTTTCAAGTAAAATTTAAATATGAATAAACTATTAAGTCAGCTGCAGCTTAACTGCTCTAGACTGAGACCTTAACACACTACATGGGTTGGAAAAACCCAACACTAATTCAAGAAGGGACAATAAATGCTACTGGTGTAACTCTACATGTTGTGCTGTTTAGCATTTTATCATTTACTCAAAAAAAAAAAAAAAAAGAAAAAGAAAAAAATGTTACAAATTAGCCTAAAAATTTAACAGAGACTGTATTTATTACAACTGGACTGATCGTGTTGACTTTCATGTCATAGAATCACAGGAAAACCACAATTCCAACTTAGACAGCAAATTCAAAATGCTTAGTGATTAAATTAAACTGATGATGAAACATTTAACCAATCATATGTACCTATCTCACTGTTTCCTGAGTAAGCGGAAACATTGCACTTAATACTGTGTAACATATACTCAATTGTTACCAAGTCCCAGCAGTCAGAGCTGACCATTTTCTCTCCTGGTTGATTAGAGCGCCGTCAGTCACAGAATAGTCAGTCCACCACCAGAGAAAAACTCAAATGAATAACCTCTACATTTGTTTAGATGACTAGGTTTTAAGCTCAAAAATGTGATCAGCTGTTCTCCACTGCTGATGCCAAAAACCTCCAACATGGCCACAAGAGAACACATTACAGCAGCTGATGAAGCCCTGTTAGAGAATGTTTTTTGCATATTTATATTCATAGCTCAGTTGGAGAGCTCAAAGAAGATACACTTCCCTCTGCCACTATCGACTTCCCCCATCACACAATAAATTATATCATTGCTAGCAGCCAGTATTAGCCCACACAGCCTGTGCAGTAAATAATATTCAACATCTACTGTTCACCTATGCCAGAGGAAGGACATCCAGTTCATTATAGTAAGGACTGATCCACCAGTAGTCCAAAAGTGTAGATGAAAAACTATATGAACGTGTACCTTAAACCAAACAACCAGTACTATACTCAAAGTTACCCCCGCCTGTCTCAGCAGGCCATAGAGCCTCCTTTGATCAAATGTAGTCCCAAATATACCATCCTCACAGATTGAATAACTAGGTTATCATTTTAATAAATAAAGATGTCTTCAAAAGTATCTTTAGGATATAAAGGACCATATCCTCCTCACTTCTCAAGAACACTAAGGTAGTCTTTTTAGTGCATTTATGAACAAGAGGAGGAAATTAAACCGGTCTGTTGTGTTTAAAGAAGGATGTTCAGCTTAAGTAAATAAACGCTGGATATCGGTTACCAAAAAAGCTTAAATGAAAGCCTGTGGCCTGATCTGCTATTTTGTTCGAGACTATCACTGCTGCTGCTTCCAGGGGAGCAAAGACTGGAAACCTATACATTAGCTATCTATAGGCAGTGGACATTTAGTTACACAAGAGCCGTCAGTGTCAATTCTTATCGTTAGGACGATTAATTTGGACAATAATTGAATCTTGTAACAGAGAAAATGCTCTCGAAGTCAAACACAATGAAGAATGATATCGTTTATTATCAAATGTTTTATGGCAGCGGATGTCACTGCTAGCTCCTTTGCTACACAGACTGATAGCTTAGTAGCTAACGTTACTGGGACTAAACACAGAACAGCTGATTGATTGTGAGCTCGAATAGGAAACCCGGAGAAGATGACTTATTGTTAGAGACGTCTATATTATAACGAGACTAACAACGGTAAACAATACAAAAATGTTGTCCGCCAATAACTTACCTAGGTAGATGTCTCCAAAAGAGCCACTTCCAATTTTCCTCCCCAGTCTGTATCGGTTACCCACTCTCAACTCCATGGTAAGCAAGCTTCAGTCGGCTAGCAAGCACGCTCGCTAGCTCGGAAACAGCCAAAAACGTCCTGGTTTAGAGCTCAGCCTTATTTAAAAGCACCACAGCCAAAAGCATCCAACGCAAACGAGCTATTCAGGCGAAGGACTGACTCTTCTCTATGCTGTCGCCGGATGAGGTCGATACTCACAATCTTTCGCCTCTTGTTTTAAAGTATTCCTAACTTCATAATGTGACAATATGAGGTTCACTGGAAAGGTTAATCGTTGTACTTTCTGCTCCTGGTGTTTTCTGTGCCGATACACTTTAATTCTCCACGGATGAAGGCGGATTTTGAGCAGGTTACTTTTACGATTCTGCTCTGATCCTCTTCGTCTGGCTGCCTTGTCTGCTCTCTGTGAGGACCCTGTTCAGCACTTCTCTGAATGTGTCTGACATCACTTCCCTGCAGGGTGAAGTGGGGGAGGACGCTAATCAGAGAGCCTATTGCAGTAGAGTTCCCAACAGATACCACTAACGATAACGGACCCAACCACATCTCCAGCCTTGGTAGTTTCTTCACTTTGAACTGTTACAAGAGCTAAATTTAAAAACGTTTGCTTTTAAATAACCGGGAAATACAGTGTAATGAAAAATAAATGAAAATCATTCACACGGGACAAGAGTGTGAGGTTTCGCCTGATCCGTAGCCGCCATTTTTACCTTCTCCGGGGCTCTGTGTTGTTGCACCTGTATTTTCCGTTAGAGACTAATCTTTACAAAGCGAAAGAGTCTGGTCGTGCACATAAACAAAAGATGTACTCTTTTGTCCAGCTGGCCACTGTCCACCTTCTCATAAACAAATTAAACAAATACAGTCTTTTGCTGTATGACATGGTAAAAAAAAAAAGAAGTCCTAAATAGATATTTATTTTAAAATAAAACCGTTAATACAAAATGTTACTGATCGGGGACTGAGTTTAATGTTTAATCTAACCAGTTTCTTAAAAATTGTTTAAAAAAAATAAAATAAATTAGATCATCAATTATTTTATAGCTGTTTGGTAATTAACAGTGGTTTAAATTGAGTGTTATCAACTGGATTTTGACGCCTATAGGTTTCGTATATCGAGCATAGTGACATCAAAAAGTACAAACCAGATTTTTTTTTTTTATCACATTATATTAAACAGCTCCCACGTTGTCCAGCTTTGTCGTTTTAGTTTGTGAAATTGGAATGGAAATGAAAATGCCGATAAATTACCAAAAGGTGCTTTTGCTAAAAGAAATAACAATACCCATTCCACTTGGAAAATGTGAAGGAAGGGCAGTTATCAATAAGATAAGGATGGAACTATGGCAGAAAAGATAGTATGAGGATAAGAAATGAAAAAATATTTCAAAAATGTGAAATACACTAGAAAGGGGAAACTGGAAGCAGGGAAGGGAACGGTCATTGATGGATATTTGGGGGAACAGATGGGCGGGGCTGAAGGTGTAGGAAGGAGACTAAGAGAAGAAGGAACTAGGAAAGCAATTTTTGTTATTTGAGAGAAACACAGCTGGTTGGGAGCTGATTTAGTTTGTTAATAACATGATGATGTACACACTGTACAGTAGGTGGTGGTGTGCACCTTTCAGCTGTCTGCAACCGCCTATTAACTTGAGAGAGAATGAGAGAGAGAACGACGTCCTCACTGGTTGAAAAGCCGTTTCAGTTTCCATGTCTTCAGATAACTTGACACTTCATTACTCTCTGCACGAAATTCAGGGAAATGGCATCGAGTGGTGAGGAAATCCAGCTTCCTTTACGAAGGAAAAGAAAGAACGGAGAGGAAAGTGATGGTGTCGCAGGAAAGAGGTACAACATTTAGTCAGGAGAGCCCTTCTGCCTGCTGTGTGAAAATTAGGCCTAAAAGTTCCCGATATACGTATTTCTTTTTTTTTATGCCTTATATCTTTATTTATTTTGGTAAATAGGCTGTAGTCAACATAACCTATGGCGTTAAATATAAAACAAAGAACAGCTTTGCAAGTATGTTTAACAGTCTGCTATTCTTCCTGCTCTGCGTTTGATATTATAATTAATCACCTTTTTGCCACTTGAAATGTCTTTATTGAAATGCTATGAGATATTTGTCAGGTGTCTTTTGTAAAACTGATTTTTAAATCTCAAAGAGAGGATACGAAATGATCGATCACGTTGCCAAAAAAAAGTTATGTTAGAGAACTTCCGGTCAAGATCTTCTGTCTTGTCAAGTTAAGCTCCGTCTTCACCTAGGAGAAGAGAAAGGAGAAAACTACGGGACACATTACTGGAAGCAGGAAGGGAATGATCATTTATGGGGATCATGCCAGATACATTGGGGTTCTCGTCGGTGGATGAGAAGGTTGCTTCCCTGCACCTTCTGGTCAGGGAACGATTCCTGACTGTTTGTGCTTATGCATCAAACAGTTCAGAGTAACCAGGCTTATTGAAGTCACTGAGTGGGCAACGACAAGGAGACATCGAGGAGCGTGACTGGGAGGAACGACCTGTCTAAACTGATCCCGAGCTGTGTTTTGTTTTTGGACTTTTTCATAAACCACAGTTTGTTTGTTTGAAAGGGAGAGTGTTTGTTAGTTGAACGACAGATACAGGAGGAACAAGGTGGTTTTTGTCCTGTTCGCAGACCACTGAACCAGCTCTTTATCCCCTCAATGATATTTGAGAGTGTGTGGAAAAGGCATTGGAGTGTCCCATGGGGGATGCTTCGGGAGTATGGGGTGTCCGGTCCATTGTTATTAGCCATTCAGTCCTTGTTACGGGAGCTTTGTCCACATTACCGGTGTTATGCCAAGAAATGATCGTCTGCCAAAAACTGATTTCCGGTATTTGCCAAAAACTGGTTGCTCGTATTTAAACTGCTATAAATAACTTGTTGGTCTATAATATGTGAGACATATGTCAAATATATGTATGTATGAATGATATCAGGTCATCTTGAACCACAAACAGCATTCTTGTAACAAGGTAGAAGCCGTAATCAGTTTTTGGCAGTGACTTTTATATATCCTTTATTTATCCAGTTAAAAATGTGTTTTTTAAGAGCAATCTGGCCAAGAGGACAGAAGATATTGCAACAAATATAACAACAGTTCTGTAAACATCTTTTAAGTGGACAAAAAGGACCAGATTGGTTATAATGTAAGTACAATAACACAGAGTTATAAAGATACTTGAAAAACATGTAATTTTTACATTTTGTATATAACCCCTTTGTAAACCCTCTTCACTGAAGTCTATTTACCAACATACACAAAGAGATTACACATAAAAACCAGGAAGCACTGGAAATCAGGTTTTGGTAGGCGATCACTTTCTGGCACAACACTGGCAACAATTCGGACTAATTTCCGGTGGGTGCTGGACTCTTCCAGGACTCTTCCAGAGCAACTTTTTTATGTTAAGGGAATTTTCTCTGTCTGGGAACCGATTAATTGCAATATTGTCAGAAAAAATTTTGATGTCTGGGAACCTTTTTCGGAAATACTGTCACATCAGATTAGTTTAAAAACCAATTTAAAAAAAAACCTTTTCCTGGTTTCTTATCCTTTATCAGGTTGGAATCTTGTTTGGATCAGCCCACGGACTCAGTTACTTGTGAAGTCGTCACGTATACAGCGTCACCGCTACCTAGTAAGGTTACAAGTCTAAAAAGATCTGAGTTAAAGCTGGTATGTTGTACATTCTTGTACATGCTGTTTCTTGTTGTCTTCAAGAGAAACATTATGATGCTGACACCACTGAACCAATCACCTGCGGTCTTGAATCAATGGAGGATCTGTTGTCGTGGACAAGAAGTAAGGCAAACCCCTTCAGTGTGGCAGTTGTCCCCTTGGCACCTAGAGAGCCTCCTCTGGACCGTTGTCTGCGACGGACCTTGGTGTCTCATGACATGATGGGTGGCTACCTTGATGACAGGTATGAAGCGAGTGAGCCATGCCAACATGTGATACGCACTTTCTTTGTCTATGCTTCACGTTTCTGAATCATAAGATTCAGCACGGTGATTTCTGGCTAATCTTGCTGACAGACCTTAATGTGACACCTTGCGATATGATCACAGAGCACCCAAACCTTGTGCATGCTGACCTTATAAAAAGGGTTAAAGCCACTGGGGTAAAGGGTACAGCTAAAATTGTTGCCTTGGCAAATATCTATATTTAATTAGCTTGTTGAAATACAAAACTGTAATTAAAGTCAGATATTTGTCTGTCTTAATAATAGGGTGTGATAGTTTTCTTCGTATTTTAACATAGACTATCAATACAGCAGTTTACTATGGTGCTTTAAATAATAACCTTCTTCTGTCCGTGCATGTTAAGCACAAAAATGATATGTGTGGGTGTGTTATGGTGTTAAATCCTGATTGTTTGGTACTCTTACACAAGGACCACGCTGAATCAGCAGTCCTTGTATATTAGTCCTTTTCCATATAACCACTTTCAGTGGCATTTTTGCGTCATTTACCCTAACACCTGCAATCATGCTCAATGCTGATCGATTCTATACATGAACAAAAGCTATGTTTATGAGAGCCCTAGAAAACAAAGTGTCTTTCGCAATATATCAGCAGGCCTACGGTCAAAGTGGCATATTTTTACAATAATAATGAGCTGCAGCCAAAACAGCAGCGTGCGTGACAGGAAACAGGCCATGGAGCAGCCGAATAATTAAATTTGTGAGCTAGCGTTTGTGACGGGGAAGGCTAATACATCGACAGTAGCTGCTTCTGTCTCAGTGCAGACGGTCAGAAAACATGCAAACAGGTGATACAGAGCTGTTTTTGTCTTTTTTATCTTACCAACAATTTTTTTTTGAAAGCATAATTTCTTTGTGGCTTTAGTTAGCATAGTGTGTGTGCGTGCGTGCGTGCGTGCGTAAGCGACTGCAACAATATTGGACATATTCTCCTCTTATCATCTTTGCCACAAATAGTTCTTTAATTTACTTTGAAAAGATTTGGTCAACACAACTAATCCCCTGCCTTTGATTTAATAACTAAAGGGTCCACCCTAAAACCAGTGTATTATATTAAAATCTGTAATTATTCATTCTGAATTATTCTTAGACACTGCACCAGGTCATCCAACTGATTAGCTTCTAACTGGCTGCAGGCTGCCGCTCTGCCCAGTTCTGAGATCCATCAAGGGCCAGCCCACAAACTATGCCTTAGACAATGGTATAGCTACTTAAGAAAACTGCAGCAAACGGCAGTTTTGTATGCATGACAGTTTTTAGTGAGGCTCCATGCCGTAAAATAACCTTAAAACGCGTAGAGTTTCATTACTACTTTAAATTATTTTAGATCTGATTGACACATTTTCTTCCTCTGGAGAAAAGATGTCAGGTCACTTGTTCCCAGCTAGAAGAAAATTCGAAATGCTTGTAAATCCCAACACACATCCAGTTACAACCAACTACATGTACTGTAAATGCTACAGTTTGATACACCTTACCTAGAACAGCCTAAACTTGTGGCTTAAGCTTTTATTTCTTTGGTTTAAGTTCATGGAGATGTTGTTACAGTCACACTGTTGTACTGGTCTCACACAGGCTTTCTTCTGTTTCCCCTCTAAGGTTTGTTCAGGGCACAAATGCAGAGGCTCCATATGCTTTCTACCACTGGCAGTACATCGATATTTTTAACTACTTTTCACACCACCTGGTAACTATTCCTCCGGCTGTGTGGACCAATGCTGCACACAAACATGGAGTCATCGTTATTGGTGAGCAGAAAGTCTCAATAAAGCAGAACCAGACCCAGTTTAGTACGTCTGAAATAGCATCATAAATTTTAAATGTAGGATATACTAAAAGAAAAGGAGTATGTTGGCAGAAAGAGAAATGGTATCTTTTCTTGTCTTGAAATGTTAAACTGCTGTGGTCTACAGGGACTTTCATCACAGAGTGGATAAATGGAGCTGCGATGTGTGAAGACTTCCTGAAAGATGAGGAGTCGTACCGGAGAGTAGCTGATAAACTTGTCCAGATTAGCCACTGTTTTGGCTTTGACGGCTGGCTCATTAACATAGAGAACAAGCTCAGTGTGAGTAAAGCTTCTGTGCTCACCTCTAAAACAAAATGTTTAGGAAATACAGCCAATTTTTAAATCCATCTCCCAACCGGCACCAAGTTTTACCCCTAGTCAGCTCTTCCAGCTCATCCAGGGTACTCACAGGTGTTTTCCAAGCTAGCTAAGAGATATAATCCCTCCAGTGTGTCCTGTGTTTATTGTGGGGTTTCCTCGCAACACCTCATTTAGGAGGCATTGTAGACAGATGCCCGAATCACCTAAATTGGGTTATTTAGATGTGGAGGAGCAGCAGCTCCACTCCAAGTTCCTTCCTAATGACCAAACTCGTCATCCTATCTTGAACGGAGAGCTCAGCCACACTTCAGAGGAAGCTCATTTCTGCTGCTTGTGCCCTCATTTATGAACAAGACCCTCAGGTACATAAACTCCTGCACTTGATCAAGAATTTACCATAGCTTGGAATGGCATGGATTAGGAGGCAGTCAGGGACAGAGTTCCTGATGATTACAAAGCCAACATATTGGGTGCCAGTGTAGCTGACATAATGAACCTGTGTTTACAGTTTTTCTCAAATGTTAAAACACAAAAGCCAATCCTGTAACCCAAATGACCAGTAGTCTAAACACATTTACTAAATGTAGCCACCATATTCCAGTACCATAAACACATGTCACATGAAGACACAATTCACAAAACACAACCCTCTGTACTCATAAATCTAAACACATTTTTCCTTGCTAAAACACATGTTGCAAAACAACTCTGCTCATATCCTCAAATGAAAGCCCATGTGATGCAAAATGCTTGCCACAGTCACCAATCTTTGAACACAGGGAACACACCTGGCGTCATTCACTACACACAATGACTCAAAATTGAAGACACTTGTTGCTAATGCTGTACCCACATGTAAAAGCAAGTTCAGAGTGCACAGTATGCTGAAGGTTCCAAACAAACACAATGGATGAAGGCAGAGTCAGGGGAAGAGGAATTTGATGCAGAGGAGGGAGAAGAGCTGGCCCTGGAAGAAGAGGAGCAGGCCAATGAGGAAGAGGAGTTCAAATGAGAGGAGGAAGAGGAGCGACCAACGAGGAAGAGGAGAAGGCCAACATGGGAGAGGAGAAGGTCCAGGAGGGAGAGCAAGACAACCTCGCACCATCATTACGGACGAGATGCGAGCAACAGCTCAGCGACATGATGCCGCACAGTGATTGTGGTGTGTGTGTGGTGTGAATAACGTAAATAAAAAAACTTCACACCCTGTTCATGTTTTCAAGATTACTGTTGTGTGCAATAGATTCTGTTTTTGCATTGAGTTGTGTTACAGTAGTGTACGTACATGCAGGATTTTCTATAGATTTATACTACTCATATGAAACTCACAAATCTAAATGCCTAATCCTCTGCAGAGATCTACGACGATCCGTTACTGTATAGTTTCTAAAATATGCATTGGCAGTTATGAAACAAAGAACCTTCTCACAAATTGAGCATTGTGTTTTCAATTGTTTTGCTGTAGTGTGTAATGCTGTGTATAGTGTTTATAGTTTTGACAGCTTCGAGCTGCTCTCTTGGTGTGGGAGTTTGAGTTTTGCAGTGGGAAGGTGTGGTTGTGTTTATGTAGCTTTAGAGAAGGGTGTTGTGTTTGGACATTGGGGGACCTGGTGGTAACGTTTGTGACATGTGTTTTAGCATTTGAGAAAAACTGTAATGCAGTGGCAGGTTTGACTTCAACCGGATGCCATTTGTTCCATCTTCCCGCTCTCTCTGTCTCCAGTTTCTATTCTTAACTATCTAAAAAAGGAAAAAAGCCTAAATTTTTTTCTGTTTATTTTTTTAATAACACTTAAAAAAATAAACTGGACTGAGACGAATAAGTCATCTTTTACACAATACTTAATTGTATGTTGTAAATCTTAATGTACCGTTTTCCCAGAAATGGCAGCACCCTCTACAGCTTTGTCAGTAGATGTAGAGGGGAAGGATTACAGACAGCTTTTATGCAATCTTATTGAAAACCTATTAAATCACTGAAAAAGCCACAGAAGCAAAAACAAATCCTACATCTGTCATTAATAACAGGCTGTGAGTATTTAGCTTTTACTCTACCATCTATTGGAGCAGATCAAAGAAATGATTTAATCATAAACAGCGGTCCCTCGTTTATGGCAGGAGTTACATTCTAAAAATAACTCGCGATAGGTGAAATCCACAAAGTAGTCAGCTTTATTTTCTACAATTATTAGAGATGTTTTAATGTAAAACTACTCACTATATACGACCGTGGCTCAGGGGGTTGGGAAGCGTATCTGTAACCGGAAGGTCGCCTGTTCGATCCCTGGGCTCTCTGTCCTGGTCGTTGTGTCCTTGGGCAAGACACTTTACCCTACTTGCCTACTGGTGCTGGCCAGAGGGGCCGATGGCGCGAAATGGCAGCCTCGCTTCTGTCAGTCTGCCCCAGGGCAGCTGTGGCTACAACCGTAGCTTGCCTCCACCAGTGTATGAATGCGAGAGTGAATGAATAGTGGCATTGTAAAGCGCTTTGGGTGCCTTGAAAAGCGCTATATAAATCCAATCCATTATTATTATCATTATTTTCAGACAGGCATGAACATTTTCACACTTTTCTCTCTTGTTTAAAGACTCTTAAAGTTCAAACCGTTGTAGAAAAATAAGTCCAGTAGTATAAAACGTTTCGTTGACATTGCCGTGTTTGTTGGGGAGAAAACGTACAAACACACAGTGCAGCACTTCAGAGTCACACTGCTAGCAATTGAAGATTTATGTAAATTTGACAAGCTGAACGCATTCTTTACTGGACAGGAGACACGACACGATTGACAATGGTCTACAGCCAATCAGCATGCAGAACACAATTCGCTGTGTATTTAAAAAAAAAAAAAAAGCATGCAAAATTGCACAAAAAAATCTGCAAAACAGCGAGGCCGTGAAAGGTGAACCGTGCTATAGCGAGGGACCGCTGTACTACTGATGTGTGCTTTGATTTGTGCTTACCTTTTGGGAAAAAGTAAACCGATTGCATGACAGTGTCAGTCTTTGCAGCTGTAGCAGATGGATCATGTGTGCTGCTCTCTGCTTACAGGAGGTTGCAGTGCGAAATGTGCCGCTGTTCCTGCGCTATCTGACAGACCAGATGCACGAGAGAGTGTCCGGCAGCCTTGTGCTGTGGTACGACAGTGTACTTGACAATGGAGAGCTAAAATGGCAGAATGAGCTCAACCAGTCCAACAGGTAGATTAAAAAAAAACAAAACGTGTTTCCTTTATAGCATCTGATCAAAAACAAAGACTGAAAAAGAGAACTTTGGTCCACAGAAGTGTGTCAGACCTTTTAGATCACGATTGCTTCTAGCCTGTCAGTTCCTGGCAAACAGTTATGTATCCGTGTCAATATCTCCATACCAGGGTGTTTTTTGATGCTTGCGATGGCCTCTTTACCAACTACAACTGGAAGGAGGAGAACCTAGTGGAGATGAAGAACCTGGCGCTCCAAGACCGCCAAGCTGACATCTATGTTGGAGTGGATGTGTTTGCTCGAGGAGAGGTAGTAGGAGGAATGTTTGAGACAAATAAGGTAAGAAACTGTGAATTGTGTTTACCAGCTTGTGCTTGTACCGTGCAGCGTCTGATTTTGGTTGTCTGCAGGCGCTGGAGATCATTCGAAGGCACAACTTCTCTGTAGCCATCTTTGCTCCTGGCTGGGTATACGAGACTCATGAGGATAAGAGTGAATTCCGCAAGAATCAAGACAAGTGAGACTAGTGCAACATCTACTCTGTGAAAAAATCAGACTGTATTTATAGATGGGTGTAGGCACCATAAGTTGAAGGCTTTAGCCATCACTGTCTTGTTTTTTAACAGTGAGCAGCAGAAGTGAGATTGTGCACTGAGAGGCTAGTAACTTCTCACTTGTCAGTCCTTTTGGGCTCTAATGAGAACCATAATAGGGGGAGGAAGCTGAGAGCCTTTTTCACATTCAGACTTACAATCACTCCTTGCTGGCTGTTGGAGTAAATGCTAAGTTAAGGTTCTTGTGCATTTGCAACACTTCTGAGAACTGGACACAGCATCCATCTTTCAAATATAGACAATATGTGGGGCATGTTAGTCAGTGTAAAGACTGAGATGTCTGTCCTCTGTGCAGGTTCTGGGCTCTTCTGTCAAACTACCTGTACATCCACCGACTAGCCTCACCGCTCCCCTTCGTCTCCTCCTTCTGCCAGGGCTTTGGGAATGCCGTCTACTGGCAAGGACAGGTACTGAAGTAAAGCGTTATTTATGTATTACACTGCTTCATGTATTACCTTTGCATTACTCCCTGTGTAAATGCCAATAACAATATGACACTAAACTTTCTTTTGCTCACATTTTATTTAGAAAGCACTTTAAAATACCCAGCACAGGACCAAAGTGCTGTACAGAAAATAAGTTAAAAACAATAGAATAACAGAAGACAGCAAAAATAAATAAAACACATAATACATAAAAATTAAAACAGCCCTATATTAAAAAAACAAGATAAAACAGCATAGAATCAACTAAAAACAACTAAAATAACACTAAAAATAAAAACCAAAATCTCACGTGGTGTCAAAGGCCAGGGTGAAGAGGTGGGTTTCCAGGAGTGATTTAAAAACAGGTAGAGAAGAAGCCTGTCTGCTCTCTGAAGGGAGATCGTTCCATAGGTTGGCGCACGATCTCCTCTATGCTCAGCCCTGGGTACATTCAGGAGCAGCTGATCAGCTGACCTGAGAGAGCGGGTGGGTGTATAAGGCTGTAGCAGCTCAGAGAGATAAGATGGGGTTAGGCTATGGAGGGCTTTAAAAGCAAATAAAAGAATTTTAAAATGAATCCTAAAAGAAATGCTCCTACATACTTGCACATATTTCTATCCTAATAAGGAAAACTTCCATAAGATATTTCTTTGAAGTTTTACCACAAAACTCACGGCAAAGTCAAAAACAGCCCTGGAGCAGTTTACAGGGCTGACAGTGATCTGAGTACACTTGGAACAAGGTGTGATTCTAAAAGCTGTTGCATCACTTCTTTTGTTTTGTTTTCAATCCCAGTCAAGTTTCATCTGCTTGGCTAGTGTGAAGGGGTGTGCTAACTTTGTGTTAGCGTCATAGATTGTGTAGA
The DNA here is from genome assembly GCF_057382095.1 of Aulonocara sp. 'chitande type north' Nkhata Bay. Classification (NCBI taxonomy): domain Eukaryota; kingdom Metazoa; phylum Chordata; class Actinopteri; order Cichliformes; family Cichlidae; genus Aulonocara; species Aulonocara sp. 'chitande type north' Nkhata Bay. The sequence continues at coordinate 1,240,855 of NC_141347.1, read as the reverse complement.
AAAGGGTTGATTTCTGAGGTGTTGTATAGCTTTGATGTACACTCCTTAAGTTGCTTTGCCATTGCTGTCCCGTCTCCCATTCTTCTAAACAGAGCTTTTCCTCACAAACAGAAGGTTTGAACAGCAGGTGGGTGGTCTTCTGTACTTACAGAGAGCTTTGTGACTCAGATGGCCTTATTTAGGGTGTCCCCCTCTGGTAATGATCTCACTGACATCACTATAGAGATAGAATAGAAGAAACTGTCTGAAGCCAAGACCAAGCTGAAGCCTGTGCTTTTGGATCAGAGGGCTTACTCGTGTAATATGAGTATTCACTGTTGTACTGGTAACAGTGAATACTGTCCTTTTTCTTTTTTATGTAAAGGAAAGACAATTTACATAAAAAAGAAAAAGGACAGTATTCACTGTTACCAGTACAACAGTGAATACTCATATTACACTTTACATTTTTTTATGTAAAGGAAAGACAATTCTCCTCCTTGAATCGCTACCTTATCGTGGTGGAGGGGTTTGTGTGTCCCAGGGATCCCAGGGGCTATGTTGTCTGGGGGCTTTTGCCCCCTGGTAGGGTCTCCCATGGCAAATTGGTCCTGGGTGAGGGACCAGACAAAGAGCGATTCAGAAGACCCTTATGAAAAGAATATCGAGGGAACAGTTTACCCTGCCCGGGATAGGGTTACCGGGGCCCCGCCCTGGAGCCAGGCCCGGGGAGGGTGCCTGAGGGCGAGCGTCTGGTGGCCGGGCCTTAGTCCATGGGGCCCGGCCGGGCACAGCCCGAAGAGGAGACATGGGCCCATCCTCCCGCAGGCCCACCACCCGCAGGAGGCGCCATAGGGGTCGGGTGCATTGTGTGCCGGGTGGCGGCCAGGAGCGGAGGCCCTGGCGGACTGACCCCCGGCTGCCAAGACTGGCAATAGGGAAATGGAATGTCACCTCTCTGGTGGGGAAGGAGCCTGAGTTAGTGCGTGAGGTTGAGAGGTACCGGCTAGATATAGTCGGGCTCACCTCTACGCATGGCTTGGGCTCTGGAACCAGTCTCCTGGAGAGGGGCTGGACTCTGTCTCAGTCTGGAGTTGCCCCTGGTGAGAGGCGGCGGGCTGGGGTGGGTATCCTAATATCCCCTCGGCTTGCTGCCGGTACGTTGGGGTTTTTCCCGGTGGACGAGAGGGTTTGTTCCCTGCGCCGAGTGGCAGTTCGGAGTACCCAGCCTTCTTAGAGTCCCTGGGGGGGTGCTGGAAGGTGCTCCACCTGGAGACTCTGTTGTCCTGCTGGGAGACTTCAATGCTCACGTGGGTAACGACAGCGAGACCTGGAGGGGCGTGATTGGGAGGAACGGCCTCCCTGATCTGAACCCGAGCGGTGCTTTGTTATTGGACTTCTGTGCTAATCACAGTTTGGCCATAACGAACACCCTGTTCGAACATAAGAGTGTCCATAAGTGCACGTGGCACCAGGACGCTCTAGGCCGTAGGTCGATGATCGATTTTGTAATCGTATCACCAGACCTGCGACCATATGTTCTGGACACTCGGGTAAAGAGAGGGGCTGAGCTGTCAACTGATCACCACCTGGTGGTGAGTTGGATCAGGTGGCGGGGGAGGACGCTGGACAGACCTGGTGCACCTAAACGCGTAGTGAGGGTGTGCTGGGAACGTCTAGCAGAGGCCCCAGTCCGCGAGATCTTCAACGCACACCTCCGGCAGAGCTTCAACAGCATTCCGAGGGAGACTGGGGACATTGAGTCCGAATGGACCATGTTCAGCGTCTCCATTGCCGAAGCTGCTGCATTGAGCTGCGGCCAAAAGGTGGTTGGTGCCTGCTGTGGTGGTAATCCCCGAACCAAATGGTGGACACCAGAGGTGAACGGAGCCACCAGGCTGAAGAAGGAGTCCTATCGGGCTTGGTTAGCCTGTGGGACTCCGGAGGCAGCCGACAGGTATCGACAGGCTAAGCGGAATGCGGCTCGGGCAGTGGCTGAAGCAAAAACTCGGGTGTGGGAGGAGTTCGGAGAGGCCATGGAAAAAGACTTTCGGACTGCCTCGAAGAGATTCTGGCAAACCGTCAGGCATCTCAGGAGGGGAAAGCGGTGCTCTACCTACACTGTGTATAGTGCTGGCGGAGCGCTGCTGACGTCGACTGAGAAAATTGTCAGGCGGTGGAAGGAATACTTCGAGGACCTCCTTAATCCCACCGACACGTCTTCCGAGGAGGAAGCAGAGTCTGGGGATGAGGGGAATGACCCGCCAATTTCCAGGGGCGAGGTCACTGAGGCAGTTAAACAACTCCTTGGTGGCAGAGCCCCTAGTGTTGATGAGGTCCGCCCCGAGTTCCTGAAGGCTCTGGACGTTGTAGGGCTGTCCTGCTTGACACGCCTCTGCAATGTTGCGTGGACATCAGGGGCAGTACCTGTGGACTGGCAGACCGGGGTGGTGGTCCCCATCTTTAAGAAGGGGGACCGGAGGGTGTGTTCCAACTACAGGGGGATCACACTCCTCAGCCTCCCTGGGAAAGTCTATGCCAGGGTGCTGGAAAGGAGAGTTCGTCCGCTAGTCGAACCTCGAATACAGGAGGAACAATGCGGTTTTCGTCCTGGTCGCGGAACACTGGACCAGCTCTTTATCCTCTCGAGGGTACTTGAGGGTGCATGGGAGTTTGCCCAACCAGTCTACATGTGTTTTGTGGACTTGGAGAAGGCATTCGACCGTGTCCCTCGGGGTGTCCTGTGGGAGGTGTTGCGGGAGTATGGGGTGTCTGGCCCATTGCTACGGGCCATTCGATCCCTATACAACCATTGTAAGAGCTTGGTTCGCATTGCCGGCAATAAGTCGGACTCGTTCCCGGTGGGTGATGGGCTCCGCCAGGGCTGCCCTTTGTCTCCGGTTCTGTTCATAATTTTCATGGACAGGATTTCTAGGCGCAGCCAAGTGGCGGAGGGCTTTCGCTTTGGTGGCCTCAGAATCTCATCTCTGATTTTTGCGGATGATGTGGTTCTGTTGGCTTCATCGGTTCGCAGCCGAGTGTGAAGCAGCGGGAATGAGGATCAGCACCTCCAAATCTGAGGCCATGGTTCTCAGCCGGAAAAGGGTGGAGTGCCCACTCCGGGGTCGGGGATGAGTTCCTGCCCCAAGTGGAGGAGTTCAAGTATGTCGGGGTCTTGTTCGCGAGTGATGGGAGAAGGGAGCCGGAGATCGACAGACGGATTGGGGCTGCAGTAATGCGGGCGCTGCACCAGTCCGTCGTGGTGAAGAGGGAGCTGAGTGTAAAAGCGAAGCTCTCAAGTTACCGGTCGATCTACGTCCCTACCCTCACCTATGGCCACGAGCTGTGGGTAGTGACCGAAAGAACGAGATCACGGATACAAGCGGCAGAAATGAGCTTCCTCCGAAGGGTGGCTGGCCTCTCCCTTAGAGATGGGGTGAGAAGTTCGGCCATCCGGGAGGGGCTCAGAGTAGAGCAGCTGCCGCTCCACATCGAAAGGAGCCAGCTGAGGTGGTTCGGGCATCTGACAAGGATGCCCCCTGGGCGCCTCCTGGGTGAGGTGTTCCAGGCATGTCCCACCGGGAGGAGGCCCCGGGGCAGACCCAGGACACGCTGGAGAGATTATATCTCTCGGCTGGCCTGGGAACGCCTTGGTGTTCCCCCGGATAAGCTGGAGGAGGTGGCTGGGGAGAGGGAGGTCTGGGCCTCTTTGCTTAGGCTGCTGCCCCCGCGACCCGGCCTCTGATAAAGCAGATTAAGATGGATGGATGGATGGATGGAAAGACAATTTTGCATATCAGGTGATAATTTAAAAAACAAACAAACATCATCAACAGTGTAATTATTTATTTAAAGAAGACAAACTCCAGAATTTGTCTGTGAAAAACAAAGTACACTTCTTGTTAACGTCTTGAACCACTTTCAGTTATTCTGTTGTAGATTTACTTTGTGTGTTTAAGATGATCGGTTATCGCCCAGACAGCCGGACATTTGACTCTAGACTAGTTTAGTGTACGGAGGAGTTCAGGGTCAGCAGGGTGTCCGGGTCCCATCCTCTGAAAACCAACCTAAACTGTCATCTCTGCACCACCTTGCTCGTTAGTTGGTATGAGGTGTTTGTTTTCACATGTGGTGCAGGCACCTCCCCTTGTGTGTCCAAAGGACGTTATTCCACAAGTCTTGTGGTTTGTTCAGACACAACAACTTTGCAAACCTAAACCATGCTGCCGTCTTCTCATGTTCAGAGAGAAGTGGACTTTTCCTACAACCATTGCAACAAGCCAGTCTTATTCTAATTGTATGGTCATGAACTTTAACCTTAACATGCTTACAGAGGTTTGTAACATGTAATGTTTTACAGGTCATCGTTAAGCTGTAAGCAGCTGAAAGCTTACCTGTTACTCAAAAGTTTACTTGTCAAACCTATTAAAGTGTACTATTTGCTTTATTAGTTTATTAACATTGTTTAAAAATGTGCAGAGTAATTTTGTATTTTTTACTCTTTTTTTTTTTTTTCTGTATGTAGCATGAGACAAATAGCAGCTGGTTCAACCTGACAGCCCAGGAGATTCAGCCTTTGTACTACCACCAGACTCTAGGGGGCCTTGGGTGGCTGAGAAGCTCTGGCTGCCCGAAGGATGCCTGGAATGGAAGTTGTTCGCTGCTGCTCGACGGACTCATCCCTGCAAGCCACACCACTCCAGTTTGTGCCAAGTGTGTGGGTTTGTTTGATTGAGGCTTTATTTTGTTTTAGTTTCTACCTTATTTTCACATAGAAAACTCAGAACTGCAGTCTAAGGCACATATGGAACAGCTCATTTCTCTTTTTTTTTTCCTTGATTCAGGATCTTCTCCATCCATGTACCCCTGCCGTCCAGTACACTGGTGAGCCTCATCTACAAGGCGTCTCCTGAGATCGCAGTCTCCTTGGAGCTGAAGACGACTGATGCCAGTCAGTGCACACACGTCGATGTCCAGGAAATCCAACGTGAGTTTCTTAAGACCCTTCAAAAAATCTTTTTGAATCACCACCATTAAGCCTGACAGGGAATCACTACTCATTTTGCACAGTCAAAACCCTCTCTGCTTTAGTTTGGTTTACATTATAGTTGAGAACATTTAAGGAGCAGACTAATTAAAAACTGACTGATTTTCATGTGTGAAATTAAGTTTGTACGGCTGTTGGTTGTTTTTATAAACTGTTACCTTATTGAGTTTCATTATAGACAGTTTACCCAGCGAGTGCCTCTTTAAAAACGAGAAAAAGGACCCTTCCTTTGGTGAGTGGTGTAGATATTTAGACTTTGCAGTGTTTCAATCCAAACTATATGAAATTACTATTCTTCAATGGCTGGAAACTATAGACTGTATACAAAAGATGGATTAAGAGACTCATCCATTGGTTTCTGGATTCCACAGGTTAAAACCTCAGCGTTGGCACTGAGCTGTTTGAATATTAAACTGTATGATTGTGAGAATAGTCTGGTTTATAGACACTCTAAGCAAAACTCTTGCTTAAATCAGAATAATTCCATTTCTTTAGAGATATGGTTTTTTTTGCTTTTGACGCCTCAATTCTCTTGTGATTTCTCAAAGAGACGGAAGGCAAAATATAGAGTTTGTCAAAAGAAGTGTTGCAGCGATGTTCTGGATGAGGAAAATGTGTTTATTGAACATTACAGTGCGCAAACCTGTTCTGGCAGACCTGCAAATAAAGAACTTTAAACATGTTTACAGCACAGTATGGGCACTTCGAGGCCATTAGGTCTCATACAAAAACCAATATTCAATAAACAAAACCTTTGTAGAGCCATCCTATTGGTCCCTAATTCCTTTAGCAGCACATCATCCATCCAGAGTCATAAAGGAGTATCCTCATGATTTAGGCCATTTAGTACGTTTGTTTAACTTAATTTTTAACTGCTATTAAAAAAATCTAACACTGGGATAAATAAAATATTTGTTATCTTATTTTAAGAAGAACAAAGAGCCCAGCAACAGATGGTGTGGCCCCCACAGAGCCCTGATCTTAACACCGGGGATTATGTCCGGGGTTGCATGAGGAGACATAAGATACTGACATTTTAAATCCACAGAAGAACTGTGGCAAGTTCTCCAAGATGCTGATCAACAGGCCTTAAACAGTGTGCTGAGGTGAACTGGTGCTATAAAAGGCACCAGTACATGTTTTGTGTGTGTGTGTATGTGTGTGTGTATGTATATATATATATATATATATATATATATATATATATATATATATATATATATATATATATATATATAGATATATATAGATATATATAGATATATATATATATAGATAGATATATATATATATATAGATAGATATATATATATATATAGATAGATCTATATATATATATAGATATATATATATAGATAGATCTATCTATCTATCTATCTATCTATCTATCTATCTATCTATCTAGATAGATAGATAGATAGATAGATATATTAATGTCTCAATTTATTACATAGTGCTGTTGGTCAGGCTTAGGGGCTTTAATTTCACACAGTTGCTGATACTTCATCATTTATTGAAGGTTTGTGATCCTGCCTCCAAATCACACAGCAAGTCGAGTCGTTGTTGGGTGTTTTTGTGTGTCTATAGTTAACAGTGTATCCCCTGAAGTACTGGATGACGAGCACCAGTTAGTGAACAAGTTCACTCAGCTATGTGGAAACTTGAACCACAATGGTTGGACCATGAGGTGTGTGGAGCACTAACAGTTGAGTGATTTTAATTTCTCCAAAGAGTTGAAGTTCTTGGACTTATTTTTTTCCCCATGTTTGTGAGCAGGTGTTCACAGCTGGAGCTTCACTGCTGCACTCTTCGAGAAGTTTGTGTGAAGATCGAACGCATCGGACAGCCTGAGGACAGGCCTTTCAGCTGCAGGGTGGGAGAACTCATGGTGAGACAGTGGGAGCAAGTACTCCTCGATGTATTACTCTGTGCCTGCTGTTAGAGATTAGAATGTAAGCTTGGATCCATAAATAATAATGATAATACATTTTATTTATAGGCGCCTTTAAAGACCTTTAAGGTCACCTTACAGTACGACAAAATAAAAGCATAAGGTAAACAACAAAAAAAATAAGCCCTACACACTGGGCTTGTGTGGGGTTATTTTGTGGTATTTGGTACACATTTTATTAGCCACACATGACATGAAGACAAATGTAAAGTTACTGATAAATATGTTTATTCCAGTCCACTTGAGATTAAACTGGGAGAATACACTCCAAGTTTGAAGCTGATTAAATGAACAGGTTTCAAGACAGACAAAGAAATGATGGACAGAGGTTTTTTGCCAACTATAACAATATCAGCAGTAAGGTTACCAGTTTTCTTTGAGAAGTAATCTATTCAAAATTTGAATTTAAATCTGGTTCTAGCATGTTTCTTATTCGTCTCTTTCTACAAGGTCTTAGATGTAGCTAGCCTGCAGGTGCCCCCAGACAGGATTCACGGTGTGTGCATTGATGACGTGGTGTGGCTGCGTGGGGCTGGAACCTCACTCCTCAACGCCACTCTGCGCTGGGACTACCCTGGCAACCTCGTACGTCACTTCAAGGTGTACTGGCGACAGCTGAGAGGACCTCATCCCAGCATCCCCCCCGGTCAGTTGGTTCTGGTGGGTCGCTCGTATTCCAATTTGTTCAGGGTGACGGAACTGAGAGTGCCAGAACCTCCTGGCCTGTTGGAGCTGGTGGTGGAGCCAGTGATCAAGATGGGTTTCCCAGTCCCAGAGAGCCACTGGGGAAGAAGAAGCCTCAGCTACACAAAGGATTCCTCGAAATGAATTTTACACAAATACCAACCAGTAGCATCTTCATTTACTCTCATGCTACGACTGTTACTATCACACCTGTGAAGCAGAATGTGGAGAAATGCCTTAATTTGTTTCAGGATCAGTGTGCATCAGTGATGTAATCACCAATCTCGTCCCAGTGTAGTAGAAGCTTAAAGAAACATGTCAAACATCTTGTGAAATGTGAATTGAGGCTGTGTAAGTATACTTATGAATACAGCTTTGTAACATTTTACATCCTGTTTAAGATCTAGTTATTAACAAGAATGTTCAACAATAAAACTGGATAACTAAAGGATATTTTCAAAAATTTAAATTGAAGGGATAAAAGCAATATGTAACCTGTACGAAAATGCAAATATGATCCATATTTGAGTCAAATAAGTCTGGTGTCTGGGCATTCCAGACAAGAAAAGAAAGAAATTTGTTAAATTTGATAGTTTTGATCAGTTATGTGTAAAGCCAGTAGCATTCTAAACAAAAGAAAGGTGCACCTTACCCTTATACAGCCCACACAAATATATCAACAGCAGTGATCACAAAACGGTGTATAACTGAAGGCAGTAGTGAGATCTTTAACCAGGTCTTCCCATTAACACCTGACCTGGCCAGAGGGTCAGTCAATGAGCTCGTCAATAGCTTCAATGCAAAAATGTTAAATGTAATGGACACAATTGCTCCCATTAAGGTGAAGGTTATCTCTGGAAGGAAAAAGTCTCCATGGAGAAACTGAGTGTAGGAAAGCTGAGCGCAGATGGAGAAAAACAAACCTCCAGGTTCATTATGACATCGATAAAGAGAAACTTCACAATTATAATTTACAACTGAGGAGTGCAAGAAGGTCCTACTTCTCTGACATCATCACTAGAAACAGCCATAATGCTCGGGTCTTATTTTCTACAGTTGACAGGCTAACAAACCCTCCTGTGTCAGTGGCAGCTGAACTTCATTCAACCATGGCCTGCAATGACTTTGGCAAATTCTTCACAGAAAAAATCCAAAAGATTAGACAAGCAATTGGTACATCAACAGCAGATCCAGAATATGTACTGTGTCCACCATCAAACAGTTTCACCCTATTAACAGCAAAGACCTGGAGGACATCTTAGGTCAACTGAACTCCTCCTCTTGCTGTTTAGATGTCCTGCCAACAAGTTTTTTCAAAAAGGTCTCAAAGACTTTAGAGTCAGACCTGTTACAGATCGTCAACTTTTCTTTAATGTCAGGCGTGTTTCCAGAATCACTAAAAACTGCTGTAATAAAACCTATACTGAAAAAGGACAATCTTGACAAGACACAAATGAACAACTACAGGCCGATCTCAAATCTCCCATTTTTAAGTAAGATCATTGAAAAAGCAGTTTCTCAACAGCTCAATTACTTCTTAAAACAGAATAACTGCTATGATGCCTTCCAGTCAGGTTTTAGACAGAACCACAGCACTGAAACCGCTCTGACCAAAGTGTTTAATGAAATATGTCTGAATACAGACAGTGGAAAAATGTCAGTCTTAGTTTTACTGGATCTCAGTGCAGCATTTGACACAGTTGACCACAACATATTACTGAAACGACTGGAGAACTGGGCAGGTCTTTCAGGAACTGTACTAAACTGGTTCAAAACATACTTAGAAAACAGGACATACTTTGTATCAATAGGTAACTTCACATCTGAGCAGACAAGTATCACATGTGGAGTTCCCCAAGGTTCCATCTTGGGACCCCTTCTGTTTAACATTTACATGCTCCCACTGGCACAGATTATAAAGAACAACAAAATAAACTATCATAGCTATGCAGATGACACACAAATATATATCACAATGTCACCAGGAGACCGAGGCCCTGTACAGGCTCTTGGTAAGTGCATTGAGGAAATTAATGACTGGTTGTGCCACAATTTTCTCCAACTAAACAAAAACAAAACTGAGGTAATAGTCTTTGGCGCCAAAGAAAAACGATTACAGGTCACCAGAGAACTTCAATCTATACATCTAAAAACCACAAACCAGGCGAGAAATTTGGGTGTAGTTATGGATGCAGACCTAAACTTAGAAAAACACATTAAGACAATAACAAAGTCAGCTTACTATCACCTCAAGAATATTTCAAGGATAAAAGATCTGATGTCTCAACAGGACCTGGAAAAACTAGTCCATGCATTCATCTTTAGTAGGCTTGCTTACTGTAACAGCATCTTTACAGGTCTACCTAAAAAATCAGTCAGACAACTACAGCTCATTCAGAACTCTGCTGCTCGAGTCCTCACTAAGACCAAAAAAGTGGACCACATCAGTCCAGCTCTGAGGTCTTTACACTGGCTGCCTGTCCGTCAGAGGATAGACTTTAAAGTTCTAATACTGGTCTATAAAGCTCTGAATGGTTTAGGACCAAAATACATCAGTGACCTCCTGACCCAGTATGAACCTTCCAGATCCCTCAGGTCATCTGGATCCGGTCTTTTATCAGTTCCCAGAGTCAGAACCAGACACGGAGAAGCTGCATTCAGCTTTTATGCTCCTTATATCTGGAACAAACTCCCAGAAAGCCTCAGATCAGCTGAAACACTCAGTTTATTTAAATCCAGGTTGAAGACTCACCTATTCTCAGCTGCATTTGAATAAAGCACCAAATCCACACTTTTAAGCTTAAATTTCAAAATTTACACTAACTACTGATCTTATCTATTTCTGATTTTATCTGTTTTGATTTTATATACTGTTTTGTTTGTTTGTTAAGCTTAAATTTCAAAACTAACATTTTAACTACTGATTTTATCTATTGTTATGATTTTATCTGTTTTGATTTTATATACTGTTTTGTTTGTTTGTTTGTTTGTTTGTTAATTAGTTAATTTGTTTGTTTGCTTGTTTTAATCAATTTTAAACCATGCTTTTTATTTGTTTTTGTTTCTAATGTCTCTGTAAAGCACTTTGAATCACCTTGTTGTTGAATTGTGCTATACAAATAAACTTGCCTTGCCTTATACTGTTTTATGTCTTTGTCTGAATATCTAATCACAGTCTGTATAAGTGAATACAATCAAATCTACAGCCATGCTAACTGCTATAATAACTAAGCTAATACAATGCTAATATTAGCATGCTAACATACTATGCCGGTATCTTTTTATCTTTTATTTATATATTCTTTGATACATCTTTTTTTTTTCTTTTTTTTTTTTTTGCCTGTCCCGTTTGGCTCTTTTGCATCAGAATTATTGTCTAAAGGCAAAGAAAGATGCCCAACGGATTTACTTTACCAAATTGACCATCCCAGCCTTGCCATAATGGTCCATTTGATTCACCTTTTATTGTTTATTTTATTTTCACTTACTGAATACTGGGGGAAAGAAGGGGAGAAAGAAAGAGGGAAAGAGAAACAGCTGAGAAGAGGGACGGGGGAGAAGGGCACAAAACAAAAACCAACAGAATGAGCAGAAAAAAAAAGAAGAAAAAAAATGCATATATCAATCACCTGGGTCACCTGCTGAGAAAGAAAAAAGAAAACAAGCAGAAGAAAACAAGAGTAATAGAATAAACAACATCACAATGATTATGGGAATATGACAGTAAATACTAAATATTAAACATTATTGTGCAGCACATAAGATCAACAGAACACAGTGTGCTTTGAGGTAGGAGCCAAAAAGGGTGTAGTTTGTGGGTGTGATCACCCGTGTGTACACCTGTGAGCATGGACGCGCTTGTTTTTTTTTTTTTTAAAGGTTCCTTCATGTAATGATCTGCTAGAGGGTGTGGGGGGGCCACAGCCCCGTCCTCCAGGGCATGAAGCAGGTATGGAGGAGATCAAAACTCCAGACATCCAGAGGCCCCCAGAACACAAGAGACCAAGGAAGACCAACAGAGGGGCAGCCGCGCCACTGTCCCAGAAAGAGCTGAGGAGAGTCCCAGATGAGGGCTCACTCAGCAGCCGCGGAGCAGAAGCCAGGGGGAGTTGCAGTGACGCGCCCGTGAGCTCCGCCGGCAGCCAGCCGTGCCTGAGTGACCGAGCCCCAGGCCGAGAGGCCGAGGGCACCCCACCTCCGAAGTGGCCCGAGCGAGCCAGGCCAGGCCCCGATAAGCGGCCGCCAAGGAGTGAGACGGTGTGTACCTGGACGCCCATCCCCGGACACAAAGAACCACCAACGCACCGATGTCTGAGGGAGTCCGCCACTGGCAGGGGAAGTGGTGGTAGGGGGAGATAGAAACCTCAGGCCCTCCAAGCCTTGGAGGGCCTGAGATGTCCCCAGAGAGGTGGCGCCTGACACCCAACCTGACATATAGACACAGAAATACAGGCACACACATATACAAACATCCATTCCCACCCTCATGCTCTCATATGCACTTACTCCACACTCAACCAACGTGGAGACAGACATAAAGAGACTCTGTACACACGATCACACTCCCCAAGCGTACTCTACGAACCGGGTCTAGGTACCCTTGCCCCTGGAGGGGGGAACTGCATCCAGACCCAGGTGGTGTTACCCTTTTCCCTGCGGTGGGGGGAGGCAGACCGCCCCGACTCCGCAGCAGCAGGGAGGCACCACACTCCAGACCGCAGTCGGACGGCCAACTCCTCCTCCTAGCCCCCCCGCTCCAGCAGGTCGCAGAGAATGGGGGTGAGAGAAGACTCCAAACCTCCTTCCACCCGCTCATTGTAGTGTTGATGCATTTAAAACCCAGGAGGGCATGGAGCTACCTGCCAGAGAGCAGCAGGTAAGCGCATGGTCCCTCCTGCTAGCCCTCAATGTCTACGTGTATTTAACATTGAGAGGTGGGCAACGACGCCAGGGGTGAGGTGTACACCCTGATGGTACTTTGGATTCCGTGTATCGTGCCCACCCCCAAGATCCTATATGTATGTGTAATGAGAGTGTGAGTAATGTGAATGTCTAAGTTGTGGGATAAAATTGAGGCAGAGGCAGCCAGAAGGGGACGGGGGGTAGCCTCCTCTGCACCCTGGTGACATACCCCTACTTAGGGATGGGTATCGTTTAGGTTTTATCCGATACCGGTGCCAAATCGGTACTTTTGAAACGGTGCCGGTGCTTAAACGGTGCTCGAACCGGTGCTTAAAGAATGGAGAACACAAACTTTGTCCAAAAACCTCTCATGTTCAGCTGGTTTTTTTTGTAAAAAGATAACAATGTTAGCCTTTTCTGCAGCTATGGGGCATATATGGCATCACTCTTGGCTGGAAGCAGTGCTTAATCAATGGAAAAAACACAAACTTTGTCCAAAAACCTCTCATGTTTAACTGTTTCCCACTTTTTCTTTAGTCATTTTAGCCTTTTTGGCCAGGGTGAAGGGAGTACCTGCCATCAAACAAGAAGACAGCCGCATGTAGCTATGATGATGTTTGCTAGTTCACCTTACATGCATTAATGTAATAACGTGGTTAGCCTACTCAACGTAAATTACACACGAACAACATGAAGCTACTCATGCAGAGAAGAACGGCTGCTGCTGCCATCATCACCCGTCATCATTTCTGCTACACTGGCAGGGCTAGGGGCCAGGACTCTATTCTTCGGGTTTTTGGGGGATGTTGCTCCGGGTCCGATAACTGGCAACCCACCCGACGTGCACGGTGTGAGGTCTCGCAGCAAGCTATCAAATACGGCGCATTTCTCGGCTTTTAAAAAAAACGCTATGCGTCGCCAGCTGTTTAATCGGATTCTTGGTGTTACCTCCTTTGACAGTATCACAGTATCAGCTTAAAGCACTTGTTGCAGGCTGCTGAGTTTGCATATTTTGCTGTGAAGTACAGCCAGACTTTTGACCGCTTCGCCTTGGGCATTTTTAATCTGTAGCTCTGCTCTAACAGAACGTACGTACCTGGCCCCGCCTACTATCCTCGGAAACGTAAAATGATTGGCTAGAAGTGTATCACAGCTCAGGAAAAAAAAGCACCGAAATAAAGCACCGAAATGTGCGCTGCTTTTCGGTCTGGTTACTACCGTTTATGTCAGAACCGGTGCCACCGGTACCCATCCCTACCCCTACTCCAAGGTCCTGCATGTGTGGGTGGTTGTGGTGGAGCGGGAAGAGGGAGGCAGCTGGAGATGGGGAGGGAAGGAAGGGAGGGGCACGTGACCCCTCCCTGGGGCCAGCTCCCTCGCTGACCCCAGTAGGCACTCCCATACTCCGCGACCCGCCAGGGAAAGGGGGCCCAGGCCCATCCAGACCGGGGCCCAGCGCAGCAGCGCCTCCCGGCCCCACAGAGCCCGGGACAGTCCACCCAACCCCACCACAGAGAAAACTGCACCCACCCCACCATCCACTCATCTTCCAGACTACATAAGACAATAAACACCCAGGCTGAGATCTTCCTCCACCTCTCCTGTATCTCCCCCTCCTGCAGAGAGAGCCCCTGAGGAGAGGAAAGCTCCTGCAAGATGTGACAATCTTCCCCACCAGTTGAAGAGCCCCCCAGGTGGCTCGATGCACCGGCGGCACCCTGCTCCAGGGCTGGGCCCCCATGCACCCACCCGCCCACAACCCCGGCAACACACCAACCAGGACCCAAGCCCCCGAGGCCCGGCCAGAGACGGAGCGCCCCCAGAACCTCACGCCCATCCCGGACCCACCCAGAGGCAGCCAGGCTACCAGGTCAGTAACCCACGTCCGTCAGCACAGACCCTCCCCTAGCCCCGCTGCACGCAGCCGTGAGGAAACAGTCACCTGAGAGCCAACAGAGCCCCTAACCGGACATGACCACTACCCCGGGTTGAGCCCCCCAAGGAAGATGCCTCCGGGGAACCCCCCGACGCCCTAAGCCTGTCCCTACCCCCACACCAATCACAACAGTGAAGGCGGGACCAAACTATGACACCCCCCCCCACCCCCACCAGGTGATGGAGCTGATCAAAGGAGCCCAGAGCAATTGATCTGATGTGGTGGCAGAGGCTGTATCAAGACTAATGTAATCTAATAGATAATTTCTATATTGGTTAGAATTAAGATTATTTTTATTTTTCCAGTTCATGAGGACTGTTTTCTTGGCTATGCATAGGGCAGTGAAAACCATATGGGCGATATTCTTATCTGTAGTGACATTATCTAAGCTGCCCAACAAACACACTAAGGGGGAAGTTGGAATGTTACATTTCAGACACTTTGATAAGTCCTCACATATCTCGCGCCAAAACTTCTGAACTGGTGGACAGAACCAAAGAGCGTGGATATAATTGTCCGGTGAGTTGGTTTGGCAGTGTGAGCAGTTGTTGGTAGACGTAAAGCCCATCTTGAACATCCGATGACCTGTATAGTGCACTCTATGTAATATTTTGTATTGAATTAATTGAAGACTGGGATTTCTAATTACCCTTTTTAATTTTTCATATTTATTTCCTTTCTTATTCATAGCCTTTTCCTTTTTTGTTTTCTTAGGTCACGAGCAGTTGTCCAAGCATTTCACTACATATCGTACTGTGTATGACTGTGTACGTGACAAATATAAAAATTTGAATTTGAATTTATTTTAATTAGATGAAAGGTTTTTAAGCAAATCTGAGACCAGAAGTTTAGGTCTAAGTTAACTGATAAATCCGCTTCCCATTTTGCAATAGGAAGTGATATTGATTCATCTGTTTTAGAAAGCATTCTGTATATTTTGGATAGTAATTTGGGGGTTTTAAGAGTAAGAAATTGAACCACACTTGGTGGTGTTTGTAGTTCAACTTGACCCGGTTTAAATTTCTTTTTTACTATGGATTTAATTTGTTGATATTCTAAAAATCTTTTCTTGTTGATCCCATATTGTGTAACTAGTCCGTCAAATGAAATAAATTCTGTTCCTTCTAGTATATGTTCTAAATATTTGATTCCTTTACCACTCCAATCTGAAAACTTTATTATATTATTGTTTTTAATATGTCAGGGTTGTTCCAGATAGGTGTACGTTTGCATGGGATTAATGAAGACGCCGTCAATTTTAGAAACTCCCACCATGCTGTCAGAGAAGAGCTGATGTTGATGCTTTTAAAGCATTCATGTCGTTGGATGTTTGAGCTGATAAATGGTAGGTCTGAGATCTCTAGATTATTGCAAAGTGCTTGTTCTACATCTAGCCAAGGTTCATCTAAGAGGGTATGTTTTAGCCATCCTGAGATAAACTGAAGCCTGTTGGCTAAGAAGTAGTGCTGAAAGTTAGGCAGTTCTAGTCCTCCTTTATCCTTGGTCTTTTGTAGTGTTTTTAAGCTTATACGTGGGGGTTTATTTTTCCAAAGGAATTTGGACATACATGAATCCAGAGATCTGAACCAATCTTGTGGCGGTTTAGTTGGGATCATTGAGAATAAATCATTTATTTTTGGTAAGACCGTTATTTTTATAGCGGCAACCCTTCCCATGAGTGATATGGGTAGACATTTCCACCTAGCCAGATCACCTTCTACCTTCTTTAAAAGTGGGATATGGTTTAATTTAGTTAGATCTGCAAGCTTGGGAGAAACATTAATACCTAAATATTTTATATTTCCCGATTGCAGTGGTGTAGAAGAGGAATTATGGAAGGAGCAATTAATCGGAAGGACTGTAGATTTTGACCAGTTAATTGAGTAATCTGATATTCTTGCAAAAGAGTTTATCAATTCAATCACCCCAGAGATATTGGTTTGTGAATTTTGGAGAAAGAGTAACACATCATCCGCATAAAGGCTGATTTTATGTTCCACGTTCTTGCATTTTATGCCCTTAATTACTGAATTCTGTCTAATTGCTGCTGCTAGTGGTTCAATAAAAATTGCAAACAGTGAAGGGGAGAGTGGGCATCCCTGCCTGGTGCCCCTCAAGAGACAGAAGCTGGAGGATGTCTGGTCATTTGTTCTGACACAAGCTGTTGGGGAATTATATAATATTTTTAACCAGTTTATGAAAGAGGATCCAAAACCAAATTTGTGTAATGTTGCAAATAGAAATTTCCAGTTAACTCTGTCAAATGCTTTTTCTGCGTCTAAAGAGAATATTGTAGTTTCTAGGTTTTTACTGTATGAGTAGTCTATCAAATTAAGTAATCTACGTGTATTTGTTGATGAGTGCCTACCTTTTATGAAACCAGTTTGGTCAGGATGAATTAAGAGGGGGGTTATTTTCTCCAGTCTCTTTGAGAGAGCTTTGCAGATTATTTTAAGGTCTACATTTATAAGGGATATTGGACGATAGCTTGAGGGATATACAGGGTCTTTGCCTGGTTTTAGCAGGAGATTAATGTTTGCAGAATTCATATTTGATGGAAGTCTGCCCTTTTCTTTGATTTCCAACAATGTTCTGTAGAAAACTGGTGCCAGAATCGACCAGAATTCTTTGTAGAATTCTGCAGGAAAGCCGTCTGGACCTGGAGCCTTATTATTGTGCATACTTATCAGGGCTTCCTGGAGTTCACCTGGTGTCAGTGGCGAATCCAGTGCCATTGCTTGAGTGTCCAATAATTTTGGAAGAGTTATATTGTCCAAAAACTGATCAATTTCTTTTTTAGATGGGTTTATTTGTGGTGAATACAACGTTTTATAGAAATCCCTGAAAATGTTGTTTATTTGTATCGGATCATATATTGTGTTCCCAGATGTTGAACAGCACATATAGTTGTTTTTTCTTTATTTATTTTTAGCTGGTTTGCTAGAAATTGACCGGATTTATTACCATGTTCATAATTTTGTAGGCGTAGTCTTTGTACTAAGAATTCTGTTTTTTTTTATCAATTATCTCATTTAATTCTAGTTTTGTTTTGCATATTTTGTTCAATGTTTCCTGATCTTGGTGGGACGCATAGGCTTCTTCTAGTGATTTGATGTTTTTTTCTAATTCCTGAATATTTTTGTTTTCTTCTTTCTTTTTATGTGATGAGAAAGAAATTATTTTACCTCTCATCACAGCTTTCCCTGCTTCCCATAGAACAGAAGCTGATGTTTCGGGAGTGTCATTATAGTCCAAATATGAAGTCCACTCTTTTTTAAAATATTTAATAAAGTCTTCATCTTTAAGTAGTGATATATTAAATCTCCAGTTTTTTCTTGGCGTAGTATTATTCTTGTGCATTAGTGTTAAAGATACAGGACCATGATCGCTGACAGCTATAGGGTGAATCTCAGTGTCTGAAATGTCGCTCAGCAGTGAGCTGCTGACCAAAAAATAATCCAGACGAGAGTAGGAGTGATGGACAAGTGAGAAAAAAATGTATATTCCTTACTGGTGGGGTGAAGGGAGCGCCATGCATCGCAAAGACCAAAGTCGCTCATATACTGTTTGATTATATTTGTGGACTGCCAATTACGCTGAGTTCCTGCTGTATTGAGCCTATCCATGTCTTCATTTAGTCCAAGGTTGAGGTCGCCTCCAAGAACAAGTGTGCCATCTAAGTGTTCAGAGAGTGCACTGAAAAAACCATGAAAGAATGAGGGATCATCAACATTTGGACCATATACACTTGCAATACATAGCTTTTTATCAAGTATAGATAGTTTAATGATTAAGAATCTGCCCTCTGGATCTATAACTGTATCGAGTACTGTGAAATTAATATTTTTATGTATTAAAATTGCTACTCCCCTTTGTCTAGAATTATAACAAGCTGAGAACACATTGGGAAACTCAGGTGTTTTAAGTTCATTCGAACCTCTAAGAGGTCTGTGGGTCTCTTGTAATAGGACAACATCCGCCTGTAGTTTTTTGAGTTGGTTAAATATTTTTAACCTCTTTTCTCTGGAGCCAGCTCCATTTATATTCCATGTAATGAACCTCAGTGTACCCATAGATGTTTGTGTATAACTAGGGATGTATGCTGTGTGCGTCGCTTAGACAGGTGGAGAGAATACGTCACTTGTTCATAAATAAAGAGAAGGAGAGAGAGAAAAAATGTGTGGCGAGATGCTCCCTGAGTCTGACTATGTGTTTGCATATTTACTAATATGAGTAGGCTTGGCTTAAGTGTGTGTATCCTAAACGACTGTGTGCGCTGTCTGACTGATGTAAATGTGCTGCCGTTGAGCGCATGGTGCGTATGTGTCGAAATAAAGGATGTTTGTGGATGAGTGTCGAAGCAGGTGATCGAGGCAGTGAAAGGAATAAAGAAAGAAACCAAGGACAGGGGTGAGCAGCATAAAACCAAGAGGGGGGAAAGAGAGGGAAAAGAAACGAGAAGAAAAAAAAAAAACAGAAACAAAACGTAAACATTCCAATTAAATCACTGACGGAGAGTGACGGTGTTAATTCTGCTATGAAATCACACTTTAAGATGCGATTTGATACCGGTAAGTTAAACAGATGTTAATGCAAGTTAGTGTGAGTGGATAGGGAAATGGTGTAGCTGATTCTTATCTGGTGTGAGGTTAATACAGCCACGGAGTGATGTTGGGGTCGCGGTGGAGCTGTCCGTCCACGTACAGCCGGTCCACAGCGATGACAGCGCGGGAGCCCTTCTGGTTTAAACATCTTAAAAATGTTTAAACCTTCTTGTTTTCTACTGACACTACTGGCGATCTAGCGAATTTTGCAAGTGCCTGAGTATTTTGGCTCTAGTTCATCTGCCTGTTTGTTTTGGCCGTTGTCTCCCTCGGATCCTTACACCTGACTGTTTGGCTTACCTGACTGTCCGTGATGTGGCCTAGCAGGATCTGCGTCTTGCTCGTGTGGGTCTGGATTTTTATGTCATTGGTCTACCGACCTAGTGCTGGACGTTACCAATACTCAGCTGATGAGCTTCTCCGTCTCCGCTTTCACCTGGCTTCTCCACCGCTCAAACTCATAGTACCCCTGTGTCTAATGGGAATTATGTTAGTTTCTGCTTTTATGTGATGAAGTTTTGTGGAGAAAAAAGAAACCCTGACAGTTTCAACCATGTTCGCTAAGCTTTGGTACTAACATGGCCCAGAGCCAAGGTGGCTAAGGTCTATCATCCCACCTAGACAATGGTGAAGCCAGTGCTTAATACCAGCCAAAAAGTAAAGGCTATACAATATTCATTTTTGTGTTATTATTCTTTCGGAGCAAACATAGAGAGATTCTTACAGTACAACATTATTGCATGAAGACGATGATTACATATGGTATGTTTCCTCAAATGTCAAGGAAAGTTCGTTTTAAATGTCAAAGGGTAAACGGATCTTCTGACTGTGCTCAGTGATGGAAGTTTTGGTTGTAATTTAAGGATCCTCAACATCCTCATCATTACTGAAGCAGTGTGGGATCATCTTAACAAAAAAAGGCAGCTAAGATCCCAAGAAGCACCTCAGGATGTCTTTCTTCTTCTACAGGGAGTGCAGAATTATTAGGCAAATGAGTATTTTGTCCACATCATCCTCTTCATGCATGTTGTCTTACTCCAAGCTGTATAGGCTCGAAAGCCTACTACCAATTAAGCATATTAGGTGATGTGCATCTCTGTAATGAGAAGGGGTGTGGTCTAATGACATCAACACCCTATATCAGGTGTGCATAATTATTAGGCAACGTCCTTTCCTTTGGCAAAATGGGTCAAAAGAAGGACTTGACAGGCTCAGAAAAGTAAAAAATAGTGAGATATCTTGCAGAGGGATGCAGCAGTCTCAAAATTGCAAAGCTTCTGAAGCGTGATCATCGAACAATCAAGCGTTTCATTCAAAATAGTCAACAGGGTCGCAAGAAGCGTGTGGAAAAACCAAGGCGCAAAATAACGGCCCATGAACTGAGAAAAGTCAAGCGTGCAGCTGCCAAGATGCCACTTGCCACCAGTTTGGCCATATTTCAGAGCTGCAACATCACTGGAGTGCCCAAAAGCACAAGGTGTGCAATACTCAGAGACATGGCCAAGGTAAGAAAGGCTGAAAGACGACCACCACTGAACAAGACACACAAGCTGAAACGTCAAGACTGGGCCAAGAAATATCTCAAGACTGGTTTTTCTAAGGTTTTATGGACTGATGAAATGAGAGTGAGTCTTGATGGGCCAGATGGATGGGCCCGTGGCTGGATTGGTAAAGGGCAGAGAGCTCCAGTCCGACTCAGACGCCAGCAAGGTGGAGGTGGAGTACTGGTTTGGGCTGGTATCATCAAAGATGAGCTTGTGGGGCCTTTTCGGGTTGAGGATGGAGTCAAGCTCAACTCCCAGTCCTACTGCCAGTTTCTGGAAGGCACCTTCTTCAAGCAGTGGTACAGGAAGAAGTCTGCATCCTTCAAGAAAAACATGGTTTTCATGCAGGACAATGCTCCATCACACGCGTCCAAGTACTCCACAGCGTGGCTGGCAAAAAAGGGTATAAAAGAAGAAAAACTAATGACATGGCCTCCTTGTTCACCTGATCTGAACCCCATTGAGAACCTGTGGTCCATCATCAAATGTGAGATTTACAAGGAGGGAAAACAGTACACCTCTCTGAACAGTGTCTGGGAGGCTGTGGTTGCTGCTGCACGCAATGTTGATGGTGAACAGATCAAAACACTGACAGAATCCATGGATGGCAGGCTTTTGAGTGTCCTTGCAAAGAAAGGTGGCTATATTGGTCGCTGATTTGTTTTTGTTTAGTTTTTGAATGTCAGAAATGTATATTTGTGAATGTGGAGATGTTATATTGGTTTCACTGGTAAAAATAAATAATTGAAATGGGTATATATTTGTTTTTTGTTAAGTTGCCTAATAATTCTGCACAGTAATAGTCACCTGCACACACAGATATCCCCCTAAAATAGCTAAAACTAAAAACAAACTAAAAACTACTTCCAAAAACATTCAGCTTTGATATTAATGAGTTTTTTTGGGTTCATTGAGAACATGGTTGTTGTTCAATAATAAAATTATTCCTCAAAAATACAACTTGCCTAATAATTCTGCACTCCCTGTACTTAAAGAACTTTCATGAATGCTTACCTAACAGAGTTCAGACTGTTGAAGAATAAACTGTTTTTGCTTTATATGCAGCATTTCCATTTGTTTACACGTTTTCAATAAATCAAGAAGGAGTCCTATCGGGCTTGGTTAGCCTGTGGGACTCTGGAGGCAGCCGACAGGTATCGACAGGCCAAGCGGAATGCGGCTCGGGCAGTGGCTGAAGCAAAAACTCGGGTGTGGGAGGAGTTCGGAGAGGCCATGGAAAAAGACTTTCGGACTGCCTTGAAGAGATTCTGGCAAACCGTCAGACGTCTCAGGAGGGGAAAGCGGTGCTCTACCTGCACTGTGTATAGTGCTGGCGGAGCGCTGCTGACGTCGACTGAGAAAATTGTCAGGCGGTGGAAGGAATACTTCGAGGACCTCCTTAATCCCACTGACACGTCTTCCGAGGAGGAAGCAGAGTCTGGGGATGAGGGGAATGACCCGCCAATTTCCGGGGGCGAGGTCACTGAGGCAGTTAAACAACTCCTTGGTGGCAGAGCCCCTGGTGTTGATGAGGTCCGCCCCGAGTTCCTGAAGGCTCTGGACGTTGTAGGGCTGTCCTGGTTGACACGCCTCTGCAATGTTGCGTGGAGATCAGGGGCAGTACCTGTGGACTGGCAGACCGGGGTGATGGTCCCCATCTTTAAGAAAGGGGACCAGAGGGTGTGTTCCAACTACAGGGGGATCACACTCCTCAGCCTCCCTGGGAAAGTCTATGCCAGGGTGCTGGAAAGGAGAGTTCGTCCGTTAGTCGAACCTCGGATACAGGAGGAACAATGCGGTTTTCGTCCTGGTCGCGGAACACTGGACCAGCTCTTTATCCTCTCCAGGATACTTGACGGTGCATGGGAGTTTGCCCAACCAGTCTACATGTGTTTTGTGGACTTGGAGAAGGCATTCGACCGTGTCCCTCGGGGTGTCCTGTGGGAGGTGTTGCGGGAGTATGGGGTGTCTGGCCCATTGCTACGGGCCATTCGATCCCTATACAACCGTTGCAAGAGCTTGGTTCGCATTGCCGGCAATAAGTCGGACTCGTTCCCGGTGGGTGATGGGCTCCGCCAGGGCTGCCCTTTGTCTCCGGTTCTGTTCATAATTTTTATGGACAGGATTTCTAGGCGCAGCCAAGTGGCGGAGGGCTTTCGCTTTGGTGGCCTCAGAATCTCATCTCTGATTTTTGCAGATGATGTGGTTCTGTTGGCTTCATCGGGTGAGGGCCTCCAGCTCGCACTGGAACGGTTCGCAGCCGAGTGTGAAGCAGCGGGAATGAGGATCAGCACCTCCAAATCTGAGGCCATGGTTCTCAGCCGGAAAAGGGTGGAGTGCCCACTCCGGGTCGGGGATGAGTTCCTGCCCCAAGTGGAGGAGTTCAAGTATCTCGGGGTCTTGTTCGCGAGTGATGGGAGAAGGGAGCCGGAGATCAACAGACGGATTGGGGCTGCAGCTGCAGTAATGCGGACGCTGCACCGGTCCGTCGTGGTGAAGAGGGAGCTGAGTGTAAAAGCGAAGCTCTCAATTTACCGGTCGATCTACGTCCCTACCCTCACCTATGGCCACGAGCTGTGGGTAGTGACCGAAAGAACGAGATCGCGGATACAAGCGGCAGAAATGAGCTTCCTCCGAAGGGTGGCTGGCCTCTCCCTTAGAGATAGGGTGAGAAGTTCGGCCATCTGGGAGGGGCTCAGAGTAGAGCAGCTGCTGCTCCACATCGAAAGGAGCCAGCTGAGGTGGTTCGGGCATCTGACAAGGATGCCCCCTGGGCGCCTCCTGGGTGAGGTGTTCCAGGCATGTCCCACCGGGAGGAGGCCCCGGGGCAGACCCAGGACACGCTGGAGAGATTATATCTCTCGGCTGGCCTGGGAACGCCTTGGTGTTCCCCCGGATAAGCTGGAGGAGGTGGCTGGGGAGAGGGAGGTCTGGGCCTCTTTGCTTAGGCTGCTGCCCCCGCGACCCGGCCCCGGACAAAGCGGATGAAGATGGATGGATGGATGGATGGATGGAATAAATCACTGCATCCGTTTCCCCATTTCATAAAATGAGGGGTGGCTCAGGACTCTTTACTGTACAACTGTTATTTGACACTCTGTACAACATTTAAATAAAGACAACAAAGTAGCCTTTATGAAACAAATGTGTCTTTATTGCTTTTTATTGGGTTAAAATGTTACACAGTATTGTAATCAACTGCACTTTGGAGTTTGTTTAGCAGGGAGTGAAATTTATATATTTTTTAAAAATAATGTGATCATTATGATTGTCAGTGCACTTCCAGCTTGGATCA